>NC_089141.1:28850426-29484870 GCF_009819655.1 Sylvia atricapilla | reverse complement strand
TGAGTGAGGGGGTTGGGGGAAATGCCATTTGCACAGTTTTCAGCATTCTGCTGCCACACTGACCCTGAAAATACCATGATTTTTTTGAGAGCAGTTTGGATGTGGTGGTTGAACCACATTGCAGAGAGGGGAAGGGAGCAGGAACCTGGGCTCCACAGGGAGCCTGTTGATGAATCCCGTAGGGTTAGGACCAAACCTTTAGAGTAGTTATATCCCACTCAACCCGGCCCTTGGCAAAGTCAACATGTCCCCACTGACTTTGGGCATCATTGTGTGGGAGCAGACCCAGTCAAATTAGGGTAGTTTTCTCCATTTGTTTCTTAACCTGCTGCGAGGAGGGGTTGGAGCCCTGGCTGTGAAGCTGTTGCGTCAGCAGCCGATTCGCAGGGATGTTTTGTGTGTTTCAAAGCCTTTGACTGTTCTTAAAGAGGAGTATTTCTAATTTTTTGATTTCCATTTGTAGAAGGAAGGACAAGAGTAATCTGTGGCAAACTGTACAGTATGTGTCTTCTTGTGGTGTCACTGTTTGAATGGTTATTAAGTTTTCAAATCACTGTGGACAGCTAATCACTTAAGTTATTAATTTATTCTTTGGGGGGTTGTTGTTTGTTTGGGTTTTTTTAAGTAATTTGAAACAATTATTTATCCTGTAAATTGATCTTGAGTGAAGCCTAGATAATACTTTTTTTTTGCTGTTAATAAACATGGTACATGCCTGACGTGAAGGTGATCTCATTTTTAAGTACTGTATATGCAACAGAAAAGCAACAGGAAAATAAAAGAATGATAATAAAAAGACATCTCTCCCTGGTGATTCCCAGCATGGATTCAGAGCAGGGAAAGAAAGGGGAAACTAATAAGCAGAAAAAGTTTGATTATGTAGCACCTTTAAAGCTTTCAGAGCATCTTCTCAGTATGTTGCCAAGTGTCTCCTACAGCTTCAAGTGTTCTGTATAGGTAATGAGGGCCTTTAGGATGTAACTAGGGGTTTTCCTGATACCAGAACCCAAGCCATATGTTTTTAAGCTGCTAAATTGAACTTCATACTGTATATCTGCTCTGTTGTGTGCAGTGTGAGGACAAATGCTGCCTTCCTCACCCATCAGCAGCTCAACACGTGTGAGCCTCAGCTCAACACACCAAATCTCCCAGAGAACCTCAGCAAAAGGACAAATCTTTTTCTCCAGAATTAAAAGTTCAACCCTCCCTTTAAAACTTCTTATTTTAAAAAATAAATTTTAAAAAAAAGACAACTGGGAAAAGAGACCTTCCTAACCACAGCTTCTGTAACACTTCTTTTAGACAAGAGTAACATCATCTCATATCTGCAACACACATGAAATCCCAAGAACTGAGGACTCCCCTATGGGCTCTCCTTGACCATGAGGCACGTGTGGCAGATAAAACGAGCCATGCTATCCCATATACCATAGCATGTATTTTATCAAAATGCCATATGCAAAAATGACTGGCATTACTAACACCAGTATCAATATAGCATATACTGTAATTGGTGTAGCACAGATAGTAATACACCAGACTATACTAGACTTCTCTAAGGCCTTTAATATGATCCCTTGTAACATTCTAAGCTCTTAATTGAAGAGTTTGACTGATGGATGGACCATTAGATGGATAAGGAATTGGCTGGATGGCCACACTGGAAGAGCTACAGTCAACGACTCAGTGTCCAAACCAGCAATGAGTAGTATTCCTCGAAGATCTGTACTAGGACCAATACTATTTAATATTCTTTTCAAAAATGTAGTAGGATTGGCTGAGTCCAAAAGGGAAGTCCAGTGGTAATAATTAGAGGAAAGTAAGAAGGGCTAAACCAGGCAACCTCCTTACACCACTGACACTCCCCAGGCTGCCATCCACGCTGAGAGCTGCATGCTGTTTGCCTTTGCTCATCTCAGAAAATCTTGGGGAAAAAAATAAGACATATTCAGGAAAGAGCTTAGCTATGATACAGCCTCTCCATTTTCCATGTTGGTTTGACTATCTCCCATCATTACCTAGTTTATGATCTCAAGTTAAAGACAATCTCCTACAAAAACACCTTACAACAATCAGCATGGAAAATGACAACAGGTGGTACTCCCGAATAAAGAAAGGAGCTAGCATGACAGCAACAGGAACCTCTTTGGCAACCTCTTTGAACAGGAAATAAATAGAAGTCTAGTAATAAAACCAGGAAACACTGTACTTTCTTTGACACTTCAGCTTTGGGTCTTCATTTATTTCCTCTCAGCACCTGACTTAAAAACTATAAACACACTCCACTGCTCCTCTACAAGGCTCCACTATTAGCATTGTGATCTTCTTCTGGAGGGCACAGAGCTCTGCACTGAGGTTCCAATTCCTCCTCTGCCTGATCCCCTCTTCCAAGCAAGCACTCTGCAGGACTGTCCCATCTGCTTGAGGATGGATGCCTCAGCTTTCTCATCTCTTTTTTGACCCATCAGCCCAGTGTCTATGAATACTGCAATAAGACACTAAGTCTGTATGTTGAATTAATTTCCTTTATTTATATATAGGAAAGGCAATAAAAGAATATGATAGTATACACCAGATACTCGACCCCAAGTGTCCTCTCTGGCAGACTTTCTGCTCACATTATCCATAGTAATGTCTGTGCTTCTCCTTTTTCTCCACAAAAACACAATACTCCTAACCCAGTACCCCATGGTCAGGATTAAGCCCTGCACTTAGGACCTAAGGCACAAGTTTCTCCCACTTGAGCCAGAGAAATCTCTACTACAGTTGTGAGGGTGGAGCAGGCAGGGGAAAACAGTTGGGGAGGGACATGGGAGGCAGCTGTGGTCCTGTAGATGTGCTGCCTGGAAGCTGAGTTGGCCATCTGCCATCAAAATCAGCCCCTGTCCCATTACTGATTTACAGAATACATTGGTTTACATTGTATATATTGATATTGGATTGATATAATATATCTGGTTGGGCTACTCACCTTGCAAATCATAGATCATGAGTTTAGGGGGGCTCTGTCATCTGCTGCTCAGTTCAGGGTATCCCAAGATAACATCCAAATTTTAAAGGGCAGATCCAGCCCAGAAAGCCATAAAAGGACAGCAGCAGAAAGAGACTAAATGAGTCCTAAAGACACATCTGGAAAAACAGCTGTGTGTCTTGGCCTGCCATGCACACTAACAGCGTCCAGAAATCATCAGTAACACAATGGGTCTTCACTGGAGCCCAGAAACCCCAAATGGATTGGGTCAGTCTCTCTTGGCTGGAAGGGTTTGTGTCCCTCAGTCTCCTTTGGGTGTCTTGCAATGCACATAAACCCCCTCTGGCTGACCTGCCACTGCTTGTCTTACAAACTCACTGCCTCACAGACCAGCATTGCTACATTTTGGCATTTTCAGTCTTTTTTCTACCTTCAGAGTTTTTCATGGTGGGTTCCCAAACCACATAAAAAAAAAAACCAAACAACTGAGCAGAGGTCACCCCAGAACCAACTTAGTGCCACGGGAAGGGCTGCAGACAGGATGTGCATGGGACATCTCCATCCCTGGGGCTCTGCTGGGTCCGTCTTCCTCCCCATGCCTGTCCTCATCACCTCCCCAGGCTGGTGGCATGGCTCACAGCAGGCAAGACATGGCTATGCTGAAGCAAAAGGGCACTTCTCCGAGCTGTCAGCAGCTGCTCATCTCTGCATTAGCTTAGGTACATTAAGGCGTGAAGATCAAGTGCATAGGAAGCAGCGAGACCCTTCAGGTGCCTCCAAATCAGCCCCTGAGACCTTTTCCATTGAAATGTTTCTCAAATCCTCCTCCAAGATGCTCACTGTCATCGGGGTGAGGAAGAGAAGCCTCTGGCTTCAGGTTGGCCCCATGGACACCGCTCATCTGGTTTAAGCTGTTGGCTAAAAGACGAGTCCATGGAAGGAGCCAGATCCGCCGCCGCCCGCGGCCGGGCTGCAGCCCCCAGAGGAGCTGTCATCATCCTTGTCCCTGTCCAAGTCTCTCCACCACAGCGGGGATTTCGGCAAGGCAGAAATGTAGGCAGCTCTGTTCCTCGCTTCTTTTTCCTGCTCCTGGGAGAAGGAAGGGGGAAAAATAGCACATGGATATCAGCAAGATAAAAGACTCAGGAAGGGGGATGCTCCCATCATCTCTAAGGAGCCAAGAGCTTGCAAGGTTCCTTCTGGGAGCTTCCTTCAAATTAAACTGGGGTATGAAGGCCATGTGCTCTAGAGCTCAGCAGGAGAGATGCAGCACAACATTGCAGCTCTTCAGTGACCAAACCAAGCCCTCCCATGTCACCTGTGGGAGAGGAGGGACCCCTCAAATAGCCCTAGGTGCAGGTCATGTCATATGACACACTGTTGTTTGGAAAGCATTGAACTCCATCAGCGGAATGAAATCTCTTCTAGTTTGTATTCCCAGACTACCCATCTGCCCAGGGAAACTGTGGATGCCTCATCACTGGAAGTATTCAAGGCCAGGTTGGATGGGGCTTTGAGCAACCAGGTCATGGCAGAAGGGTTGGAACTGGATGTTCTGTAAGTCCCTTCCAACCCAAACCATTCTATGATTCTATGATAAGAAGAGAAAAAAAAAAAGAAAAAGAAAAAAAAGACATGAACATCAGAGGTGGTAGGAAGGAACAGCTAGTTCCCAGTGAGAGAAGGTGGGAAGAAGAGGAAAGGGTATAATGTAAGGAACAACAAGTATTTTACAATGAAGGTGGTGAGGCACTGGCACATGTTTCCCAGAGAAGCAGCAGATGCTCCATCCCTGGGAACATTCAAGGTCAGGCCAGATGGGGCTCTAAGCATCTGGGTTGAAGATGTCCCTGCTCATCCTGCAGGGGAGGTGGTTTGGACAGCCTTTAAAGGTTTCTTCCAATCCAAACTATTCCATCATCCTATCATTCTCAGGCACTTCAAAGAAAATTTCAGGCTGAGCTTCCAGGAGTGGACAATAGCAAGTGAACCCCAAGCACAGCCACAAGGTGTCTTGTACCAGTCCCAGTGCCCAGTTTCATCAGGAAACTATAACCTGTTTATATCTGGGTGCTAAAAACAAAAAGGGATTTGGCTTCAGGGAGTAGGTGGGGGTCTGCAGGATTTTAACCACAGGACAGGATCCCACTGCTGTCTGGATGGGTGGGAATGTGGCCCATGAGCCACACAGCAGCAGGACAGCACCCTACTGTGCACAGCAGCAGGAGTTACCTGCAAGAAGAGGATGTTATCTTTGGAAATGGCTTCCATCAAGTCCTTGTGGAGGGAGGGTTCACCATGCAGGTGGCCAGCCTCAGCCAGAGCCTGGTGCAGCAGGCAGCCCTGCCGGCCCGGCCGCTGCCGGTAGAAGAGGACATAGGCAGTGTCTTTGGGGAAGAACGAGGTGACGTTGCTGACCGATTCGAAGGAGGAGAAGGAAACTCTGGTGTCATTGAAGAGGTACCACTGGATTTCAAAGTCCAACTGTTTGTCAGAGGCTGGTTTTGGCACCCCATCCCGGGGCTGCCCGTGGGGGCTGGTGTCAGTGCACTCCCTGGAGTAGCAGTAGTAGTGGCCACTCTCAGAGGAGATGCCTGAGTGCACCACCACGCTGCAGAGGTCATACACAACAGTCATGAAGCCACTCCCTGGGACAGCACCATCCTTCCCCTGCCGGCAAACCTCCTCAGTTTCCTCTGGAGCAACAAGGATGGGTAGCTTGAGCACCACAGGGATGGAGACATTGTCCAAAATCTTCTTCCTCTTCATGGTCCGTGGGTCGAAGGAAAACCGCAGCAGTGTGAGGATGAGGTAGTGTGGACCCTCTGTCAGCTCTGCCACCTTCTCAGCGTCCTGCAAGGAGGCACATTTCTCACAGTGGTATTTATTCTCTGCTGTCAGTCTCTCCGGGGATAGAAAATAGTTGATTAAATCTGGGACAGATCTGGAGTCCTTAGGAGCACATGCCTGCTCCCCAAAAGTCGAGACAGGGTCTTTGGCTGCATCCACCCCAACGTCATTGCCACGTATGGGATTTGCTGCTTCTCCTGGTTCCTGGAAACCTAATGTTTCCACCGACACTGATGGGGCTGCATGGTCACTGGCCATGGGGGCCTTCCTCTGGATCCAGGGAGAGCCCATAAGCTGGCCTGCATTTTCTGGAGGCTCAATGAACTGTGGGCCAATTTCTTCCACTGGTAGAACAGATGTGCTCCCATGCACATTCCTGTCCGATGGAGGAAAAGCCAGGGACAGGTCTGTGAAGGCTTCTTCTCGGGAGGAAACGTTCAGGCACTTCAAGCAGCGGATCTTTGTCATCATTTTACCCCCAAACATCTTCTCAATCAATGTCTTGTTCAAGTAATGATGCTCCACCGCCTGAGACATCAAGCTGGACTCCTTGAGCTTCTGGTAGATCCTTTTTCCAGTTTTTTCTTCTTCATGCAATCTTTGGCAGGGGAGAAGAAGTCTATGTTATCCATCAATACAACACCAAGAGTAGTTTCTAAAGTAACACCAAGAGTAGTTTCTAAAGTAGGGCTCCCATTCTTCACTGCTAGTAGTTAATCTCAGTTAACCTGCCTGTACCCAGGGGTCTGATGCTGTGGGAAAAAGGTGGGAAAGAGTCAGACAGGACTTGGGAACCTCAAGTCGTCATGTGCCACTGACCCTACACTTCCAGAGGCATCACTGGGACACCAGAGATTTGATATTTCTAGGTAAAAGGCAAAAATCAACATTTTACAGAGTAGGCTGAGTGGCTTGTCAGGTGAATCTCTAAGGTTGGTACAATTTTAGATTAGGTATCAAGAAAAATCTCTTCACTGAAAGGGTGAAGGGTGGTCAGGTGTTGGAACAGACTGGACAAGGAAGCAGTGAAATCACTGTTCCTAGAAGTGTTAAAAAATGTGTTAGATGTGGCATTCAGGGACATGATATAGTGGTTGACTTGGTGGTGCTGGGTTAATGGTTGGACTCAATGATCATGGGGATCTTTTCCAACCTTAATGACTCTGTAATTCTATGAATTCCTCAGGGCAAAGGCAGACATTTTCAAGTTGAACTAAATTCTGGTATTACCCCTAAAATTGTCCAAACAGTATTTTATTAAGGAGCCTCAGACCAGTCTCACTGTCCCAACCCTCCACTCTCCCAGCTCCTCTGGGGGTGTCAGCCACGTGCCCTGTTTGCAGCATTAAACATCACATTAGGGTTTAGGGACACCATCGTCACCAGCTCTGAGGCCATGGCACTCCTCACATACCTGTCCAGCAAATACTTGAGGTACTCTGAGCAGTCCTGCTGAGCTCCAGGGGTGAACCAGGGTGGCCAGGAGGCAGAGAGGAAGCTCTCAGGGGAGATGGCAGGTCGCTGGCAGCAACACAGATGAAATGCATTTAATCCTAGAGATTTTTTTCCTCAATTCACACAGGGACACACAGAGGGGAGAGAGGTTTTTTTTGCTGATTCACTGGGAGCACAGTGTTGTGTGCCTGAGAAGGTGCCTTTATTCCCCCTACAAAGACTAATCCCAGTGCACGGAAAGAATTTCTTGGTTTGCTGCAAGCCAGGATGGCAAGGATGAATTTCAGTCATTATTTTACATGTACTTCTATAAAATATCCATGTGTTTATCATTCAAATTTTAAATGGTTTATTGACCTGATCCAGATAATTCTACTTAATTCAGCCTGAATTTAATTTGCTGCTCCATTTAATTTGATCAGGATCTCTCTCACCAAATCCTTTCATATTAAAAAAAAAAAAACCCAAGCAAAAAAATCCACTAAACTTCCACCCAACATTCTCACTCACTCACTGCAGGCAGGTAATCTGTGCTACCAGATAATATAATTGTTGTCATTAGGAAGCAGATGTCTAATTAACATGGAAAAAAGACCCATCTTCAGCAAAAAAGTAACTTCAAGGACAACCCAAAGATGAAAAATAACCAAAAGGAAATTAACATCAGCTACACAACAAGAAAACATACTTCTGTACTTGCTCATCACAGAACACAGACACCCTAATCTGCCATCAAAACCCAGCCTCTTCTATAACCAAATATTAAATTTAACAGAAATTTAAATTTCCCCTCCCAGGTCATCTGTAGTGACATAATACCACAATGCTACCAGCCACCTTTGCCAGTCAGGGCTTGGGAAATGGAGAAGGCTGGACTTGCTACCCAGCAAGGGAAAATTCACTGGTTTTCCAAAATCTTGTCTTTCTAGGGAAAGATATATTTTCAAGAGAGGAATTAGATATGGCCTAACTGTAACTCCAGGAGTCACTTCATTAAATTTCACATTTGTCACGGAAACATTTAGTTTAAGGGTGTTATTTTAATTTTACTTTCCCTCACATACAGAGGATTCAAAGATCTGGAATCTAAGGAGGTTTTTATAATTATCCTTTTAACAAAACCACTTTTAAAGTAATTTTCACCGATTAGTAGTGCTTTGCTGGGCAGCAGTGGGACAAGTGAGCTGCTCCAGTCTTCTCCCTTGCTGCACAGCAAGAAACAAAACCTCTGCTTCACACGGACAGGCTTCTCAGCTGACCACAGATGTAAACTATTACCTAATGGACTTCATTGTCAAAACCATTAGCTATTACATCAGCCCAGCCCAAGAAGACCACAAATTAAAGAAGGCAGCCTGGTGTGAACATAGCCCACTTCCATGGGTGATAGGAGTTTCCCTCCACCTCTCCCAAAATTAGCCTCCTTCAGATAAACAAAATTTGTCCCATTACAAAAACCCACCAAGATCCACAGCTCCTTATCAGCACGTTAGAGCCGGCAGGAAGCAACTTGGAGACGAGCCTTTCCGCAGCCGACAGTCCAAACAAATAACTAGAACATGAAATAATTACCTGACTGTGCTCCAAAAATGCAAAGAGCCACTGGAGCTTTGTCATCAGGGGCTGGGAGTTGCCCTCAGTTAAATTCAACACTGAATGCCGAAAGCTGTGAAAGAAAAGCAGAGATGCAATCTGTGAGATGGAAAATCAGTGTGGGACACGCAAGGCTGGGGTGACGGGCAACCCCTGGAGCAGTCTTGAACAGGAGCAAGGGAGGAAAAACTCACTCTGAAGCCATGAAAAGAGACTGTATGATGCTGTTCATGTAGCACGTGTTTCCCAAGTTAATTAACCCAATCTTTCCCGTCTCTGATTTAGATGCCAGGCGTGGGTAGAAGCTGGCCAGCTCGTTCTTCTGGGAGGTCCAAGCATTTTGTCCCAAGAGGTGCTTAATCCGGTCTTCATTTGGAATCGGGAGAGCCTTGGAAAGAGAGATCTGTGTTACAAGCCATTATGTGTCCTCACAAGGGGAAGCTGAGGGGAAGGCACTGAGCTCTTCTCTCTGGTGACCAGTGACAGGGCACAAGAAAATAGCGTGAAGCTGTGTCAGAGGAGGTTTAGTTTAGATATTAGGAAGTGTCCAGCATGGTGTGGCTGGACACTGGAGCAGGTTTCCCAGGGAAGTTGTCGTGGCACCAAGCCAAGAAGCATTTGGACAATGCTCTCAGGCACGTGGTGTGATTCCTGGGGCTGTCCTATGCAGGGTCAGGAGTTGAACTCGATGATGCTTGTGGGTCCCTTCCAACTCGAAGTATTCTATATGACTGATATTTTCCCATGAAGAATTAGTAATGGGCAACTGCAAAACTTCTCTGCTAGAGACATTCACACAACTGATTTTGTCTGCTCTACACATGAACCTGCCTCCATGCAAGGGAGAGTTTGCCTGTTTATATTAGTCCTTTAGAAGCATTTGAGAATAATTTTATAGCTCAAACCTTCAGGCACCATCAGGACTTCTACAGGCCCACCATTAGAAGTAACTTCCTTCAACCTGCCTAAGCAGTGCTCAGACTCAGAATTTTAATCCCCTCTCTTATACCACCATCTGAGGTATTGAGGTGAGGACATCCCTACCAGTGGGACAGTCCCTCTATTCTAGCTACTGACAAAGATGCCATTTCCATATGGAAAGCAGTAAAATGACTGAGAAGGGCATGACCTACTTTAACTGCTTCCAGGACTGGTTCATAGAGGTCTGGGAATCCTGAGAAGCGGAAGAACATGCAGTGGATGAGCTCAGCCAGCTGCTCTAGGGAGCTGGTTGCAGAATTGGAGTCCTCCTTCTTCAGAGAGGCCACCAGCCTGGGGATGTGAGGCAGTAGCTGGAAAAGAAAAATTCACTACAAAAATTACTCCACATTATTCACTGAATTTTAATACATTTAGGGGAATGAAATTTACCTGCAGGCAGAAAAGACAGTGAAAAGGAGTTGACTTCACTGCCATTCTAGACTTCATCCTTCACCCTTCGAACTCAACAGCAACTCTCATTGATTTTTGCAGCCTTAGAGGGTTTCATGTTGCATGACACCTGCAGATTTGTGCTGCTGCTTTGCTGAGCTGCAATTGCCATTCTTTAGTCTCCCCTAAATCCCACACCCACAGTGGAAAGGCTATGCTGACTGCCAAGTGCAGGGATTCAAACCTGCAAGGTAGATGGGGTTAACCTAGAAGAAATGTTGTCTGTTGTGCTCTGTGTTATTTTACACTGAATACACTGAACTAAAATTGGTATGGCTGGATGAGTGGCAACAGGCATATAAACAGCACGTTCATTATTTTGCTTCCATCTCCAAAATGTAAAAACGCATGAGCAGATGCAAACGCAAACGATCCATTGCTCACGGGCACCCTCTGCTGACCTTGTAGCTGCACACGGAATTAATGAGTAACCTATTTCCAACCCTGCAGATGTGCTAGAGTGACCCAGGCACTTACACAACCTTTTTCATACTTATATTTTAAATTATTTTTAGCCCAGTGTAATCCTGAAGTAAAGTATTAGGACCCCAGTCCAGCCATTTCCTGGTCCTCTCCTCCTCCCTTGGTCTTCCTCTCCTCTTTTTCTTTCCCTTCTAAATGTTGAGATTTTAACTATTTCCCTTCCAACAGGAAAGCTTGTTGGAGAAGTAAATCAACTGCAGCACTTCTTTATACATCAGAATTTTGCCAACTGTGATGGGAAGAATTCTCAAAACCCTTCCAAAGTTCCAGGGCAAACACAAAAAGACATGGTTTGGCCCTGTTGGGTTTTGGGTTTGTTTTTTTTTTTTTAATAAAAGAGGAAATTTATGCATATGGGCTACAGATGGAAACTTCAAGCCAAGAGCAATTCACAGCTTTTGGAGTGTTTCAAAATTTGATGCACAGCTGAAGACAACACATTGGAATGACTCTATTTTTAGAAACCAAAGAGTTTCTCAAGAAATTCAGGTTCCTTCAAAGTATCTCCAGCTGAGGAATGAAAAAATATCAGTTGAAAATGTTGGTTAGCTTTGCTTTCTTCTAGCCTTATCTGTTTATCCTGTGAACTTTAGGTGAAAAGCCAAATATAAGAGCTTTAATGAGAAAGTACAAAATCAAACATTAATAGGAGAAATTTTTCATTACTGTTTTTATCCGTTCAATCACTACAAGCATGTTTTTGCCTTCAGCCTCACTTTTTAAATTCAGCATTCCAGAGGAAACACCAGCAGGAAGCAGAGCCGTGCCTTAGTGCAAACAGCAAAACAAACTATAACATACCACTGTGGAAATGAAAAGGGGATATTCAAATGTTGCCAGAAGTTGTTTTTGCTTTTAACAGAGAATTTGTGTAGTGAAGTGTTCTGATCCAGTCTTCTGGTCTTGCTGCACTGCTGCTGTACAAACCTTTCAAAGATGAGCCACTTAAAGAAATGGGTGCCACATGTTGGTGACAATTTAAAATCACGTGTTGGATGGGGCCCACTGAGTCCAACAGACAGTGAAGCACCTGCTTAGGAAAAGCAAGGGCTGTTTAATAATGTATCCCCTGCCCTCCACAGTGAGAGCCCTCTGAGATGTTCTCAGTGCAAAGGCTCCACCAAACGCACTCCAAAGCCAGATTGGCAACATCTGCCACACCTTTGATCTCCCTCATCCCTGCTGCCCCACAGCAAGGCTACACTCAGGACAATGCTCTCATCCAAGTGCCAGACCCAGCCTCACCAAGTGAAATGCCTCGTGGGAGTGCTGGAAGCTCAGCAGCATGTACTGCAGGACGGCCAGAGCCCCCTCCCTCACGATGGGGTACAGCAGCTTGGAGAAGACCTGGTGGAGGAGGAAAAAAAAGTAAATGAGAAGGCAGGATGGCACTGCAACCAGCAGGAGCAGGGAACAGCAGGAAACTGGCACGGGGCATCTACCACGGCTGCTGGTCTCTTCCTACTCCATGCTGGATGTTAAAGCAAGCAGCATGTAACTAGGTCTCCAGAGTCATCTCCTGTCTGGCTCAGGGCACCCTTAAAAACACTGTGTGGGTTATCTTCACCCTTTCAGGTTTGTGTAATGCCTCTTTGACAGTGCTGCATCTCCATACCTCCTCATGAAAAAGCCATGCAAGCACAGCAGAATGTTAGATTTTCTAGAATGTGACGCTTAATTCATTCAGATATTTGGAACTTTATCACTAACCTTTCAGACTGAGTTAAAAAGCAAGTGTCTTTTTCAAAGGCTATGTAACGATATTTATTCTACTTTACAAAATATACCTGTATGCCCTCTACTGCTGTCAGATTGTACTTCCAAAGGTTTCCAAAGGTTTCCATGTTATTTCAGGGCCTGTGTCCCTTTCCTATGTATTAACAATGAAAGGAATGAAAGAAAAGCCAGAGATGCTTGGCCACTGTCCCACTGCTCAATGCACTTGAGAGATCACAAAGACAAATGCAGTTACTGATAACATTCCAGTACTGATAATTATAGAATGACAGTATCATAGGCGAGAAAATACCTCTAAAATCATTGAGCCAAATGGTTAACCCAGCACTACCAAGCCCACCATTAAACCATGTGCCTAAGAACATAATCTTAGTAGCTCCTATGGTGACTTCTTCTGGTGGCTCAGCCAGGCATTATCCCCATTATTAGAAGGGGGGAAGAGTAGGACCACAGCATGGGAAAAGTTCTGAAATAGTGACCAGTTTCGGTACTTGATCACAGTTTTCAGAGAGAGCAGGTACTCACTGCTGAAACAGGTAATGGCAATGGCAGCAGGGGCTTTATCTACACTAACAAAAGAACTAAGCCAGGGCACAGTTAGAACTGACCTGTGACTGTGTAGACTATTAATAAGCTCACTGATATGGATTTTGCCTATGCCAATCAGCAACGACCCTGGCACGGTCAAAGAAGATCATGCCACATTCCCAAAAGCAAGTTTTACAAGAGCTTCATAGTTTGGGAAGGAGAGTGTTCAACTGGTTTGAAAATCCTTGGCTACTTTATTTCATAACCTTTAAGATATCAGTACGTCTGCAGACCACAACCTGCAGAATCCCAGGTTGTTCTGGAGAACATAATTCCTAGCTGCAAAATCAGTATCCCTTGGGACAGCAAACTCTTTTTTCTTTATACATCTCGTCATTTGAAAAGCAAGGTGATATTTCAGATGCAAGATGGTATTTCTGTGGTTCACATTCACATTTAAAAGAGCCAACTGACCTTTTCTATTTTTGAAAGAGTGACTTCAATCAAGATGCTGAACTTTTTCACTGCAGCCAAACCCTTCAGCAGAGCAATGATCCACTTGTCTATGTTCTTTCCCAGGGGCCAGGACACCCAGTCAATCATCCTGAAATGAAGTGCAAACTCTTAAATAAATTTAATGCACATATTGTAAAAGTCAAGCTCCATTCTGGGTCAAACCTCCTCCAAACTGGTGTCCAGTCACTGGGATGAGACAGGCTCTTCACAAGGCATTTCACATGTTATTCAAAGCACAACAGGGCCTGCAGTAGAAACATCCCAATGTCACCATCATGCTGTGGTTCATCAGAAAATCAGGCCCAAATCCATCAAGTGAAGTGGAAATTTTTTCCACAAACTTCAGTCTAGTCCAAGTTTTTAGAACTGGTGCAGTGCTCTATGTACTACTCACATGAGGGTTTGATTGAGGTCTCTGCATTATCACCATTAGAAAACAAATGATACTGGTTTGATCTCTGCATTGTTAATGGTAAGGAAAAAACACTCGGATTCATATTGTTTAGTTCTCTGTGTAAGAAACATTGATTTCCAAAAACATGTTAAAAAAACTCTACCTGGAAACTCTAATAGAAGCCAATTACTCCTGAATGTCATAGGTAAAAAATTTCATTTCTAGCCACTCAACCAACATGTTGTCAAGTTTCTGCAAGAAATAAGCGCTTTACAGAAGCAGAAGTTTCTCATAAAACAATAATCTAAGACTAACTGATGACAGGTTGTTTCAGTTTAAATTTAACATTAAACAACTGGGAAGTAAGACTTGGGATCTTCAAGTATCAAACTTTGCTGACCATTTCAGTACCTTTGATTTGAAGATACCCCAGACCTTAAAGCTACACCTCAGTCCAGCTACCTTACCCAGTGAGTTCCTTTTGTTTCTCAATCTGTATCTCATAGAAAATAAAAGAAGGGAAGACAGATAACTAACCAACACAAGGCAAAGAGCAGGAATTCGTGAAGTTTACAAGGAACTGGAAAAATTAAAGTCTAGTTAGTAAAAAAATTTGAAAAGCAGAGCATGTTGAGATGTTGAAAAAAAGTAAAAGTCAAGCCAAGCTGGCTAATAAAGCAAATGCTAGAGAAGCTGGCACAGACATTTGCATGAGAGGAGAACAAGGAAAGCCATGCAATCACTTTCTGAAGATGCACAGCTATCAGGCACCATCAACACAAGAGGAAGATCAAGGAGTCACTAGGAAGACCCTGAGGATTAGGAATGTGGAACTGGAAGGAAATATATTGATTCAAAAGGCATGCAAGGCACTAGAAATGGAGGCTACAGTAACTCATCTACTTGAAGACAACCAGGCAGATACCAGGTGACTACAAGTTCCCAGTGTAACAGCAGCCATGGAAAACACCAGCACCATCTCTGGTGCAGAAGCAAAGTGTTTTCCATAGCAAAATAATGACACCTCAGGTGTGGTCAGGCTGCCATGGTGCACAAACACCACCATCTGTGCCCAAGACCAATGAACTGTGTTGAAGAAACCTGCTGAGGTGGTAGGGGAAATGAAGAACACTTCCTGCAAGAAAAGCCTAAAATAACCTGGCTCATTTAGCACAGCCATGAGAAAGCAGAGATGGGAAGAGACTGCTCTTCCTGCACATATTGAAGGAATAAACACCAGGGAGGCAAAAGATATTTCAGCTATTTCTGTTGGCATAAGATCAAATGAACTGTAAGATGGCCAGAAATACACACAGACTGGCTGTTAGAAGAGAGATTTGACCCACTAAAGCAAAAAAGTGGTGGAAGAGCTGTGAAAGAACAGCAGTGGGAGATTATCCTGCTTTGAAGGAACAGAGTTGAACATACATGAAAGGGGTCTGTATTTTCAATGCTATAAAGCAGGGAGATGAATCCAGAGATTCAAAGGTCCTTTTTCTCCCTACCTGCTTTAAACAGGCATAAAGTAACCTTATTTGCTTGAAGCTATACTTTGCCAGCACTGGTGGCTAAGTTACAGTGCTGCCCATGTTGCTACAGTAGGAAGAAATTACATTTTTAATTCATATTGCATGACCCACAAATATTTTAGTAGTGATGACTCTACTTTGACAAAGGAGTCATTGATTTGGTATGCTAAGCTTTTAAAAGTGCAATCCTTGATCTCCGGAGGCAGTGAATGCCTGCAAAGCTGTGTGACAGCAGATGCCTTCTGCATCTGGACCTGGGCTCTTTGGAACAGATACATCCCCAGGGAAAAAAAAAAAAAAAAAAAAAAAAAAAAAAAAAAAAAAAAAAAAAACCAAAAAACACCTCAACGCTGTGAGTACCTCTGACATCACAGATGCACAACAATAGAGTTTATCTAAAATAGACAAACGCTGTAAAAGAGATTGTGGTGTACACTTATGCCAGCAGGTGACAGCCTTGCCTTTTTTTACCACTGTTTGTTCTTTACATGCTTGACCAAAAGCTCCACCCTAAGTCCAGTTTATTGCCCTGCCACTCCCAAGCCCAAACGTCAGAAAAAAACACTTCTTCATGCAAGCAGTTTGTCAGGGATACCAAGCTAAAAGATCCTTCCATTTGTACATTTTCCTTTGATTTTCTAGGCATGGAGCACACACTTCAAACAGCCTGTGGTCACGCTGTTTTGGGGGCACCCATCTGCCATAAATATGCTGCCAAAACATCAACATTTCTCCTAAGTGATCTTAATTACATTTTGCAGGCTCTGACTAATTATTTACTCATCCTTCTGCATGACAAAAAATGTTTTAAGGAATGGTGCAATTCATCTGGCAACCTCTGTATTTAGACAATGTCATTCTTAAAAGATTCATCATCTGGAGCTTGTAGCAGCAGGTGTCCAGAAGGAGAAAAAGATGGAGAAGTGGGTTAGGAACTGAACCTTATATTTTGTCTTGGGTTACTTTGGACTCTGGGAAAAGCATGACCTTTCCCAGCAAGCCAAAGAGGAGTAACCCTTTTCTGCATTTTTAAACTTTCCATCAGGAATAACATGTTTCTGTCATGTAACCTTATTGGGAGGGACACACAAATCCTGTAACAAAGAGAGAAAAAAAAAATGCTTCCAGCGAGATAAAGTCAAAGCAGTTCCTTTGTGTTAAGTGCACACATCACTGCATGCAAATATCATCTATTTAAATTGAGACCTCTAAAGAAAGCATGGATTAAAGATAGAATCGTGGAATAATTTAGGCTGGAAAACACCCTTAAGATCATTGAAGATACACCTAAGTAAGTGCAGAGCAAGGCATCAGAGCACAGAAGAGCTGCAGGACTTGGACATTTGGGTGCAAAGAAGATCTGGTGATGCCAAAGAGGGCACTGGTGCTGCAAAGACCAGGTCTGGCATGTCAGGTAGCATTCACCCACTACTCTTCATCATGCTTTGACAAGGCCTCCACTGACTCTGCCTGTCCAGCTGCAGCACATCCACCTGACAAAGGCCAAGGTGGAGCCTGGAAACAGTTGGGCATTCCTCCCTCACATAAGTCTTTAGCTCTGACTGGTGGCTTAAGATTATGTCTTTCTGAAGGGAGACAGAGATCATCATTAAATCCTGAGAAGGAGATTTCTGAGAAGAAAAAGCCCTCAACAGCTTCAGGGGAACAAAAAAAATCAAACCTCTTCAAGACAGCCTATATTGGACATCCCATAATACAACTTATTTCTAAGAAAATAAACTGGATTAAACCAAATATAATGATAGTCATAATCACAATAACAGCCACTCTTTATTCTAGTTCTCTAGGACCTCAGGGCTAGAAGAAATGATACAGAAGTTGTCTTTCTCCCTACACGCTCCTCACCAGCCAAGCTGCTCGGGATCAAACCACACAGAGCATTTCTCCAAAGTGAGTTAAAGCTTTCACTCCCACAGCCTCTCCTACCTGCCAATGGCCATCATCATTTGCACATCAGTGATGCTGTCATCATTGGTGAGGTTTCTAATGACGCCATCCATGAGCTCCAGAGGGACAAACTGAACCACGCTGGCCAAGGCATTGGAAGGTGCTTCCTGTTCCTCTGCAAGACAGGAATGAGCCCCAGCAATGAAATGTTAGTTGACAGGAAAACCAGGCACACTAGGTCATTTCTTGTCCTAAAAACCAAATAATTTCTGTCCACAAAAATAGAATCATAGAACTGTTCCGGTTGGAAAAGCTTTCTAAGATTGAGTCCAACCCTTAACCCAGCACTGCCAAGTCCACCACTAAACCACATCCCCATGTGCCACATCCACACATCATGGAGTGGATACTGAGCTGTTGCCAATGAGCAGTGTAGAGTCCACTGTTGGCTGTGCTAGGAGGATAATTCCCCAAATCCCAGTGCAGCACATAATGAAGCTGGATCTTAGCAGATGGCTGTTCCCTGAAGTCATATATAGCCCCAAGAGAGGAAGAGATCACAGGCACGTGTTTGGCCCAACTCAGGTACCAAATTTCCTCTGCTTGCTCTCCTTTTACTAAATATTGCAAACAATTGCAAAATGATGCAACTGTAATTTTGCCTGCCTGGAAATGCGCCTTGTTCCAATGGATGAGACTGTCATACTGAAAAACCCATCTTTTGTGGCCTTAGGAATAGCTAAAGGAGGGGGTCACCTGCCTTCCATGGCACTGGTACTTCCAAAAACCTTCTGAAACCCTTCACAATAACCTAAAGGTCCCAGAAGTTGGATAAATATTGTCTGCCTCACCTTACAGTGCAATCACCCTTCAGACAGCCAGCAGGGCCTCATACCTTTAGGTCAGTGAGAAACAACTGCTTAGCTTTATTCCTAGTCTCTGGCAGGGAGCAGCCTGTGGGGCACCACCAAGTCAGCTGTAAGAGAGCAGCATTTCTAAAAGCTCTCAAGTTCCACTCCAACAAGCTGCAGGTAAGATGCTTTCCCTTAAGCCCAGCTGATGCTGGAAAGTGCTGAACACAAACTTGTGCTGCAAATGCTTCAATCCTGTTAACAGCTCCTGTCTGCAGACTCTCTCTGGTTTCAGAGCAATATTATTTTCCCAGCTCAGAGCCCTGGTAACTTTTAGAGATGCTTGTCTATTACATTTCGTCTGTGGATGCAGTTCTGTAGTGGATGAAAACCCTGCAAGATGTCAAACTAATTGAGTTTGACTTCATCAGAGCAAACATTTACATTCCCAGCCCCTTAAAAATTATTTTTAAATTACCTGTCGATGAAATGATAGTGAACAGTTCTTTCAAAGAGGGCAAGATGGCTGAGGTCTGAGTTCTCCAGATCCTCTGCAGCAGACCACTCACTTTGTTCACCTGCTCCAAAAACTCCATGATCTCCTCTTCCCCCTCGGAGACGCACTGGAACTGCCCAATGCACCGGATGAGCTGCTGGCAGAACAAGAGCTGGTGTTTTCCCGTGGGAATGCACTGGGGATGCTGTGTTAAGAGCTTGCTGATCTTCGCACACTGCTTGGGGCTGGGCCTCTCGCAGACCTTCCGGAGCACCTCGATCCTCAGTAAGCCAAAGATGCTGTTTGCTGATGGGCTTTCCAGGACAAACTGCAGTCCTAACTGGATATAATCAAGTACATAATGGCTTCTCTTCCCCAGAGGTCCATAGCCTTCCTGGAGGAGACTCAGCAGGAAGCGGACGTTGAAGAACTCCTCAAACTCCTCTGGGTGATAGTGACCATAGACCTCCAAAACCTCTTTCCCAATCTCTCTTTTATACTTGGTGTCCCCAGTGAGATAAAGCTTGGTGGACAGCTCCAGCATGGACCAGCACTGCTCGCTGTCCATGGGCTGCTTCGCCGCCTCGATGACGCGCCTCACGAGCCCTTGCTTCACGTTGTTGGGGTAAGAGGACATCACCACAGCTTCCAGTATCTTATCCATCTCTGCTCCCTGCTCCTGAAAGAGAGGGACAGAGCAGCAGGTTAGTTCAAGGAGGGTCTGCTGAGCTTTCAAGCCCAGGCTGGGGCAAGGGAGGTCAAAAAAACAGAGCTATCTGGAACCACTCTGAAGAGGATAATTCTTGTGGCCTTTTCATGTAGCATTTAGAAAAGTTTCCACTCTGGTGATGCTTGATGGGGATTAAAGCCCCCAAACTGAATCAATACACAAAGATACAGAACTTCTTCTGATTAATCACACATTTGAGCATTTTTGTCTGCAAACAACCAATTACAGACCCACAGAAGGAATAAGTGGGGAATTAAGGGAGCCAAGATCTTACACTGCTGTGTGCTGGCTCAGGTGTCCTCAAGAGGCAAAGATGGTCCCAATGATTTGTCTTCACATTCAGGGAAGGAGGGAAAAGCCCTGGGAAGCAGAGGTGGGATTGCAGCCTCTCTGTGCAATGGTAAGGGTGTTTCTCTAACATTTACACCGTGCTGCCAGCCACTCCATCCAAGTGGTGCAGTCTTGGCGGCTCCCCAGGGACCTGCCGCATTTGCATGCAGGACCAAAGCTAGCAGGGAGAGAAACTGCAGAGTCAGGCAAAGTTTCCCATTTGTCACAGCCTGAATTCACCAGCAATAAAGCATTAGAGAAGAGTTTTAAAAAAAACAAGGAATTCCCAAGGAAAAGCTCAGAAATAACATTTATAACCAGGTGTTGGATACACCAATGCACACACACACACACACCCACACACACAAAAAAAAAAAAAAAAATCCAAACAATTACAGAGTGATAAAATTAGAAAATCAGAATTTCTTATAATGTATTACAGGGACTAAAAAGACTCATCCACAGCAGGTTCCCACAGTGCAATGCACTGCACAAATACCAATTTAGAGAAGGTCCTTTGGTCCTTTCAGCCTATAGCCTAAAATGAGCCACACTCGTGTATCTGACCAGAATAATAATCCCCTCCTTTCTGTTCCTCAGCTCCCTAATGTGTGAAATGAGAACAACATACACCAATTCCTGATGGAGTTGGTTGAAAGATCCTTCATTAGCGTTGGAAAGCCTTTGAAGTTTTTCAAGTGGACAGGGTTATGAAGAATATAAATGCAGATTACATGATCCCAAGTATGGTTTTCACAGATGCCATCCAGAAGAGACCTCAGCAGATGCCATCCAAGGACCATGCCACCCCTGGAGTAAGCCTGTATCTGAGCCAGAGAGTATCTTCTTGCCTGGTAGACAGCTGCTTGAAGGTGGAGAGGTAAAACCATGCCAGACACAAACATCAAGATCTGACTCACAGCTGCTTGGCTGGCAAGCCTTCCCACTTCACCAAATACCACCTCTTCCCGTCATTGCTTCCTCACAATCTCACAGGATGAAAAAAACACATTATTGATAAATAGACATACATACATATATAGAGACACCTCCAATCCAGTGATGACCACAGGCTACATTGCAATGCCTCTCCAACAACCACCTTGCCCTCTTCTGGCCCCTGCCTGCTGACTCATATGCTCCTCTGCTCATGTGCTGGATTTACTTTTCCCCATCAAGCATTACTGCTGCCTTCCCTGCAACAACCTATGGCAGAGCTAATGCTCTCCATCACACTGTTTCCTCAGGATAGAATATATAAGCAGGACTCCTGAAGGACCAGCCTGCATTAAACCAGTGACAAACAAGGACAAGATAAAAGGAGAAGACAAAGTCCCACAGATAATGTCTTTTCACCTCAAACAGAAAGTACTACAGTGTCAGCAAAGGCTAAAAGTCAACCTGGAGAGCAGATAGTCAAAAATCAGAAGAAGCATTTGTCCTTGATGTAGCTCAGTGGTTGCCTTGGCCAGACACAAGCTGGCACACACCTGCAGTCAGGCTGGTACCCCTCTCACTTCCTCTCTGCATGTTCCCAGGCCCAAGCCCAGACACCTTCGTCATCTGGCACATAGATAAGGGGCCAGGAGATGGGAGGATCTACAGTGCTCATTGGTTATGTCTCACTATTAGTTCCCTGGAGCAATCCATGCTGAGCCTGGCACAGTCACACAGGCAGCATGGTCAAACAATGGCTACAGTTCTTTTAGACCTAACCCCATAAACCACCACAGTCCCCTGGTGTATGTGGTGTTGGGTGCTCTCGCTGTCCCTCTCAGATGTGATGGTTCCCCACCACAACTGTGCTTTTAGCTACTTTATCATCGCCAAACTTCACCCAAATTTTCAATGCAAAGAGTCTAATTCCATCTGAATTTTGAGATGAACTTGCTTCTCCTAAAAGGGCTTGGTTCTTCCTCAGGCTGATCACAGAAAGAGACAGGAGAATGGGCTTCCGCAGTGTTGCTGCCTGGAGAGCAACTGGGTCACATCTGACATTGTGTAGTAGGACAAGGCTGAAATAAACTCGTTCCATGGTCAATAGGCAAACAAGTCCCAAAGGACCATCTTCCTCAGCAGGAAACATCATAATGATTTATACGGATATTAACACCTTGTAGTCACTCAGGGAGAATCACCTGAGTTGACTTTGTGGTGAAGGGTCCATGCTCTTCTCACCAGTGAAGGGCTTTACAGGACAAGGCTGGGCTCTGGGTAATACAGCCCCACCTGCACCTCTCCAACCACCCTGGTGTCAGCAAGAGGGGACAAACAAGCCCATGGTTCTGCTGGGCATCAGGGTAGACCATACTGCTCCCTGGGTGTGGGTCAGACAAGGCCAGGATGGAGGATGCTAGCCAGGCCATATCTTACAAACTTAGAACTACATTAAAGCAACATTTAAGTGGCTTTGTAATATGCAGTAATAAATATAACAGTCTTAAAACTATACTAAAAAAGCATTCTACACTAAAAGATTATTCACATGTCAAAGGCTAGGAATTAAGGTGGCTAATTCAAGACAGTAAGCACAGCTCCAGATGCTTTCAGAGCAATATTCATTTAAGCATCTAATATTAACTTTTTTTTCCCCCAAGATCTCCCTGGAAAGTGAATCAGGGTTTGCAGCAGAGGAGTAAAGTGATTTGGAGTGTTGTCTGTAAGATCACTGTCTCATTTGTTGTAGAAATTGAAAGCGTGTCATAAATAACCCAGGGAACTGCAGGAGAGGGAAGGACAGTTCATTGTCAGGCAGCTGAATGCTGCCTTGGAGATCCGGTCTCTGGTTCTCCTCTGTTTAATACTGAAATAAAGAGACTAAATATTCATACAATCAAGCTTCTATAATGAGTGCTCCTGAAGTAGAACAACCTTTCTGCACTTCTTCCTCACCAGCACTAACAACACACTGAAGAGCTGGGAGGATTGTTTCATTCCTGCTTGTCAACAGAACCAAGTTCCTGGAGCACACATGGATGAAGTAGAAGGTCAAAGAGTTAATTATTAAACTGAAGAGTCACATTGAGGTTCGCATCTGTTTTGTAGCTCACATAAAACAGAGAGTACACAATATGAGCTTTGCAGGGAAAAAGAAAAAAATCCCACAGAATGGCAAAACTGTTCTTCTACCCCAGCAAATGACTGGCAGAAGCAACACAGGCAAAATCACAGAATGGGAAAAAAAGAACTTTGGGAGGTCTCTAGCCCAAACCCTGTCCACAGCTGAAATCAACCCCAGCTGCTCAGGGCTTTATCCATTAAGGTCTAGAAAATATTCCAGGATGGAAATCATACAACAACCCTGGGCAACCTGCTCCTGTTCTAATTAGCTCATAGTGGCAAGGTCTTCCTATTTGCAGCTGGAAGCCCTTGTTTCAATTTATGTCTGTTTTTTTCTCATTCACTTGCCTTGTACTCCTGTAAAAAGCCTGGATTTGTCTCCTGAATAACCTCCTCGTAGGCACTGGGGAGCTGCTATCAGTCAGTCCCCAGCCTTCAACAGTTTAAGGGGTTAGTCCATCCCAAAATACTTTGCACTTGTTCTTGTTGAATTCCGTGAGGTTCATGTCAGCCACAGCAAGTCCTGGTCCTCCTGTATGGCAGCCCTGCCCCAAGCATATTGATTATTCTTCAACTCTGGCCTCACTCACAAATTTGATAAAATTAATTTCATCTCCTCCTTCACATAATTCATAAAAAATATTAAAAAGGAAAGGTCTTAAGATAGTTCCAGCCTGCTTCCTACCCAATTAGCAGTCCATACATGTCTTTGATACAAGGATGGTGCAGGGCATAATCTCAAAAACTTTCCTGACATCAAAGATGCTTCCTGACCACAAGATGGGTCTCTGCAAGGACATCCAAGAATGCTCTAGAAACCAGAGAGGGAAAAGAAATTTAAGCAAGAGCAGCCAGCTTAGCATCACTCTCCAAACTGAGTAAACTGAAAAAAACCCCAAAAAAACAAAAAAAAACAAACCCACAACAACAAAACCAAACCCAACCTCAAGATAAAAAATCACCTTTGACTTTGCTTGGGTCTAGTCTTCATACTCTGTATTGTTTCGAGCTGTACTTATAGTTCTCTTCTGCTTATTCTTTTTCTTTATTTAGGATTCATTTCAATTGAAATCTATCCAATTACTTCTAAATCAATTCATTCCTTTATCTCTGCCAGCAGCAGATTTCCAGTAAAATCTCCTTAGTACTTTTTGCAGAATGTAGTACCAGTTCCCACACCCTAGGTCTTAACAAAGCTCTGAAAACATAGATGCAAAATGCACCTTACCTTTAGGGAACCTTAGTAATAAATTCAGCACATTTCCTACAATGGCATCATAGTGACTTTGACAAATAACACTAAAAAAGGAAAAACAATTCCCAGCATCCAAATGTAGAGTGATACGTTAAGTGCTTTGCTTCTGACTTACAAAGAAGAAAAATGTCTACTTCCCTGAACTCCTTGGAGGTCTGAAAGTACAGAAACGAGACTCACCTTTTATTGTCCTTAACTCCTGCCAAAATGGTTCCTTTTATGTCAGCCAGGACATTACTGCTATTCCTGCTGCATCCTCCAGGCAGCCAGGCAATTAGGGCTCAATCCTGCAGCATGCTGAGCTGCTGCAGGATAAAAGGGAGCTCACACAGTGCCTTGCTAGAGCAGAAAAAATACTCTGTTCTCTGAAATTTGCCATGATTTGGTATACAACTTCTTACAAGGACCAGCCCTGTTGTCACCTCTCTGGGTCTGTTTTCCAGAAATAGCAAAGTAATTGTGTTCTAATGACATTTTTTTGCAGGCAATAAATGGATTCATATGCAAAGAAGATATTTTTTTGTTGTTGTTCAAAGTATATCTCTGTTCATCCAGCTAAGAAGGGAAAACCACAGCCCGCACATCATTACCACATCTAATAGATACTCATGTTGTTGCAGCAATTTGAAAACTGAGGCACATTTAGACCCTAGAATCATAGAATGGTTAGAAGGGGCCTCAAAAACTATCTAGATCAAAGTATTTGCTCAAGGAGATGGAATAGTTCTGACAGAGCCAGCAGCCAAACCTCGCCAGACCTGCAAATACATTAATGGCAATGCTCCACTATATTTCGCTTTCAGCTGTTGTCTGAGTTGAACCCCATAAAGTGCTGTGGCAGAGCAGAGCACCAGGTTAATTTTTATGAGATCTAAGCAGAAAACCAGAGCTAATAACTGCGGAAAAATCCCATTAAATAGTCCTTTAGAAAGAGAAGTGAGACTCTACCCATTTGCAGCCATAACAGGGAAAAATTGCCAGCACAGAAGCCTGGCTGATTTTTTTGCATATGATTATAATCCGCCTTTCTAAATTCACCTTCTCTTTTCAAGGAGATCACATATTCCTTGCTTCCCATCCCAGACTGTTTTCCAGTGGCAGATTGCACTCATTTCGTGCGTCTCCTACTCACTAGAGTTAATTACTTTTGGTTGCCGAGGTTTCTCGTGCTTTTCTATCCTCAGAATCAGAACCACCCTTTAGTACAGCACGGATGGAGATTGTCCTTCACCACAGGCAGCAGGTCTGGAGCAGGACATTGCCCTGCACCACAGGCAGCAGCAGATTTTGAGCAAGAGGATGTCCCTACACTCGGCAGAACAATAGCTTTAAGTTTTCTCCAGAAAGATCAGTAGCTTTCTGTTCTCTCCAGAGAGTGAAGATTTTTTTAAGGCATTTTCACCCAACTGGACTGCTGGCATTTTGCATGGCTTTGCTGTGCATCAGGAGCTCCACCTTGGGAACAATGAGTTCCCCTCTTGTGGCCACACTCTTTTAGAGGTCTCAAAAAAGTAACCAACCAGAACATATCTATTTGCAATCAGCCTAAGTTTATCATATAGTAGTCCCTGCCTTCTTTAAATTTTGTTGGTACTTTAGATCCACAGACCACTGCGGACCCTTTTCCTTCTTTCTGCAGTTCCATGTATTTCATTGTTCTTTTTTCCTCTAAAATATCATAAATATATTTGACTACATCATAAATTCTATCAGCTTCTCCAAGTGACAACAGTGCTGGCTGGGCAGGCTGCCCTACCTCAACCCATCTATCTTACTTACTTTATTCTGCTCTCTTATTTCTCCAGAGCTGCTTCTTTGATCCTTTTGGTGGACACAGATCCCCAAGTTTCTTCTCTCACTCTGTTTTTTGCTGTTAGGCACTTAGTCATCAGATTTTAAAAAAGGCTTTGGGTGGATATCAAAGCAATAGGTGCACTACCAAATTAAGCCTAAGGCTCTAGCATTTCATCCTCTCTTTCTCCAGACTCCTGCCGGCTCCATTCCTCCCCTTCAGTCAACAGCCACATACACACATCTCTAGTACCTACTGGTCTCCTTTTCTAATAAGGCATCTCAAAACCATCACTAGCACATCACTATTCTGGTATAGATATAGAAAGCAAGGCACAAGGAATTAAGTTCCTCTCTCCCTTGAAAAACATCAGAGAGAAAGGCAAGTGAGGCAAGGCTTGCTCTAACCACCAGACCAGCAGTGACAAACCACTGGCTCTGCAGCTAGCACAGCACCAACTCCAGACCAAAATAACCCATCCCAACTGCTTTTAATTTCTCTGAATTTATTTGGCATTGGATGCCCAAAAGGTCTGTCCTGCCTGCAATAGGTAAGTTTTCCCCAGTTTTCCTCCTTACATCCTCCAGTTTAAGATATCCTCCTTCTCTTTCCCCAAAAGATTTCTGCTTTCCTTCTTAGCTAGAGCTCTCAGCCTGGGCTGTGACACCCTACTTCCACAAGGCTTTATCCTGGGAGTGCCCAGATCCTGCACTGACCTTGAGGCCAACGTCCTTTCTATCACTGTCCCTAGAGACTGTAAAAACATCTACTCCGGAAAGCTGGTTGTTTTTCTGAAGGTATTTATAGCATTAAAATCACTCTCCTTTCTTCAGGTTTCTGTCTGCTTTTGTCTCTGTATAGAAATTAAAACCCTGGATACAACCCAAGGAAAAACCACGTCCTGTTCACCAAAGCACACCAGACTGAGGGTGGATACTGCCAACACTGCCTGGGATTCATCAGACACTGCTTCACTGTTTGGAGACAGAGATCTCCAATCCTTGGTGGTGCCTTCAGGAAAGGAAAAACGGGGTATGATGCCCATTTGAGACCTCAGTTTCCCTCCAGATCCCAATATATTTGGCTTTGCATCAGCGAATTCAGAAAGCAGGAATGCAAAGTGAGACCATGGCAAACTTTATGGACTCCATCATAAAGACAACCAAAGCATTTTGAGACCCTTCCTGAGGTGAAAGCTCAGGATCCTTTCAGTCTAGGAAGGGCATGCTGTTGAAATTTTCCTGCCACCAGGTGCAGCAGGGCGTAGCTGAGCTCCCAAAGTGCTGTGAAAACCTCATAGCAGTGCAAATATTCCAACATCTGCTTTTATTCTTCAGTAACATCTGCAAAGTACAAGCTGGGGCAGATCTAACCCCTGAAATTGGATCTCAGCTAATCTGAATTTGACCCTCACTTTAAGAGTCTTTGGCTCCCTATGGGATGGGAACATCCCTAGGTGTCTCTCCCCAGGTCAGCTTCCCTGGGGAAAACCTGAATCTGTCTTGGCCAGTTCGTTATAACAAGATGCTGCCTTGTAAACAGGTTTGCGAAGCCCTGCAGGCACTGGGGGAATGCACCCACCCCCACTTTCCAATGTTGTTCCTGTATTTCTCCCTCCAAGCATTCACCTGTAGACTGATTCCCAAAAAGCCAAACGCTCAAGCACCCCTCCTCCACCATTCCCTTCTGCACCCTGACCACAGAGCCTCCCTTTGTCCAAGCATTTCTCTGGGAATCCCCAAACCTGGCCCTTTCTCCCAGATTCCTCCCTACAAGCATCCCTCTCTTGAGTAACCTTCCTGCATCTTTTGAGTAGTTCTCACTCCAGCCATCTCACCAAGCCCTCTGCTACATTCCAACCCCAGAGCATCCCTCTGAGTACCCCTCCCAAGCACCCCTACCCTTAAACTGAGTATCCCTCCCTCAGAGCATCCCAGTTCCTGAGAATGCCAACTCTATCCTGACCCTCAAGCAGTCCTTACTTCCAGCTCCTTCCTGCATCCCAGCCCCTGAAAAACCTTCTGGATCTCGACTGCCAAGCATTCTTGCCTTTGAGAATCCCTCCTGCAACACTTTCCACCAGCACTCATCCTGCACCACTTCCCTTGAGCAGCCTACCTACATCCCTCAGAGCGTCCCTCATTCCATGCATCCCTCCAGCATCCTAACCCCCCAAGCATCCCTTTCCCTGACCACCCCTCCTGTATTTCTTCCCCTGAGCACTCTTCCTATATGCTTCTCACTGAGTATTCCTCCTGAAGCCCTCAGCCCGGGCATTCATCCCCCCAAGCACTCCTCCTGTACCTCCTTACCCCGAGCACTTCTGCATCCCTCACCCTAAGTATCCCTCCAGGACTCCTTTGCCCGATTACTCCTTCTGCGCCCCTTCCCCTGAGCATCCCTCCTACAGCCTTCATCCCTAGTATTCCTTCTGAATCCCTCACCCCAAGTATCCCTCCAGGACTCCTTTGCCCGACTACTCCTTCTGCGCCCCTTCCCCTGAGCATCCCTCCTACAGCCTTCATCCCTAGTATTCCTTCTGAATCCCTCACCCCAAGCACACGTCCCGTACCTCTCACCGGAGTATCTGTCCTGCATCCCTCACCCCGAGCGTTCCTCCTGCATCTCTCACGCCGAGCATCCCTCCTGCATCCCTCACGCACCTCCTTCCCGGACAACTCCTCCTGCATCCCTTCCCCTGAGCATCCTTCCTACATCCCGAGCCCAGACCTCCGCTACTGCAGCACTTCCCCAGCATTCGACCCGCTCCCCTCTCTGCGCTCAGCCCTGCCCGCCCCTCTCCAGCGCCCCTTTCCCTCCGCCCGCCCCGCGTTACCTCCGGCGCGGCCGGCGGCGAGCCGCAGTCCCGGGGCAGCGCTGGGCAGGGCCGAGGGCGGCGGCAAACTACATCTCCCAGCGGGCCGGGCCGGGCCGTGCCGGGAGCGCCGCGCCCCCCGCTTCCTCCGCCTCTCGCCGGCGGCGGAGCTCGGCGGCTGGAGGGGGCGCAGGTGGGTCCCCGGCGGGGCTGGGGGGCGTGGGGAGGGCCGGGGGCACCCCCGGAGGAATTCCCCGAGGAGGGTTAAGGGGGGAAACTGAGGCACGGAGAGGGAGCAGGGACCGGCGGCCGGGAGCCGCGCAGCTGGTCCGCTGTGGGATGGACGGGTGAGCTCCTTCTGAAGGGGAATATGGGGTTATTTTTTTTTTTTTTTTCGCATTTTAAGCTAATTTAGTAGTGTGGGCGCCCGGCTAGATAGGGAGGAGCCGTACGTACGATTGTCTGTAGCAGGGTCGGGTTCAGCGTCACTCTGCAAACTTTGCACATTCCCCTGCCCCCTTCCAATGAAACATCTCCATAATTTAAGCATTCACAGCGAATCCAAGCCCTGTATGCCCACACTGGGACGTGCAGCCAGCTGGGTCCAGCTGGGCGATGGGCATGATGTATGCCCTCCAGAGGGTGTAATTCTGAGTGGTGCCTACCTCGTTAGCGTGATTTCTGAGTGGGTTTTGCTGTGGTGCAGCAGCATCCGCACTGGGAATTAGCCGCCTTCTAATTGCAGGGATGCTCTGGAAGCAATGGTGTCAGTGGAAGATGAGGTGGAAACTAGATTATTGAAACACCCCGTGTGTCCATCAAGCAGGTGGTGGGGTACCATGTGTGCCGTAAACTTATTCAGGGGCAAAATAAAGTGTTTCATGAAGGAAATAAAGAGTATCTGGAAGATAATCCAGGCATGCCAAATGATACTTAAATAGGTGCTGGGACAGTACACTGAAAGTCAGTGAAAACTTTTGCCAAGACTGGCATTGAATGGGTATATTGGACCGTACAAAGGGTCCCATCAGCTCGGAAGGAAAAGTGATGCTCCCACTTCCCTGAGACCCCAAGCAGGCTTCTTCCTGGCAGGCGGTGGCAGTGCCCTCCTGACCATCTGCACTGCCCACCAGCAGCCCCTGAGCCTACGAGTGTTGAAAGTCACAGCAGGGAGCGCTGAGCTCTGCAGCACTTTGGCTTTTATTCTCCCGACCTGGCTGCAGCCGCATCCCTGTGGCTCTGCGCTCCCTCTCCCCCTCCATCTTGTCGTCAGCCGTTCTCCTTCAGCAGCACTTAACCTTCTTTTCGTTCTCCTGCTGTCTGCTGCTGCTTTTGTTCCTCCACTCCCAGGAGGAACCTGACCTTTGCTTTATATCGCTCCTTGGCTTTTACTAACTGGGCACCAGCTCTGTTTCCCTACCTCTGCCTCCCTACCCCTTCTCTTTATGCGTAAATTCAGCATCTGCAGAGAGCCTACGCGAAGCCTCCTGCATTCAGCTGCATCCCTAAGCAAGCAGCCCGGGAGATGCTCAAGGGCATGGAGGTGCAGGTTTGGAAAAGGATGAACACACACCATCGTACCCACAGCAAACCAGGGCTGTTCCCAATCTCCCGTTCACGCTTTCCCATCCCTCATGCGGCTCACTGCCAGAACAGCGTTTGTGTGCATAACAAAGCAAGGTCAGAAAATTAAATATAAATGAAAGAGAAATAACTGGCAGATAAGCAGCTGCGCCCCGAAGGTGGATAGTCAGTATGTCTGTCTCCCAGCATTGCAGCCGCCGGCTGTTCCATAGCAATAAAAGGGAAGGGTGACCCGTGGTTTCCTGCCTGTCGCCTGCTGGGAATTTGAGTCCCTTCCCAGAGCTCGTCACCACGTTCCCCGTGCCAGCCTCGGGGTGAGCGGCCTTTCCCCAAACGCCTGCTGGAAATTTCCAGAGGCACCACAGCAGTCCCGAAACAAAAAGCTGCTGTGCCTCCCCGCAGGCGCTCCATTTTGGGATCTGTTGCTCCTGGCAGGCACGGCATGCTCTGCTTCACCGACTGAATTTAAGGCTCTTACGTGCTGCTCAGTTGGAAGGGCTCGTATTAAGTGTCCAAAATCAGGTGGGTCCGTTCTCCAGCGATGGGAAAACATGGGATTTCCTCTCTAAGATTGCCATAAATAAGCATATAGGGGGCAGAGACTGTATTGTGAGTGTTTAATCTTCTATAATAAAGGATGAGCTGAGCTAAGTAAATGTGCATCAGGGATATATGAAGGGAGGGACGAATCTACCCTTGCAAAGGATTTTGTCCAAAAATCTTCCTAAAACTCAGCTCTCATTGATGCCTACTGTCTGCTGCAAGTTGGGTGAGTGGTCAGTTGAGGTGTGGTTTGTTTGGGCTTTTTAAACCTTTAAATGATATTTTTGTTGTTGTTGTTGTTTCTGCTCTCCTCCTTCAGTTAGTTTATTTTTTTTTTCCTTGTCTTTCATGAGGTGACTTCTAACCTTCAAACTGCCTTGTTTGTGACCCCATAACACAGAAAGGCACGAGTGTATAGAGTTTGGATTTCCTCCACGAGATTGTCCCCTTGAGAAGGGACAAGGCACAGAACTGTTCTCCAGGTTGAGTTACAGCAAGTGCCATGGGTTTGCCTGTATTCAGGTCTGGAGTTCCCAACTTTAGGAGGGTTTGTTTGTTTGTTTGTTTCTTCAGGGCTCAAGTGTTTTGTAGAAATTGGAATTTTTACCTCAAACCAAAGCGTGTATTTCAGTAAGACAGAGGGGAGCAAAGTGATACATGCCACGTGTGGGCACAGACCAAAGCAGAATGAGCTTCACACAGGAAGGAGCATCTTTGCCTGATTATGTGTTCACAGTTAATATGCTCTAATGGAGCAGACTGGAGCCCCATCCTGCAACAACCATCTTTTGCTCAATCTCATTTAAAGTCTCCAGCAGCCATACAGGTGCCCAGCTATTTCTTTTTTCATACTTCCTTTTGAGCTGAAATCAATCCTGCCCCTCCTGAGGCAGAATTACTTCCTATAAAGCACTACCTGATCTGTCTCTTGTAACATTTGTCTACTTGATGTGGCTTTCACCAGCTCTCTTGGGCAATACTCAAAAAGCCAGAGAGGTTTTTAGTCTGACTGCTCTTCCTGATGCTTAGCAGAAATGGTCCCTGGTTTGCTCTAATTCTGTTACCACTTAGGCATCATTCATTGCATCAGCCTAAATAATTAATTTCTTCTTTTTTTTAAGAATTTTCTTTTCTTTTTCCTGTGTGTATATTTTGCGGTTCATTGTTAGTCCTCACGTATTTCTTACAGCAGCTGCACATATTTCACTGTCTTAAATACAGATTTTCCAAGTCTTGGTTGTGGAGGGATATTTCACAGGTGAGCTATTGAAGGCTACACGATAAGATTAGTGAGTCATGCAATACTTTAGACATAAGATTAGGAGGCACTGGTACAGGCTACACAGAGAATCTGTGGCTGCCCTATCCGTGGCAGTGTTCAAGGACAGGTTGGATGGGACTTTGAGCAGCCTCATCTAGTGAAAGGTGTACCTGCCCATGAGGCGTGGATTGGAACAAGTTAATCTTTAGGGTCCCTTCCAGTCCATGTCATTCTATAATTGTGTGATTCCATGAAATTAAAACCATTAAAAACAATGACTTTGTAAATGGCCATGTAATGCTACATCTTGCAGCAAAAACTCTATTTCTGTAACAGCATATGTTAACTCATGTTTCAGAGGATGCTATAATTTTAATGCTTTTACTGCCATGTGTAAGGGCTTCAGAAGCCCTAAGCAGCCTGTGAGGTGGACTTTGGAAACCTTAACAACTCAACATGATCCTCTTCAACCAAATTACAGATTGCTCTTGCTTTGCTGTTCTGTTTAATTAATCTCATTAATTAAATCCCCTGAATGAGACTAGGATCAGTCGGTTATCCACATCTTGGGCGTTGCCTCTGAAATCCAGAAAGATTGATTAATTTTCCTTCCCTGTCATTTTTAAAGTGAAATGTGTGTTAGCAATCAGTTTCTTTTCCCAATTAAAATTCTGTTTAAAATTGTCTTTACAGATATATATATTGTATATATAGAGAGAGCTATTGCTATCTTTCAACAACAGTATAAACACATCTGTAACTTTAGAATTTTTATTAAACTGCATTCTTTTTGCTAGAAAGGATATATTACAACGGTATGCATTTTTCAGTGATTAAGAACAGTAATATTTGTGCCATTTGTTTACATTTTAGTTATGTTGGCAGATCATGACTGATGGGGTTTTTTTTTGCTTTGATGATTACTGTACACTTGTGGGTTTTTGCCAAGCTGGGTGAAACAGCACTCAGTTAAATTATGTGTACAGAATTTTTATTTATTAGCTAATTAAAGCGCTCTTATATGTGATGAATACAGGAGAGGGGAAATAAGCTTATCCAAAGCTGTTCTACATTCAGAATGATTATGAAACAAAGTGGTATGATAATGATGGTTCTAAATATGTGAAGGCATTGATCAGTGAAAACAGTTAGTTTTTGTCATTTTGCATACTTGCATACCTTCCTGCTGTGTCAACCGCCATCATTCTCCCAGCTTCAAACCAGTTATTTGCTGAACTAAGCTCATGGGACAGAGGGCTATTACAGAAATGTTCTCTATGCAGCTGTTGAGGATGCTCCTAGGAGTAAAACCCAAGTTAAAATTTATAAGCTGTGGTCAGTTGAAATGCTTAGATGCTCAGACAACAGCTTTGGTTCAGGAGTTTGACTTTTTCATAAAGCTGACGACTGCACTGCTGGTTTCTCACAATTTACATCATGTGATAAGATCATGACTTTAAATCAAATGTAGACTTCCCCCCCCCCCTCCTTGATATTAAAAGAGGTATTTAAATACAGGTTGCTCTTAGAAGCACAAAATAAATCTTGTGTTCTTCAGCCAAATTTGCATCTTCGGCTGTCAAATTAGATCTCTAGCTGACCTAATTTGAGTGAATTTTAAATGCTGCTTGGGGAGGAGCTACACAAAAGACTTTACTGTAATTCTCTGCTTCCAAGAACTGTAACCCAAATTGTACTTTTCCGTGGTGACTGCAGGTTGTAAAATCATACAATCATAGAATGGTTTGGGTTGGAAGGGACCATAAAGATCATCTAGTTCCAACCCACCCTCTCCCATGGGCAGGGACACCTTCCACTAGACCAGGAAGTAGTCTCCCATGTCCAAGATCAGATGTCCTCTTTGTGGAAATCTCACGAAGAAGGAGTGATTTTCATGCTGCAGTCTTAGACAACCTTTATATTGCAAAACACCCAGGCTTGAAAAACTATGCTGAGGACTATAAATGGTGGTTGAATGATTAAAGAGAGAAAACTTACAAGCCATTTCATTTCAATTTTTACAACAGTTTACAACTGAAAAACAGTTTTTCATAAACAGGTTTTTAGGGGAAAAAAGCAGCAAAGACTGACTTTCCCCAGCTACTGTCAAGTATGTTGGTTCGTCAATGGAGTAAGTCCAGGTTGATGATAAATGCACTAGACATTCATGCCCATTTGTGCTCGCAGTTTTGGGTCTTCTGAGGTTCCCAGACTATCAGGTTCATCTTCACACTATGATGATATAAACCTCTATGAAATGGGATGAATTAGGCAAAAGAAGACAGTTAAGAAAGAGAGCTGAGGAATAGTTATCCTCCAGTCTTATCCATGAGCAAAATGTTTGCAACCTTAAATGTTTAAAATTTAACATTTTGCAGGTTCAAATGGGCAGGTTCAAAATCAGAGCAGGCTGGTGTCCTAGGAGAGCGAAATCCAGTCTGTATGGGTCTTGAGAATGCAGAATAGCCATGAGCAGAATGGGCTGTCCAGGGCACGTGTCTGAGCAATGCCCAGAGGTGGGAGAGGAGCAGAGCCCACACTCTGGGCTGAGGGAGGCTGTCAATCTCTGTGCTACTCTTACAGCTCCAGAGCTAAGAGTTGGTTAGATTTCTCATGCTGTTGCTGCTAGCACAGATACAGTCTTCAGCTTCAGAGAGCTCATGTTACTGGTATATTTGGTTGCCAACCTCCTTTTGGACTGCTGATAAGAAAACAGGTGATTTAAATGTTACCTGTTCAGGTTGGACCGAGTCCTCTGCCTCTCATTCAGGCTATCAGTGAGGTGTTGGATCAGGCTAAACCTAGGATGGATGATGAGTTTGAAATGAAGATCTATATCTTTGGGCTTCATGGTGGTATTTGGGCTGTGACTCTTGACCAGGAGCTCTGCCGAGTGAATTCTTGACATAGACACATCAAGGGAAACATCTTGATCTGTGTCTGGCTATTGCTGGCAGAAGGCATGAGGAAAAAACATCTATATCTGATGATGTAGATAAGCAGGCTTGGGCTCAAAAATCTGAAAGCTTCACCTATGAAGGATGAACAGGTTGTTTAGTCTACAGCAGCTTGAAGGGCAGCAGATGTAGGAAGCAATGAACATGGCTTTTGGAGTCTCTATCAGTCCTGCTTCTACAAGCTGTCTTATTTGCAGAGAGGTATGAGGAAGCTTCTGTTTGATGAAATGTGAAAAAAAGTAAAATCCATTTTAGGATGCTTTTACGAATGCCTGATTGTTCTTGTAGCAATGCTTTTGCAGACATATTGCCAACCCTTGGGGAAAAAAATCCAAGGCAGCCACTTGTGCTACAGAATTAGATGTTGAAGCCTCCATATGATCAGGTTTAAACAGCTCTTGACTCTAAATTGGGTAGAAGTCTTCAAGAGTGGGAAGTAACGCTGAGACTACAGTGCCAAAGGGAGTTTAGCACTGGAACAGATAGTTTTTTCAGGAGTATATTTATCTGAGGTTAGTCACAAGGATGGTCTGTGGCCATCAATGCATAAGTTCTTGTGTTGGCCTACACATGCATCTTTATCTGCCAGTTTTGCTAGATGCATGGGACTAAGGGATATACAGGGAAAGCACTTTAGATTTAGAGATCTGCATCTTTCCATTATTGTGCAGTGGGATACAGGCTGTGTGCCAAGGGCTAAAGAGTAAAGTAGAATGCTAGTCTTAAACAACAAGTTAAAGACAGGCTCTCCTTTGACCTGTTAATTAACTGCCTTCACTTGGGCCCTTTTTTCTTAGCAAAATGTGCTGCTGTCTAGAGATGTATGTTTTAGAATGCCATTAGCACTATTATCTGTGTTTTAGCAATCATAAGAACATTTATATTCCAGTACAAATGACCTTCTTTCTCTCTGTATTTTGCTGTGACTCCAGGGCTGATAACAGTGAGTAGTGTCTATGATTATTCCATTAGTAGTTAGGAAAATGCCTGCACTTAATTCAATTTTAAGGGAGCTGTTTGGCAGCTTTCTGTTGAATGGCTGTAGTGACTGCAGCAAGAGCTACCTCCTGCCTCTGGGAGCAAACACTGTTTGGTTTCCTGCTGAACTGCTGATTGATTTAGATTCAGCAAACAAGGAAAAACAGATTTGCAGGTTCTCAGGTAGCAAGACCAGTGGCCCACCTGCACAAGACAGCTGAGCTGAACTGGAGTGAAGAGAGCTTCACAGCTCCTTTCTTTTCCCTTGGCCCAGACCGGTCATTGGTCCAATTCCAACATACAGCAAAGCATGCTGAATAGAAAATGTTGGGGTTTCTCCCTAAACTGGCTCACTGTGGGATCAGATGAGTGCCAGAGGTGGCATAAGGGAGGAGGATGGTATGGTGGAGGGCAAGGGGAGGTCATGCATGCCCCTTCCTAAGGCTTAACTGCACCTTAAAATCACATCCTTAGTTCATGCCAGCTGCTGGCAGAGGAAATGCCTGCATGGAAACGATGTGAACTGGAATATGGCCCCAAATAATTAGAAGATGTTTTCTAGGGTAGAGCGCATTGGAAGGAGAAAGTCTGGTGTTTTTTCTAAATGCAAGGAACCACAGATTGTCGTGTGCTTACGGCAGCAACTGCTGTCTGGCTCCCTGCTATGCTGACCGCACTCAGACATACATCAGGGGGTTCTGCTGAACTGCTTCGTTGCTTTAATCATATCTTCAAACACTGTGGAAGATGTTGGATTATGTCCAGTTCTTGTTCTGTCCTTCTTTTTCCCCTCTAAATTCTCTGTTTCTGAGGGAAATGAGATCATACAAGCTGAAAACACTACTGTGAAGTCAGCCCTCGTTGTAGATATTGGTGAGAGAGATTCAGTTTTAGCAAAATTGTAAAGTTTTGGAAGACTCATGATTTCTGGCACTAAACTGAATTAAACAAAGTCCAGTTCAAATCTGTCAGGAGAAAAAACATCCTTATGCTTGTTCTCAAGATGCAACCTCAAAAAAATACTTCCTCACTTCTAATTTCTATGGTGAATTCTTGCCACATGCCTACCCTTTATTTAGGACTATTTTTCTCTGTAGTTTAACCTTTCAAAAAGACTAATGCAACTAAATGTGTGCTGTTGGAATTTTTTTTTTTTTTTTTTTTTTTTTTTAGAATTAGTCTCAGCGCCGTGACTTTTCCGTCATGTCAGAACCTATCACGCTCAATGTTGGAGGAAAACTCTATACCACCTCTCTGTCCACTCTGACTAGCTTTCCAGACTCCATGCTGGGGGCCATGTTTAGTGGGAAGATCCCAACCAAGAAGGACAGCCAAGGCAACTGCTTTATTGACAGAGATGGCAAAATCTTCCGCTATATCCTGAACTTCTTACGAACTTCTCACTTGGACCTCCCCGAAGATTTTCAGGAAATGGGCTTACTGCGGCGGGAAGTAGACTTTTATCAAATTCAGCCCCTGATTGAGGCCTTGCAGGAGAAGGAGGTAGAGCTCTCTAAAGCAGAGAAAAATGCCATGCTCAACATCACCCTCGATCAGAAGACCCAGACTGTTCACTTCACTGTCCGAGAAGCACCCCAGATTTACAGCCTGTCTTCTTCCAACATGCAAGTGTTCAGTGCTCACATCTTCTCCACATCCTGCCTGTTCCTGAAGCTTCTTGGTTCCAAACTGTACTACTGTTTCAATGGAAACCTTTCCTCAATATCCAGTTACCTGCAGGACCCCAACCACTTGACCTTAGATTGGGTTGCGAGTGTGGAAGGCCTTCCTGAGGAGGAGTACACCAGGCAGAACTTGAAGAGACTCTGGGTGGTGCCAGATAATAAGCAAATCAATAGTTTCCAGGTGTTTGTGGAAGAAGTGCTGAAAATAGCCATGAGTGATGGATTCTGCATAGATTCTGCTCATCCACATACTTCAGATTTCATGAATAATAAGATTATTCGCCTAATTCGGTACAAGTAGGAATGAATGGCTGTTTGTTGTGGTGCCAGCATGGAGATAAAGCAGGTTAAGTGTTTCCCTTTAAAACACACTTACAGCCTAATTCAGAATCATGCTTATCTGGATTAAGAGTCACTAATAAGGAGATGATTTTCCTTTAATATACTTACCAATACAACCTTTCAGAATGTGTCCATATTCCAGACAGAAGCAATATTGTCTAGCACCTGAATTAAGGACTGGCTTTGTCTCTGCCTTTGCCTCTGACCTGCTGCACAGTTCTGGGGGAAGTCACTTAACTTCTGTCCTCCTTAGGTTTTCCAGTTGGAAAATGAGTGATCCTTAGCCTGCATTGCCAGGAGATGCGAGGGTTCAGTAACCATGGTTTGGAATGTGTCTGGAGAACGGATGCAGTGAAAGCTACCATGGAGCTGCAGTGCAGCAGACAGCCCTAGGAGCACATTTGCCATGTCTTGCTGTATCACTTGTGCAGAGCATTCAAGAAGCTTGTTTGGATCCACAGAGAAGAAGCCTTCCCACATGCACTCAATACAGCTGTAGAGGATGGTGCAAGTTGCAGATGAGTAAGAGATCCCGTCTCTTTGGGTTCAACAAAGTATTTCTGTCACCCTGTGAAGGTGACTTGGGCTTGTTTCTGAATCCTGTGAGGAAGCCCCTGCTTTACTGTGCTTTCAGGGAAGCCGTGTTGAAATAATGTGACTGGCAAGGAAGCCATAGAAGGGAGAATGGCGTTATTACAAACCAAGAAGATTAAACCTTTACTTTTACATTCCAAATATATCCGAGACAACTAGTCCTTTTCTTTCTCTGACAATGTTAATATTTGTCTGGAGGATGCTGCTGAAACTTTATAAGCTGAAGACAGATTTTGGGGCAGAGGCCCCCAAAGGTATTCTAAGCATTTGAGCCTCTTTTGGGCATACCTCCCTTCAGCAGTGCCTGGAATGCGTGGGATGCTCTCTGGGTAGGATGGGTTTCATTTGAAAAGACAACATTCTCACGAGGTTACACCTAATATTTTTCATGGCAAAAACAGAGGGTCATTTTTCCTATCCTGGTTCATTGAGCCTTTTTTTGTTTAATATCTTTGTGAAAGATATTAAACGGGTCACTAAAAGAATTTTACCCGCTTGCTTGGCTTCAGTGTCAGCTTACCAGAGGGAAGGCAGAGGGAAGGCAGCGGGAAAACAGAGGTCAAACTCTTCCCTACACACCTGGTTCTGTGCTGTAATGAAGATTATAACTCACTAGCTGCATGTTGTCTCTAAACATCATTTGTGCCACATTCAAGATGGTTCTTTCTCAGCTAATTATGTTTAAAAGTATCTTAACTGCATTTCTCTGACCAGATTGCTGTGAGTGCATGAGAGGCCCTCTGGAACACTTTCAGGTATCTTTAATGAGACAGAAGGGAAAATGCAATAATTAAGTTTTGCATTTAGAGTTTTAGTGCTTCCAAAGGTTTCTAGCAAAGTTCAGTACTGCGCATGTTCTTATTTCCCAAAGTAACTGCTCTGTTGTTACATTAAGCTGACCTGTGAACAAGCGTAAAGAAGCTTTTTTTTTCCCTTGTAAAAAAACAGTGTGATCAATATATTTCTACTGTCCCAAACTGTGACTGCATGAACAACACAAATCAGCATGCTGATAGGTAAAATGCACATTCTGCAGTTGTTACAAACCACTGCCCTTTGTCTGACTTGGTGCTAAACCAGCATGATATATGTGGGACCATGTTGTCAGAAAGCACTGATTGGGCTTGAAGCCCTCAGAACCACTAAGCGTAGCAAATGTTGTGTATTTTGAGGATTGTAAACAGGATTTTGTGACCAAAGTCCAGTTTGAGACACCATGTTCTATATTTAGTTGCATTAGGAAGAACTTTTTTTTTTTTCCATCCCAGTCCTGAACTACAAAGCACAAGTTGGCCAGTCAGCTGGACATTGACAGTGATGATCTGTGCTGGTAATATGATTGTGATCTGTGAAATGAACCCTCTTTGATCAAATTTGTGACTTGGAACAGATATGCTGTTGCTGACTTTACGATAACAGAGATTTTGGGGGCTATTGACTGTTAATTTCTTTTTAACCCACACCCTTGAGAGTAGATTTTAAATGATCTGTAAGTGGAGCTCTTGTATGTCATGACTAAAATAATACTCACCAGTAGGAATTTGTTTCCTGTCAGCTTCGAGTTTATCCAAAGGTAAGAGCAGTGGGCTTAGATCTCATTTGGAAGGGTGGAGGGGGCAGAGTCTGACCTACACCCTTTAGAGCTTGGGATCAGTACTGCCTCATTCTGTTTCAGCAAAATAAAATATTCCATAGGAGAGTTGAATCATTACTGCCTTTTTTTTTTTTTTTTTTTTTTTTTTTTTTTTTCTTTTTTTGGGTGAAAGGCAAGTAAGAGGAGTCTGTAAAAGGAGAGAGCTGTACTCAGATCTTTACCTGGAGTGCTTTAACCCATCAGTCCATTACACAAAAGATGAACTAACTGAACTACATTTATTTGTACTTATGCAACCAAGTCAGTAAAAGGTACAGCTGGCCCCAGATCTCTGTCATTTATTAATAGACAGTGAGATGCAAAATATCCTCTTATGTATATGTAGATAGATGAAGAATTTCCAGCCAGTATAAAGAAATTAGTGAAGCCATGCTTTGGGAGGAACAGAAGAACTTGAGGTACCTAAAACTTGCTAAGCACCATAAACATCCTTAAGTATGATACTATTTATACTGGAAATGGGCCGTTAAGTGAATCACTTGTGATTGCAGTCAAACATATGTTCTACGAACGCAGCTGCTATTTCAAACTCCCCACTAAGCTTAATTTATAGCTGCTCCCGAATTCTGCAGTCTGTGAGTTACAAGATATAATGACTGTTTATAGGGATGTTCTCTCTCCAGAGCATTTGTTTGCATTTTATCTGAATAGCTGTTTTTTGTTTACCTTCTTTTTCTGAGCCCTGGAGGTGTAACTTGCTTTTGTTTACCAGTCAACAGCGCTGATAACGATTCTTCTCAAGAGCTTTCCTGAATTAACGAGAAGGAAACACGCACAAAGCCAGACTAAGTATAGCACAACCCCATTTCTAGTCATGAAAAGCACTTGGCATTTATTAGCAGTACTATCTAAAAATTATTTTACTGTTGAGTGGAATATTCACTCTCAGAACAAACATTTTTGTTCCTGGAAAGGATCTAGTGACATTTTCTTCCCCTAAAGTTTTGGGTTTGTTTTCTTCTTCATCCTGGTGCATGACTCCTGATTCTGCCATCTGCCTGTCTCCCTCAATACCTTAGTGTACAAAATGAGGTCAAGCTCTGCAGTTGTTTTTTTAATGGCCTCATTTTTTTTATCCTAAATGGCCACTAAACAGAGTGTTCAGTACTGTTAGAGGAGAATACCAGAGTCAGGGCAGATTCTAGCTGTAGTCTAATGGCATTCTCAGTTGTGGACATGTGCATAGCACAGTGGTATTTCTTACCTGGCAAAAAGATTATTACAAAACATCTTAGTGGACTCCAGAAAGAATCAGTTGTGGATTTCTTTCCCTGTTTTTAGGCTTGATATCTCTTAAATATCTAACAATGTCCAGTTACAATGATGAGACTGACTCTGTATATAAATAATAAAAGATATTTTTATACAGTTTATACAGCTGTTAAAGGCTGGAGGGAGTTGATGGAAGGAGTGTTTGTTTCTGCAGACAGTGGTAAAGAAATAAAAGAAGTAGCTGTAGGAAGTTAGATATGAAAGAATTCACATTAACAAGAAATCCAGGATTTAGAAGGGAGAGAATAAAAATATCTTGATGTGTTCAGGAAAAAGAACCCCAGCAAGATAACAATGGAGACAAAGATTTTGCTACAAGAGTCTCATTACAATGATCCACTGGTCCTTTCCAGTTTTACTCTCCTGTTAAGCACTTTAAATATGGGTCACGCCAAGACTTATGCTAGTAGCTCCTCGGGAACAGGCAGCTCTGCTTCAATTTGCATGTGCTTCAAGTCACCAAACATTTGCACTGCTGTACTTAGAACTTCGTAACTGGGTTGTTGAGTATAAATTGCTCCTCGAGTTCACTGGCAGCAAATATCTGCAGTTAATCAGATTTATTCCCAGGAATAAAAGGCGAGGTGGAAAGGCTGGTGGAGTGCATATATAATGTTGGTGGTTGTGATAAATACTGCCTTCAGCCATAGACTGTGGAAAATAAGTCTAGGAACTTCCGATACTTCACAGATTAATGCAGAAGTTATGAAGAAGACTCCTCTGGGCAGATTTATTTTCACCCCATCCTGTAGAACTCGGTGCCACTGCTCAGAATTTCAGTGTATTTTGAAACATTCTACATTCACACGCTGATGGATACAAACATGCAGGGTACAAGCAGTTCTAATATGGGCCCTCCCAGTAACAGTCTCATACGTAAATTAGTACAGGCAGGCACAGATAGGCTGTGCAAGAAGGGCTGATTGTGTCTAAATATCCAGATCAAACGCCCAGGTTCACTTGGGAATAACACAAGGAATGTTTTCCTTGTGAATTCAGAGAAAAAAATTAAAAAAAGGAGCTGTAGAGGAGGGCTATTGTCTAATAATTTCTCCTCTTGGCATTCCCCTCCGTATTTTCATACTCCAGCTCCTAACTGGAGGATTTTCCCATTGATCAGAATTTGGACCCCAACTCACTAAAAGTTACGCTTTTGAATCAAATGTTTGAAAAGCGTGAAAAGGTGGTATGTATTGCTTACCTTCACAGAGGGCCTGTAGGGCTATCACATTTAAAAATCTGATTGCATTCCTCTGCTTGTAACTCTTTCTGTGAACTGTTACTAATATGTATTTTAGAAAGCAGTAAATAAAATGTGAATGAAGCAGGAGGTGCTCTGCCTGACATACTTCTTGAGAAAAAAGCATGAGTGATGCTTGCTGTACCTGTAGCTTTCCCTAACCATTGCCTAACCATTGAAATGCTTATCTTGACCTCTCAGTGGCTGGGAATTGCAAGAAGCTCCCCAGGAATTAGTGCAGTTGTAGAAAACTTGGATGAACAAGCCTTTGTAAATAATCAAAACCATTAAAAATGCATTAGCTCATTTATGTTTCAAACATTTATAAACAAAGGATTCGTTTTTCCAGTGAGAACCCTTCTTAAACCCTGATGCTTTACTGCTGTTAGACTTGTCTCTAGTTCCTGAGCTTGAGCAAACTATAATACATTGCTGCTGTACAGGAAAACAAAAATTGAACATGTTAACTGTATGATTCCATGCAGCTCCTATAAGATACAATTCTAAGATAGATGAAGGTTTGCTATAAAGGAAGCTAAAAAGGCATCAGCCTTGTATGCATTCGCCCTCCAGGCTGGCAGGAAGATAAAAAAAAAGAAGAGCTTTTTCCTCTGAAAGAGCACTTTGTACCTGGAAGCTGAGTGGGATATCAGCAACACAGGTAGGAGATGGCACCGCCCTGGAGCAGAGCTAAGCTGGTGTCCTTCAGAGCAGCTTCTGCCCAGGGGGGCTTTGGTGGCCTCACAGCACCAACCAACTCCTCGCTCACCCACACTCACTGCCAGGAATCTTTCCTCCTCCGCCGGGTTCTGCCCGAGCTTCCCTGTAGCAGTCTCAAGTGCTGGATTGCTGGAAGGAGATAGTAATAGCCTGGTACAGTAGCGGGTCAGCTCAAGCTGGGTGTCTGCACAGAAGGGACACTCAACAGAGAGGTCCCTGAGCTTTTATACCTTCAGTCCATTCTTCTCGCGCCCCTTGATCCAGTGCTGATTTTTGGCCTCAGGTGTTCTCTTACTGGATCCTTGATCTGTGCTTGTGCAGGCCAACCATTAACAGTCTCCTGTGCCGGTGCCCGAGCACCTTACAGCAAGGAATTTCCGACACCGGACCCACGTTTCCCCTCCTGCTGCCTGTGCCCGCCCCGGCCCCGGCAGAGCCCCGCCCTTCCCGCGCACGCGCAGTCCTCGCTCCCGGCGCCGCGAGCGGGCGGGCGGCCCAGGCGCGCGCGCTTCAAACCCGCGCGGCGGGCGCGGCGCATGCGCGGGGCGGCGCCGGCGCGGGGCAGGGGGCGCGCGCCATGGCGGCCGGCGGCCGCGGCTGGTTCCGCGCGCTGGCGCTCGGCGTGTCCTTCCTCAAGTGCCTCCTCATCCCCGCATAGTAAGGAGCTTCCCTGCGCGCCGGACGGGACGGGATGGGGCGGGACGGCACGGGGGCGGGTGGCGTAGGGCTGCCGCGAACCCCCGAGGGCGGCCGGCGGGCGCGGGCAGCGTGGCGCCGCGGTCCCGAGGAGGCCCTGAAGGTCCCCGTGACTCCCGCGTTCGTGAGGGAAGCGAGGCGGCCCTGCCCCTGCCGCGTGGCACAGCTTTACTTTCTTATTCGGAAGCCCTTCTGGGCCGTTCCGGCTGTTCGGGAAGGCCGTTAAGTGGGCTGGAACATTAATGCTCTGCAGTTTAAGAGTTTTTATACTGAAAAAAACCCACAAAGAAATTGCTGTTAAATTTCAGTTAGAAAAAGCCAAGCTATAAGTAGTTCTTGCCCTATAAGCACCTGTATCATTGACTCTTTACATGGTCAGTCAGAGAATAAGGAGGAATGGTTATAAACTAAATAAAATGTGAGATTTTAGACCAGACATCAGGAGAAAAATCTTTACTGTGAGGGTGGTGAGACACTGGCACAGGCTGCCCAGAGAAGCCGAGCATACCCCATCCCTGGAAGTGTTCTAGGCCAGGTTTGTTCTAGGGCCTTGGAGAAACCTGCTCTAGTGGAAGGTATCCCTGCTCATGGTAGGGTGGTTGGAATGAGATGGTCTTTAGGGGTTTTTTCAGCACAAACCATTCTCTGATACATCTGTGGCGCGAAGTTCTTGAGCAGCATCGTTGTTACTGTTTCAGTTGCTTGATCACAGTCATGTCCTAGAGCTGAGAGAGGCTTCCTTCTTACCTCTGTGTGGTGATGTGCTCTGAAATATTTACCTTTTGAAGTGTATACATGTATATGACTCTTAACATGCACCTTCTGTAGTTACTCCACAGATTTTGAAGTCCATAGGAACTGGCTTGCCATAACCCACAACTTGCCCCTCTCTCAGTGGTACTACGAGGTAAGGACATGTTTGGGGTGTTTTTTAGCTGTGTATAAATTACAAGCACATTGGGTATGACAGACCTTGTGTATGCTGGAAGAGATGGTTGGTGACTGTAATGTAGTGGGACAAAAAGATGCTGGTCACAATTTGCTGACCCTGTGTAGCATTTAGCTAAAAAATTAAAATTAGTTGGGGAAGTTGCAAGTACTTATGGAGGTGAAATGGGAAAAGCAATTAAGGCATGTGGATTATTGGAAAAGCTGTATAGCACAAGAGCAAGTTGCACTGTACTCTAAAGTTGCTGGTGTCTGTACTCTTCTCATTGGTGATACACAGTTACCAGAATAAAGAGTGAATCATGCTAATGGGTATACACCTCTATCCATTATGAAATCAATCACCGTATTAAAGTTTTGAGCCTTTGCTGATGTGCTAGTAGCATGCATTGAATTTTATTTTGAGGTTTGTCATAGACTCTGCCTACGTAGTTGGGTTTTAATCTGTCTCCTGGTATCTGCTGGAGTACAGGGATAGATACTGTAGTGTCTAGTACTCCACATAAGCATCTAGAAGTAAATGACTTGTGCAGATCAGAACTCTGTAGACTGATCCAAGGACTGTTTTATAAACAAATTTTTTTAATGCCAACACTGAGCTCATGCCAGAACATAGGATGCCTTTCATCAATACAGCATAAGCATTTGGGAACATGCTCACTGAAAAATATACCTTATCCCAACCTGCTGTATTCATCCCTCTTCCTCTCCTATTTCCACAGCCAGAGAGTTAATTCTTGGTGAGGCATAACAACTGTCCTTGTGGGAAGAGATGACATAATGCCATTTCATCTTGATATGGTTGTATGAGAGTTAAGACTTGTTAACTGATGAGTGAAACTAATTTTGAGGCTGGAGCAAGGCTGACTGTTGGTGATCGCTCTAATATACACAAATATTTGCCCTAAACTAATTTACTGAGATTTTGTAATGTTGGCTCTTTTACTGTAAATTAATTTGTAAATAGCAAACCAGTTATATACTGATTTGGTGCAGATACACAAAATGTATTTAATCTTTTCCTGCTAATCAGGAGATGTCACATCTCTACCAGTACTGCAGGAGAGCAGCTTAAAGCACCACAGAGCTGCCTACTGATTGTGCAGTGGTTTGAGTTACATAGAGATGTCTGAGAGGAAATGCATCTGCTGGTTTGCTGCAGGGAGCTGTACCTGAAGGGCTGCAAACAGCATGGTTTGTTATAACCTATAACCTTTGTTTAATCTTATTTTGTCTTCAGGCAACCTCAGAATGGACCCTGGATTATCCACCATTTTTTGCTTGGTTTGAATATGCACTTTCCCACATTGCCAAGTACTTTGACCCCCAGATGTTGGTTGTTGAGAACTTGAATTACACCAGTCGTGCAACCATCTTCTTCCAGAGGCTTTCTGTCATCTTTACAGATACCCTCTTCATATATGCAGTTCATGAGTAAGTCTTAATGTTCTGATTTTAGGGACTATGGATAGTCCTTCATATGTGGGCTTGTTCTGTAGTCACAACAAATAACTGTTTGTACAAATAAGCTTGTAAGTGAAGGGAAATGCCACGGTTGCTTGAATCTGTTCAAGGAGAATCTTAGAATATGCTGCTAAACACAAGATAATGTGTTCTTCTTGGAGATACAATTGCACTACATGTGATGGATTTGCAGGCACTCGGATACCAGCTGCTGTTTCCCGTGTTGTGCTTGGGTTTACTTCTTTCACAGGACTCATTTTGTAGGAGTTGCAGGACAGGTGGTGTGCTCAGAACAGCTTTTTTCCTCTTATTTTTCTTATTATTCTGTTCTTCTTGAGTAGAAGCATAAAGGAAATCTGTCACAAAATGGCAGTATCATCAAATATGCAAAGTTGCTTCAGTGTTTTTGATGATAAACTGATTATTCCAAGTCTGATGTAATTAGGATTGGATGCTTTCAGTGTGGCCTGACTTTGTGAAGAATTATTTACATTGTCCCTAAAGAGGAGAGCTGGGGGGCTGTTCTGAGAAATATGTTGCCTACCTTAATGATTGGGCTATAAGAGCCTTCCATCATTTTGTTCTTCTCAAAACCTGGGTGGGTAATTCTCTGATTCGAGCACTGCCTTAAGCTCCTTTATTTGCTTTCTTTATTTGAAACAGGCTAGTTTTGCATTGTGACTTTTCCTTTTACTGTTTTGACTCACAGATGTGTGAATGTGAGGCTGAAGGCTCAGGGCTGGTGCCTGCATGGGGTCATTTTGCCAGGAGGGGTGGTATGTGCCCTCTGCCTGGAAAGAATCACAGCCAGGTTGGGTGGGGATTTGAGCAATCCAATCTAGTGGAAGATGTTCTGCTCATGGCAGGGAGGTTGCACTAATAGTGTTTCAACACAGATCGTCTGTAATTTTTTAATGTGATTTAAGATTGCTTTCAGAAGTCATATGAATCATATTGCTTCACACTGAGAAGTAGTGAGTTATTTTTAACCAACAGAAATAATCTGGCAGGGGGCAGCAGTAGCCAGGAAGAGGTTCATGTCCAGCTGAGGACCCTAAATACAGCTCCCTCTATTGTCTCCAAAAGTAGCAATACACTGCTCATGATGGCAAGCAGGCTGTGACAGCTTTACACTTACTGAATGGAAGACTTGACCCTGAGGCTGGTATGTAATGTAAGCTTTAGCATGAGGAGCACACCACAGCTATTGAAATTGAAAATCCTTTTTTTACTAAACTTTGTTCACATTCATGATACTGTCTGCCTTTGATGAATTTAGCAAGAATTTTATTGTTACCTTGCATCCTGGTAAAACGACTAACTTCAGAGTAAGTGCAGTTCTTAACTCTTAAAACAAACAATGTTTTTGCTTGTATGTTTGAATTAATGCTTCTGTTTCTTTGGCTCTTGTTTAGGTGCTGCAGATGTATAAATGGAAAACGAGCTGCTAAGGATATCCTGGAAAAACCAACATTTATTCTTGCTGTTCTACTTTTGTGGAATTTTGGATTGTTAATTGTGGATCGTATCCTTTCAAACCATTGTGGGTTGTCTGTGGTTTGTTTTGTTTTTTAACAACCTGTTACAGTGTGTGGCACAATCATATATTTTTATTGCTGGCTTAGCAAGTAACACTGCTGGGTTTGTTTCTGGGGTTAGTTCAATAGCTTTGTTTTCATTAGAGTTACTATTTGACAAAATGGAAGTTAGTCAGTTCTTGGTCTGATTTGCCAGAAGTGGAGGAGGACCAACCAGTCTGGCAGCAATGTGCCTGTTCCTGCTGGCAGTTCCTCCTCTGCCTGCCTACAGGAGTGTTAGCAAAGAGCCTCTGTGTGCTGGGTGTGGTTTCAAGTTTGTCCCATGCAAGGAAAATCTTCAAAGGGCTTTAGGATTCAGACTGTATTCAATTGGTTACAGTATATGGGAATTATGAAGTCTTTCTAAAGAAGTTACCATAGAGTCATAGATTGGGAAGGGACCTTAAAGATCATTTAATTCTAACCACCTCCCTTAGGCAGGGACACCTTCCATTAGATGAGGTTGATCAAAGCCTCAGCTTTAAGCTGACCTTCAGCATGACCTTGAACACTTCGAAGGATAAGGCATCCACAATTTCTCTGGGCAACCTGTGCCATTCCCTCATCACTCTCACAATAAAGAATTTAAGAATTTCTTCCTAATAACCAATCTAAATCTCCCCTCTTTTAGTTTACGTTCCCCCTTGCCCTGCCACTCCATGCCCTTTTCAAAAGTCCCTGTCCAGCTCTCAAAGCACCTTCTAAAGGGGCTACAAGTTCTCCCCAGCATATTCCCTTCTTCAGGCTGAAATAACCCAAACTATCTCAGCCTGTCTCTGTGGCAGAGGTGCTCCAGCCCTCTGAGCATCTTCATAGCTTTCTCTGAATGCCCTCCAACAGGTCCATATCCTATATAAAAATAACTTTGGAAATTGATATTACTGCAAGTCAGTCTTGGCACAGTGTGCATTTAAAGGAAGGACTTCATTTTCTCTGTCACAGTTCTTGTTTTTGTTGTCTGCTTGCAGGTGGTAGAATAATGAGGGCTACTATCACCATCCACTAACCAATGTGTGGCAGAAACTAGTAACTTGATTTAAATTCAATTTTAATTTTAACTTACTCCTCATAACTTCGAGTCTTCTCCAGAAAACACAGTAGTAAAGAAAGGTTGCTTCATGCCTTGACTCAAGTTCAGATATTCACTTCCAGTACAATGGCTTCCTCTTTGGGCTGATGCTTCTTTCTGTTGCTCGGCTGTGTCAGGTAAACCCAAGTGACTCTTGACTGTTTGTTGCCATGTGTATTTTGTGTACATTAATTCACTTCATATGGCTGCTCATGTTGTGGGCAGTGGTAGTGTCTTCATGGTGAGTTGTGTGAAGCTGGATGTCTAATTATTTATTGAGTTTGTGGGGGAGAGAAAAACTGGAAACTCACCATAATTGCTTGCTGGTGCTGCAGCATTGCAGTTCCCCATAAGAAAGCTATATTCAGTGTTACCCCCTGAGCAATGGGGCATCATTTCTTGGCATTTTTATCTTCTTACAAATCACCAGTCCTTAGAAAATGTACTTCTGAAGCTGTGAAGAGGTGATTGTGTGATAGGATAGTTTCTTTGTCCATACCTGTTACACATAACACTACTCAATTTGTAATTTGAAGTAAATACCCTTTTTAATACTTACAATAAATATCCCATCACCTTAGGAGTACAACAGAGGACTATTAAAAGTGACAACAAAGAAAAGAGCTTGGGTTTTGTTTTGTTTTCTTTCAGAAAAGGTATTTGGAGGGTGCTCTTCTTTTTGCTGTTCTTCTGCATTTCAAACACATCTACATGTATGTGGCCCCAGCATATGGCATTTATTTGCTACGATCCTACTGCTTTACTGCAAATAATGCAGGTAAGATGGGGTTTTCCTCACTGGCTTTTGAGGGGAGTTGTGTTAATCAGTGGAACTAGGAGAGCACTCAAGACTTACAGATACAGTTGGGACAAAATGCCTCAGACAAAAATTCTGCTTGAAAGTAGAATTAGTAGGATCTTGAAGGATCTTTGAAATACATTTCTTTTGTACAATTTCTGTTTCTTTAAGAGTTCTTTGTTAAGTAAAATCAACATGAAGAAGCTGCAGGTGGCACTTGGAAGCCATAAGAATTATTCTGGATATGGAACAATTAGACAGTATCAGAAGCTATTTCAAAGACCTTCTTTGAGTTTCTGCCTGTTTTCTAGCACTGAAACTAAAAATGTCTGATACTCCTTATGTGAACAGGAAAGGTAAATTTGGAAAATACTGAAAGCTTGTATAATGCAGCTGCAGTGTGGGTAAAAGAAATGCCAGCTGTTGAAGGAAGGAACTGAATATATTGAATAAAAGGCTGTGTACCCCTTTTAGATAGGTGTTAGCAATTCCTTGGCAGTGGGGAATGCTCTATCTCCCTTTCCACTTCTCACAGCAGTTGTTTCCCTAATCCTTGTTTCTTGTAGATGGATCCCTGAAGTGGAGAAGTTTCAGCTTTCTTCATCTAACTCTTCTGGGACTGATTGTCTGTCTTGTTTCTGCTCTTTCACTGGGACCCTTCATAGTATTGGTAATAACCCTTTTTTTACATGTTATTCCCTGGACAGTTAGAAAATTTTGTTATAAAAATATAAACCATGTCTCATCTAAAGAGGCTGTTTCTTTGGTGTTCTTGTTTTCTGTAGGGTCAGCTGCCTCAAGTCATTGCACGGCTCTTCCCTTTCAAGCGAGGTCTCTGCCATGCCTACTGGGCCCCCAACTTCTGGGCCTTGTATAATGCCATGGATAAAGCACTGACAATTCTTGGTCAGTATGTTAATCTTGCTTTTTGGTGCCTAGATAAGAGTTCTCTGGATTTTAGTTATCTCCATTTGAAATGTAGGCAGTAAATTAAGTTTTCAGATTGCCATAACTGGTATGGTTGTCCACATCATCTGGTGTGTAAGTTTTCAGCAGTCGGTCAGAGATCAGTTGCTTCCCTCTGCATTCCTTTAAAAAAAAGAAAAAAACTCGGTCATGTACTTAGTTCAGCTTCATTTTTTGTTAGCATTTTTCAGTTTGTGCATTTTTATGTTTTGTTTCTAGGGTTAAAGTGCAATTTTCTTGATGGTAAAAAAATCCCGAAAGCCTCCATGACCGGAGGGCTGGTTCAAGAATTTCAGCACACTGTCCTCCCTTCAGTGACTCCACTGGCAACATTAATCTGTACTTTCATAGCTGTTTTGGTAAGAATAACTAATATTTTCTGAAGTTTTATGTGGTTTGACCCTAGGAGGCTTTCATTGATAGTATGCACTTTACATGAATTTAAATTCTAGGGTGAAAAATATGTTGTTACTAATATATTTTTATCAGTTGTGACTGATAAAATTAACTTAGTGGCTTAGATTGGAAGACAATTTTTGCATGCAACACAAGTAGTGGAGAATTTGCTGTATTTTTTTTAGTCTACTTTTCCCTCCTGATACTTCAGCAGAAATCCTTCAGGCTCTACTCATACATCCAGATAAATTTATTTCCTCCAGTACTGTATAACACTTGTGCCACACAAGCACAACCTGGGTGCAGTGGTGTTTAGTTACATTGACATATCTCTTTGGACAATGGCTTGTCTTCAAGATTGTCAAGCTTTTCACTGAAGTCCTGTTTTTGCCTGTTGTTTCTAGCCCTCTGTTTTCTGTCTTTGGTTTAAACCTCAAGGGCCCAGAGGCTTTCTGCAGTGCCTTGTTCTTTGTGCATTGAGCTCCTTCATGTTTGGCTGGCACGTGCATGAGAAAGCAATACTCCTTGCTATTCTGCCTTTAAGGTAAGTGAATTTTGTACAAAATAGTTGGCCAAACTGAACCTGCAGCCACTTGTTGAGGAATCCTCAAAGGGAATCACTTTGTTTTCAGTATATTTCAGAAGAGGAACTGTTTTATAGAATGCCTTAAGCTGTAAGTGTAGTGCACTTAAAGTAAATTAATTTTGGGCATCGTTCAAACCTTGATGAGTGCTGTGGTTTGTATTTTAAAATGCTGGATAGATTGCTTAGGAGGCAGCTGAGGAAAGGGATCTTCTGCACTGTGCTTGACCAGAACAATACACAGTTTCTACCAGAAGAGCTTCATGCCTGTCTAGAGTAGAAGTGAAGCTGTATTTCATAAGCTGCCTGACCAGTATCACTACAAACTGTATTTTCCTTCCTCAGATTGACATTTAAACTCTTGTTTTGTGCTGGGCCTTGCTGATAGTTTTGTTCAGTGGGTGAGTGTGTGGTTTTCTGAGGGAAGGTCTCCTGGCTGATTTTTCTCCTGTGTTTTTATCTCTGAGGCCACGTGGTTTGGAAGCAGGAGACTTCATCTCAGGTCCAGTGTTAGCAGGGACAGGGGTACTAGGCAACTGTTTGACTTGTTCTTCACTCTTCATTGAATTGCATCATGTTCTGCTGAAATTAGGTTTCTTTGCTAAAAGGCAAAAGCTTAACAAATTATTGCTGGTTTTAGCTTATTGTCTATTCAGAGAGCCAAGGATGCTGGCATCTACTTGATTCTGACAACAACAGGACATTTCTCACTTTTTCCATTGTTGTTCACACCACCAGGTAAAATGTTCTTCTCTTAGATAATTTTTGTCTAGTTTGCAACATAGAGCTCAATAGTCTCAATTTGGTTGTTATTTTTGCTTTAGTCACTTCCCAGTTGTTTGTGATTTCTTTAGAAAAGGAAAATCTTATTTGCAGTGCTATCTCAAATAGTAATTATAATTGATGTGTTCAGTATGTTTATAGATAATTGAACTAAGTTTATTGCAAATGCTTGGCATTTGCTTTAGTAAATATTTATGCTTATTTTTAGATATCCTAAACAGTAAAACATGTAGGTCTGGAGAAAATAAAGCCTGATAATGCAAATGTGACTAGTAAGATTTAAAGATGCTACAATATATATATGGCAAAAGCTTTTTATAATTAATTTTAAAAGTACATAATGTTCTTTGTTTTTCAGAACTTCCAATTAAAATATTGCTTATGCTGCTGTTTACTGTTTATAGCTTCTCTTCATTGAAATCTCTGTTCAGGTAATTAAAGAAATTTGATCTCAATGCCAGGAACAACAGCATTTCTCCTGGTGTTGGGAACAGTCATTGTCATAAGGGACAAACAGCACAGAAAACTGAGGCTGTTTGTCATATTAAGGCATTACTAGTCAAATTAAGGCCTTACTAGTTTTATTAAGGCATTAAGAGTCATATTAAGAGACTACTAAGAGACTATTAAGAGCATTATTATATTAAGAGTCATACTAAGGCGTTACTAGTCAAAAGATGCTGCTGCCTCTGTTCTCAGGAGGCAGTGTTTAAATTAGAATTATTGCAGCACATCCTGGTTATTGTGACAGCTGCCCAGTTAGTCCCAGGAGGCTGTAGATCTCCACCTGCCCCATGCTCTGTTAAAACACGGAGTTGTGATGCTATAACCTCTTTTAATTTGGTATTCTAGCATTTACTACAGTGATTTTTCTGGAGATTGTTTATCTTATTGTACTGTGGATTTTTGCAGTAGGAGTTAGTATTTTAATGTGTGGATGGGACAGGTTGTAAATAACATTCTTTTGCAAGCTGTAATTTGTCAACAAAACCACAAGTACTTGGTTGGCAGAACATGAAATTGCCAAAGTCATCCTGTGTCGTTTCACAGCCTGTGGATCTCTTACCACTTGGCCAAAGATAGTGCTTATCCTTATAACCTCCTGCAGTCCCCACTTCCCTATTTCCCAAACATTTTAGGGCAAATCCAAACTGCAATGAGGGGTTTGTAATGAAGTACTGTAAATGTGTATTCAGTGCTTCAGGCACCTGCTTGTTATAGGTGATTTTCTTTATTTAGGAATTAAGTAATTCTGTCTCAAGAGCTCTAGCTAAAAAACTCCACAGGAGCTTAGTTTTTGTTAAGAGAGGGAGCATTTGCAAGTTTCTTGTTCTTAACTTGCAAAACATGAAATTCCCTTTAAGCTACCTGCAGTAAGCTCTTGTCATCAGTGTCCTTTGCAAAGAAGAGATCAGCTCACAGAAAAGTCCATCCTACAGAAAGCTTGGGGGAAGGGGTTAAAAAAATCTGATGTTCCAGTCTTTGGTTGTAGAACAACTTTGGTGGAACAAGTCTTTGTATGAAGGGCTGCTCATTTCACTGAAATAGAGTGAGGTGAGGCAGAGCAATTGATAAGGTTTTTCCTTAGACTTCAAAGGCATCCTAGAATTTGATAAGGAGACTGTGCTGTACTCTTAGGTATCACACTGTGTTTTTTTCCTACTGAAACTCTTTAACTTGTTATGTAAAACATGATTCTGATCTAATGGGAGATTCTCTTTGCACTGGGGTAGGTGAAAAACAGAATAATTATTTTTAATTAACATGTATTTTAACACTACCTCTTTTTTAATTTCTCTGACAGGAGAGAGAAACCTCTACTTAACTGGCTTGAAACAATCTACCTCATGCAGCTAGTGCCCTTGGGAATCTTCTGTGAAATCATATATCCCCTGACCCCCTGGAAGGGGCACTTCCCTTTTGTCCCCCTGTTGCTGACCTCTGTGTACTGTGCTCTGGGAATCACATATGCTTGGCTGAAACTCTACGTCTCTGTCTTGACTGAGCGAATTTCTGTCAGACAAAAGGCAGAGTAAAGCCACAGTGCTGGGACCAGTCCCAGGATACCCCTTGGAGGGGATTCCTGGCACAGTGAGGGGTTGTCACAAGGCCATTCATGATGAGACACAGTGTTTGTGCCATCAGGACGTGGGAGCTCTTCTTCCAACACTCCTGTACTGCCCAACGAGGATACCTCTGATCAGAAGCACTGTCACAGTGACAGGGAGGGAAAGCTGCAGGTAAACTGTGAAGCTTAACGAGGTCCAGACTTCTGTCCTGAGGAAAACCTGCCTGATTTTCCCATTATGGTTTGTATTTGAATAGAAGTTACTGTGGCAGATTACAAGGGATGGTTGCTGTGTAGGAGAGCATTGAAACTGTGTTCTATGGAATTTGTAAATTAAAAACTTGCTATTTTTTGTTTGAGTATTTCTTGCATTATTTCAGCTCTTGTCTAAACCTAAAACTAAGGACATAGTGTGTAGCCGGAAACTTGTTGTCAGCTGTTTGTCAAACTCTTGCACACTCAAGTACCAAATTTTAACCTGTCCATGTCCTGTTTATCTCCTTGTTTCATAGATACTTTGCAAATAGGTTTTAATATTTTTCTAGTATCTCTTTTTTTGTAGACCAGATAACCAAATTGAGGCATACTACTCACATGAAGAAATTTTTTATACTGCCAAATGTACCAGATAATGTGGCTGTATAGCTGTATTTGTAATTCATGTAAAATTCTTCAACTCTTAAGAAAAGACCAAGTGTCCACCATTCCTATAAGGACGTAAAGAAAAAAAGGATTTTTTGCCTCTGTGAAATCATGTTCCCCAAAGGATAGTAGCTATTTCTGCAGTAATTAATTATACCTTTTAAACCCTACATAACAATCTCTAGAAGATGCTGCCCTGAGGTTGGGGTCTGGTTTGCTGACATAAAATGGAGGAGAGAAGGATGAATTTTTTTATTATTACTATTTATTATTTTTTGACAGTAGTTTTTAAACTTCCATGTTAGCTGAAGAACGAGACCCCTTCGTCAAGGATAGGATAGCCAAGGGGATAATTACACTTTAGTTCTTTGAACATTTGGGGTGTTAAAAATAGAGTGGCTCTTTTTAGGGCAACAGGTAGATTAATCACTGTGGGTGATTAAATACTTCATATATTTAAAGTTTTCACGGCCAGTGGGTTCATATTCAAGACACTCTCACTCTGGTTTTCATGGCTTTCTCATAGTTTCTGCTTTTTTTACACCATCAAGGGCTTCACCATGTTGTTTTTAGCTGCTGTAGCTGCCAGTGGTGCCACGATGTGTTTCTTGCACCTGTATTGTATCTCAGCTCCATGCCTCAACACTGTTCATTGTGAGGCATCCACAATGCCTGTGTTTATCTGTCTGCTGTCCTATCCTGTGTAGGGAAATGGTAATAGGCAGAAAACCCCTACAAACACCCCTCTTGGCTCTTCTCCAGCCATGCCTTTGCACGCTATGAAATCCTCCAAGAGATCGTGCAGCTTGTGGGTGTGCCATCCCTGGAAGTGTTCAAAGCTGGTTTGGATAAAGCAACCTGGTCTAGTGGAAGTTCTCCCTGCCTGTGGCAGCGTGCTGGAAGTAGATGACCATTTATGTCCCTTCCAAGCCGAACCATTCTGTGATTCTGTGAAGTTAAACCCAGGGCATGACTGTGGAACTGGCTGTGTATCACCATTATACGATCCCTCCTCCTGTGTGGATGTCGGGAAAATCCACAAACGCCAGAAGTTTATGTCCAAAAACGAGACGGGAATCCTTCAGCTTTATTTGAATAAAGGGAGAGTCCTCTGGGGCACACACCCACAGGATTTCCTCTCTCGAGATTTCGGAGGTCGCAGCCTCCTTTTATCGTAAACTCCCGGCTGCACGTTTTTCTCTTCCTTTCCCCAGTGCTGAGGTACAGGGAGGGTACAGCCTTCCCGAACTACCTACAACATATTCCCCCCCTTAAACCTACTGTTTCACCCCAAAGCTCAGAAGCTGACACTTGTGCAAACCCGTGTTTCAGGAGACAAGCTCTCTGGCCTCTGCAAAAAACCTGCTGCCCACAGTCAGTAGTGACATTAAGACCCATTTCGAAGACTTTACACCCATACCTCCACCTATCAAACTGTGTCTAAAGACATTAGCTTTCTTCTCAATGGACAAACGGTAAATACTACATTTTTACTAAAAAAATTTTAGCCTTTAGGACCTGGGGAATATGTTTTGTTAATGCAGGTTTCTATAGTGGTTCCGTCAATCCTGCTACAGTGGCAAATTATTTAATGTGATTTCATATTAATTAAAACCAAAAAAACTAACACTATGGGTTGGGTTTCAGTCTTCAATCTGAGCTCTGAAAATTAATTGGGTTCGATTTTAGTGCTTAATTAACCCTCTCATTTACTTCCCGGCCGGACTCGCTGGCGCAGCAGCGGGGCCGCCCCACGCAGTGGGGTTAGGGATGCAGGAACCCCCTCTCCGAGGCGGCTAAGGCCGCTCAGCGTGGGAGTTTGGGGCGGAGGGTTGTTTGTGGGGTGGAAAGTGGGATTTTGGGGCGGGTTTTTCGGGAAAGTAACCACAAGCGGGGAAGGCAGCGGAACGCGGGAGCACGGCGCGGGCCGGCGGGGGAAGGCGCAGCCGCCGCACCGCTCCCCCGGTCACCTTCGGCGGGCGGCAGCCATGGCGTTCCTGCCCGACGAGTCGCGGTCGCTGCCGCCGCCGCCGCTCGTCAACAAGGGCTCGGTGTGGTTCGGCTTTGGGGGGTGGCTGTCGGCGCTGTTGGACAACGCCTTTAACCAGCGCCCCATCCTCCGAGCCGGTGCGGGGGGACGGGGGAGTCTGAGGGGAGGGGGAACGGAGCGGGGTGCGAGGGGAGGGCTGAGGTGAGCAGCTGGGGAAGGGGCTGTGTGGGGATTGGGGTCACTGGGGGATAAATGAAGGAAGGGGAAGGGGAAACAGTCAGGAATGAAGGGCTAGAAGGGATATGAGGGCGGGCGGGTGGATCTGGGGTGACCTTGAGGGTTACAGGGGCTGGGGACCCCGAGATCCGAGGCTAGGGGTGGTAAAGGGAATATGTGGGCCTGGGAAAGGGGCGCGTGGGATTTGGGGTCACTCTGAAAGATAAATAAGGTGGGGGGCGGGGGGAATAGCCGGGAGTGAGGGTAGAGGAGGTTTGGAGGCTGCAGGAGCGGCTGTATGGGATTTGGGGTGAGCGTGAGGGATGTAGGGGTTGGAGGAAGAGAGGAAGTGCTGAGGTAAGGGAACGGGGAGGTGGAGGGAGTATGTGGGCCTGGGGAAGGTGGGTGTGGGGCTTGGGGTCACTGAGGGAAGCGGGGAGGGGAAGAGACGGAGCCCTGAATTCGGAAGAGGCTGTTGGAGGGGAAGGGAGTTCTCTGTGTGACTGTCGGATGGGAGTCAAAGGGTGGGAGCCCTGAAGTGAGGGATTTGTTGGCACGGAGGGACTGCAGGTGATTGGAAGGGGCTGGGAAAGGGACAGCGTTGGGAGGCGGAGGGGATCCGAGGTGACTCCCTGAGAGGTGCGGCTGGCGGGAAGGGCAAGGAGCCTGAGGAAAGGGGGGGCTGGCAGGGGCCGTGGGAGGTGCGGGTGCTGTGGGGACCTTGGCAGGGGCGAAGCAGATAGAGAAGTGTCTTGGGGCCGGGGGAAAGCGGGGCCCTGCCTGAGGCCCCCGGGGAGCTGGGAGAGGTGGGGACGGTTCCTCTCTCCTGCTGCAGGTCTTCACCGGCAGGTCCTGTTCGCTAGCCTGGGCTTCTTTGTTGGCTACCAGCTTGTGAAACGCGCCGAGTACGTGCATGCCAAGGTGGACAGAGAGCTGTTCGAGTACATGAGGCACCACCCAGTGGACTTCCACTCACCAACAGGTACACTGGTATTTTAAGAGAGAGCTCAGCCTGCCGTAATCGGTGTGTAAAGATGTTGCTGGGCTAAGGCTTCCCTGCTCCTTCACGATGTAAATTGCAGCAGAAAATCTAAAGGATTTTCTGATGTGTAAATAGATATTGTTATTGAGCTCCTGATAGGCATTGATGGCTACCTCTTCCTCCTAGAAGTTCATTTTAGTACAAAAGCAGCAGAGCCAAAAAAAAAAAGGATAGACGAAACTTGTACCACTGAAGAAAAAATAATGGTAATTAGAAATCACAGGTTTTATTCTTGTAACTGCACAATTTTACTGTCTGTTCCTGCAGAATGCCTGTTGCATGTAGATTCAGAAATCTCATGATGAATATTCAGAAAACAAGCAGAACAGGTGAAAAAAGAATAAATAAGGAATGGCAGAAAACCTGAAGTGGTGTTGGCTTACAGCAGTGGTGAAGAACAGGGCTTTTTATGAAATGTAGTCACTGAGCCCAAAAACGCAATGGCAAATTTGGGTGAAAATAGTCCATTTTCTAATACAGTACAGTTGGGTGACTCTGGCAGTTGGATTGGGGTCTGCATCATGCAATATTGGAAGGAGGATGTAGAAATAAAAAACTGTTACTGCTGAGATTCCTCCACAGGGGCCTGTGGAGAGACATACAGGAAAAAAGAAGTTGTGCATTTAGTTACAAGAGCAAGCTAATGGTTTGCTGTGGGTAGCAAAAATCAGATTTCTGGTGGATTTGTTAACATGAAATATTCAATACGAAACATCTTCCAAATTGCTCTCAAATGCTGATTACGTCTTCCCACCTCTTGCAGAAAAGAAAAGAATAGGGGAGCTCTTGGAGGATTTCCACCCAATTCGCTGAGGATTTCTCCAGTGGCAACACGTCACAGGATGAATTCCTGCCATCCTGAGAACTTTGGCAAGGTGGCTGCAACTGTTGAACCGTCCATGACTTAAAAGATGAAACTTTACTCACTTTCATGTAATAAAAGCTTGACTAAATAGTTACTGTTTAATTATTTGCTCTTCTGTTCCTTTATGGTTTGTCAGTACATGGATAACTGGTAGTTGTAACAGAATAATAACTTGGATTAATGTTTTTTTCAGATGTTTTAATTGCAAGAATGGAAAGTTGTTCACACAATTTTGTATATTCTATAAAACCCAGGGAGCAGTTCTGTAAGTTCTTGATTTTATTTCCCAGTGGCAGTTCTCCTGACCCTTGAACATGTACTTGGCCACCCCCTGTAGATGCTGTAACCAAAGTCTCGCTGTTAAATTCACTATGAACAGCCACCAAAATACATGCTCTCCCTAATTAATTCCATCTCAATGTCTTTTATTATTATGTTGCTTTTTCTTTCCTGATAATAAGGAACCAGCCTTTCTGCTTTCTCACTTGATTACTGGCTCCTGATTGCAAGCACTGGAGGCGAGGAAATGGCGTTGATGTGGGATTTGGGGATTCTTATATATTTAGCATTAGAAGCGCTGCCACCTTGATTTCTTTCAACAATGTGTAAGGCAGAAGAACTTTCCCCGTGGTGGCTGGCAACAGAGTGGGTGCCCTGGGAGCCTGTCCAAGGCAGCACAGAGCCAGCACCCCCTGACACGCCACAGAAGCCTGATCTGTCCTGTCTACCAACATCCCACTGGGACCAGAGCTGGTTTATCCCAGGACAAAGACCTTTCCTGTGATTATCTAAAATCTCTTATCAGCAGTGGCCAGCAGCAGTGGCCAGCAGCAGGGCACCGTCAGGGCTTGACGCATCCCTGGGGCAGCGTGATGCAACGCCCTGCAATCACAGCAGGCAGAAAGTTCCTGTGGCACACCGGGCTCAGAGCCAGCGGGAGGGACAGCGGCTCTCGGAGAGACACCCACGGGGTCCTGGGGGATGCAAGCGGCCCACAAGACGTCAGCAAGGCCTTCCAGCTGTCCCAGGTCACAGGCCTTTGGGCACATCCTGCGTCTCCCTTTGGTCATGTTCAACAGCCGTGGCCAGTGTCCTGCTGTGACAGCAGACCTGTCCTGCTGCTTCCCCCTGTGTCCTGCTGTGACACTTCCCTGGGGCACCACGAGCCTCTCCAGCTGCTGAGCGCTGCCCAAGGCCAAAGCCATTGCTGCACGTGGCGTTTGACACCAAGGCCCACACAGCCACTCACTCCCTGCCCCACCAGTGGGATCAGAGAGAGAATCAAGGGCAAGAAGAAGTGATAAAGACGTGGGCTGAAATAAAGCCAATTTAATAGGGAAAGCAAAAGCCATGCATGCAAACAGAGCAAAACAAGGAATTCATTCACCACTTCCCACGGGCAGGTGGGTGTTCAGCAATCCCCAGGACTGCAGGGCTCCATCAAAGGTAATGGTGACCTGGGAAGACAAAGTCCATCACTCCAAAAGTCTCCTACTTCTTCCTTCTTCCCCCCACTTTCTGTACTGAACACGATGCCATATGGTCTGGAACATTGCTTGGGTCAGTTGGGAACATTTATCCCACCGGTATCTCCTCCCAGTTCCCCATGCATGGCAGTAGAGAGAGCAGCAAAGGCCTCGGCTCTATGCAAGCCCTGCTCAGCAAAACAACAGAACACCAGTGCTTATCAGCCTTAGGTGCAGCACAAATACAACACACAGCCCCACACCAGCCACAGGGAAGAAAATCCGCAGCATAAACCAGCCCAGCCAGCTGTGTTCTCCAGGGGACACAGATCCCAGCCTTGAGCTCCAGCCAGGTCAACCACCAGAGGGATCCCCTCTGTGGTCCTCTCCTCGCCAGGAGCCAGTCTCCATCCCTTCCTTACGGTTCAACACCTGGCTCTGCAAGCAGCGTGGAGGCAGAAGAGCTCCAAAGGCAGAGCTCCATCGTGCCCCAGCCAGAGCTGCCACTGCAATGGGAATGGCTCAGGTCTCTCCCAGTATGTCCCTCATGCTCCATTTCCTCTGGGTAAGACCAGGCTGGCCCTTTGCCCAGGCTGGGGAGGGACACAGAGAGCAGATCAGCTCTGAAAACCTCACTCTGGCTGGAGGGAATCGTGTTTGCCCTCATTTGGGGAACTCGCTGATTGGCAGCTGCTTTCCTAGAAAAGCAGAACTTCTGGGTGCTGGTGCAATGATCCCCTTGCCTCTCTGTGTTCACAGGGCTGGTGTTTGGGCAAGCCTGCCCCACAGCTCACCATCCTCCTGGGGAGCCCCTCCCGAGCCATGGCTCAGGAGGGGGGCAATGTCACATCATGTCTCTCCAAATGACCCCGTGACATCCCCAGTACCTCCTGCTGTCACATCTCCCATAACTCTGATTGTCCCAAAGCCCTCAGACCTGTCCTTGTCCTCCCTTGAACCTGACCAGGACCCTTTCAGATGTGGGGCACCTCTGGACCAGGCTTCAGCTGCCCCCTCCAGAGTCCCCAGTCCCCTCAGCCGTTCCTTCATCCACAGCTGGCTGGAGACCCTGTCCCTGCTGCCCACACTGGGGCAGGACAAGCCAAACGCAGAGTGGTCTCAGCAGCTGAGAGAAATGGCCTGATCAGGAACAAGGAGATGGGAAACTCCAGGGTATCCCAAAGCTGGGATGTCTGGACATGGGGCTGGGCTCTTGAGGGGGACTACCATCCAAAGACGCTGAGACCTACAGCTCTATTGCCCCTCACTGTTGCATGACTGGGACGAGTGTTGGGCAGATCCACACTTTTTTGTGCACAGAATCCAGTCAGACACCAGCTTTTGCGGTGTTACTGTCAACATAAGCAGGAAGCTTTTCAGCCTGAGGCTGGGGACACAAAGGAACAGGTTGCCCCGTGAGTTTGCACAGCCTCTCTGGATGGACACAGCTCTGACCTGCCTGGTGTAGAGCAAGATGTCACAGCACAGAGCAGGGCACTGCACTAGAATGAGGTCTCTGAAGATCCGTTCCAACCCAAACCATTCCGTGACTTGGGGATTCTTTGTCTGTTTTTAATTCCCGGCATTATTCTGGAGAGTTCACTCCCCATACAGCCAGTGTTCCCCTGCCCCTCACCAGGGCGCTCCAGGAGTGAAAGCACCACACTGACAATGGCTTCACAAGGATTCTTTTATTAGCAAAAAGAGGGGGAAATGCCCTTGGAGTCCAGGTACCAGCTGGAAAAGGGCTTGGCAGCCTCAAGGGACTGTTGGAGGTCGGGGCCGCCTCACAACACCTCCCAGCTTCATGCTGCTCTTTGAAAATAAAGAGGAGAGCACGAGCCTGCAGCTCTTCCAATGGACTTCCGGGTGCAGCCAGATGCTTCTTCCTATGAGGATAAGGCACCATCTGGTTCTCCAGGGGTCACAACCATCTCCGGTGTCAGTGCCAGTGCCGGGAGATCAGATCAGCTGCCACGGAGTGGGGAACACGAGCGCGACTGGGGAGAGCCTGCCATGGTCAGCGACGGGGACGTCTTGTGCTTCCTGACACCAGCGCCTGTCCTGCAACACCAGCATTCCTTAACTCCGGGGATCATCCCAGGGGGACACACGGTCCCTCGACCCTGAGCCGGGGGACTCTGAAGCCCTGCAGTGTGTGCACAGAGCAATGGGATGGGCTCCTGCCTCCAGCATGGAGAGGGATATCCAGCCCCAGCTGAGGGGGACCGCCCCCATTTCAAAGCCCTTCACAGCACGTCCCCACCCCTGCCCTGCTGGGCACCTCTTCCAGGGAGACCACCCGCTGTCTTGGTGCCCCTGGACTCGGCATCCCCCCAGCTCTTACCTGGTGGCCAGGACAGGGTCACCAGCTGGGCTGCCCCTCGCTGAGGTTGATCTGCTCCAGGATCTGGCTGTACCTCCGGGTCAGGGCGTTGGTGTCCCTGGTGAGGTGGGTGAGGACCTGCTGCAGGCCAGTCAGGTGGTGGGACAGGCGCTCCTCCAGCTGGGCATCCTCGGCCTCGTTGCTGTCCGAGGATGCGTCGGTGTCGGTGTCGGCGTCGGTCGGGCTCTGGTCACCCACAGAGGCCAGGCCTTTCTCCACCATGGGCTTGATGGCCTTGAGCAGCTGGTAGCGCTCGTAGAGGTCCGTGCGGCTCTCCGCGGCCGGGGCTGCCCCCTCCTGCTGCGGGAAGACCCCTCGGAGCAGGCTGGGGAACATCACCTCCTGCTCCATCTTCTGGGTGGCTGAGAAGTACTGCTCCATGGCCCTTCTCCTACAGCTCTGGCGCTGCTGCTCTGCGATCTTCTGACGCTGTCGCCTGCTCCCTGTCCCTGCTGGGGCTTTTTATGCAGTGCCGGGGCACGGCCCCCTCTGCTGTCCCCTGCTGTCCTCCCCTGGCAGCCCTGCTTGGGCTGGATGGCCTTGGGGTCGGGCTTGGCTCCAGCCCAGCTGGGGCTGGGCCATGCTGTGTCCCTGGCTCTGTGCAATCTCTCCCGGCCCAGCCTCCCCTGGCCTTCGCCCGAGCTGGCAGGGGGTCCCGCTGCCCCCCCAGTGCCAGGAAGGACGGGGGGTTAGCAAGGAGGAGAGGTGCCCAGGGTGTCTCCCATCCTGTCCTATATTATCTCAATGCCCCAACATCTTCACTTCTGGGGCCCTGCGGGTGTGGGTCCAGCCCCTGCCCCCCAGTTTGGCCACGCTGCAAGGGCCTGTCACCTCCCCTGGTTCTTGCTGCCATGCGCTCAGGACGTGAACGCTCCAGGGACATTGAGCAACCCCTTTTGCACATCTATGGAAATCTCACTGGAAATGCCCTGGAACACGGCTGTTTAGGGACAATGGAGCCCGCTGGTATCCAGAGACTGGGGTCCCCAGAAACATCCTCTTCCCCCAGCCTCTCCCTGAGTTCAGCACTGATGTGGACAAGGACAGGGACCTGACTCCATGATGTAACTCCTGTGCCAGCAGCACAGAGCCATTACAGGCCCCAGGGAATTGTGGACATGGGTAGCCTGCCAGGTCCCAATTCTGGGAGGGCAAAAGCCACATCCAGGGCGCCAGCCAGCACTGCCTGTCCTTGTGTGTGGCAATCAGGGAAAATGATTCTATTTTGGGGCAAGGCTGTGGGGTACTTCATTCCTTTTGCGACCTCTGGTGCTGGCAGGTCTCCCTCTGTCCCCAAGTGTCCCAGCCAGGTGCCTGCTCTGCCACGCACCCTTTCCCCGCCAGACCTGTCCTTGCCGCCCCTCTTGTCCCTTTCCTTGTGTTCTGCCGCCTCTTGGTGTCCCTACCATGGGCCCAACGCTGCACCAAGGTGTGTGGGTGCTGCTGGCACTGTGCAGGTGCCAGACAGAGGCTTGGCCACATCAGGGCACCTGGGTCCCTGCAGAGCTTCCTGGAGCTGCAGGTGCATCACAGGGCTCTGGGGACAGAGGACACAGGGGAGGCTTTGCTCTCCTGCTTCCCCCACCACTTCCCGAGCTGCTCATGGTGAGCGTGGCAGCACGTTTGGGGCTGGCATGGGCTCAGCAGAATCCATTTTCTGCCCAGCTCCCTCTCCTTGGGACATGAATAATTGCCAAACCCTCTCTGTGCTTCTGGGGACCCCATTAGCAACAAATGGTCCCCTACATCCCCCACACCCTGCTGGGAGAGACAGGGGAGAGCTGGGCAGCTGCCAGTGCCAGCAGGGATGGCAGGAGCAGGAGGGCAAGTGATTTAGTAAAAAATATGGATATTGATCTAATACCGATATCCAACTCCGACGGACAAAGACTCTCTAACAGTTTGAAGTTAGAAAGTGTGTGTTTATTACGACGCCGGGCAGCGTGCGGGATAGCTCCCAAATACACACGTGCAAATCACAGATGCTCACAGGGTCTTTTTATGCACAGGAGTATTGAATACCCAAAACACAAATGCATATGAATAACTCTGGTCCATCCCATTCCCCGCTTCGTATGGTAATTAGCCAAAAAGCAATTAAGCATGCACAGTTTGTTCCTTGAAATGGGTCGGTGGTCCTTCTTACAGGGTGGGGTCTCAAAATGATGAAGTAAGATGGGTCTTCCTCGCTTTGACTTTTTAACCTTTTAGTGTTGGTGACCCCTGGATCCTGTTTTCTCCAGACTATCTGATTTATGATCACATTGTATTCTTGGAGTCTATTGATTAAGTTGACAGGCCTCCTGATTTATCAGTTCCTTCTATTAACAAAGGGAAGTTTACCTCAACAATATCTAGTTAGCAAAGGGAAGTCTACCTCAGCAATATCTAGTTTAACTACAGTCCTTAATTCTTCAGAATTCATGTCTCACAAGGACTGCAGCTGGAGCACAGCACAGCCACCACAGGGGTGCAGCACGGGCAGCTTTGGGCTGAGCTGGACTGGAGTGTGCAGCCCTGGTTTGGGGCCCCAGGGAGGCTGCTCAGGGCCACCAGGGCTCAGGGAGCTGCACTGAGATCCTCAGGTCACTGCTGACACAGACCCCCAGATTCAGGCAAGCTTTGTCCTGTTACCCTGTTACCCTCCTGAAGAGCCCAGCCCCAGCCCCAGCTCAGAGTGCAGATCCTGCCACCACACGTGTCCCCAAGTGTCCCTGTACCATCCCTGGCACATCCTCCTGTCTTAGCCCTCTGTGGTGCCCGGGGACAGGAGTGTGGCACCATGCTCAGCATATGGAGCTGGGAGAAGAAGGAAGAGGGGCACACTCGGAGTGATAGCATTCGTCTTGCCAGGTCACCATGACATGCAATGGAGCCCTGCTCTCCTGCAGGTGGCTGAACACCTGGGTGCCTATGGGAAGTGGTGAAAGAATTCATTCAGTTACTTTGCTTACTTGTGAAGATCCTATGAAGCTTTTCCTATGAAGCTATCTTCATTTCTACCCACGAGTTTTCTCACTTTTACCCTCCCAATTCTCTCCCCCATCGCACCTGGAGGGAGTGGCAGAGCAGCTGAGTGGGGCTGAGTTGCCCGCAGGGCTCAATCTATGACATCCACAGTGAAGCTCCAGCCTCAGGGCAGATGGGTTCCACTCTCAGGCCACCCTGGGGGGACACTATGATCCCCCTGGATCTCCAGGAAGCTCCATGGTGGCCCAGAACTCCTTAGAGCACGGGGCTGGCACTGTGTGCACCCCTCAGAGCAGCAGTGGGCAGCCGGGGTTGCCAGAAGCACCGAGAAAGGGAGAAGAGGAGCAGTGGGTTCAGGTCTGAGGGGGAGGGGACAGGTGGCACAATGGACACCTGGCTGGGCTATGAGGGGACAGCGGGAGAGCTGCCAACCCTGAGGGTTGCAAAAGGGATGAAGGACCCCACGGCCTTTCCCAAAATAGAACCGTTTCCTCCTATTGCCATATTACTGCAAGATAAGTGAGGACAAGAGTTCTGGCCATTGACCAGCCATGGCCCCTGCTCCAGGATGGGAGTAGTGGGGGTGATGCAAGGGGACACCCAAGCCAGGCCAGGCGAAGGCCATAGAGAGGCTGGGCCAAGGTCCAGGATTGGCCATGAGCAGAGGCCATGGATATGGTTCTATTTTGGGAAAGGCCGTGGGGTCCTTCATCCCTTTTGCAACCCTCAGGGTTGGCAGCTCTCCCGCTGTCCCCTCATAGCCCAGCCAGGTGTCCATTGTGCTACCTGTCCCCTCCCCCTCAGACCTGAACCCACTGCTCCTCTTCTCCCTTTCTCGGTGCTTCTGGCAACCCCGGCTGCCCACTGCTGCTCTGAGGGGTGCACACAGTGCCAGCCCCGTGCTCTAAGGAGTTCTGGGCCACCATGGAGCTTCCTGGAGATCCAGGGGGATCATAGTGTCCCCCCAGGGTGGCCTGAGAGTGGAACCCATCTGCCCTGAGGCTGGAGCTTCACTGTGGATGTCATAGATTGAGCCCTGCGGGCAACTCAGCCCCACTCAGCTGCTCTGCCACTCCCTCCAGGTGCGATGGGGGAGAGAATTGGGAGGGTAAAAGTGAGAAAACTCGTGGGTAGAAATGAAGATAGCTTCATAGGAAAAGCTTCATAGGATCTTCACAAGTAAGCAAAGTAACTGAATGAATTCTTTCACCACTTCCCATAGGCACCCAGGTGTTCAGCCACCTGCAGGAGAGCAGGGCTCCATTGCATGTCATGGTGACCTGGCAAGACGAATGCTATCACTCCGAGTGTGCCCCTCTTCCTTCTTCTCCCAGCTCCATATGCTGAGCATGGTGCCACACTCCTGTCCCCGGGCACCACAGAGGGCTAAGACAGGAGGATGTGCCAGGGATGGTACAGGGACACTTGGGGACACGTGTGGTGGCAGGATCTGCACTCTGAGCTGGGGCTGGGGCTGGGCTCTTCAGGAGGGTAACAGGGTAACAGGACAAAGCTTGCCTGAATCTGGGGGTCTGTGTCAGCAGTGACCTGAGGATCTCAGTGCAGCTCCCTGAGCCCTGGTGGCCCTGAGCAGCCTCCCTGGGGCCCCAAACCAGGGCTGCACACTCCAGTCCAGCTCAGCCCAAAGCTGCCCGTGCTGCACCCCTGTGGTGGCTGTGCTGTGCTCCAGCTGCAGTCCTTGTGAGACATGAATTCTGAAGAATTAAGGACTGTAGTTAAACTAGATATTGCTGAGGTAGACTTCCCTTTGCTAACTAGATATTGTTGAGGTAAACTTCCCTTTGTTAATAGAAGGAACTGATAAATCAGGAGGCCTGTCAACTTAATCAATAGACTCCAAGAATACAATGTGATCATAAATCAGATAGTCTGGAGAAAACAGGATCCAGGGGTCACCAACACTAAAAGGTTAAAAAGTCAAAGCGAGGAAGACCCATCTTACTTCATCATTTTGAGACCCCACCCTGTAAGAAGGACCACCGACCCATTTCAAGGAACAAACTGTGCATGCTTAATTGCTTTTTGGCCTAATTACCATACGAAGCGGGGAATGGGATGGACCAGAGTTATTCATATGCATTTGTGTTTTGGGTATTCAATACTCCTGTGCATAAAAAGACCCTGTGAGCATCTGTGATTTGCACGTGTGTATTTGGGAGCTATCCCGCACGCTGCCCGGCGTCGTAATAAACACACACTTTCTAACTTCAAACTGTTAGAGAGTCTTTGTCCGTCGGAGTTGGATATCGGTATTAGATCAATATCCATATTTTTTACTAAATCACTTGCCCTCCTGCTCCTGCCATCCCTGCTGGCACTGGCAGCTGCCCAGCTCTCCCCTGTCTCTCCCAGCAGGGTGTGGGGGATGTAGGGGACCATTTGTTGCTAATGGGGTCCCCAGAAGCACAGAGAGGGTTTGGCAATTATTCATGTCCCAAGGAGAGGGAGCTGGGCAGAAAATGGATTCTGCTGAGCCCATGCCAGCCCCAAACGTGCTGCCACGCTCACCATGAGCAGCTCGGGAAGTGGTGGGGGAAGCAGGAGAGCAAAGCCTCCCCTGTGTCCTCTGTCCCCAGAGCCCTGTGATGCACCTGCAGCTCCAGGAAGCTCTGCAGGGACCCAGGTGCCCTGATGTGGCCAAGCCTCTGTCTGGCACCTGCACAGTGCCAGCAGCACCCACACACCTTGGTGCAGCGTTGGGCCCATGGTAGGGACACCAAGAGGCGGCAGAACACAAGGAAAGGGACAAGAGGGGCGGCAAGGACAGGTCTGGCGGGGAAAGGGTGCGTGGCAGAGCAGGCACCTGGCTGGGACACTTGGGGACAGAGGGAGACCTGCCAGCACCAGAGGTCGCAAAAGGAATGAAGTACCCCACAGCCTTGCCCCAAAATAGAATCATTTTCCCTGATTGCCACACACAAGGACAGGCAGTGCTGGCTGGCGCCCTGGATGTGGCTTTTGCCCTCCCAGAATTGGGACCTGGCAGGCTACCCATGTCCACAATTCCCTGGGGCCTGTAATGGCTCTGTGCTGCTGGCACAGGAGTTACATCATGGAGTCAGGTCCCTGTCCTTGTCCACATCAGTGCTGAACTCAGGGAGAGGCTGGGGGAAGAGGATGTTTCTGGGGACCCCAGTCTCTGGATACCAGCGGGCTCCATTGTCCCTAAACAGCCGTGTTCCAGGGCATTTCCAGTGAGATTTCCATAGATGTGCAAAAGGGGTTGCTCAATGTCCCTGGAGCGTTCACGTCCTGAGCGCATGGCAGCAAGAACCAGGGGAGGTGACAGGCCCTTGCAGCGTGGCCAAACTGGGGGGCAGGGGCTGGACCCACACCCGCAGGGCCCCAGAAGTGAAGATGTTGGGGCATTGAGATAATATAGGACAGGATGGGAGACACCCTGGGCACCTCTCCTCCTTGCTAACCCCCCGTCCTTCCTGGCACTGGGGGGGCAGCGGGACCCCCTGCCAGCTCGGGCGAAGGCCAGGGGAGGCTGGGCCGGGAGAGATTGCACAGAGCCAGGGACACAGCATGGCCCAGCCCCAGCTGGGCTGGAGCCAAGCCCGACCCCAAGGCCATCCAGCCCAAGCAGGGCTGCCAGGGGAGGACAGCAGGGGACAGCAGAGGGGGCCGTGCCCCGGCACTGCATAAAAAGCCCTCAGCAGGGACAGGGAGCAGGCGACAGCGTCAGAAGATCGCAGAGCAGCAGCGCCAGAGCTGTAGGAGAAGGGCCATGGAGCAGTACTTCTCAGCCACCCAGAAGATGGAGCAGGAGGTGATGTTCCCCAGCCTGCTCCGAGGGGTCTTCCCGCAGCAGGAGGGGGCAGCCCCGGCCGCGGAGAGCCGCACGGACCTCTACGAGCGCTACCAGCTGCTCAAGGCCATCAAGCCCATGGTGGAGAAAGGCCTGGCCTCTGTGGGTGACCAGAGCCCGACCGACGCCGACACCGACACCGACGCATCCTCGGACAGCAACGAGGCCGAGGATGCCCAGCTGGAGGAGCGCCTGTCCCACCACCTGACTGGCCTGCAGCAGGTCCTCACCCACCTCACCAGGGACACCAACGCCCTGACCCGGAGGTACAGCCAGATCCTGGAGCAGATCAACCTCAGCGAGGGGCAGCCCAGCTGGTGACCCTGTCCTGGCCACCAGGTAAGAGCTGGGGGGATGCCGAGTCCAGGGGCACCAAGACAGCGGGTGGTCTCCCTGGAAGAGGTGCCCAGCAGGGCAGGGGTGGGGACGTGCTGTGAAGGGCTTTGAAATGGGGGCGGTCCCCCTCAGCTGGGGCTGGATATCCCTCTCCATGCTGGAGGCAGGAGCCCATCCCATTGCTCTGTGCACACACTGCAGGGCTTCAGAGTCCCCCGGCTCAGGGTCGAGGGACCGTGTGTCCCCCTGGGATGATCCCCGGAGTTAAGGAATGCTGGTGTTGCAGGACAGGCGCTGGTGTCAGGAAGCACAAGACGTCCCCGTCGCTGACCATGGCAGGCTCTCCCCAGTCGCGCTCGTGTTCCCCACTCCGTGGCAGCTGATCTGATCTCCCGGCACTGGCACTGACACCGGAGATGGTTGTGACCCCTGGAGAACCAGATGGTGCCTTATCCTCATAGGAAGAAGCATCTGGCTGCACCCGGAAGTCCATTGGACGAGCTGCAGGCTCGTGCTCTCCTCTTTATTTTCAAAGAGCAGCATGAAGCTGGGAGGTGTTGTGAGGCGGCCCCGACCTCCAACAGTCCCTTGAGGCTGCCAAGCCCTTTTCCAGCTGGTACCTGGACTCCAAGGGCATTTCCCCCTCTTTTTGCTAATAAAAGAATCCTTGTGAAGCCATTGTCAGTGTGGTGCTTTCACTCCTGGAGCGCCCTGGTGAGGGGCAGGGGAACACTGGCTGTATGGGGAGTGAACTCTCCAGAATAATGCCGGGAATTAAAAACAGACAAAGAATCCCCAAGTCACGGAATGGTTTGGGTTGGAACGGATCTTCAGAGACCTCATTCTAGTGCAGTGCCCTGCTCTGTGCTGTGACATCTTGCTCTACACCAGGCAGGTCAGAGCTGTGTCCATCCAGAGAGGCTGTGCAAACTCACGGGGCAACCTGTTCCTTTGTGTCCCCAGCCTCAGGCTGAAAAGCTTCCTGCTTATGTTGACAGTAACACCGCAAAAGCTGGTGTCTGACTGGATTCTGTGCACAAAAAAGTGTGGATCTGCCCAACACTCGTCCCAGTCATGCAACAGTGAGGGGCAATAGAGCTGTAGGTCTCAGCGTCTTTGGATGGTAGTCCCCCTCAAGAGCCCAGCCCCATGTCCAGACATCCCAGCTTTGGGATACCCTGGAGTTTCCCATCTCCTTGTTCCTGATCAGGCCATTTCTCTCAGCTGCTGAGACCACTCTGCGTTTGGCTTGTCCTGCCCCAGTGTGGGCAGCAGGGACAGGGTCTCCAGCCAGCTGTGGATGAAGGAACGGCTGAGGAGACTGGGGGCTCTGGAGGGGGCAGCTGAAGCCTGGTCCAGAGGTGCCCCACATCTGAAAGGGTCCTGGTCAGGTTCAAGGGAGGACAAGGACAGGTCTGAGGGCTTTGGGACAATCAGAGTTATGGGAGATGTGACAGCAGGAGGTACTGGGGATGTCACGGGGTCATTTGGAGAGACATGATGTGACATTGCCCCCCTCCTGAGCCATGGCTCGGGAGGGGCTCCCCAGGAGGATGGTGAGCTGTGGGGCAGGCTTGCCCAAACACCAGCCCTGTGAACACAGAGAGGCAAGGGGATCATTGCACCAGCACCCAGAAGTTCTGCTTTTCTAGGAAAGCAGCTGCCAATCAGCGAGTTCCCCAAATGAGGGCAAACACGATTCCCTCCAGCCAGAGTGAGGTTTTCAGAGCTGATCTGCTCTCTGTGTCCCTCCCAGCCTGGGCAAAGGGCCAGCCTGGTCTTACCCAGAGGAAATGGAGCATGAGGGACATACTGGGAGAGACCTGAGCCATTCCCATTGCAGTGGCAGCTCTGGCTGGGGCACGATGGAGCTCTGCCTTTGGAGCTCTTCTGCCTCCACGCTGCTTGCAGAGCCAGGTGTTGAACCAGTAAGGAAGGGATGGAGACTGGCTCCTGGCGAGGAGAGGACCACAGAGGGGATCCCTCTGGTAGGTTGACCTGGCTGGAGCTCAAGGCTGGGATCTGTGTCCCCTGGAGAACACAGCTGGCTGGGCTGGTTTATGCTGCGGATTTTCTTCCCTGTGGCTGGTGTGGGGCTGTGTGTTGTATTTGTGCTGCACCTAAGGCTGATAAGCACTGGTGTTCTGTTGTTTTGCTGAGCAGGGCTTGCATAGAGCCGAGGCCTTTGCTGCTCTCTCTACTGCCATGCATGGGGAACTGGGAGGAGATACCGGTGGGATAAATGTTCCCAACTGACCCAAGCAATGTTCCAGACCATATGGCATCGTGTTCAGTACAGAAAGTGGGGGGAAGAAGGAAGAAGTAGGAGACTTTTGGAGTGATGGACTTTGTCTTCCCAGGTCACCATTACCTTTGATGGAGCCCTGCAGTCCTGGGGATTGCTGAACACCCACCTGCCCGTGGGAAGTGGTGAATGAATTCCTTGTTTTGCTCTGTTTGCATGCATGGCTTTTGCTTTCCCTATTAAATTGGCTTTATTTCAGCCCACGTCTTTATCACTTCTTCTTGCCCTTGATTCTCTCTCTGATCCCACTGGTGGGGCAGGGAGTGAGTGGCTGTGTGGGCCTTGGTGTCAAACGCCACGTGCAGCAATGGCTTTGGCCTTGGGCAGCGCTCAGCAGCTGGAGAGGCTCGTGGTGCCCCAGGGAAGTGTCACAGCAGGACACAGGGGGAAGCAGCAGGACAGGTCTGCTGTCACAGCAGGACACTGGCCACGGCTGTTGAACATGACCAAAGGGAGACGCAGGATGTGCCCAAAGGCCTGTGACCTGGGACAGCTGGAAGGCCTTGCTGACGTCTTGTGGGCCGCTTGCATCCCCCAGGACCCCGTGGGTGTCTCTCCGAGAGCCGCTGTCCCTCCCGCTGGCTCTGAGCCCGGTGTGCCACAGGAACTTTCTGCCTGCTGTGATTGCAGGGCGTTGCATCACGCTGCCCCAGGGATGCGTCAAGCCCTGACGGTGCCCTGCTGCTGGCCACTGCTGCTGGCCACTGCTGATAAGAGATTTTAGATAATCACAGGAAAGGTCTTTGTCCTGGGATAAACCAGCTCTGGTCCCAGTGGGATGTTGGTAGACAGGACAGATCAGGCTTCTGTGGCGTGTCAGGGGGTGCTGGCTCTGTGCTGCCTTGGACAGGCTCCCAGGGCACCCACTCTGTTGCCAGCCACCACGGGGAAAGTTCTTCTGCCTTACACATTGTTGAAACAAATCAGGGTGGCAGCACTTCTTATAAATCTGTTTAGGGATATCATATCCATCAGAGAGCTGTGACCTGGCACAGGGCTCAGTGTCAGGAAGACAAGAAGTAGAGCATAGTTTTGATCCAAAATATTGAATGAGTAAGAACCCCCAAATTCTCTTCTCTAACCAGTTTCAGACATCCTAATCACACAACCGCCCCACCTCCAACAATGGGGGGCTGCCAGTTTCCCTCCATTCCCACAGGGCAGGTTCCCTGTCTGTACACCCCTGCCTTTCCATTTTTGGGGTGCTCTGGTCTTATCTGTACCCCCTGCTGCTTCCTACCACCTTCCTGGGCAGATGCTGGGGGTAAGCACCCCACAGATTCATATTCGCTCACCCCTGGTCTGGCTCTGTGGTCAGGGAATTTAGCAGTGAGCCAGCAAGGTATGCTCAGGGCAAAGGCAGTGGAGGTGCGGGATTCTTCCCTTCTGCTCATCCCTGATGAGGCCTCACCTGGAGTGCTGCATCCAGGTCTGGTCCAGTTCTGGTACAAGAGAGACATGGACGTACTGGAGAGAGTCCAGTAAAGGGTCATAAAGGTGATGGAAGAGCAGGAGTATCTTCCGTATGAGGAAAATCTGAGACAGCTGGTGGTGTCCAGACTTGGAAAGAGAAGGCGGAGAAACATCTGATCAGTGTTTGTAAAGACCTGATGCAGGTCAAGAGGTGACTGAGTGGGTGACTCTTGACTCACCCACTGGTGTTCAGTGAAAGGACAGGAAAGGAGTGACAGGCACAAACTGAAACACACAAAAAATCCTGTCTAAACACGAGAAAGCCTTTATTTTTTTTCCAAAAACTGAAGGTGCTCAAACATTGTCACAGGCTATCCAGAAAGGGGGTGGAATCTCCATTCACAGAGATATCCAATATCCATGGTTCCATTGTTGGCCTTGCTTGAGCAGTTGTTGAAGCAGATTGTCTCCAGAGGTGCCTTCCAGCCTCTCCAGCACTGACTCTGTCTCTGTCCCTGCCTCGTGCTCCCTGTGCTGTCAGCCCAGGAGCTGACTGCAGCCTGCTCACAGCAGCTGACCAGGACGATGCTCTGCCAGGCTGGGGTGGAGGTGGGCATGCTGGCTTTGGGCTGGGTCCCACAATCTCTGACTCCTGTCGATGCCCCCTCAGGAATACTCCTTCAGGCTTGGAACTTTCACGTTTCTCCTCAGGCTGACAACTTCTGAGTTTTAAAAGTACCTTTTCTAACTCCCTAGTCACTTTTAAACCCTGCTGCTGATCATATTTGGTTTAATATGACCTTTAATAAGCAGTTTGGGGCAAGCACCCTTCAGACAAGTATCCCCTATTCATTATCACCTTTTAGCAGGAGTTGCTCTCTAGGCCAGCTGCCATAGTTGGGCTGGGTGAGACCCCCACACCAGCACAGAAGAAGGTGAGTTTTCAGGCAGAGCACATGGGAAATTGTCCCTCTCTGGATAAACCCATCACTTGTTCATCTTCTCCACTCTTCAAAACTGCCCAGATCAAGGCAGCTTTTCCATGGTGCTGCCTGCAACCTGCCTGCAACCTGTCTGCCCTGGGGGAAGGGGCTGGACTCACCATCCTGGGCCTCCAGCAGTGGTGAAGACGGTGGTGACAGGGCAGGATGGCAAAGAACCTGACGGACCTCAAGCACCTCCTTACCACCACACTGAGAGCACGCCAATGCAGTGGGACCTCTGGGCAGCTCGGGCGAAGGCCAGGGGAGGCTGGGCCAGGAGAGATTGCACAGAGCCAGGGACACAGCATGGCCCAGCCCCAGCTGGGCTGGAGCCAAGCCCGACCCCAAGGCCATCCAGCCCAAGCAGGGCTGCCAGGGGAGGACAGCAGGGGACAGCAGAGGGGGCCGTGCCCCGGCACTGCATAAAAAGCCCCAGCAGGGACAGGGAGCAGGCGACAGCGTCAGAAGATCGCAGAGCAGCAGCGCCAGAGCTGTAGGAGAAGGGCCATGGAGCAGTACTTCTCAGCCACCCAGAAGATGGAGCAGGAGGTGATGTTCCCCAGCCTGCTCCGAGGGGTCTTCCCGCAGCAGGAGGGGGCAGCCCCGGCCGCGGAGAGCCGCACGGACCTCTACGAGCGCTACCAGCTGCTCAAGGCCATCAAGCCCATGGTGGAGAAAGGCCTGGCCTCTGTGGGTGACCAGAGCCCGACCGACGCCGACACCGACACCGACACAGCCTTAGATGAGGGTGCAGACAGCAATCTGGAAGAGCGCCTCTCCCATCACGTCAATGGCTTGCAGCAGGTTCTCACAGACCTCACCAAAAACACCAAAGCCCTGACCCGGAGGTACAGCCAGATCCTGGAGGAGATCCACCTTAGTGAAGATCAGTCCAGCTCTTGAGCCTGCACTTTCTGTGTCTGAGGTAAGAGCTTGGGGACACTCAGTGCCAAGGAGGAGTTGGCTGAGGGGTAACATACTTTGTCCTCATGCCCCATCAGCTGTGTGGTGTTATAATGTTTGCATCACACCCCCAAATCCCAGGAGTTCTGAGTCTGCACTTCATTGCTCAACAGAAATATTCTCCTGTATTTGTCTTTCTCAATTGCCACTGGTGGAAGCTGTATCAGTGAACAAAGGCAGCTCTGTGAGCTCCGTGCTGTCCCTAAGACTCCCCAGTTTGCAGCATAGACAATATCTTTCTGCTGCTGGCCAGACACTAAAGATCCCAGGGAAAAAAGGGAAGGGTGGTTGAAACACTGTGATTGGACTCCAGGAACTACCAGACACTGGTGCTCCAGTTATTTCTCTTATTCCTGACAGAAAATGCAACAGTCATTTTTAGGGAGGAGTTTGGCACTTTCAGGTTTCCAAATATTTAACTTTGGCACACCACCTGCAAACAGTTCAAACACTTGAATCTTCCCCTAGCTTGAAAAGCAAACCCATTCTCCATGCTGGTGGGACTTTTATCCCTGAGGCCCCTTGGGGAGACATTCCCATGATCCATCAGAGATGGGGCTCATGGCCCTTGTAGTGAAAAGAAGAGCATAGAAAAATGATAGCAACAACAGAGGGCATTAACAGGAGTTTACCTTTATTTAGGAAGACACCCAGACAGGAATGAGGTGACTATGTGTGTTATCCCCACAGGGTCTGTTGTCCAAGCCCAGTGGCACCACTTCTCCTGCGCCAAGTCCCACCGAGGAGCGTCCATTGTGAGCAGTGCAGAGCTTGGCCGTGTGCCTGCACCATCCAACTCATCCCACGGCCACTCCTGCCATCAAGCTTCCTGTTTCATTTCACTCCTGCCCTAGGGGGATTTCTGTGGGGCAGAAATGAGTGGTTGGTGTAGCTGCTTTGTAGAAGGAGCCTGTAACTTTGAAGTAATGCTTTTTTCTGTGTGTGCCTAAACACCTTCAAACCATTCTCTTTGGTAATGTAAATTAAATACAAAGCCCTTTGCAGATGTGTCCTGTGTTTCCTACCAGCTGTCACTTCTGTAGAACTACCACCCCCCAGCAAAAGAGGGTGAAGGACCTTGGCCGCCAAGGCCAGGCTTCAGTGCAGGAACATGAGCTGGGTTTCTTTGGCAATGCTTTGAGATGAATGTTCCCTCAGCTCTGTCTCTCTCACCTTGCAAAACCTTGGTGTAATCCTGCCACCATTCTGTGCTTGGTGCTGGATCCCAACCTGCTCCCCAGCATTCTTCCTTCCTTCCCACAACATCCCCTTCTCTCCTGGATTCCCAGCTTCACAGTGCCTCAACCCCATCAGGACCTGCACATCCCATCCCTTGTCCTACACTCACCCAGCCCTTCATACCCAGCACCATGGCCCCTCCTGTGAACAACCTGTTGGAATCCTCACAAGCCCCAGCAAAACAGGGGTGGCAGTCCTGCTCCTCCCTGCTGGGCCATGACACACTCCAGAGCTGGGAACAGAGGAGGAGGTGGGGAAGCTCAGCTCAGATAGGAAGGCAGGATCTTGCTCACCTCTGATCCCTGGGAGCTGTGGGGAGACCAGGGGCAAAGCCCTCAATGGCTGGGTGAGCAGGAGCTGCAAACTCTTCACAGGCAGATTGGAGCCTTCAGGACAGGTTGGGTCCCACCTCCAGGTGACTCATTCCCTCCCAGACACACCACCCTTGGGAAGTCCTACTGAGCTGGGCACTAGATGGGGGTGTCCCCTTGCCTGTTCAGGACATGTTAAAATAACCTCAGCTGTTGAAATGGTGACCCTTTGGCTGAACAAACACTGGTCCTCCATCAGCTTTCCACTTTTGATTACAAAACTGGAGATCTCTAAGCATCTGTGGTGAGAGGAGGATTGTCACCATGCCCTGTGCTGCAGGCTCTGGTTGTGTCGTTCATGTTGCTACAGGTGCTCTCTGAATCTGCTGTATCACAAAAGTAATATCCTTCAGACTGAAACCAGAGACTCATCAGCTCCAAAAGCCTCCATCTAAAATGAACAGATGTTCTGCAGATGGTATCCCTGTTTCCTCCATTCACCTCCAGGCAGTTCCATGCCTTGTTCATGTATTCATGTCGACCCCTTTAGTGGGGTCCTGATTGCTCAGTAGCAATTGAGGATCCACAGCACCATAAAAGGAAGACAAGACCAGAAACTTCCTGCCTTGCTTTTATTTTAGTGAAACTTTAATTGCACAGAAAATAAAAGACAAAAATCGTTGTGCTCTTTAGCAGCGGAATGTACTGTGGCAGCTCGGATCTCAGACACAAGCCTTCAGCCATGTACCCTGAGAAGGTGGGTGGAGCTGATAAATGGCTGGAAGGCACCAGTTAGGAATGTTGACAGTGTTTGCACAGCACATGGTGTTTGATTTAGAAGTGGTTCTTGAGTTGCTGAGTCTCTTAAACAGAGGCTGCCAATTCAGTATATTAAGGAAATAAATACTGTATAAGTACTTCTATGGTTAGTACTATTTTCCAAACTGGTACACAGTCACAGAATCATGGAGTGGTTTAGGTTGGAAGGGACCTTAAAGATCTCCAGGTTCCAAACCCCCCTACTGTGGGCAGAGATGCCTCCTACTGGATCAGTTTCATCAGGGCCTCATCCAACCTAAACTTGAACACTTCCAGGGGCGGGGCAGCCACAACTTCGCTGAGCAATCTGTGCCAGTGCCTCAGCACTCTCTGAGTAAACGTATGTGTATCAGCACAGAGATGTTCCAGCTCGCTGTTATATACATATTTTAAAATTTTCTTAAAAACACATATTTATTCCCTCAAAGTCACTGTTATCAAGTTATTCTTCTTTAGTAACCCCAAATTTCTAAGCACTAATGTGATTATTTCTATTATTCATATTGTGATTGCTCATCCAAGGTCCAGGCACAGGCCAATTCTTTCATGAAAAAATAGAGAAAGGATGGTCTCTGCCTGAAAGAGCTTACAGGCTTGGAAACATCCCTTTTACATCAAATAAAGACTGTGGGCAAAAGAACCAGGCAAGTACGTTAATCACACTGAAGGACCAGCAGTGGTTGGTGTAGCAGTAGAAGAGAGTTGGAAATGAGCTGGCACAATTCCTTTTGCTAAAGTGGTAAGGATTTCTGTTGTTACATTGAAGGTTTGGCCTCAAATACCATTAGGCACCCTTGATTCTGATTTGGGGAAATCTTCCAAATGAGCAAAGTAAACTCATCTACTGCCCTTCACCCTGCCCTAGTGAAAAGTTTATGTGAGCAGAGAGGTGATGGTCTACCCGTCTTGCCAGTTCTGCAGCTGCAGAAGGAAAGGTTACCACCAACAGCATCGAAGACATGGTGGATGTGAATGAACTCTGTCAGCTATATCCAGGATATTATCTGAAACACCTACATAAGCCAGCCCAAAGAATGGGATTGCAGCACTTAGAAGTCTGGAACATGCAGATCTTCCAGACCTCCCTGTTTTCTAGTAAGCATTATTCTTTTAAAATTTATTTAAGTCACAAAACCTGGGGTCCCAAACAGACCTCACTGGTGCATCCAACACTACCAATTCTGCTGGTCTGGCAAAGGGAAAATTTAAGCATTTCTATTTAAAGCAGCAGAGATAACTCAGACAGAGGTTATCATTGAGGATCCCTGAGGATGCTTCAGAGAACCAAAAGCAAAATGTAAGATGGGTTCAATGACTGGTTTACCCAAATGCACAAAGCATTCAAAAGAGTCTGGGGCCAGCTTTGATGGAGCCTTTCATGAGGACAGCCTTCAAGGGAAGTGAATCAGTCTAAATTCCAACTGGTTTTCCTTCTGTGCCTCAAGCTCCTGCTCAGATCAATGCTGTCTTCTGAGGGGATACAGATCCAGCAAAATCCCTGGAGTATTTAAAGCAACAAACCTGGTGTCTATAAGGACAAGGCAGGTTTTGTATAAATTATTTCCTTATATACCATGCTGTCAATTTTCATCATTAATATCTCCCCCAGGAAGATTTTTAGGAAGCGCTGAAATTGTCTGAGATTTTTCCTTTGGTTGCTGCGACAGGGAAGCAGCTTGAAACAAGAGAGTGAGGCAACGTTGGTAGAGGGGATCACACCTTCTATTAGACCAACAGAAACTAGAAAAAAATGGAAAAAAAACCCCAAGCAAGCTGAAGCAGAATCTGACACACATGGGAATGCCTCATGTGCCATAAAACATGGATAGTTTTATCCATCTGTATCAGCTGATCTAATAAAAGATATTGTCTCTCATTACAAACATTATGTTACATCTCTGGACAATCATGCCCACGGGAATTTTGCCACCGTAATGAAACAAAGACACAGAAGTGATGAGTGGCCTGAAGACAAATTTGAAAGCAACAGTGCACTTAGAATCACCTGGAATGAAATAAAGGAGACCCTGCAGGGCTGTGGTCTGGCTCTGGAGAGGTTATTTAGGCTAGCTATGATGTAATATTCTTCATTTAATAAATTAACACAGACAGAGAATCATCATAGAATCACAGATTGGTTTGGATTGGGAAGGAACCTCAAAGACGATCTAGTTCCAACTCCCCCTCCGTCATGAGTAGGGACACCTACCACTAGAACAGGTTGCTCAAAGCCTCATCCAACCAGGCCTTGAATATTTCCAGGGATGGGGCATCCACAGCTTTCTTAACCTGTTCCAGTGTCTCATCAGTCTCACAGTAAAGAATTTCTTCTTATATCTAATCTAAATCTCTCCTCTTTTATCTTCAAGCTGCTCCCCCTTGTCCTGTCACTATGTGCCCAGGCAAAAATTCACTCTTCTTTTTTTATAAGCCCCCCTTTAAGTACTTTCAAGTTCACCTTCACTGCATCCTTGTGAGTGTTTTGACTTTGTGATAGTCTTACAAACACTAAACCTGTTGTCCACATTCTATATTTGGTGGATACAGGATATTAGAAAACAATGTCATGCAAAGATAATAATCAAATATTTATGGCCCATTGAAAAGAAGGGTTTATGCTCAAGCAAAGATTCAGGTTTGGTTTTATTTACCTTGCACAAATTACTCAGTGCCCAGAGATTGTATGGGCGAGGAAGAAAATGCCACCACCTCAGACAGGTCGTAGATGCCCCATAGATCTGTCATCAGTGTGAGTGACAAATGGGATCAATGAAATTGTTTGGGATAAATTGTGCTTTAAAGCAGCAGGGCATGGAGGCCAAAAAGCTGTGAAAATGTTTACTGGTTTTGATAGAAGCAGTTGTCAAGGCAGAGGTGGACACACAGGCACACCTCACGGGGCTCACTGAAGGTGTCCTGGGCACTGAGAGCCTCCCTTGAAAAGGATTATTCAGCCCTTAGTCACCACTCAGATAGCAGCGCACGAGGTGTGTGCTGGCAGCCAAGTCCACCCTGCACCTTGCTGCTTGCCAGAAAACTAATGAGCAAATACTTCCGCTTTCAGGCTGTCCCCTCCCCTCTCCCTGCACCTGCAACTAGAAGCAGGACTCTGCCTGGGACAAACTGGAGCCTCCGTGGCAGCAGCTGGGCTGGGAGCGGGGGAAAGCTGACCCAACCAAGAAAGGCCAAGTGAAAGAGGATTGGAGCAGAGCTGGGAGCCATCCTGCTCGTGGGGTTGGACACCAGCACTGAGCAGCAGGTTCTCCCAAACAGCTGAGTCCTCAGCTCTGGGGGAAGATGAGTATTTCATCGGAGCACAAGCCCCTTGGGAAGCAGGTCACCGGCAGCCTGCATATGGTGAGTAAGGTATGTGCTCAAGGGCACAATTCCCTCATATGGGATCAAAGCACCCCTGTTGGGCTACATTTGAGTGGGGTTTTTTTCCCCCCCATATGTTAATCTGAAGACAAATATATCTCTAAGAAGATTCTGTTTAAAAAGCTGTGTCTGACTCTGGCCTGTTTGTACCTGTTGTGTTACAGGAGGGCCAGGTCTCTCACAGGCATGCAAGATCTGAAAACAGCAAATAACCACAGTGGTTCCTTTTCTTTGGCAAGAAATGGGACTCAATTATTGTGAAATTCAATTGGTCAGATCCCTAAACAAAAGCCTGTTGTAGGTTTTGGGGGTTTTCAAAAGTCATATGAGTCTCTAATGATATGAAAGCTGCCCTGTGTTGTTAACATGCAGGATGATCAGGTGGGAGCAGAAGTTTTTCTAGCTGTAAGGAAAATTAATGGCTATCCCAGACAAGCAGTGTGTTACTAGGCAGAAATCAGTGATGAGATTGCTTCTTTTTACTCCCCTCTGCCCTCAGTCTGTTGCTAACCAGTTTGTCTTCTTGGCTAAAGCTGAACAATCTCTTCTCCAGACCTCTCTGTATCAAAAAACCCCAATCTTCCTATGTTGCACTTTTCACCTGTAAGTTGCAAAATGCTTCCCTATGGAAGTGCTTGTTTCACAGATTAGTAAACTGGGGCACGAATAGATGGAATGACTTTCTTGAGTGTCACCTTGCTGGCTCATTTCAGAACTGGGAATCAGCTGGTGCCAGTACTTCCAGTCCGCTGGGAACCACTTTGATGCCAGGCTAAAACAATGATTCAAGATGCCAAGAACATGAAGTTAGTTGGGCTACTGTATCAAGGAATAAAATGTTATCCATTTGTATTAGTGACAAACAGCATGAAACATCTGACCTGCCATCTGAAAATGGAACAAAGGCTCAAAAGTCTGAGACTCTCCTGTCAAATGATCCCTGGTGGGGAGTGCTGTTGGTATCTCATAGACTAATGGCAAAGCTCATGGGGAGGGACTTGACTACAGAAACAGCCTTGAGCTGTGTTTTTCACTGGGTGGAAATTACAAGATAGTCTCAGACAGAATGGTGCTTGTCTTCTAGACCCAAGTGTAAATGATTGCTGAAAGATGAAACTACCCACTAGTGCAAAGCAATATTCCAGCAGGGTCTCTGGCCTGAATCTTCTGTTGCTTCCCTGGCTTGCTTAGGGTGTGAGCAAATTTCTGCTAATAGTTTGCTCCTGTTTAAAGGGAAGGTCTCCCTCTGCACCAGGCTGTCTGTTCTAGTCCCGTCCTTTTGTCAGCTCTGTGCTTGTTAAATCCTCAGTTAGCCAATCCAGCTCACTAAGATGAAAGAGAAGCAGAGCTGGCATGAGAGAGCACATAGGTAGGTACAAGAACAGGATGAGGAGAGGGCACGGGAGCCCCCCCTTCTCCAGGTGTGTCCTGTGAGATCAGCTCACGTCATCCCATGGGTCTGTACCCGTGTGATCCAGCTAAGCACTTAAGTACACGCTTCACCTGAGGCATGTGACCAGCAGCACTGAGGCAGCTCCTTTCGTGATCAGATCCAAGAAAGTGCAGGGGAGCTCCTGGAAAATAGCGTTGTTTATTGACTCACACCTTCCCAATGGCAGGTGTGGCCCTGGCCTGGCTTGTGACTTGCATTACAGTAGTGTTGGCAGGAGGGAAAAGATCTGTCTTCTTTCTTTCTTCCCTCTTGTTTTTGTCTGCTGAGTACTATATAAAATGACCAAGTGCAAAGGGAAGGTAGTAAAATTTTTCACAACTGAATATACAGAAAGGTCGATTTAAAAAGTCCAGTTTTCCAGGTATTCAGGCCTCTTCCAATTCAGAAAATGGTGTTAATACAGAGGGTCAAAATAAAAACCTACAATCTTTAAATTTTTCCCTCTTAAGTCCACATCAGTTGCATGAAATATTTTCTTTACTTCCTAACTAAAGCCATTATACATTTTTAGGTACTTTGCTAAACAGCTTCTGTGCTGCACCTCTGAGATAATGGATTTTTGTGTCTTCAGTGTTTGTAGCTGAACTTCCAGAAAACTGGAAGCCGATGCCACCTATTTATAAAGTTTAAAGAGCTTTAGTTTCTCCTTTGAAGAGAAAAGAACAGTTCAGATAATAAAAATGGAGTGGCACAGCTTTGGGCTCTATCTTTATCCCTCTGCACATGGGGTGGGTGAGAGCTCACATACTGCTCTTGCTGTAGTGGCCCACAGGGACAATGCCTGTGAGTGACCTAGGAGATCTATGTAGTGACTCACAGCTTCCCTAAGTGGGGTACTTTTTTTCCTCTTTCCCAACAGGAAAATGACACTTTCCTACATCCCAGAGATGAGGTGAAGACTTAGCCATTTAGAAATGTCCAAGTCTCTGCTGCTCTGGTTGCAAGAGCTGTATAAGCATCCTGCATCTGCTTTTTGCAATAAGTTAGGTGGAGGTTCCCATCTGATGCCTATAAAATGGGAACTCCTACTGCACTTCACACCATCATTCCATCCTCCAACCACAACCATCTGTCTTTTCCTTGACACTTCTGTTATAAACGATAAGAAGCCAATTCAAAATAACAGAATTTATTTAGCAAATTTTAAAAAAAAATTAAAAAGCCACAATAAAATTCGGACAACATCGATCGAATGCTGGGTGGGCAGAGTGACAGTAACAACGGTACTATCCAACCTCAGCCACACACTCTAGGTCTGGTGTAGGGGTTTTTTATACGGTTTATTTGTCCTGAGGCTAAGTCCATTGAAAGTCCAAATATTCATGTATCTCTTTATTTCCAAGCGAGGTCTTGAAAGGGGTTCCCGTAAGTATGAAAGCACGTTGATAGTCTTCCCAGATCTCGTCTTTGGGGTGCTGATTTGGTCATCCTCCAGATCCCCTATCAAGCTGATATCAGATGTTGAGGAGCTGTGAACTGGAGGCCCATCATTGATGAATGGGCCATCTCCAGTCTGGCTATGTCATTTCTGTTGCAAATGTTGTGGTTTCGCAGCTTGCACCACAGGTCTTGGAATCTCAGAGATGCCCTGGAGTAGCTTTTTAATAGACCAAATCTTTGATACACGAATTTATCCATTACATTTACCACACTTCCATGTTGATGACCTCAGACTGATAATGGCTTTTTGTCACTTTTTTTTTTCCTCATTTCTTTTTTTTTTTTTCAGTTGTCACCAATCGTGGAGTTAAATGTTGGTGGGGAGATGTACACAACAACGCTGAGCACCTTGAAGAAACACCCTGGCTCCAAGCTGGCAGAGATGTTCACTGGCCAGCCCAAACTCAGGACTGACTCTGAAGGGAGGTTCTTCATCGACAGGCCAGGCACCTACTTCAAATACATCCTGGAGTACCTGCGCAGTAACCAAGTGCCCACGCAGTGCATTCAGGACGTCTACAAGGAGGCACTGTTCTATGACATAGAGCCTTTGATCAAGCAGCTGGAGGACTCCCCGCAGATCTTCGGGGAGCTGGTGGCAAGGAGGCAGTTTCTGGCTCGTGTGCCCAGCTACAGTGAGAACATCGAGCTGATGATCCGCATCGCGAGGGCAGAAGCGGTTGCCTCCCGACAGTCCAGCGTCATCGTGTGCGTGGTCAGAACCGAGGAGGACGCAGCCAGGTGTCAGGATGCCTTGAACAGTTTGGACATGGATAAAAAATCCGTGGTGAAGTTTGGCCCCTGGAAGGCTGTGCCAAGTATTTCTGATCTGCTGGACTGCATTCAAATGGATATAGAAGCCAAAGGGTATAAAATATCCTTTCAGCCCCATGTTGCTGAAAAAGGTTTTCGCTTCAAATCGCACGACTTCTTCTACAAGTTCCTGTTCACCTGGTGGTAGCAAAGTGCCAGCATTGATAGGGAACATTAGAAAGCAATTACTGGAACAAATTGACCTGGACTGTGGAGACTAAACCATGGGCTACCAGAGGGACAGGAAGAAATGCACAGGCCAATGAAAGGATCTCCTTTGTCTGTTTGCCATATCAAAGAGCACATAAGAGCCAGTCTACTTAGGCTTTAGGGGATAACTTTTTAGGGGATTTAAAAGGCACCAGGAAAAGGAGGGATTTTACTTACTATTCATTCAGTTCAAAGATATGGATCTGTGAATTGAGACAACCTCACTCAACCTAAGGGAAATGCATAATCCCAAATATGTCTCATGGACATGTAGAACTGCTCTCAGTGCAAATGGAAACAGGCCACATATGTGCAAATCCTGACTGAAACAGTGACATTACCACATACTCGAATTAAATTTGGTTTTTTAATGGGATGGCAAAAGCTATTCTCCTCCCTCCTTTCTACACTAGAATCTTAGTTAAAAGGAAGGATTCAGTGTCCTGTGATCTCTTCTTATTCCTCCAATAGACAGCCTACTCTCTAGTCAATGTATTTATTACCATTATTTATTATTTGTTCTGAAGGAAAGACAGAGAACCTCAGCTATGGTCCAGGATCAACAAAAGGCGAAAATAACATCACTGATGTGAGGAGTTTATAATCTAAGGACACACACTCCTCTTTCAGACCACACAATCTTAATCTCTTTCTTATGACACTCTTACTATGATGATGCTGTTTCTAACTACATAAGCTCCTGAAAGAATTGGGAAAACCTGCCATGATTTGGTGGGAAGGAAGTGGTACTGAAGCAATAGCCTGCTAATTCTCTTTTACAGAACAGAAGTTGCATTCTACAATGTGTTTTAAAAAATCTTAGAATTTGAAAGTTTATTTTTATACTGGAGATGGCTTGGGTTTCATCACTCTGAGAATCATAATGGCTGATTTGATAAAGATCATATTGCCTTTACTTCTCAAAAGATGGACTTCTTCCAGTCAAGGACAATAACCATAGAATCATATAATGGTCTCTGGGATTTCAAATAAATAACTTTTAAATTTTTTTGAATGTTGCAGAAATACTTTATTTACTGACATTTTCCCCTCAAGATCCCCAAATTCTAAAGACCTGAAGTTCTGTTTTTAGGGTAACAGAATTGAATCACTCCTAGATAAGCTGTGCTTCAGATGTGCTTATCCTAGCATGGACCTCCCCCAGTGACAGCCATGAGTCACTCCAGTGACTGCAGGGCAGTTCTGCTCTAGGTGTGAAGGGACTCTGACATCTCTCACATTCATAACCTTGGTAAAAATGGATACAGTCAGTGTCTGAGAGGACAAAAAGGTTTAGGAAATAGGCTTTTTTGATAATAACCAAGTGGTTGTTGGTGTTCAGCCCGGAAGAAGAGATATTGAGGAGGCCTCCCAATAGACAAAAGGCTAATTTAAAGATATCTGTTACACTTTGTACAGACTTAAGGGTGAGGAAACTGGTTTAAGTCACAACAACAGAGATGAACATTAGACATTAGGAGAAAAAAATCTCAGTATAGAATAGTTAAAGCCTCACACCAACTAACCTGTGAAGTCTGTAGGACTGCTGCCATGAGAAACTTTAATTGGCACACACTCAAATCCTGTATTCAGTTTGGGGCCCCTCACTCCAAGAAAGATATTGAGGCCCTGGAGTGTCCTGGAGAAGGGCAGAGGAGCTGAGGAAGGGCTCCAGCATCAGGGATGAGGAGTGGCTGAGGGAGCTGGGGGTGTTCAGCCTGCAGATAAGGAGGCTCAGGGGGGACCTTATCACTCCCTACAACTGCCTGAAGGGAGGCTGCAGCCAGGTGAGGGGCAGGACGAGAAAAATTGTTCTGCCAGGAAAATAATCAGGAAAAACTGATTCACTGAAAGGGTGGTCAGACGCTGGAAGAGCCAAGGAATTGGTCAAGTCACCATCCCTGGAAGTGCTCAAAAACTGTGTGGATGTGGCACTTGGGGACAGAGTTTAGTGGTGGGCTTGGCAGTGCTGCGTTAACAGTTGAACTCAATGATCTCAGAAATTTTTTTCTGACGCTAGTGATTCTACGATTCTGATGGAAATAAATTTTCTAATTATTTTTTAATTAATTGTTTTAATTAATCACAAGCACTATATTATTCATTAGCATTGCATTAGTCTTAAGTCACTTCTAGCCAGAATGCGCCTAAGTTTCTTTACACAAACTGTTAGAGTTTGATCGGGAAAATCACTGAAAGTTGAAGTTTTGCTAAACTAACCCTGATATGCTTTGATGAACAAAACCTGCAAGAGAGAGATGTAGTTCTGAAAGCGGACACAAAAAAAAAAGCAAAATTTATAGACTACAAGGGCATTTTGCAGAAACCAGACGATAACAAGAGACTAACAAAGACTCTTCAGTATTTGCTGCAAAACTCCCGATCTGGGAAAAAGATAACAAAAATACTGAGAAATGAGGACTGATTAACATGAGAAGCAAGAATAAATAACCAGTAGAGGACAGAACAGTAATTAATGAAGAGAACGATATCATTTAGAACCAATGAACATTCGTTTCTTTGTTCGCTAAAAAAACCAGAAACAGGTGGGCAAGGCGGCCGTAAGATCGAACACTGGCGAAACGCGCGGTGGGTGCACGCGGCCGGCTGCGGGCCGGGCCGAGCGGCGGCCGCCATCTTGGGCCCGCGTCCCCCCGGCAACGGGAGGCCGCCGGACCATCGAGTGCGGCCTCCGGGCGGAAAGAGCGGCCGCGCCTCCGGCCCCTCCTGCGGCAGCTCTATGGCTCCTCTTCCGGGTTGCGGTGCGGCGTCATGGCGGCGCACCTGAAGAAGCGGGTGTATGAGGAATTCACCAAGGTGGTCCAGGTAACACGTGCCCCCTGGGCCAGGGTGGGCGGCTCCGAGCTCTGTCGTGCGGCGGGAGGCGCCGGCGGGTGAGGCGGAGCTGTGGGGAAACCCGCCGGCCCACCCCGGCGCTGAATCTGGGAGCGCCGCTCGCCCGCTGGGCGTCGGGGCTGGGGCGGCCCCTGAGGGGTAGGGAAGGAGCGGGACGGGTCAGGCCCGAGTTTAAAAAGCTGGAGCAGGCGGAGGGGAGAGGTCTGAAAGAAGGGACTGCCTGGGCAGGACAGTAACAGCCACAGCGGTCTGAGGTTGTTTCTTCCTGGGATAGATGAAGGAGAGGCTAGTGACTGCCGTGGGACATGGGAGCTTCCTTAGGCCTCCCCACGTTCAGTCTGGGCAGGAGTGGGTCTGGGTGTGCTGTGTTTTTGAGCCGCGTCCCTCTGCCCACAGCAGCAGCATGAGGACCTGTCCACTAAGAAGCTGCGGCTGACCAAGCCCAGCAAGTCGGCAGCGCTCCACGTGGACCTGTGCAAAGCCACCTCGCCTGCAGATGCCTTGCAGTACCTGCTCCAGTTTGCCAGGAAACCCGTGGAAGTGGAGAGCGTGGAAGGGGTTGTCAGGATCCTGCTGGAGCATTATTACAAGGTGGTGAAGCTGGGAGCCAAACATGCTTGCTCCTTCTGCTCCTGTTTACTTGGTGTGGGGAATTGAATAGGGGCTCACGGGCTTCTGTGTTCCTGACTCAGTTGCCAACAGCCTGGGCTGAGAGTGAACAACTGTAGCCCTTGACCCAGGTGATTTCTGATTGTGTTACTTGGTCCCTGTGCTGATGGTTTCAGGAGCCTCTGACAAGGGTGTGGCAGTGTCATCCCTGTGTCATACATGACCTGTGTGGAAGTTAATTTGGCAAGGGACAAAAGGCATGTCAAGTTTTCCAGGGACCCTGGCTGTCCAGAGCTGTTTCAGTCTTATCCATCTTTTTCCTGACTGATGCATCCTTACGTTGTTCTTAATTTTCTCTAGCAGTGGAAAAACCTTTTATCTATTACTTAGGTGGTATAAACCAGCACTTTTAAAATCACAGAACTATGGAATGGTTTGGATTGGAAGGGACATTAAAGATCATCCACTTCTGACCCTTCCACTAGGACAGGGTACACCTTCTGCTAGACCAGGTTGCCCAAAAGTCCATCCAGCCTGGCCTTGAGCACTTCCAGGGGTGAGTCAGCTTCCCTGGGCAACGTTCTCTGGGCCAGTACCTCACCATCCTCTCAGTACTAAATTTCTTCCTAATTTCTGCTCCTTCAATCCTGTATATTATGGTAGAACAGTCCTGATGACAGTATCCATTGTTCAAACACATAACTTCAACCCTAAAATAAAAAATGTTTCTCAGTTCAGTTGAGAAAGAGACTACTTCCTTGGTGTCACATTTGTCACTTGGAGGCTGTGTGTGGCACTGAAGTCTCTTTTAAACACTTGAAAGATATAACACTTGTAACTGTAAAATTTCTTGTTGAAAGATGGGATATTTGTTACTGTCATATTTCTGCACCTCTGTGTTCAGTGTTGCACAAATGCTTGGTAAAGTCCAGGTATGACATGCAGATGACCTTTTGCCTTTCTACTCTGCATTGGATATCCTTGGCAATAGAGTGAAAGAGGGACCATCCAGTTATGACCAGAAGTCTTGTGTGCATGAGTCTGTAGAAGCCTCAAAATAAATCTTTTAGATGCATGAACTTTTGAAATTTATTTTAAAGGAATATTAATTGATGAGGCTTACTTACGTAATTATCACCTGTGACAGCATTTGCTGTTTCTTAAATGAGTAGATGTATGTAGGTAAAACATAATGCTCTCTTTTTGTCTTTAACCTTGCTGTGCTGGGTGGTTTTTTTTTTTGGCGGGTGTTGTTTCTTTCCAGGAGAATGATGCCTCTGTGAGACTGAAGATTGCATCCTTGCTGGGGTTATTGTCAAAGACTGCAGGATTTTCCCCAGACTGCATTATGGATGATGCCATTAACACACTTCAGAATGAGAGTAAGTCTCACTTTTGATGTGGCGCTTGAGATCAAGGTGGAATCATGCAGTCAAAGCATTTGGGACAGTGGCAAGGCCTTACATCTCAGGTGTATAATTGGGAATTGCTGATTAGAGTATTTATTTTCTGGTTTTGTGAATGATGACAGATAACACCATGTTCTGAAAAGAATATTCCTCTGACCTGCCTGCTCTGTATCTTTGTTCTAAAGGAGTGCAAAATTTGCTTTTGCATCTACATCTGAGAGCTGTTGCTTCTGAAGTTCTCTCTTCTACAAGACAGTTTTGCTTAAAATGGAAATGTGTTAGAAGAGTATTTTTATATCATGCTACAGCGGGCAGCTCATCAAGCTGTATCAACAGGAGTGTAGCCAGCAGGCCAAGGGAGGGTATTGCACCCTTTTACTCAGCACTGGTTAGGCCACATCTGGCACACCTCATCCAGTTTTTGGTTCCCTGGTATCGGATTAGTGCTGGTGAGGTTGGGTGAGTTCAGCAGAACCACTGAGGTGGTAGAGGACTGGAGTGTGTGGTGTACAGGGCATAGCTGAGGGAGCTGGGCTGGTTCAGGCCTTGAAAGGAGAAGGTTTCAGGATGGCCTTCCAGGGGGGATCAGTCTGTAGCTGGTAACAGTTCAGCAGAGTAGTGCACAGCCTTTCACTCTTCTGTTTTGCAGAGTCTCACCAAGTCCTTGCTCAGCTGTTGGACACCCTGTTAGTGATTGGCACAAAACTCCCAGAGAATCCATCTGTCAGGATGAGGCTGGTGGAGGTAGCCTGCAAGGTAAGGAGGCCTCCCTGGGCCAGGGAACTTTCGTCACTGCCACAAGAAAAAAAAAAGGTAGTCAGTATTTAAATTATTTTCATTTTTCACAACAAAATGTTGCAGTATTAACATTAATAACTGCTGGGAAACATAACACAATCTTTCAAAGGGCTGAAAGAAGGATAAGAATCCAGTTACATCTGCTTGTCTCTTGTTCCACAGCATTTAACAGATTCTTCTCATGGTGTAAGGAATAAGTGCCTTCAGCTAATTGGCTGTCTTGGCCCAGTGGAAAAAGGTGTTGCAAAAGAGGCTGAAAGCCAGGCAGCCAAAGATGTCCAGAAGATAATAGGAGATCATTTTAATGATCAAGACCCTCGAGTTAGGACTGCAGCTATAAAAGCAATGGTAAGTGTGGCTGGTACCAAGGAAGAAATGGTTTGGGGTTGTATAAGGAAGCTGAGAGAGGGCTGCAAACTAATCCAAAGAGGTTTGATTTAAAGATTATTTTAATTAACTTAGTAAAAGCCTGTTTTGTGTATCAGAATTATCTGAGAAGATAAGCTAGGTCTTGAAATATTAGAGTAACATGAGATCTCAAAGGGCATTTGGGTGATTCATAACTTCAGTTTCAGCTATAGTGAAGAAGCTTTTCAGCTTGTTCATTCTTTTGAATGTGTCTACGCTCTTTCTTTTAGTGATACGTTTATTTCTTGATTTAGTGTTGGTTACCAGAAATACAATAAACCATTAGTGCTCCAAAATGCAGCAGGTATCTGCTTATGATAAGAAACCTGTCTGATGAGTCCAGAAAGAAGTTTTTTTCTTTGTTTTAAAGCAAACATTTATCTTTTGCTTCATGGTTACAGTCATTAGTATTCTCTTAACTGTTCATGAGATATACTATATAGTGGTTTTGGGTTTTTTTTTTTTTTGTGTGGGGACTCTTCAGAAGCTTTTAGCCTTGCAGAAATGCAAGCAAAGACCATACATCATTTCGAAATATTGCTTAATGTGAGTTGCCCGTGAGTGTGTGGGGATACAGAAGTTTCTCTGTTACCCTTAAAGTTGATAAGAATGTTCCATCTAATGTGATGGTCAACAAGGATCTTTGAATTAATTTTCTTAAACTCCAGACAAAGAAGGAAGATGCATTTGAGGAGATCAGGTTGAACTTGAATCTCTCTGAATTGTCCGTCTCCTGGACATTGTACTTACTCATCCTTCTAAAAAGAAACACTTTCCTGTCCCCATGGTTCAGTAACGGAAAGATTTAGATGGCATGAAAACTCATGGGCTTTTGGATCCATGTTTCAGGAATGGTAGTAAAGTAATTAATTATCTGTTTCAATTGTGGTTGAATATGGCTAACACGAAAATTTTTTTTGAAGGTTGGGAGAATGAACAGGCAGTGTGCTTGTATAAATTGTTTTTCCCTAATCTGAGTACAAATTACTGTGAGGCTAAAAAATTACACTGAAGTCAAGAATATTATTTAAATATTTACGGTCAAGATAATGCAATTTTTTAATTACAGCAGCAGTCAAGAAATGCAAGCAGCTCAAACAGAAAAACAGTGTTGAAAACTTAGTCTGTATCCCTTAAACCTGTACTTACACTTTCTTGCATTTTTTTTTTCTTTGTGTAGCTACAGCTTCATGAAAGAGGATTAAAGTTACAGCAAGCTATTTACAGTCAGGTAAACCCTTGTATGTGTTTTGTACTTGTTTGCATATCTTTCTTTTTGAATTCTCTGGCAGTGTGTTTTGTGAGGAGGAGGGCACTGAGCAGAGGAGGAGTGTTTTACACTTAGGTTGCTGATATTCCTTGTTGTCATATGACAGTGGGAATAAAAGGGTATTTTGCATCCATTATGCTTAAATGCACTAAAGCGTATGGTTTATTATACGTTGTTTGTTGGGGAGGTGATCATGGGAAGGGCAAGGCCTGATGAAGTCATTCCTGTCATCTGGCAGTCATAGTCTGGGAGTCTTAAACCCTTGTTCATTGGAGTGTACCCATGAAGCTTGTATTGGTTATATCAATAAAACTGTGCAGCTGCAGCCTGTATCAAATCAGTTCTATTGCAGACTCACATTTTATCCTTATTGCATAGTACAGGCAATTCTAGAGTTTATAACATGAGCCTGACTGATTTGATTAGATCTAGTCTGCCTGATCAAACTTGGAAATACTAGAGAGTAGCAGGGAAGACTGGATTCATCTTGATTTTTAATCTGTCCTAACTGTTTCGTGGTGAGGATGCTGATTACATTGTGGGAAGTGAATCACAGCTCAGGTGGACTATGAATGTTCTTTCAGGCCTGCAAACTGTTGGCAGATGATTACGAGCAAGTGCGAAGTGCTGCAGTTCAGCTGATTTGGGTCCTCAGTCAGCTTTACCCTGAAAGGTAGGTCCTGCATGCACTGTCCTCAAAGTACTGGCCAAGTTATCATCCTAATGCTGAGAGTTTCGTGCTGGTAGATGTGAGGAGGAGCTGCTAGGAAAAAGATGTGTACAAAGGGCTGATGCCTGATGAGAATGCACTGGTACAGTGAAGTTTTGGTTCCTGGTATTTGTTACACATACATAGAAATTCAGTATATTTGTTTCTTCTTGATGCCATCCAGTATGGGATACAATCAACAAACTGATTTCTCTATGTCAGCATCGTCCCCATTCCTTCTTCTAATGAAGAAATTCGCTTGGTTGATGATGCCTTTGGAAAAATTTGTCATATGGTTAGTGATGGTTCCTGGGTTGTGAGAGTACAAGCTGCAAAGTTATTGGTAAGTTGCTTTCTTTTCTTCTCTACCAGAGAATAGTTTCTCTTAAGTTACTTGACTTTTCATACATATTTAAAAAAAAAAAGAATGGGAGGATGTTTAAAACCAGGTAGTTAAAATTCTCCCAAGATTCTGAGGTGAAAGAAATGAGGAAGGTTGGGGAAACCCAACAGTTTTTCATCTCAACTGTGCAGTGATTCTTTTCTTGAGAGTAGATGGTTGAGCACTAAAGAAAAAACAAATCCCTGTCATAATTCCGTGCCCCTATTTCTCTGCCACGGGACATGTGAACCAATAGAAAAGCCATATTAACCTCAGTGGGAAAATAAGATGTTCTGAGTCTTTAAGTTCACTGTTTTAGACTCTGATGTACAATAGTGTCAGGCATTGCATAAAGCTATTAGAATGAGTAGATAAGATTGGATGCCATGATGGGATAAGTCAAGAAATTATGTGGTGCAGTTTAGAATAATACTGTTTCTTCCTTTCGATGGTTTTTTCTTTTTCTTTAGGGTTCTATGCAACAAGTTAGCTCCCATTTCTTGGAGCAGACCCTTGACAAGAAGCTCATGTCAGATCTGAGGGTATGTAAATGTTTGGGTTTGTTTCCTGTATGTAGGTACTAAAATCGCACAAGGTTATGTGGGTATATTAATATTGAGTGTGCCTGCTCACCTTGTCCTTGCCTGAGGGTTGCTGAGAGTTAATTGATGATGACAGGTTTTGTTTTAGATTAAAGTCAATGGAGCAATTGCTAGTTTTAGATTTCATTAACCAAGCATGTAAGAAACAGCTCTAGGCTATTCAGGTTTTGCAACAACTGAGAGGTAAACGTTTGTGGTGTTACAATAGTTTTTTGGCTAAAAAGCTTTGTTTATTGTGTATGAAAAGATTGCATCCTAGTTCTAGGAGCAAGCTCTTGGAAACATCCTGTAAGATCTGATCAAAAAATATCAACATTTCAAGAAACATGAGTAGCTAAAGGCTAGTCAGCCCTGTGAGCAAAATTTTTCAGTAACATTCCTTCCTTAAGCAACATGCCCAAGGTTATGTTAATTTTTTTCTGTCTACAAAAGAATGGTGAAGAGCTGCTGTTTTTTGTGTGCTGCTTTGTAAAGGCTGTTAAAGAAAGTGCTGTGCAGGTTCATTTAGAGTGTGTGGGGAAAGGAGGCAGACTAGCAAGCACACTGAATGAATATTCCATTTTACACATTGCTGAACTCTTCGTAGTATTGATATAATTAAAGTACTGAAGTTTAACAAGTTGAGCTGTGAAGTGATAGTGTTTTTGCAGATCATTTATTGGCTTCTTAACTAGATGGGCCTTTGTTCTGACCCAGTTTGGCTGTTTTCACAATGGATGGATGTCTAAGAATGTGTTAATTAAAATGTACTTGTTTTTATCCTTTCCCTACATCAAAACTACAAAGAGTTACTGGCAGTTAGAAACAACCACAGAAGAGTAGATACTGTTTGCTTTTCTTAGCACTTGCATGTGTGTCAGTGTCTAAGCCTCCAGCTACATCTATTTTCAGATCCAGTTTAATATTTTGTTCAATGATCTTTTGAAGTTGACGTGGTTGTAACAGAAATCTTGTTTGGACAGAGGAAGCGCACTGCACACGAGCGAGCCAAAGAGCTCTACAGCTCCGGGGAGTTCTCCAGTGGCAGAAAGTGGGGAGATGATGCTCCCAAAGAGGAGATTGATACTGGTGCTGTGAACTTGATTGAATCAGGAGCTTGTGGGGCTTTTGTTCATGGCCTGGAAGATGAGATGTACGGTAGGTGTTAGCTTGCCATGGGATTAGCTAAAGGAGGGAGATGTGTGTTAGCTAATAAGCATCATGGTGATCCCTGATATGGCAGTTGTTTCAAAGGTACTGTAGCGTTACACAGAATTTTGGATAGAAATGTTCAGTTGAGTAGCCAAAAGCGAATAGCTTTTGCAAATAGCTTCCTATAAATTGTGAAGTTTTTAGTAACATATACGGTAATAAATGGTTTGCTTCTGGTCTGCAGAAACCCACTGGGATTATTTTTTATTGTTGTTGACTTAAATTTAACAATTATATGTAGCCAGAATTTGGCAGAGTTAGTTGCTGCTGTTTGAAATTGGTGTTTTGTCAGCAGGAAAGAAATTCATAGAATCATTTAGGTTGGAAGATACTTCTAAGGCCATCAAGTCCAAATGTTAACCCAACACTACCAAGTCCACAACTAAACCATGTCACTAAGTGCCACATCCAGATGATTTCTGACCACTTCCAAGGATGATGATTCCACCACTTCTCTCTGTAGTCTCTTCCAATGATTGACAACCCAAATGTTTTTTTTTCCCTAATATCCCATCTAAACCTCCTCTAGTACAGTGTGAGGCTGGTATTTGTGTAAACCATGACAGTTCCAAGCTCTGAATGATATTTTTGAATTTGCCTTTAATGTTACTGGAAGAATGAAAGCTAAGTTAAAACATACAAAACCACCATAACAAAAATATTGTTGTAGATTGTGTTGTAAAAGTGCATTTATTATTCCACGAGTCCTGCAAATAAATGCGTGTTTTTCCAGTAGCTAAACTCTCCCTGAAGCTTGCAAGTGCACTTTTTTTCATTTTTTCCTGACTAACAATAAAAAATGTTTCACCAGTTCAACCGCTTGGCCCTATGAAACATGTTCTCCAGTTTCTTGTGCCGCAGTTCTTATGTCAGTATGATGCTGTTGAGGAATGCGGATAAAATTAATGAATTTGAAATATACACAGATCTCTCTTTCCACTGCAGCATTTTTAAATACCTGCTGAGCTCTCCCTGACTGCCAACGCTGCTTCATGTCTTGAATTCCATGTTGTAACGTAAATCTGAATTAGTGTGTCATCTTATGAGAGCAATATTGGCAAAATGTTTCTCTTCTCTTAGTACCTGAGTCTTAATGACCATGGAGACTCAGAGCTGTGACAAAAGCTTCATTACTGAGGAAGCAGGGGTCTTGCTGTCTGTGCTTTTTTGTACTTGATCAGAATCCTGAGGAGTCAGATGTCTTTTAAGAGCAATAGGCCTGAAAGCTCCACACAAGCTCAAGTAAATGTTTTCAAGATGAGCTAATTTGAGTGAAAACTAGAAGTATGTTGAAAACAACAGTGTTTGCAAGACATCAGAATAATTACCATTTTTATGATCCTAGCACATAAGTGTTAGGGGAGCTAATGAGGGTGATTATAAGGAAGAGAATCTCATCTCTGCCTAACCTTGTTATATTTGGGTATTCTTCAAATTCCTGCAATGTTTTACAGCATAAGTACACTAAGGATGCTTTCTGATGCTTTTTTTACTTTAATTCAGATAATTTTAGTATTTAGGTGTCACCTTTTTCCTTTGTTTTAAGGAATCTGAAGTCAGAAACCAGAAGACTTTCATTCTGTTAACTGCCAAAACGTTGATTCTCTGGGGCTTTTCAGCAATTCATAAAGTGCTACGTAGGAAGTTAAAAATGCAGTGAAAGCTCCAAGCAATTAAAATGCCAGGAAGAGTAAAACAACCACAGTTTAATTAACTAAATTAGTTTGCTTAAGATACCAGTGTTATGCTATACTTGCAAAACACACTATGAAATACACAGTATTTATTGCCGAGTTGGAGACCTGTTTTTCACCTGCAGGTCCCTTTTGCAGATGCTTATGGCAGCAGCAGGGGCTGTATCAGAAGTGAGACTTGATTTGAAGATTTGCCTGTGAAAAGGTCCCCAGTGTGTCCCTACTTATTAGGCTCTGTTGCCTTCAGTGTTTCCTTAGCATCTCCAGTCCTTAGCCCAGCCCTTGAATAGTACAAGGCCTCGCTGTTGGGTGCACATTCTTTTAAACCAGACAGTTTTAATTAATTTACAGTTAATTCCCTGCTCCTCATTTACCAGAGGTTCGAATCGCTGCGGTTGAAGCCCTGTGTATGTTGGCTCAGTCCTCGCCTTCGTTTGCGGAGAAATGCCTGGATTTTTTGGTTGACATGTTTAATGATGAAATTGAGGAGGTCAGATTGCAGTCAATACACACAATGCGAAAAATCTCCCACAATATCACACTGCGGGAGGACCAACTGGATACTGTGTTAGCTGTCTTGGAGGTAAGGAATCCTTGAGGAGGGCAGGAATTGCTCTCCTGCTTGCTTTGGGGTGCTTAATTATGTACTGCTGATTAGTCCCTTCCTTTGAGAGCAAACCCACCCTTTTTCTGGGTTTTTTGACTCTTTGAACACTGCCAGTGGTTCCTAAAATCGGGTAGCCTGTAAGCACTGGGGCAACAGAATACTTTTGGAATAGATACATTTTAGATAAAAACTCTTCCTTTGATCACTGTTGTTGCCTCCATGTGTTTCCTTTTGTCTTACCTTGTGGTCCAGCCGTCTATGCACTTAATGTTGCATGCAGCTTTATTTTCTTTCTGCTTCCTTGACTTGGCTGTTTTGGCTACACCTTTACTCACCAAGCCCAGCTGGCCATGGGCCTGAGATCTTTTTTTCTATTTAGAGTGTTTATCAGTGTGCTCTGCCATATAATTGAGTTTCCCCAACCAGCATCATCCCAGTCGCTGTTCAGCCAGAATTCAGAGAATAGCACGAGTTAGCTGCTCTTCCTGGTTGATGAGGTTGATCCAGGAGGAGGTTTTGGCTGTGTGAATGGTACTGTATCAAACTAGTTCCTCTCAGACCTGATTTATTTACTGAGCTATAGCCTCTGAGGCCTATTTTTTTGTTTGTTTTTTAATCTGCTGCTTGTGGTAGGCAAATTCCTGCTTCTTTTGCTAAGTGCCTTGGGAGGTGGTGCAAATCCACTGTTTCAGTTTCCTCACCTTTTATTTCCTTGACCCAGGGCAGCAATTGCTACTCTCAGTTGTGCCTCAGGAAGTAGCAAACTAATTAAACCTATTTTATCAATCTGTAACAAATGCTGTGGCGCATGATCTGACTTTGCAAGTGCAGCAATGAGCTTTAGGTGCCCCACATTTTTGTCATTATTTACATTTGTTTAAGCTGGAGATGTGTGCATTGAGGGATGAAAATGTCCTGGTTAGACTGGGCTCTTCTGTGCTGACTCATCATGTATGATAAACCCTATGTGTATTGTGGTTTATATTATCATAATTTTTATCAGGCATTGGGATAGCTAAAGAACTATTAACATTTTAATGGATTTATCTGATTATGAAAGATACTTGGTGCTTTTCTGTAAAATCCATCTTCAAGTAGAAAATACAGGATATGGAAAAATACCATTAACTTTGGTGCTTCAATTGGTTCCAGCAGCATAAATATGGAACACTGGGGTGTTGAGGGTAACTTCTGTCTTCACCCCACTGCTTTCAATTTATCAGAATTATTGTACCAGGTACGCCTTGCTTTTCTGACCAACTTTGGAATTTGCTTTCCCTGTTGTCCTTGATCTCAGTTTCTGTTGAGTTGTGTTCATTTCTGTCTCTTCATGGTCTTCTGCCTTCTTTGTCTCTGTACCACATTTCTGATGGGTTTTATTAGTGGTCTGGAGTATTTTGTCTGTGGTCATTCCAGTCCTTAGATTTTTGGCTTCTCTGTGGTCATAGTTTGTCTTTGACCAGCAAAACCCCTTTGATCATTTGAGTGTGTTGGCTGTCATTTAAGAGCCTTTAGAAGAGGATTGCTCTTTCTTCTTTTGTGTAAGACTGTGACGAATGAGCTGTTGATACTTAGCAAATTATAATTTAGAAAAGGTAAAATCCACCATTTGAAAAGCATCCAGTTCTTGTGTCCTATCGAATTTTCACCATGTGTCCAGCAGCACCAGGCAAATGCTGATAGCAAGGAATGTGGTGATACATGGGTATGGAATGTCAGGGTGGGTTTTGGCAGAAAGAATGTAATTAATTCAGATGAATATTCTGGTCTGTCCAGCCATTGACATATCTTCTGTGCTCACTCAGACCCTCTAGAGGCTGGTGGCCGGGCTGAAAGCCTGTGGAATTGAACTCCTTGGGTTGAAAATGATAAAAGCCTGCTGTGAAATGCTAAAACAATCTTTAGTGATTGTTTTACTGAGTTACCCAATGCCTTCCTTTTCTTTTATTACAAAGATACATCACCCAAACCAAGCAGTGATTTTTGCTCTGCTTGAACAGGTCAGCAGTGAACAGTTCCCATTCATTCCAGTGAAGGAAGCACAATAGGGAGATGACACCAGGAGTCCCTGCAGCACTTGCCTGGTCTGTCACTTCATCTATGCTTAGCTCTGGCAACTAGAAACAGGCACTGCTGTTCACAGACCTCTTTTATTAACTCAGCCAAGGAGCAGAGGCTGCCGCCTTTAAAGTAAATGTGTGTGTGCAGGCATATTTCACTTGAGTGGTGTCTGGCTTGGGTTTTTATTTTAGGATTCTTCAAGGGACATTCGAGAAGCACTTCATGAACTGTTGTGTTGCACCAATGTTTCAACTAAAGAAGGCATCCATCTTGCACTGGTGGAGCTGCTGAAAAACCTGACCAAGTATCCCACAGACAGAGAATCCATATGGAAGTGAGTGTGATTGTTGTCCTCGTGTGTCTACTTACTTTCCTCTTCTTTTTAGTAAGCAAGGTTCTAGAAAATACTGAGCTTGCCAAGGAGGTAACAGGTATTTCAGGTGTACAGTCTTGTTACTCTGTAAAAATGTACTTATTCCTGACTGGTGTGGACACTCCGTGTTGTTCTTGCATGTCAATACTTGCACTGGGAATCCAGAACTGATGGCCACTCCTGGAAATGTCCCCCTTTTCCAGGCATGCAGTGCATTCACAGAAAAGATGAAGTCAGTTTTCAGCTTAAAATCTCATCTCCTCTATGCAAGTGTTTTTTCTGACTTGATATTGTGTTAAATAGTAATATTTACCAGCAGTTGACTATATCAGATGTGATAACTGGATTTGCCATGTGGCATTGTTCTGTCAGAGGAATTTTTCTAAGTAAAAATAAGGAACTTGTGCATCAGATTTTTTTTTTGCTTTTTAATGTAAGCAATAAAGGGAATGGTGCCCCACACACATGGTTTGAGATGGAATTCTTAGATATTACTGGAAACACTTACATTAGCCTGCTTTGACTTCCAGTGTACTTTTACATTGTTTTTTGAGCTTGAGGGCTTGGGGGTTTTACCTACTATCTTCCTTATTTCTGAAGAAAAAAAATTGCACTCATTCATTAATCTTTAGTATAAAAGCTCCCTAGATTGTATAACTCCAAGTGTTAACTATTTCGTGGACAGTTTAAATTAAAAATGAAAATAGTGCTTGTCCTTTCTTGGATCCTATAAATTATTAATGCAAATGGTCAGCTGTAAAGAAAGAGTGAGCTTGGACAGCAGGATTTTCTTGCTAAAAGTGCTGCTGCAAACATAAAGCAGTAATGCTTTAGAATATTAGATTTTGAAATGTGCCTGTTTACTAACATGTATATTTCAATCTGTGTATTTCCAGATGCTTGAAGTTCCTGGGAAGCAGGCATCCCACTTTGGTGCTTCCATTAGTCCCAGAGCTGCTGAGCACACATCCGTTCTTTGACACTCCAGAACCAGACATGGATGACCCAGCCTGTATCTTTATTTATGAAGCCAGTTGATAATTTTGACTGTGGTAGATTTTATTCATGACTTCCTGACTCTCACATTTCTTCAACCATTTCTCACTATAGCAGACAAACAATCCTATGCCTACTTCTGAATACCTTGCACTTTGTGATTCAGCAAGTGATGGAAAAACTGTTAGCTGGAACCATCTTCATAAATATCAGTGGACTATAATTTGCCTTCTTTTTATGCTGTGATGAATATTCAAGCAATTTGTCAAGGTTTAGGCTTTGCAGATGAGCTCTTTGATGTGAAAACATTTGTCTAGTTTGCATTAATTTTGAAGATGCTTTAGCTTTTAAATAAGAAGAGTGCTTTCATGTGTCTGTTTTCTTTTCAGGTAAAACTTCTGCTATGCTCACTGCTGTGCAGTTTATAAAACTGCACCATCTCTAAGTACAGCAGTGCCTGTAATGCTTTGAATTTTTCATCTTTGTGAAATAGTTCAATATCAGAAATTCTTATATTGGTGTTAGCTCTCAAGTGCTTTAGAATACAAACGATTATTGATACACCGTTCTCCTCAGCAACAGGAGATGCCTTGGAAATGCATTTTCCCATTGTTATTCCCCTTGCTTCCCTTCTGTGCTATGGCTGAACATAATGTTATTTCTGATACATGCTGAGACACATTGGACTGGAACCTTCTCTAGAAGCTGCTCCTTATTTTTCTCCCCAGTCACAGGCCATCGACTAGAAATTCTATACAGGTTTAACAAATGCCCAGTGAGAATTGAAATGGGTTAGAATCAGGTGGAGAGAAATCAATCTGTAATTACATGGTTTAGTAATAATTTGAGTAAGTTGTCCTGTGAGTTGAGAATTAAAGGAACATTGCAGGGGGAAGAATGCTGTTGTTTAACTCAGTGCAGCCTCCTGCCAAGAACTAGAGAGTATTATGTTAGAGAATATTTTGGAGGTAAGTTGCCACCAAATTTTACAGCAGTGTATTATGTGAAGACTGGCATGTGAGCCAGAAGCTGAGGTAAACCTGAATAGTATGTTTCCAGTGTAAACTGATACTTAAAAACATGGTTTTGTTTGCTTCAAAGCAATTAGGAAATTTGAATCGAAGCTTATGCTTGGGATCAGCCCTTTTGCAGGTGTCAGCCTTTGGGCTAACTTTGAAAGCCTTTGGCTGCTCCCTATTTCTGCAGGTCTCAGACTGTGAAAATGTGTTTTCTATTTCAGAATTGATTGTTTGATTCTTTGGGTTGCTTAAAGTCTGTGTGGAATGTTTTTCAGGGCATCTTAGGTAATGCAGCAATTTTCAAAGACTTGGCAGTAAATGTATAATTTTGGTTGCTGTTAGGGCACCAAAAAACTTGAGCAACCTGGTCCAGTGGGAGGTGTCCCTGCCCATGGCAGGGTGGGGTTCGAACTAGTGGTCTTTAAGGTCCCTTCCAGCCAAACCACTCTGTTATTCTGTGGTGCAAACTGGTGAGCACAGTGTAAGCTGTGAGGGAGAGTGAAACTCCACCTAATGCACATGTTCTGTACTTGGGATCCCTGGCTCCTTTCCTTTGTGTTGCTTCTGAGCCATCCCATGTTGGCAGGAACATCGTTTCTCCAGTATGGCTCACTCTGTAATGTTTGTGCTTGGTTTTCATCTGCTCTGACAGCTGTTTCTTTGGGTTTTGCTCAGTATTTTCCGACTATAGAGAGCTCCTAGACAAATCCTGACCAAAGAAAGGGTTGTTGGCTTGTTGTTTTAACTTTCCATCCTCAAGCAGCTCTTCTTGCTGTTATTTTTCTTTAACAATCCATTTGCAATAGACATTGCTGTTCTGGTTCTGATTTTTAATGCTGCTAAAAGTTGCCCAACGATGCCTGCCCTGTTCTCTGACCATACATTCCGACATTACGCGTATCTTCGGGACAGTCTCTCTCACCTGGTGCCTCCATTAAGAGTAAGTAGAACCACTCTGGTTTGGACTTTGACACCTGTTAGGAATGTTGCTGTCTCTTCCATGTTTGTCTGTGTGTAACACTTAGATTCCAAAAGGTTTTTCTCCTATGCACCACGGGAATTAATGTTGAAATGTGCACTAAGGCACTAAAGACAAATGTTAAATTGTTACAATATGGAATTTGTAATATTTTTGGGAGAATAGTAACATTATTGCTCTCAGGTGAGAATAGTATATGGTCTGCCGGTTAGGTAAGAATACTGGGAGAGCAGTGTTCCTGGGAGTTTTCTGTAGCTCTGACTGTGTGTGGGGGAAAGGCCTTTGTAGATCTTCCAACATTTCACTTGTGTCCTACCTGAACAGTTCATTTATGAGTGAGTTGTGTTCCATTCTGCTTTGCAACATGTTTTTCCTGCATGGAAGTATAGGTGAGATTGAAGCTGGCTGTAAGTCGTATCACAGCTCATAGGTGCTTTGTGCAGTCTCAGACTTCCCTTCACTGCACAGTGTCAGAGTTAACAGATGAGGAAGATGTTTCCCTCAAAGGGATGTTGAAGTTTAACCTGAGGATCTCTAGTGCGAGTGGATTATTGTAAACTGGGGAGGATTAACTAAAAAAGGTGCAGATTTGAAAGCCTTGGTATAAATTCTGTACTTGAGAAATGAATTTGAGCTCTGAGTTTCTTGTTAAATAGATGTCAGCATTTTGCAGCATTATTCCCTGTGTTTGATTTTTCTCTTACTTTTTTTTGTTTGTGTGTGTTTCTTCTCACTCAGTTGCCAGGTAGAAAGCTGGTGTCCTCTGCTGTCTGTCCCAGTATTACCCCACATGAAGACCCTTCCCAGCAGTTCCTGCATCAGAGCCTGGAGAGGGTTTACAACTTTCAGCACCTTGACCCACGGGGCATACAGGAACTGCTGGAATTTACCATCCGGTAAGGCCTGGAGTTGCCCTGTTTATGGAAAGAGGTGTTAGAATGCTTGGTTATTTTCTTGCAGGTGCATTGCTTCTGAATATGGGTGTTGGAATTTGCTGTCCAGCATTTCACTTGAGCCTTCCTTTAGAGACTGTTGTGATAAAAGAGTGTTTGTGAGCTGTTTCAAACCAAATTGATGGTGTCAGGTCTGGCACGGCCCCCAGAATAGCCAGTGTGCATTTTGGGTGGAGGTCATCTTTTCAGAGCATGGTAAGAGTTAGGTACGGGAACATCTCTTCTTGGACTGTTCACTTATGCTAAAATACACTCTCAGTTTTTATGGTTTATGGGTCATGGCCTTGTGTCTCGTTCTCAGTTTTGTGTCATTGTAATTTTGATTGTTACTTGCAATGTACATGCACAGGGTTTTCTTGTTTTGCTTTTGTGGGGGGGAAAGGTGTTGTCCCCTTTGCTCTTGCCTTTTTCTGGGTCCTATCACCTTTCGTTCAACAGGAAGGAATGTGCTTCTGGTAGTTTGGGTTCTCATTGCCAGTCCCACTTACAAAGGACTTGGGCATTCCTCATCAGTTTTCAAATCACAGAGCTTTTCCAGGAGTAGAAAACATTCTTGCATGCTGCTGTCTGCTTCTGTATAGATAAGGGCGGGTGCTGTTGCTTCTCAGTGAATGTTTTATGGTGCCTCTTCCATTTCATCTCTAGACTGATTTACACAAACAAAACACTTGAAAAGGATCCTTTCAATGTGATTCCTCTGCTTGGAAAGAGCAAAAGAGCCTTACTTTAAGAGTTAATAAAAAAATCCAAAATGCTTTGTTTTGAATGTGGCATTTAAAAAAAAAAAAGCTTAATTATTTTTATTCCTTCAAAAGAGCTGCCTTCTGTTGTGTGTATGTTGCTGTGAATCATTGTCACACCCATCTGCAGCAGAGAGTAAACAGTGTGCTCTTCACTGAAAACCCAGCTGTGGAAACTGTGAGGTTTGTCCTCAGCTGTTTTGCAGCTGCTGTGTGCCAGCCTAAAATACAGTCTCAAAGCATTTAATGCACTAAAACACTTGAAACAGGTAGTCTCTAGGCCAAGCATCCAGAACCTCTCAGGCCATGACTATTTTCAATTTTTGAGTTGATGGAAATTATTGGCTTGGCTTTTTTCCTGATGGGATTGCCCCCCAGGAAATCATACTAAACCAGATGCTCTCTTCCGTCCTTAAGACAAAAGGAGGATTTGGACAAAGCCAGAAAAAGTGTTAAAGGTTACTTTGCAGAGGGCAAGATATCCCTGCACCAGCAATTTGGGTGCTGAGAGCAGAGGGATAGAAGCAGCTCACAGCAGTGGCTTTTGTCATGGAACATAACTTCCTCCTCCTTTATCATTGTCATCCACAGAAATAACAGACCTTGTGGAGTTTTTGTCTACTTGGGACTCAGAGTTTTGGCTGCAGAGCCTGGGAGGAAGCATCAGTCTGCAGTCTGGTTAGAAATGTAAGACAGGCTGTCTAACAAATCTGTCTGTGGTTTAGTTTCTCCATCTATACAAGAATATTTTTTTTTCTTACAGGGATGTTGAAATCTGTTTAAGATTTGTAAGGAAATAGAATTAATGGAATTGGGAACTGTGTAAGACTGGGAAATGGAGTATCTGCCTAGTTGTTAGCTGAGAGATGACATCCTGTTCCCCATTAGTGTGTTGTGATGGATTGTGACATGGGAATTAAGCACACAGGAGCCTCCTCTTCACTCTGCTCTCTGGAGAAAGATGAAGTGGAATCTCTGTGTGAGGTTGAGACTGACTTGGCTGTTGGTGCACTGTTGGAGAAGGAAAGCACAACTCCTCACTATGAGATACATGAGGGGCTGGAGCATGTCCAGGGGAGGGCAATGGAGCTGGGGAGAGCTGGAGCACAAGTCTGATGAGGAGTGACTGAGGGAGCTGGGACTGTTCAGCCTGGAGAAAGGGAGGGTCAGGGGAAACTTGCCTCTCTGCAAGTGCCTGAAAGGAGGCTGTAAGGCAGTTGGGGACTGGTCTTTTCTCCTGAGTAACAAGGAAGAAGGTAAGAGGAAGCAGCCTCAAGTTGTTCCATGGGAGGGTTAGATTGGATAGTAGGAAAATGTCTTCATGGAAAGGATTTTCAAGCACCGGAAAGGGCTGCCCAAGGAAGTGGTGTATTCACCATTCCAGGAGGGATTTGAAAGACGTGTAGATGTGGTACTTGTGGTGGACTTGGCAGTGCTGGCTTAATGGTGGGACTGGATGATCTTAGAGGTCTTTTCCAACATAAACGATTCCGTGATTCTCTGGTGTGGAAAGATTTCCTTTGGCTGCATATTATACAGATAATCTCATGGATTTTTGTTAACATCTCAGGGCTCAGCAACTCCCTGGTTTGGCAAAGCCAAAGTTTCAGAATTGTGTCCTAAATACAAAGGTAAATCTAAAGCAAACAAAAGAAAGTGATCATCTGAAAGAAAACTTTAAGAAAACATGCCTAGGGATAGAGAACTAAAGCCTTTTGGGTTCCATTAACTGACAATTTTTTCTATACTATTAAAAGCTGCTTATATTGCTGTATGGTTTACAAGAAATATCAGGCAACACATACTATCTAGTTGAGCAAATATCAGTACATCAGATTCCAGCTTGGCGTAGAAGGGCAGCTCTATTTCAGATACAGGTGGTTGCATGAGCCTGACATGTTCCAAACAACCTTTCTCAGCCAACATGAATAGTTTGATTTCCCAGCAGTGTGACACAAATGGGTTGTTAGCTGCTGTAGAAGGCTGGAGTGTTTTCAGTTAAATCTGGAGCTGCCACTCTGTGTGGTTCCCACGGGGCTGCAGAGTAATGTGGGTTGACAGACTTACTGCTTCCACTGCTGTGCTGGTGTCAGCTTCCCAGAAGAAAGGACATGCCAAGTCCCAAGGTGCAAACTGGTTTGTAGTGTGTGTTTTGCTGCTGTTTCTGGTGCTTGCTTTAATAAAAGCAAGCAGCAGGAATAGCTGGCTTTATTGTCACTGCCTTCTGAGTGTGTTGGGATTAAACTGTTCTCTGTCTCAACATCATTTTCTCTCTTTTTTTTTTTTTTTTTTCACATGCTACAGTGATCTTCAGAGGCTTGGAGAACTGCAGTCAGAACTGGCAGGGATGGCAGATTTCACTGCAACTTACCTTCAGTGTCAGCTACTCCTCATCAAGGTTTGAATTCATTTGGGCTTTTTTGAGTTGTTCTTCAAAAATGCCCCTAGTCCATCACAGTGGCATGCTTTCATGTTTTGATGTTCATGTTGAAAAGTGATGTGTGATGAAAGAGCAGGTTCTGTGGATTTCTGATAATCCTGCTTCCCTCCTGTGGCAAATAATTTATGCAGAGACTTTGCCAATGCAGACCTCGACTGCTCTACCGGGCTTATGTTAGTTCACGAGCATTTTGTCAGTGCGGAGTTTATTATCCCACAGAAATCACACTGAGGGCAACTGTGTTAGGAGAGTAACTTTTCCCTGCTGGTGTCTACTGGAATGTTTTTTGTTAGACTGCTGCCATGAGTGCCATTGTTAGAGATGGTGATTTGCAGATAGCTTTATTGGCACCAGTGCCAAGGGAGTTCTTAAGACCTGATTGAGCTGAATATCAGTCATGCTTTCTTTTATCGTGCTGAAATGATCTATTTAGTATTAGCAGGCCAAGTGGCTGCTTAGACACCATTGCAGCAGCCCTTTGCAGAAGCCCCTTTTCAAAGTCAGCTTCTTGCTGTAAACAGGAACTAATTTTTTACTTCATAGAAAATCTTGACTTGGAAGGGACCCTGTAGTTCCAACACCCCTGCTGTGGTCAGGGATTCCACTGGATCAGATTGCTCAAGGCTGTAAACTGGCAGTAGTATTTAAGTTGGTCTCTTGGCATTCTTTGGTGTTTGAGTGTAATGTACACACGTATAAAGCAAGAACTAAAACAAGCAGCAAACAGGTTTCCAGAAGGGACTCAATGAAAGCTTTGTTATGTAAAACAAAGGAGGGATTTCAGTTGCTTTGCTAATGCATAGTTGCCAGTTGGCATATCTCATGGCAGGCCTCAAATCCTTGGAATATATTTATCACCCAAAGGTATTTCAGATGAGCAGTGGTACACAGTTCAGTACAGTCCAGCTAAATCCAAAGTGAAATGTGCTGTGCAGACTGAGGAGTAGCATTTGGAGATAGCTTTGTTGCCCTTCTCCAGGATTTGACTGGAATGAACCAGATGGTTTTTTCATCTGGCAGAGGTGTGCTCTGTTTGGAAGAAGGGTAAAAGCTGCATCAGCCGTTCTTGGCTCTAGCTGTAGAACAGTCAGTAGATCAGTGATGCAGATGAGTCAGTAATGTGCATGGAATGAAAAGTAACTGATAGTATTAAGAATCAGAATATCTTGGGTTGGAAGGGATTTGGAGAATAATTTAATTCCAGACCCCTTCTTACAGGCAGGGACACCCTCCACTCATACAATACAACTAGAAATTCTGATACTGCAGAGAACCTGAATGTCCAAGTAACACTTTTCATAAGATTTCTTTCCAGTTGCTTCTTTTCCCAACAGAAAAAAAAAAGCTGCTGGGGGAAAAAGTATCTTCATTTCCCAAGCTCTCAAGACTCTAAATGTTCCATACCCTTAAAGGCTCTACATGCCCTATGATTTTAGGGGTAGTTAACTGGGATTCTCTGGCCAGCCTGGATGAAGGATATAGTCTGTATGTTCTTGAGCTTTTGCTACAGCCAGCCTTGTGCATAGCTATGTCTAAGGATGGGGAGCTTCAGAAAGGAGGCAGTGATATAAATCATCCAGTCAAGCTTTCTACATTTTTTTTAAAACAGAAAGCAAAAAGCAAATAGGGTGTGGTAAGCAGTTGAGTTTTGTTTTGTTTTTTAATACCAATGTCAGCAGTGGAATTAGACACAATATTTATAGTAACTCCAGGATCTGTAGTGGAGAGGAGGAAAGTTCAGAAATGTGGCTGTGGAAGTCCGTGTGTTTCTGGGGACAGTTGTTACCGTTTCCAGTTTTTGCCTGCTCTCTGAGATTGCCCTGATCTTGGCCTCAGGGGGTTGATAAGAAGTGGGCTGTTGGTTTTCTTTATGAAGTACAAGGAGTTTGGCCTGACGAGTCTCTCATTCACAGCTTTGTTAATATTATTCTCAACTTCCTTTATATTTTCCATTTTTATTGGTATCTCTGTTTCTTTATAGAGCAATGTGTATTTTTGAGGCCTTAGTTCCCTGTCTTGTATATAGAAGCAAAAAAGAAAGCTTTGACACTTTTTCAACCAGCTGTTGAGACTAAATTGGATATTTATCATCATTTCACTTTGTTTTTTCCTTGTAGGCCTTGCAGGAGAAGTTGTGGAATGTGGCAGCTCCCCTGTACCTAAAACAGAATGCATTGGCATCTGCTGCAGCAAAACAGGTGAGGTGGAAGCAGCTGAGGCTGCACAGGGGCCAGTCCTTGGGTAGGAGTCTTTTGTTGGCCATGGAATGATAATACACCTCTGACCTTCCACTGGCATAGTCTGTCCAAGTCAATCTTAGTCCCCCAAACTGGGGTCATTTCTCTTCTCTTCAAAAGATGAGTGGTGAGGGAGGGAAGTTCATGACTGCTGTGAAAAGGCAAATATCACACTCATCTTCCAGAACAGTAAGAAAGAAGATCCAGAAAACTCTGGGTTGCTTGTCCTTGCCTCTTTCCTGTGGGAGGTTATGCACCAAATACTTATAAAAGCTGTTCCTAAACAAGATCAACAAAGCTACTTGGAACAGCCAAAATGCATTTCTCAAGAACAAAGTATGGCTGACCACCATCACTACCCTCCCTGGTGAGGGGACTGGTGCTGTGGACAAGGGGAGGGCAGTGGAAATTGCAAAGCTTGGATACAGTCTCCCATCATTTCTCTTTCACCAGACTTGCAGGACTGTGGCTGAATAAATAGATAGTAAGGGTCCTGCAAATTGAGGAACCAGTCAATATGCTGGAGGGCATGGCTGCTGGTCTGCACACACTGGGGAACTGGGGTGCTGGGAACCTCATTGTGTTTGGTACTTTGAATGTAAGGCATTGCAGGAGGCCAACTGGGATGACTTGGTTTGGGAAATTATCCAGCTCTGGCAAGATGCCATCTCCTGGGCTGTGTTGTGTGTTGGCCTCCCCAGCAGAAGGAAGATGCTGACAAACTGGAGCAGTTCAGCAGAGGGCCACCAATGTGGTCAGCGGTTGGAGCATATATTACCTGCAATGAAAGGCTGAGGGAGCTGAAATTGTCCAGCCTGGAGAAGAGCAGGCTTCAGGATGGATTTACTTCTGTTTAGCAGAGCCAGACTACTCAGGAAAAGAGGCAGTTGGGAAATAATGAGAAATTTTGATCAGCTATAAAGGGAAAATTTCCTGTAACAATGGTTAAATACAGTTGCCCAGAGAGGTGGGGGGAATCTGTTGTTGGAAGTGTTTGCAATTTGATGTGGCCCTGAGTTACTGGATCTAATGAGACTTGCTCTGGGCAGGGAACCAGGCTAGATGACCTCTGGAGGTACGGTCCAATCTGGGTTATTCTGATCCTGTGTTGTATAAATGTGTGAATGATCAGATCCTGGAAAAACTGAAGCTAAGCCCTAAGAAAAGGTAAAGAAGCCAGCAAGCTATTCAATAGGCCCGTAGTAAATCTAGGGTAAAAGCAAGTTCATGGATCTGTTGGGAAACTGCTCATATATTGAGTGTAAGGTGTAATAGGCAGGTACTGCTGTGCATCAAAGCCTTCTCTGCTGTTGATGAGTAGAAACAAAAGCCATCCAGCTTTTGAAATATTCTCTGATTGAAATGTTTGTCTCGGGTGCCCTCTTGAGTAGCATGTGAACCCCCTGGAAAGTGTTTTCTGTTGTGATGGTGAACACTGGTCACTTGCTGTCAATGCAAGGGGAGGGAGTATTCTGTATTAAATAACTTGAAAGTTCTTGGCATCTACACAATCATACTGAGCTCAACTGTATTAATTTGAGCACTTCCTCTTGCTTCATGTGTTCCTTGGTATGAGATAAAAATACCATCATCTGGTGATCACGGCTGTACCAGGGCTTAACAGTCCCATGGTTTTTTTACCCCTGTGATGTCTGTCTGGCAGATCCTGGAAGAAACTTACAAAATGGAGTTCATGTACAGCGGAGTGGAAAGCAGACAGGTGGTCATTATTCACCACATGAGACTGCAGGCGAAGGCCTTGCAGCTGATAGTGACTGCCCGCACCACCCGAGGGTAAGGATGACCTGGCCTGAGGATCCTCTTAGGGTTAGCTCTAAAATTACTCTCCTTGAGCTTTGTTTAAAAATCCAGCAAGGATAAATTAGACACATAACAGGGCAGCCTGCCAATAACTATTTGCTAGAGTAATTCAGAACAAAGAACCTTCTTTTGCCTTTGATACAGCTGTATAGGGACACAATTGTGAATTACATGACAAAACTATTGGGAAGATGAGTTTTGGGGGTTGAGTTCTCTCATTTATGAGCATATAAATAGGTTTAAAACATTGTAGAGTTGATATTTGGGACCTGTTTAAATGAGGAAAAGTCATGTATCAAAAGAATGCACTAAACATGTTTACTTCATTAAATATTGGTTGCTGAATTTTTAGCATCGGGAAAGTATTGTCCACCTGACTGACCTGCAACTGCTGTGTGTGACTCAGCAACTGCTCCTGTGCAGGTTTAGGTACATGAGAGGCTCTGAGTGGTTTGTTTTGGCTGCTGAAGTTAATGAAGGGACACGTGCTTATAGAATGAGAACTCCAGCTGGTGGAATTAGAGCAAATTAATTACTGTCCTAGTTTACTTCTGTTTCAGGTTTGTTGCCATCAACTTACCATGTTACCATGGAGATCCATAATATATTTGTCTTTTAACCTCTTGTTTTATGGGTGAGAAATTAGTATTTTCTAACAGTGGCCCAGGGAACTTAATTACTGCCTTATGCAAATGGTTTTGGGTTTGTTTTCTTTTTGTGAGGGGGATATAGATAAGTGAGGAACACTTTTTTTGGTTCAAAAACTGTAAGATCTTCCCATTTTTAGGAGGTTTAATGGGATTCCAAACCCCCTAAATATGTATAGCCATAGAGCCATTTTTCTTTCTTTGAAAGAAAACCAAGAAATATTATTTTCATTACAGAGTGGAGCCTCTTTTTGGGATGTGTGAAAAATTCCTCCAAGAAGTGGATTCCTTTCAGAGGTGACAAACTCCATTGCTTCTTCACTTTATGTTAGGAAGTCCCACCACCATTGTCATCAGGGGATATTCACTTTGTTTTTCATCTCTTTACATCTCCCTTCCCTGCTGCCCTACATTGGGAACTGTCATGGGATAATAATAAAGCAAGAAGAACCTTTGTAGCTGAAGTCCTTAACATGTTATGCTGGTACTTCAGAAACATGTGCTCTGAATTAATTTTTTATAGAATAGCTGATTTTTTTTCATGTATTTATAAGGATTTATCTACTTTTAGTGGATGCTGTTTTCATAAATACTTAAATTTTTTTTTTTGTTCTTGTTATTTTTTCTCCTGGAGCCCTGAGAGCGTTTTGACCTTTCAAAAATTAATAAAAAAGCAGATTACCCTTGATGTGCTCAACATGTAGCAATAAGTCAGACAAGAATTCTGTGGTATCTTTCCTGGCCCTGTCTACTGCTTTTGCCACCTCTTCGGAGTCATCTTTACTTGCAGGGGAAGTAGATGTACTAAGTGTTAATTTATAGGATCAGACTGATTCTGCTGAAAGATGTCCCTGCTCGTAGGTGATCTTTACAGTCCCTTCCAACCCAAACCATTCTCTGGTTCTGATTCTGGGAAATAGTAATGAGTTCCACTGATCTTGAGACTCAGTGTCAGGAAAAGATACACAGGAAATGAACAGTTCCATCCTCAGCTCCAGCTGGGCATTAGGGTAGGGCAGATCTGGTCCTGTTTTCTTATCAGCCAGCCACAACTGCGAACCTTATAATAAATGTGAATTTAGTCAGAACTAGAAATAAAATTCTGCTCAGCCAACTAAGGATATCTCTATCTGTGGACTAGCTATCCAATTCCCTGCTGAGTCGTAAAATCATAGAATCATAGAATGGCTTAGGTTAGAAGGGATATTGAAGACCATCTTGTTCCAACTGCCCTGCCATGGGCAGGGACATATTCCAGACCAGAGCTTCATCCAGCCTCACCTCGAACATTTCCAGGAATGGGGCATCCATGGTTTCTCTGGACAGCCACTCTTACAGTGAAGAATCTCCTCTTAATATCAAATTTAAATCTTTCCTTTTGTAGTTTAAGGCCACTGCCATTTGTCCTGTTACGCTCTACCTGAGTAAAAAGTTCCTTTCCCTCTTCTTTGTAAGTCCCTCTTAAGTACTGAAAATTTGCAGTGAGGTCTCCCTGAAGCCTTCTCTTCTCCAGCCTGAGCAGCCCCAACTCTCTCAGCCTGTCCTCAGAACAGAGGTGCTCCAGCCCTCTGAGCATGTTCATGGCCTCCTCTGTACATCTTACACTGGGAACTCCAGAACTGGGCCCAGTACTTCCAGTGGGATCTCATGAGGGCAAAGAAGAGGGGGAGAATCCCCTCCTTTGACCTGCTGCCTACACCACATAGCCCTTGGTGGTGTCAGTTTGAGCACAGGGCATGGTCCCAACACAAGTAGTCAAAGTCATCTCTTATGTAGAGACACATCAGAAGAGGAATGCAGGTATCTAAGTCTGTCATTATAACTAAATAGAAGGATTAAGTAGCTTAACTGAAAATAACAATACTGTGGAAAAAGTTGAAAAAAGTATTTGATTTTTAATCTATTCTTCACACAGATGTTTCATCTCTGAGCTCCCACATATGCAAGGCAGTTTTGTAGATAAATTGTTGGACTTAATGCCCAGACTTGTGACATCCAAGCCTTCAGAAGTGGTCAAGATTCTTCAGACAACACTGCGGCAAAGTACCTTCCTCCACCTTCCTCTTCCAGAGCAGGTTGGTTTAACAGAAAATTAAAATGCAATATCCTTGTGGACTGTCTTGGCATCTGACTACTTTCTAACATACCATGAAGCTTTTAGAATTTAGGGTCTTGGTCAGACACAAGTGTTACTTATTTCTTTTTTGATTTCTTATCTAGCATCCTCAGGAGTACTGATAAAAACATTAAAAACTTAGTAATTCCTGGCAATATAAAAAAAAAAAAAATCCAAAGTTTATGCACATCTCCGTTAACAACAGTAGTAATTACAATTTTTTTTTCTTTCCTCTTTTCACCACCTTCTGATTTTTGCTAATCACTTTGCCCCTAACAGCTCCATAGAGCCACTGCAAATATCATTGAGCCTACTGGTGAATCTGATAATCCCCTGAGGTTTACATCAGGATTGGTTGTGGCGCTGGATGTTGATGCAACTCTGGAACACGTGCAGGATCCCCAAGGAACTGTTAAAGTTCAGGTAAGAAGTCATGTGACATAAATGCAAACAAGATTATGTCTTGGGAGGAGCTTCTTTAAAGATGTCAATACTTTTAGATTGCAAATAATGATACACTTCATTAGTAACAATGCTGGATTTCTGTAGTGTGCTGAGAGTTGGCTTGGTGCAATTTTGAGAGTTTGCTTTGAGCACTTGGGTGTCATTCTGTGCTTCCATCATGCATTGTGCATGATATGGACATGAAGATCAATAAATTCTGGTGAGATTCCAGTCTAGCAGGAGGAGGAGGAGCAAAAGAAGTTGTTCTGAATGGCACAAAAATACGCAGGCTCTTGGCTTTCTGTATTTCCAGGTTTTCTTCCTGCTGCTCAATCACTAGTTTCAGATGCAGCTGAGGAGGCAGGAGTGGTATGATCCAAGTAAAATATGCAGCGTCACTGCTTAACAAAGAAACAAAACCCTCAGTAACAATGCAGAGGAAGAAGCTGATGTCAGTGTGGCCTTTTTTCCACCTGTGCTGTGGGTTTGAATTGCAGCATGTGACTGTTATATCCAGGGCACTTGAACTCCTGGCTCCAAGCTAAAGCCTGCTTGTCCTTCATTTCTAACTGAAACAGATCTGCACTGTTCACTGTGCAGATCCCCAGTGCAGTTGTCATTCCTTTGTTGGTTTTTTTTTTCTCTTTTTTTTGTTCCCCTCTAGGTGTTGTATCCAGATGGACAAGCGCAGCTAATCCATCCTAAACCAGCTGACTTCCGAAATCCCGGCCCTGGGAGGCACAGGCTGATAACTCAGGTTTACCTCTCGCACACAGCCTGGACAGGTAACGTTTATGATACACATTATTGGCTACAGTTGCATTAGACACAAGTTACCTACTCACAGTCTGGGGGGCTCTGAGGATCCTGGAGCTATGGTTGGTGCTGCCCTTGGTGCCAATCAGGCCTTTGAGTGGTTTCAGCTCCCTGTTTACCAGGCACTGGTGCTCTGTAGGAAATAGAGGGGCTGCTGTCTTGAGAGAGCCCTGGGAGCCTTCACATGAGAGCTGTGTTCAAGGTGAGGTTGGCCACTCATGTGCAGAGCAATGTCAGCTCTCAGAGCCAGGTCTGCATCCTTAGGCAAAGGCGAGGATCACAGTAAACTGACTCCTTGTAAGTTGTGTTTTGGGTCTCACAGGTATCTCTGAGCATGGCAGAGAACAGTACAGCAGTACAATTTCATTGCTGATTCAACTAACGCCCTTTTAATGCCCTAAAATGCCCTGTAGCTCTGATGTGACTCCAACATTCGCCTTCAGTCTCAGCTGCTGTTCACACTTCCCCATGGAAGCACTTCAGTAATTGGCTTGTGGACTTCAAACAACAAAAGCAGAATGTATTTCATTCACAGCCCTCTTTGTCCTGTTTTCTTTTAATGCCTTCACCTTTATTCAAATGTGGGGATTTCCTCTGAGAGGGTTTTTTTTCTGACCAATTTTTCATTGGATTTGTTGATTTTTTTTTTTAACCAACAGAATTGTTTATTGCTGTGTTCCTTCATATACTATTTTTTATATAGTACTTTGATGGTGTACTCACTCATCCTGCTGTCTTTGTTTTGTTTTGGAGAAGAAAATATGATACTATTTCTAGGACTGGAAGGATCTGGGTTTAAGGGTTGATCCTGTTACTTCACCAGAGGGAGCTGAAGTCCTTATTTGTACTTTTGCAGTGTTCACTGGAAGGGCATTTTAAGCATGGCCCTGAGGGACTCTGTTCTGGTGTCTCCTCTAGGCATTATTTTAATCATTAACTTTGACATGGACACTTAGGCATATAAAACAGGGGGAAGACACCAAGGAGAGGGGCTCAGAAAACAGTCAGAATTCAAAGTGGACAAATCGCCTTAATTCAAGACAATGAAACTCATTAAAGGCCAGCAGAAAGAGTGTGCTTGGGAAGGAGAATGTCCAAGTGCAAAGCACTGATTAACTGCCAGGTGTAGAGCAGAAGTGAAAGAGCTGACTGCAGGCTGCAAATAAGAGTTGATGGAGTGATGAGAAGGTGAGCTCAGGGAGGTGTTGGCTGAAGCATGGAGTGACTATACAAAAGAGTTATTTCTTGTGCTCTGTCTGGTGCTGATGATGTCTCAGCTGGAGACCCCCTGCAGTTCTGGACATGGCCTCTTAAAATCCTGTGGGTTTGCGCAGGTTTCACTGAGGTTTCATTATAGTGGTCCTGTTATGGGCTATCCCTGGTAAACAGTTAAGTCCCCGCACAGCATCTGGTGTCACTCCCCAGTGGGACAGCTAGAGGATCAGAAGGGCAACGGGAGAAAACTCCTGGGTATTACACTGTATAGCAATAGCTACAGCATCCCTGTGTTATCAACACTATTTTGGTCACAAATCCAAAACAAGGCATCATGTGAGCTTCTATGAAGGAAAATTAACTTTATCCCCAGGCAAAACCAGTACAGTCCATAAAGAAAACCTAAACAAATCTGGTTTTAAGTCTAGAAATGAGAATTTTGTTGGGTATGTAAATCCGGGAGTAAGTCCAGGGTAATAGTATGTATGCTGAAATCTCAGTTCTGTTTTGACCACTGTGAGAAGAGTAAAGGGAAATCGTCCTGTGGGCACAGGATGATGCCCAGCTCTGCCCAGCTGTATAGTTGGTGAAAGAGAGGAAGAGGTGGTCTGGCGTGCAACAACTTCCAGCCAAGGAGACTCTTAAAATAACCTCCTGTGCCACAAGTTTTACCAGATGTTATCTGGATTGATCCTGACATAAATACAGTGAACAAGGCCTGCTAGTTCTGTGGGGTTTTCAATGATTGTTGTTATTTCATTGGAGTTACTTTCCAACAGGTATTTTTGAAAGTTGTAAGTTAGTGGTAGGATTTTTTCAGTGATAACAAAGAGAGAGAGGAATAAACCTAGAACAGTCCTTAGTTCTGCTGTGCTGAATGTAATGCCAAAGGCTTGTTTTCAGACTCTAGACTGGATTCTGGTCACTCCAGCTCTACACATACCCAGCATACATGAAATTAAAATTCATTTGATGTTGATTGTTCACTGTGCAATGACAATCATGTTTGGATTGTTCTATTTTTTTCTCTGCAGAGCCATGTCAGATTGAAGTGCGACTGCTGCTGGCTTACAATTCTAACAGGAGCAAAGCATCTACCAGGATTCCTAAATCTACCTGGAGTGAGAGCTTGGAGTCTCTCCCACCCTCTGAAAATGGCATAGAGGGGACCATCCCCTTCAGCAAGTCTGTCAAGGTGTATATAATGCCCAAACCTGCCAGGCGGTGAGGACTGGCACTGGAAAACCTATTTATGGGGTTTGTTGGATTAGATGAAAACAAAATGCTGTGTCCAAGATAGCAAACCAAGCCAAAACAGCCTTTACCTGCATAAAGGGACTCAGATGTCAAAATAAAGCTTCTGAAGAACAGTTGGTCTCGTAAGCAGCAGGCAAATACAGGAGTTACTCAGCTAGTTACGAGTGGTTTCAAGAAAATGCAGGTTTTTCTATATTGATTCAACAGAAACAGGACAGTTCTCAATCAGCATTCCAGTAGTACTTTCACTGGGCTGTACCTTCAGTTTTTACCTATTAAGTCTTTCTCCAAGGCCTCTAGGTTTTCTGCTGTGTGTTTATTATGTAAATGCTTGGGCACATAAATCAATGTTATTTTACAGTACTCTAAAGTAAAGTGGAGGAGTTCAGCATTTTGTGGGGGGTTGTTGGTTTGTTTCTGAGGTTTTTTTTGGTTTTGGTTTTTGGGGTTTTTTTTATGTCTAAAACTTGCATTTGTGCATTGGTACCTAATTTCTTAACAGAAAAAATAAGAAGAAGCACTATTGTTCTTATGTGGGAACAGCATCTAGGAAGGAAATTGCCAATTGCTGTTCTGCGTCATCTACAGCTGTGCTGAAGCTGGTCCAGCTCTGGGGAGGGCACAGGTTGTTCATGGTGCAGGGGCAGCAGTAACCTGTTTGTGCAGGTGGCAGAATTTCAGTCAGCAGGACATGGAGTTTAACTGAGCTACAGCAACAAAGCAGTTTGTCTCCTGTTGCACCTTTGTGCAGCTTGAGGAGCAATCTGATTAAGTACTAGTTGGAAAATTCCTGACCACAATGCACTAAGCTTTACAGGATGTGTTTTGGTGTGATGATCCTGACCTGAACCAGTCTTAGTGGGATGTGAAAATCTGACTTTCAATTCAGCAGCACTTCTGGCACTCAAAGTCTTTCTTGTAAGTTGAAGTAGCTGGAAACACTCTGCTGAACAGAATTGGGCAGCTTGTCAGGGTTCCCCTCTGGAGGTGAGCTGGGAGAACAGAGGGCCAAGAATTAAGTTAAAACATGGTACATCTGGAATTCCTGTTGGCATTTCCTGTGTCTGTGCATTGCTTCTGCGTGTCAGGTTTAGCGGACTGAGGAACCTTGTATGGTTTGTAGCAATCCTTTGTTAAGATTTTTTAGGAGGACCTAATGTGTGAAACATTCTAGTGCAGAGGCCAAATGTTGCCTGTGTTCATGAATCAGTTGAGGTTTTTTTCTTTTTAAAAAGAGGTGTATTTTTAGCAAGTAAACACAACAATGAAGAAATACTTTGCAATTGTATTTAGTGTAAATAACTCCTTACATGCTTTCCTACAATAAAGTTGGAAAACTCATGCTATTCTGTTTCTTTTTTATAATATGAGTGAACATGGATGCCTGCATGGTCCTTGGCTAATAAGATCACTGCATGGTTTTTTGTGATTATATTTTTTTAGCACTGGTAAGTTGTAGCCCAAAGGCTCATAACCATAAAGCTTTGCTGCTGCTTTAGTTATTCTTGAATTAAATTTACTTTCTTAGTGTTTTTGCTCTTACAAACTGTTTTTTCGGTGTTTCATTCACCTTTAGGGCATTGCTTTGAAAATCTCCTGTCCTTCTGACAGCTGTGTTGTTATCGTCTGACTTGTCTTTGGCATCCTCAGTTCAGTTCCCAGCAGACAGGGTTGATGTATCTCTCATTAGGAAGCTGTGTCTGGGCAGATTTTTTGACAAGTTGAGTGAGCTCATTACAGACTTTTTCCTTTTTTTTCCCTCTCATTTTTGCACTTCACCAGTATTCTGAGCAGTTTGTCATCTCAGTAGTGTTTCTAATTTAGATGGTGTCCATAGGCTTCAGACCACAATGGATGCTGTGGTAGGCACAGCAGATATTTTCAATATCAAAATTTTGGCATCTTTCTCTCTTGCTAAGTACTGGATCAAATTTCTACTATTTTGTTCCCTTCATGCTGTCCTTGACCCCCTTCCATATAACATACCAGACAAAGAGTGAGTGCCTTCTGTATTGCTGTTGAGAATCAAACACTGCAAGGCTTTGGAAAAGTTCTTCCATCTGTAATTTCAAGCTGCCTAAAACAAGCTGAAAATATAAGGCTGCTATGAACATTTCCAATCTGCTAATGAGAGCGTTCTGCAGTTGGCTTCTCTTCTGTAGATTTTTTCTCTGATTCCTGGTTTGGATCATGGAAGAAATCACAACTTCTCCTTTCCTCCTTCAGTTTCACCTGTGCAAGCAGATGACTAATTCATCATCTAATCTAAACCTTACCTCTTTCAGGTTAAACCCCCCTGCCCCGGTCCTATCACTTCATGCTCTTGTCAAGAGTCCCCCTCCGGCTCTCTTGTAGCCCCTTCAGGCACTGGAAGGAGCTCTCAGGTCTCCCCAGAGCCTTCTCTTCTCCAGGCTGAACAATCCAAACTCTCTCAGCCTGCTTCCATAGCAGAACTGCTCCAGCCCTTTCAGCATTTTCATGGTCTCCTCTGGACTTGCTCCATATGTCGACAGCCATGTGTTGGATGCAGCACTACAGGTGGGGTCTCAGCAGAGCAGAGGGGGAGAATCCCCTCCCTTTCCCTGCTGCCCAGATGCAGCCCAGAAAGGCAGCTGAGTCCTTGGGGCTGCCAGGGCACACTGTTGAGTATGTTGAGCTGCTCGCCCACCAACACCCACAAGGTGTTGCCCCTCAGGGGTGCTGTCAACCCATTTTCCACCCATCCTGTATGTGTGTATGGGACTGTCCATTTCACATCATATTCCAACATATGGGGAATTGGAAAAGAAATTTGTACAAAAAGCAAAGATTATTGTAGTTGTTGAAATCCAGATGTTGACTTTTTCTTCCCATCCCCAGGTTTAGACATTAAGGTTTTTCTGCTCTCAAAAAACCAGAGTTCATGCTCTTTGTGTCGTCTCAGAGGCATTCATGCCATTCACTCGTTGTCCTTTAATTCTGGATAATTGTTGGGCTGCTGCACTGCAATAGCCTGTGAGATGATTGATCTCAGAATGAAAAGAAAAACAAAGGGCTTCAGACACGTACAAAGATAATTTGCATCTTTCATCTCTGTTGAAGGGGGAACAGAGGACTTCAGATGACAGTCACCCAAGTATGGGGAGTTTCTGTTCTCTCAGATAGTTCCAAGTGTAGGAACAATGTGCCAGTAGAGCTGCAGCCACAGGGAGTCTACAAAGGAAGGGCATAATTTGCTGAGAACCAACAATGTTCAAACACCCCTTACCTCTGCATTGTATCTCCTAGTTAGATGGAAGCAAGAGGGAAAAGAATCTGGCAGAGCAAGGAGAATGCTGACCCCGTATGAAAGAGGGGTAGTATAGTGGTTTGAAAATGTGTTGTCCTATTTACCATTAACTTTCTGGATTTAATTTATGTAAGGCATCTGTGTATGAGGGAAAACCAGCTTTGAATGCTTTTAGTGAGAAATTCATATCCAGATTGCTGAAGTCCAATGAAATTCATTACTGGAAGTAAATAATTCAATTACTGAGTCAAGAGCTCATAAAACAATGCATAAGTGTATTGGGAACAATGTTGAAGAAATGGGACATTAACTCAGACATGGTGTGGCTTTCACCTATCTTATTTTAAAAAGGACAAAACCCCCATAAATGAGCAGGGACACTTTCTGCAAAAAGTACAAAGCAAGTTCTTGGGAAGATGAAAAAACAGGACCGCATGCCATCACTGAATCATTTAGGTTGGAAAAGACCTCTAAGATCTCTAAGGTCATGGAATCCAGTCATAAACCCAGCACTCAGCCATGGCCTCAGGTGCCACATCCACATGCCTTTTGAACACTGCCAGGGATGATGACTCCACCACTTCCCTGGGTAGCCTGTTCCAAAGCCTAGCAACACTTTCCAGAAAGAGATTTTTTTAAAAAAATATCCAATTTAAACCTCCTCTGGTGCAACTTGAGGCTGTTTCCTCTTGTCCTGTCACTTGTTACACCCCACTGGCTACAATCTCCTTTCAGGCAGCTGAAGAGTGATAAGGCCCCTCCCGAGCCTCCTTTTCTTCAGGCTAAACACTCCCAGCTCCCTCAGGCCGCTCCTCATCAGACTTGCACTCTCCACCACGCTGTACTGCTCATCATCTTGGGTTCAAGCTCACAGAGATGGATTTTCCTCTGGAATCCTATCTTGCTTGTCTAAGTTCTAATCACTTTTTTATCTTATTTCACTGGCATCTTCCATTCTATTCTTAGTAACATGCACTGGGAATGCAAAAAAGGCTGTCTTTACAGTTTGCTAATGCGATATCAGTGGGACTTCAAAATACAAAGTTTTAAGGCTTGTGAATGCCAGGCTTTGCACAAATGCTGCCCAATGTCCCTTAAAAATGCTGGTCATGTTGCATTTGGTGTCTGTGAGCCTTTTATGGCCTGTTTCTCCTGGCTGCCAGCTCACACATGCTGCTTCACAAAGATAAAGGCTGGGGACTGACCCACTCGGCGGCAGAGCAGCTGGGGTGGAATCTTCCTGGCTCCCAGCCCAGCCGCAGCTCGGCTTTAATTTCAGCGTCAGGGTGGGAGTTCACTGCCTACTGGGAGATTGTTTTCCTGGTGGGAGGCAGAGCAGTGGTGTATGTGAGAAATCCTGCCCTATAAAAGTGCATTCCCATGATTTGGGCTATGAGCCCATAATTTTAACAAATTATTTATGGCTCTAGCTGAAAGCAGCAATTTAACAAAGATACCAGTTTGAGCTCTGCTGGAATTTTTTGATGAATCAATCCCAGCTGCTTCCACCATCTAGCAAAGCAATTTCAGGCACCAAGAAGGAAATTGGGCTTTCAGTGACTGGAGCAGCCCAAGTGAAACAGATGCTGTTGTGGGAACTGACAGTGCTGACTCAGGAAGCTGTGACAAGAGCAGCAAGAGAAGACATGGATGGAAAAGACTTGCAGCAGATAATCTCCTTGTTGACACCAAAATTTTGTACCGATGGTGGTGAAACTTAGCAGTTTATCTTTAAAAAAAAAGAAATCCGTTTTTTTGCACATTGCAGCTCCCTGTTTTGGAAGTGGAATCTTCTGCATCCTACCAGTTGCCAGAGGAAGGGAAGAATTAAGAGGCTGCAGGACAAAGCTGGGTGGGGTACACCTCAGTCACCTGGCAATGCAAAACGGGCTCTGCTCCCCACATGCCTTTTGGGAGGACAGATCGTGTGGCAGCAGCAGTGTGAGGAGCCCACAGCATTTGTCTCAAATGAGGACCTGAGCTAGGCAGTTTTGGTGAATGTGGCATCACCATTAATGTGCCCCATCAACATGAAAGTGTGTTACGAAAAAAAAAAAAAAAAAAAAGTGAAAAAACAGACCTGGAGGAGAAAGATAAGGTGTTTGCTCAACTTCTCCTAACAGTGCAATGTGCATGGTTCCATTTTTTTAATTACTGCAGTGTCCTCTCAGCCAAAGCATTACAAAGCCTTTTCCCATTTGAGGTTGCCTTAAAGCCCAAAAGCTCATAAAATAACACAAATACATGACCACAGTCAGGAGAGTCAAACCACCTTCACTGTCAGATAACAGTGCAAAAAGTCTCCCCACTCTGCGGGCTGGTAGGAACTCGTTCTGCTGGCATTCCCTTAGGATGACCGCAGTCTTCTGGGTCAGTAGTTCACCTTCTCCTCCTCACCAGGCAAGTTATGCAGAAATGTCACAGCAGCTACAGTGAGCATTATACCAGCTGCTGTGTCAGACAACACAGATGCAGCTGGGAAGGCAGTTCCTCCTGGGTTATGTAAGATTCTGCCTCAAATGCAGCTACACTAACAGAAAACATTGCTGTAATTAGGTGACTGCAAGATAAAACTTTCAAGTACACACTTTCCCTTTGTTTTTATACCACTTTATATTTTATCAGATAAAAGGTTCTAAATGATTACTAGAGCAAATAGCAGAAAAAGAACATAGTATTTTGTGGGTCTTGGGAAAGTTATTGTGCTCTCCTACCAATCTAAGCCTCTCTACTACTGCTTGGATAGCTGCAAGTGCCTCAGGGCTTTTACAGCTTCATCTTGATACTTTCATTAATATGCACAGAACAAGAAATGGTGAGCCTAGTGGGAAAAAAAAATCTGCAGCAGGTAACTTGTAACTGGCAATATTGATAGAAGCCCACCAAGAACAGCAACCAAGAGAACTGTTTAAATCTTCAGTGTAATAACATTTGTTGGCACAACATTTAAATCACCAGATAATGATGACCAGCAACAATTCTCACATGCATCCCCAGCTTGCCAGCAGTGCCTTGCTAGCAACAATTCCGGCTGATTACCTAAAGATCAATGTTTTATGCTGCAAACTCTAGTTTTGTAACACACCTTCCTAATGATTTTAAGCATGTAGGAACTTCTGAATAGATATGTATTAGACAACTCAATCCTCACAACTGGCAATTAATATGAAAATTCTTTAAGGCACAGGTTTTATGCTTATACCCTGTTGACATTTTTTCCCCTTTTTCAGGCTCAATGAAAAATTTAAAAGTGCTCTATTATGTGATGTTCATAAATTGGCAAATACCCTGACTGAGGTCACCTGCAGGGGGTAAAGTTGTATGTTCTGCGTTTGCTTTTTAATTTATTTAATTTTTAACTTATTTATCCAGTGGTGGTAAAATGCTTCTTTACCACCACTTCATATCTACCATTTGATTGTGCTCATCAGCTATTTTATGGCTGCGTTCCAGTAGCTAGTAATGTAATTTTGGGCCATTTTCTAATAAAAGTATGTAAAACATAATCTCCTGATTTAGTCAACAGGTGAAAAATTAAGTAACAAGACCGTGGACAGCATTCAGAGGAAAATTAGGTCAATCTCAACAATACATGGAAACGATTCTGTAATTGAACAATCTAATTACATTAACAGCCCCGCCTTTTGTGAGCCCTCGATTTTGTTTAAGCCCTGAACTAATGATCCGTCTTTGCATTTTCGACTGTCAGAGCACAAACGCCTTGGCACGTAAGCTCACACTCTGGAGCGCAGTTTGAGCGGGCAGAGGTGCGCCGGTGACTGGGCGGCGGGCCGGGAAGGCGGGCCGAGCCGCGGCTCAGCAGGTGGAATGGAAGAGCCCGCCCACCTTCACCCCCCGAGCAGCCAGCGCGTTGTACTCCGCCACGGCCTTCTCCGTCTGCAGCACCAGCGCCTCGACCCCGTTCCTCTTCAGATACTCCACGGTGGACGCTGGAACCTCGGATGGGAGAAGGAAATCACAAAAGCAAGTATCAGATTCTTTTCCCCTTAAACTGTAAGACTTGTAGAAAACCAGGTACTGATGCCATTTGTTAAACATGGCTTAAGTAACTGCCAGTAGCCAAAATGATAATGCTCAGATAGTTCCAAGAATAATTTAGATTGTTTTCTCTTCAATAAAGGTACTTTTATACACACCCCAATCTCCTTGGCACACCTTAAAAATGCAGTCCCTTTACAAATATAAATAGAATTAGAACTAAAAGAATTTACTCTAAATAAGGTGTTCATCCCACCAGAAAGCTACTAAAGACTTGCTTCTCTCCAAGTAAAGCTCAGCATTTCTGATCTGAGCTTTCTGTAGCTAGTTTATCTGCTGAAATGACACCCTGGCAACACTTGTGACAAGAATGCCTGATTACCAAAGTATTTACAGCAGGCTAGAGAGCCAGTTATAACCTATTGCAAGAGGAGGGGCCTAATGGCATGAAAAATTTTCCTTGTTTCAGTTGCTCCTGTAGCAGAACATAAACCTGTTTACTGCTTGACATTGACACTAGTACAGGGGAGCTCAAAGGATGTTTCTTTCAAGACCTGAGAGACCCCTGACAGGAGCTCATTCACACTGATCCTCAATTTTTTCCCTCTCAGTGAAGCATCATTCGATTTAATTTTTTCCTCCTAATCAGAGGGGAGTGGGAAAACAAACAGTTCTCTTTCTGCTTGTCACAGAACAAAAACCTACCTGCAAAGCCTCGCTCATGCCACGACCAATCACCACAGTTTGAACACCCTTCTTGACAACTTCTTCAAGGTCAGCTGGCTGCACTCCTGGAGAATGCTAAGTGTCAGGGAAGGAAAACAATGGTCTGTGTACTGACAGCACCAACCAGGAAAGCTGTGTGTCCTGAACACAGAGCAGCAGGGTAAATTAGCAGAACCAAAGTGTAGCACAACCCTCTTCTGTACATACACAGAGTAGATAACACTACAAACTGGAAAAGGTGTTTAATATGCAGATGATGAAGGATGATAATTAATTAATTGATGGCAAGATTATAATTCCTTATGAAACAGTCAAAAGCAAAAAGATGCATTACACATTTCTAAAACATTTATGTCTAATTTCTGGCATTTTGTAAATACTAACAGTTAAAGTGAAATCAATAAATTGCAACAATACCACTGTTTGATTTCAAAATAACAAAATCTACTTGTAAGAAACATCATTGCAAACCAAAGTTTACTCACTTTAAATACAAAGAGCTCCTCAGATAATTAAAACTATTAAATAATTTTCTTGTTTACTTCGCAAATCTCACCAAAGAGGACTGAAAGGTATTGGGTAGCTTCATTTCAGTTAACAGTTTCAATTTCTGCACTATTCTCTCTTTTGAGAAAAGAATATTTGAAACCAAACTCCTCAAAGAAAGAAGGAACTTTCACAGCACATAAACAGAGGCTTTAAAAAGTACATCCATTTACTGCTATTATGCTTTAAACATATGAATGCATAAACACACCTATAATGTTAATACAATACATTATTATGTTACACTAATTCTCCTCCTGGATTCAGTTTCTATGTATCTCCATGTGGCCAAGAGTAAGATATTGGACATCCTGTGGCTATAATTTGGCACCTCTTGGTGTGCATTTTTATTTTTAGAACATAAATATTATTTCTTTCCCCCCCCTTTCTTTTTTTTAAGTAGAATTCTAAAGTTCTGAAGTTTTCCAGGGGTCTGAGTTTCTTACTTGAAGTAGGTAATGCCATGGTGGACTCATGGAGAATGGAGCAAGTAAGACTTTTCAAGCTGAAACAAACACATGAGCTGCCTTAAAGTTGCAGGTGAAAAAAGTCTTCCATGGTAGAGTGCCACTTCCAATGAATGAGTTAAGCTTATTCCATAAGAAAGTCTTCAGCGTGGCTGATGTCCGAAATTTCAGTAACAGAGATGATTCACCTTTATGGTTCTCCAAGTTCACAGAATCATAGAACACCTCAAACTGGTGTGATGAGAATCATTCACAGGACTATCTTAAGCTAAACCATGACTTAAGAGCATCATCCAGATGCTCCTGGAACTCTGACAAGCTTGCTTTGTGACCACTTCCCTGGCAAGCCTGTTCCAGAGCCCAAGCACCCTCTGGGTAAAAGCCTTTTGCTAACATCCCATCTGAATGTCCCCTTGCAGCTTGACTGCATTTCCATGGCTCCTACTGCAGGTCACCAGAGAGGAGATCAGTGCCTGCCCTGCACTGCCCAGCCTCTGCAAAGTGTAGATGGTGATGAGGTCACCCCTCAGCCTCCTCTGCTCCAAGATGAACAAGCCAAATGACCTCAGCTGCTCCTCCTAAGCCTTGTCCTCAAGGCCTTTCAGCATCTCCATCACCCTCCTTGGAACACAGTCCAACCGTCTGATGTCTCCTTATGCTGAGGTGCCCAAAACTGCACACAGAGCTCGAGGTGAGGCTGCTCCAGTGCAGAGCAGAGTGGGACAAGCACCTTCCTCAGCTGTGCTGTGCTTGACACACTCCAGGACCTGTCTGGCCCCTTGGGCTGCTGCTCCCCTTGTCCATTTACATTCCATATCCACACCTGGAATGCAGAAGTCACTTGAATGGGCAGAGCTTTCTCAGTCTCAGTCCAAATCACTCTTAAGTACTTGTTTATGACAGAATAGGCAATACTTTTCCTTTGGGGTTTTTTAAATAGACTCAAAACTTAGACAACAGGAGTTGGTATGTTTTACTGCAATTACAATAATTAGAATTCTGGGGAAGGTTTGCTGTCATGTGAGAAGCACTCCTGAGACATTAAAGCCATGGAACAAAAGGATTTTCTTTGGTTACACAAGATACTTTGATGCTAGTAAGAAACTAGTGTTACTAAAGGAAATATGTAAATATGATGAAATAACTGTATCTTTGTTGATTTGACAGCAGATTTTCTTGCCTGTTCTGTTCTCTGGCCTTCATTTCAGCAGTATCTACTTATTTTCCTCTGCCATTAGCAGATGGCACTGAAATGCAGCCAGCCAGGGAGAGAGGGTGCCATTCATCCCCAAGGGTTAAGGCCACAAGAACTGTTAGTGCTCAGTTACAGAACCTTGCAGGGCCAGTTATACAATTTTCCTGATGAAAGAATGCTCCACTAGACACCTCTGTGATGGCAGAGGAGGAAAGGAAGCAATTTATTTCCAACTAGAGTGTAGGACATGACCAGCACTGCTTGTTTTCCACACTTCACTTCCAGCTACCTCCAGGAAAAACATGCTCAAAGCAAGGAGGCAAACTTTAGTCCATCATTTTAAAAATGGGCAGAAAATGCAGCTGTTGAATCCTACTGTTTCCAGTGTGGACAAAATTAAATTTTTGACAGTTCTTCTCAACATTGGAGGTGCAGTCTAGAAAAAGCTTACTTCTAGTCTCAGTATTTGTTGTTTGCTTTTTGTTTTAAAAGAAAATCACCTCACTCCTCAGCTGCAAGTGGAAGAACTGATCTAAAGCAGGAGGTTTACAAGCCACTTACCTAAGCCTTACTTTAGATATGTATTTTTTACTTCCTGATTAAATAAAAAGGATGCCAGAAAACCAGCCCCTCCAGAGAACCCAACTGTTCTTTTTCTCCAATTTTAATTTAACATTTTTTAATTTAACATTGACTTGTTTTTCAAGCCCTCTAAAGACTTACGGATTTAAATGTTTTACTTGTGACAAGAAGATACCTCTTGTTAGAAACTTTCAAAAGAAAGTACAGCCTCCTCAATGTTAGTAAGCGCCTATAATTTGAAACCGTGGTTGGAATAAATATAAAAATGTGATTGAGCTGGGAACTAGTTGAGAACTTTTCAGCCATTATTACCTGTACTGCTTCTCCAGCCATGTCAATATAAAGCACAAAAACAATACTGTCAAACAAGCAGACAGCATCTCTCATCACAAAACCCATCCCTTTGAAGAGCCAGTGAAAACTTGTTTTTTTTCTAACCAGGCCATAAATGAAATACATTTTAAAAGGTAAGTACACAGCTACCTTTTCCTCTGCAAGGTGCAGATATCTTTGCATGACAGCAGCACCTTTCTCTTGGTGTTATATATTCTGCATAAACAGGACTCTGACAGGTAAAAATGTTCTGTTCTCCCACAGATTACAGATGAAGTGGCAAACCCAAATACTCTGCATTTCAGTTGTGTCAAAAGGAATCCAAGAGAGCTGCATCCTCTGCATGGATACAGCTGCAGGTGCTGGGCCTGGTCAATACATTATTATTTTGTGCTTTAATTTTTGCTTTGCAAATGGGATTTTTTTTTCCCTAGTCAATTATCTATCCCAGTGCAAGTCCTAATATGAGAAGAATTACCAACATCTAGTTCCTAATGCAATATATGCTATACTACTTCTAAAGCTGAAACATCAATACTGTTCCATGTACTTCCATCCAATTCTGATTGCATTTACAGATAAACTTTAAAAATTACAAGGGCAAGCACTTAGAGAAGTCACTGTGTGATTAGCCAGACATGGAGCTTTTCACAGAGAAAATAGTGCATGAGACATTGTATCTGCATATCTTTCCTCTGAAATATGTACAAGGGACCCCAAGGAAAAAGATATAAACTAAACCACATGCAGTGTTGTCTTCCAAACATGCAAGGTCAATTACTGTCTATTTTTTTGTTGTTGTTTTTTACTTTTCATAATTTCTTTTCCTATCTCATTCAAGATAACTTTTGTTTAGACAGTCTTAAGAGAGGTTGTTACTGGCATCTTATGACAATTACACTCTGAAGGAGATGAGGAATATTGTTTGAGAGCTCTAAGGTATGTGAGAGCTCTCTGGTCAGGGTGGCTGTCAGAACTCATGGCAGCAGTTGCTATATCCTTTTGCATGTTGGAGGTTGTGGGACTGCAGCCCTCTGATCCCTCCACAAAGTCACCTCCAAAACATACACTCAGTTCTTCCCAGGAAAATCTAATGGCTCGATGAAAGAAAAAGGCAGCTCACTGAATTTCTGTCTGGAACTTGGACACTGTTTTCTGGAGCATCCTCAGAGTCCTGTTTTAAATGCAGGGTAGTGAACAGCAAACTTACGTTAGTCCCGGTTTCTCGCCAATCCCACGTCCGGCTTCCTCCTGGCCATACCTTGCAGTCCTTATACGTTGTGGAGCAGCCTTTCACCTTCATCTGACCCCAAGAAAGGGAAGCAATTTCAGGGGAAGACATCACAAAGTTGAAGGCAAGTCTGGAAAAAGGATATTTAATACTTTAACATCAGGCCAACATATGAAGTGCTTTAACAAAACTGGAAAATTCTGTCCTCACCCCAAGGAGCTAAGGAAGGAAATGCTGTAACAGACTTTATCCACGTGGTTTTGTGACAACAGACTTGAACTGAGGATCAGCAGATTTGTTGAATTACCAGTCCTCTTGGGGATTTTGGGCAAATCATTTTACGTGCTAAATCTGTTCAACTATTGGATGTTCAACTTTTAAAACTATCAACAGGGATCAGGTCCCAGAATATCCTCTCACATCTGGGTTTTAATCTTCTCCCTGAAATGAACAATGAGGATAATAATTTCCTAAAATATCAGAAATCTGCACTATTTCTTTGGCCACTTTCTTTTTTTACCATTAAAGTGGTAAATGAGGTTAAAAGGAAATGCCAAACAAACCCAACATTAAAGCCATGAATCAAACAGTATCACTGTCAAATTGCTATAGAAAACAAGACTTTCAGGGATGTAAAGGGGTTTCCCAAGATAATTATAGATCCAAATAAGAACTTGTCTAAATGTTTGACCTCCATCTTCATTGTTTCAACTTAAATCCATTATTTCTAATCCTTTCTGTTGGGGACAAGTAGAACAGCTTAATCTTTGTCTTTTTCACTCTTTTTTCTGTTGTTATTTTCTTGAGGATTTCACTCAGTATTTTTATTTCATTTGGATTAAATAAACGTCTCTTCAGTCATGTTTTCTAAATTTCTGCTTATTTTCTCCCTTTTTCTTTTGGCAGCCAATCACTGGTACACATCTTCCTTTGATGTCTGTTGCCTAGAACTTGACAGAGCCTTATCAGTGCCGCTGTAGCCCAACTGCTTGTTGGTGTCTGCCGCAGTGATGTCGGGATCAGCTTCCACTGTCACCGCTGGGCACCAGCAGGGCGGGGACTCTGCCTCACAGGGACCCGGGGCAGCTCTCCCCTCCTCACAGCCCCTCACGTACTGCAGTCTGATTGCTGCACTGACTCTGGCAGTGAATGAATGGGAAGAGAGGAATCACAGGGTGTTGATAGCCTGGGAATGCTTTGGACTAGCATGGCAGTCCACTGCCACTCTCCAGGGCAGAGTCACCTTTCTGCCCTTCCAATTCACATGGTCTGAGATCCACATTTTGAAGAAAACTTGATGTTTCTCCTCTAAAAAGAGGTCCACCTCTGCCTAATCCAGAAAATTTTGTGGCACATCCTTCCAGATACACATCCTTTATTTTTTTAATTGTTGACATTCACCAGGAATTGAATAGTTTAAATTCATTATATGAACCCTGGCAGCACAGATTAAAGGCAGTGCCCTTGCAAAAGATAAATCTTTGAATGACCATGCTTCCAGTCCTCCTGGAAGCCTCCCTTCCTGTCTTGCACGTGCTACAAAAGATGCAGCAGTGCCAGACAGGATGTGCTCTCCTCAGATTGCCAGAAGCAGATCTCAGTATCCCACTGAAAACATTGCAAGAAGGAAACAAACACATTACTTTGGACTCAGCACAGGACTGAGTTTGCCAGAGGTGCTTCTCACACAGGATAGTGGGGCAATTCTTTTCCTTCTCACCCCTGTGTGAAGTTAGTGGCACATGTGTCCTGTCAAACAGGAAGCGAGGCAAGCAGCTAGAGGGGACTGAAACTTACTTGGATTCATATATTCCAGATTCTTTTATCCCACATCCATGATGCAATGGACTCAAACAAAGATTTGTAAGATTGTTTTTCCAAAGGTCTGCCTGAAGGGAGATTCTAGCTGAAGAAACAATCAGCAGTAGTCCCAATAGAATAAAATCAAAGAGTAAAGGCTGAATAAAGCACCCAGAACCTGGCTCTCAAGAATGAAAATAATTTTTGCCTGTGCTACTTTTCAGATGAAATGGTAGAACTAGACCTGGAGGTCAGACAGAGGTGAACGAGCAATAAAATGATCAGGATTATCACCTTCCCCAATCCAAACAGTATCACAAGGCTGGAATTGTGCAATGAAACAGGCACAAACTACAAATGGGAGAGCAGGGATTCCATACTATCTTTTTATGCTATCAAACAGCATAAAAATAAGTAAATAGCAGAAAATAAGTAAATAGCAGAAATGAAGCAACAAAACTTACAAGGCAAAAATAAAATTTTCATGTAAAACTATTTGCCATAATACCACCAGAGATTATCAGTCAGGTAGGCCACTTGAATAAATATCTTAGAGTAAGAATGAACTCATGGACAGAAACTTTGGGCATCCTTTGGTTCAACCACTGAGGAGCAGGAAAACAGTTCTCAAACAAATTATTATTTCAGATATTCACTGTGAGAAATGTTAAGTATCAAAACATACAGTAACACTTAGGATCAAAAGAGACCTTGGATTAAATGAATTCCAAGTACAACCTAAAATAGCAATTTCTGCAAACTGCAGTAGTCCAAGCACAGAGACGAGGAGCAGAAATGGCTCAAGACTCTACAAGCAAAGGCATGAGAGTTTAAAAACATCAGAAGAAAAGGAAGCAGAACTTAAAAGGAGGCAAAACGCACATTTATGCCAGGAGAGAGTACTGAAAGAGAAATGAAGATAAGAAATGAAAGAGAAATGAAGATAAGGATTGCAGGAGACAAAGGTAGGTGAGAAGGAAGCGGAAGAAAGGTGAGATTTAATTGCAGTTGGGAAAGCTGGTGGGCTTTAAGACTGCCAGCACACCTTTCCTCTGTGGAGGTAAGCAGCATCAAATGGAATAAAAGAGGTGAACAAGAACGGTGCACCAGATAACATTTTATTGAGACGCTGCAGAAGGAAAAAAAACCCAAGGGGCAACCTGAGACTGAAGAGGATACAAGGGAAAGAGTAAATGGGTGTACATGAAGTTTTGGGCAGAACAGACTCCTGTAAGGTGTCAGAAGACTCCGTGCTTCTCCAGCGCTGCCTGGGAGCAGGGTCAGGAGGCGGGCGACTTCTCATTCCAGGGGATACAGAGGCCAGAGGAAGGTCAGGATTGAAAACCGACAGCAGCAAGGCAGACAGAAAGGACGGAAGAAGTTTAGATCAACTGTGTAGGGAGGGGTAAGGTGTCAAGTTCACGAAGGAGGAAAGCACACTTCGGGAATTCCATTTCTCTCTGGGGAGCCTTGGGACGGCCGTTAACCGGGGAGGTCACGGGGATCTGGTAGCAAGAGGAGAGGGGGAACAGCACTTTGTGAATACAGCGGAGAGAAGCAAGGAGACGAGGACACAGAACCCTGAGAAATACCGCGGGGGATGGAGGGAGGGAGCTGGGAAGGGAAGGTGCAGTTCAGGACCCCCGAGACACGGCCTGGCGTGACGGGGCACAAGACCCGGCCCCGCCGCCGGCCGCGCCTCCCGCCCGCTGCCCTCACGCCGAGGGCCCGTCACGCGCCCGCACTCACCGCCCCGCGCGCGCGACCCCACTGCCCCGCCAGGCTCCGCCCCCTCCGCGCTGTGCCGGGAGGGGGCGGAGCCTCTGCGCTGCCACTCTCTCAGTGGACAGCCCTCCCTGCCGGCCCCGCCTGCCCCTCTTTCCGATTGGTCAGTCCGTGGGTCTATCCCCGCCCCTGCCCCGCCTTGTTTTCATTCCCCCTCGCCGCGCGCGGCGGAGGGGAGCCGGCTCGAGCCGCTCTGGCCGCCGCCCCCTGCCCTCCCCTACCTTTATCGTCCCCCCCGGTGCATTGTGGGATAGTGGCGGCCCGGCACGGCAGCGCCCCCTCCTCCCTCCCCCTCCCCAGCTCCTTCTCCATCCCCAGGTCCAAGATGGCGGCGGCGGCGGCGGCTCCTCCGGCCCCATCCCCGCCGCCCCCTGCCCCGGCGGGCCCTCGCTGCCCGGGCTCCTGGCCCAACTTCGCCGTTGTCTGCTCCTTCCTCGAGCGCTACGGGGCCCTGCTGGACCTGCCCGAGCTGCCCTTCCCCGAGCTGGAGCGCGTACTGCAGCCGCCGCAGGAGCCCGGAGACCAGGGTGAGCGACTTCGATACCTCTCTCGCCCGCCCGCTCTGGGCGTTCGGCTGAGGGGGGCCCGGGGGGCGGAGGGGGACCGGGGCTGTCCCCCCCCCGCCTCCTCCCGGCCCCGGGGGTGGAGCGCGCCGAGGGAGAGGAGGGGCCTGGGATTCCCGGGGGGAGGGGAGCCCTCTCTCCCTGCTTTTTTCGGGGGGGAGCAGCTATTTGTGTGTGCATGCCGGGGGAGAGCTGCCTGCCCCCGCGGCGGGCACGGGAAGGAGGAGTTCTCCCTCCCCTCACCTCCCTCAGTGCCGCCCGTGACCCCTCTCCGTCCCTCCCTCCCCCCCACCCCCCCATTCCCTGGGCTCGTTCCCGAGCCGTGTGCGGGTGGGACTCCTTGCAGAAAACAGGGATAAGGCGAAATAACTATTTTCGTTCAGCTTGGCGCTGGTAGCCGATCTCTCTTCCACCTCCTCCCTTCCCCCCAGCTTTGGGGGCGCTTCACAGCCTCTTGCCCCCCCCATATCTCTGTCCATTTTTACCTCTTCCCGAAACAAGAAGGGAACACACACGCACACACATATACAAACACACGAGAATGTTCCGATCCCCAGTGACCACCCCCCCCCCCGCCCCGTTTCACCTCGGTATATTTGGAATGAGGAATGGGGGTCACGGAAAAGCCCTGAGCCCCCCCACGGCTGCTGTCGTGGGCCGTCTCCTCCCCACAAACACAGCCAGCCATTGTGTGCCACCTCCATCCCTCTTTTCTTCCCCCTCCTCCTTCCCCATCCCCTCTTCCAGTTGCGGGGGGGATAAGCTGTGGCTGCTCGCTGCTGCTCCCCCGCCGCCACCTGAGACGTGCGAGGTGGAGGGATGGGTTATGCACTCCGCTGTTCGCTTTCGAGCTGCTTTCGCTCTCCTCCCTCTCCAGTAGCAGGTTTGGTTGCCAGACTCTCTAATCCCAGCTGCCCGCGATGGATGCGGGAGGGTCCGGGCCAAGCGAGCGGCCTGGGGAAGGAGAGCTGTGTGGAGGCGGCCGCAGGAATACGGAGGGGAGGGAGCTTGTTGCTCTTGATCTCTTGTCTCTGTTATTCGTTTGGTTGTTGCCTCTGCACTCTTGCCACATCGGGAGCCCGTGCGGCTCACGGCGCATGCTCGGCAGGGCCCCTTGGAAACTTCCTGCTGCTGGAGCAGCCCGGCTCGGCGCTGCGCTTGGTCCGGCAGCCCCTGCCTTCTCCCCCAAAACCTGCCCGCTCTCGCCTCCTTCCCCTCCAAGCCCACCCCGTCTGGGCCGGGGAAGGGGGGCGTGTGATTAAATCGGCGGGTAGGTGTTTCCTCATATAAAGGAAGTCGTATTTTGCTAAGCGCAGGTGTCCTGTCTGTGAATTCACTACAGCCGCTGCTGAAACAGGATGAAACATGATTAATGTGTTTTCTCCTCGTGTTGTCTGTGAACTTGAAAGAGACAGATGAAATCCACAAAATTCTTAAAATAGGGTTAGCTTTGTGGAAAACATATATTTGTATTCAATTCCCCACCACTCCTGTTCCTCTTGCGCTCTGTAAAGGACTGTCTTGGTTTTGAGAAACCATTTAGAAAAAATGTTTTTTAAACTGTTGCAAAAGTTATTAATGAAAGCCACCAATGCATGTAAAAGTTTGGATTTTTTAGTGAAAACAGGGATTTTAAAGTGATGTCTGTAATGAAAACTAATGGTCTCACTGTGTGGCACAGAGTGAGTGGATATGTAAGTGTAATTTTGTTGTGTGAACTGCAGCATAAATTAAACTGAAATTAAACTGAGATAGTGGCCTGTGTTTTAAAAATATGCATTTTATTTAAAAAAACTCAAACGCCATAATTTCTGATGACTTTTAATTGCATGAGGGGGGTTGTCAACAAAGCAATGTTTACTGGGTGACTCTTCTCTAAAAAGATTTCAGATGACTTGTGTTATGGAGTTTGCTTTATGGGTTGACTTGATACTTGTCAAATTTTTAAGCTTTTCTTTGTATTGCCCTTCCTGTTTGGCAAGGGACAGGTTATTCTCCCTGCTTTAGAATAGGCCCCCCCTAAATGGGAGTAGATGCAGCCTCTGAAAATGTAATGTCTGAAGTACTGGGGTTCTTCGCTTGTGCCTGGTGTAGCTGATGTAATTGTAGAGATAAATCTCATCTCTAAGAAATGAAGTGTGGAGGTGTGAAAAGCAAACTTGGATAATTCTTGATGTTTTGTCTGATAATTGGTGGGTGTCTTGGATATCTCTTCCTTTGATAAAACCAACTTGTTGCTTTTGGTCTGTGGTCTTGGTCTGTGGTACACACTATTATCTGTTGTGTTTTACATTTTTGGGAAAATGGCTACAGTGACTAGTTTTCTCTGCATGATTTTTACTTCAAGTAGCCCTCCAAGTGGTGTTTTTAAGGGTACATGTCATTAAGTTGATAAACTCTGGTGGAAAATGGAAGTGGTTCTTTTATTTCTGAACATTTATTATTTACAACTGTGTATAGTTTTCCTTGGAATGCAAAAGGATTTTTGTTTCAGTTTGTAATGTACAGTTAGTTTCGCTTTTGATACCAGCATTGCTTGACAGTGTATTTGCAGTGACATAATAAAATCTAAGGAAATAGCTACAGAACCTCAAAGTGTTGAAACACTCAAAGGTTTTTCTCCTGAAATTTTAGAAAGTGGAGCAAGTTTTAAATCTCAACTGTGACACAGCACCTATTTGTGACTCCTCTTTATATTAATCTTCATATTGATCAAGGAAGGGGATCAGTAGTTTGAGGGTTTCCTTAATTATCTTTAAAACCGTTTTGATGCTCAGCAGTTTTAAAATGTGGGATTTTTTTTAAAAGATTTTGTTTTTTAATGCATGGCCTATATTGTCTTGTCTAAAGAGTTACTCTTGGGAGATGCCAGCAGAAGTTCCTTTATATTAGGAGCCCCAAGGAGAACAAGGAGCTTAGGTTTGGATGTTGTTCAGTAGTTGTATAACAGTCATATTTTGTTTCCTGTTAACAATTAGAACCAAGTACATGGTCATTATTAAGGAAGCAGGGTATAATATTTCCGTACAGGCAGGGATGCTGAGCAGATGCTGACAGCTAGGAAGCTACTAGTTACTTCTTAGAGGGTTTTTAGATTTTTGTTATCACATAGACAGCACTTGAGCTTCAGTGTACTACCTCTCCTTAACAGAGAATTTCAAGACAAATAGTAGGGGCAGGCAGCAGTGCTCAGGTATGAATAGTGTTCACTAGTAGTCTGACTAACTGAGATATCAAATTAACCGGTATTAGTAGCATGTTAGAAGCTTTAACCAACTGTACACAGGTTGGAATTTAGTGGGTAATGTAAAACATACTTGATTGGGAAAATAAGAATGTATGGTGTTGGTTTCACCCATTGCTATTGAATAGTGGGATAAACTGATAGATCTGGAAATAGTCCGCTATTTACAAAAGCTCTGTGATAAAATAGCTTAATTTTTCTGGCTGGCGGCTCATTTAAAAGTTGCAACCATTCAAAAAAAGTAATATGACCTATAGTTATCTGGTAAGGATTTTATTTTATGAACAATAATTATGTTGCCTTTGTGGGTGCTTGTTCTTGCTCTAAGTACAATGTTGTGGCTTGGATTGCAGTTTTGATGATCTTGAATGTCTTAGGAAGGAGTAAAGTTGAGTGTCTGTCAAGATGGTGACAGTGTTAATTCACAAAATTTGCTAGTTGATTTGCCTCTGAAAGTAAATTGTTTCTTACAGGCTTTATTTTAAAGCAACTGCTGTGGTTTAACCCCAGTTGGCAACTCAGCTTACCTACTGTCCCCTGGTGGGATGGGGGAGAGCATTGGAAGGAGAAAAGTGAGCAAAGCAGTAGGCTGGGACAGGCAGTTTATTAGGGAAAGCAAAATGAGGAATCTGTTCACCACTTGCCATGGGCAGGCAGGTGTTCAGCCATCTCCAGGACAGCAGGGCTCCATCACATGTAAGGGTGGCTTGGGAAGGCAAATGCCATGGTTACCAGTGTTCTAGTCTTCTTTCTTCTTGCCCCAGCTTTATGTGCTGATCTTGGCACCATATGGTGGGGATATCCCTTGGGTCATTTGGGGTCAGCTGTCCTGCCTGTGTCCCCTCCCAGCTCCTTGTACACCTCCAGCCCCCTTACTGGTGGGGTCAGTGAGGAGCAGGAAAAGCTTTGGCCTTTTGTGAGCACTGCTCAAAAATAACACAAGCAACTTGGTATTCACAGGAAAAGGTTGCCCAGAGAAGCTGTGGCAGCTCCATTCCCTGGAAGCGTCCAAGGCCAGGTTGGCTGGAGCTCTCAGCAAGCTGGTCTAGTGGGAGGTCTCCCTGCTGATGACAGGAGGCTGAAATTAGATGGTCCTTAAGATCCCTTCCAACCCAAACCATTCTAGGGTGATCAACACTGTTTTGAGTACAAATCCAAAACAAAGCCTAATACTAGCTACTATGAAGAATATTAACTCCAAGTCACCACAGGAAACCCAATATATGATTTTAGCTGGAACTTCTGATGGCTGAGACCTGTTATTACAACCATATTGCTGTACTTTGAGATGCAAAACTAAGGTAATGATACAGATCATCCTGCATTATGCAGTGGTACTGCTTCTCCTTTGCCTCTGCTTGCTTTCAAAGGCAAAACTGCAAACTGGAACAAAATATCACAGGAAAGCAATGCTTGTTCTCACCAGTATGTGCTGTAGTGGCTTTTTTGTTTGCTTGGGATTTTTTTTGTTATTTATGGGTTTTTTTCCTTTTGGTTTTTGTTTGTTTGTTTGTTGGGTTGTTTTTTTGTTTTGTTTTGGTTTTTTTTGAGAGAGAGAGAGAGATTTATTACTTTCAGAAGAAGAGAAGTTGCAAATTTAAATAGTAAAAAATGTAGTATAGGGGAGCAAAAGCTGTATTTGTGTTTGGGGCTGTGTTTAAGGAACCATGCCATCAAGTCCCTGCCTCCTTTGTGTCGGTAAATAGCTTGAGAATCGGTATAAATGTTAATTAAGCACTTGGTCTCCAGTGAATGAAAATATTAGTAGAATGTTAGCTTGCACAACAGAAATCTAATTTTACACATGGTTACGCAAAACACTCACTGGTCTGCCGGGTTCCCTGGTGTGTGAATGGGAGAAGCTCTCCCGGAGGTGAATGGCATCTTCCAAAGTGTGCTGGGCTGCGGTAGCTCATCGATTTCTGCAGTCTTTTCTTAGCAGTGTGGCGTTTGATTTGTTCATCACTGAAGCGGTCGCGAGCACACATGCTTTGTGTGTTCTTTCAGTAAAATTGCGTCAAAATCTTGTTGGTGCAGATCGTGCTAAAGGTGGTCTTGAAAATAGCAAGTGAGTTTTGTGTGGATTTCCAGTCGGAAGCACTCTTCCATACTCTCACTGCAGCTCAAACTTCTTTATCACCTTTGACTCTACACAGTCACCCTGACAGACTGACCTAGCCTGGAAGATTGTTGCTTAATAATTTCAGCATGAATGTGTTATGTTTGTTTGGAGTGTCGTAATAAAACCACTCTGCATGTGTTGGTCAGGGTTAAAATGGTTTAAAGAAAGAAGCGGTGAGGTGCAAATGCCTAGTAGGAGGTTCATTTTTCTTGATATTTTCTCCCCTTTTCTGTCGTTATAACGAGTGCTTAGGTTAATGGCAGGCAGCTTATGGAAAATATGTGCAAATCATTTGTAGAGAATACCTTGCTACACTGTACCTGAAACAAAAGTCTTTGGGCTGACCATGCTTCAAAGCAGTAAGTTATATTTTATAAGATGCTGTATTTTTCCTGAATCTTCTAGACACCTAAAACGTTTTTTCAAATTAATTTGGATCTTGAAATTATTTGTTTTCAGTAGATAGTATTTGGTTTTTGGGGGTTGGTTGGTTGGGGGGGGCTTTTTTGTTTGCTTCTGTGGTGGTTTTTTGGGGGGATTGTTTGTTTGTTTGGGGTTTGTTTCAGGGTTTTTTTTGTTTGTTTGTTGTTTGGGTTTTTGGGTTTTGGGGGCTTTTTTTGTGTTTTTTTTGGTCATTCCAATACCTTTGGAAAGCAATAAAGCAATACAGTGATAAGCTTAAGGGTTCCCATTCTCAGAAGTTAACAATTAAGGTTGACTTAAACTGCTGTTGAGTGTATATATATCTGGGAGAAAGATTTGTATGTATGAGAGAAATTTTGTAGCTGTTCAGGATAACAAAGGCAACTCTGTTTAATGACGAGTAGCTTGACAGACTTTCAAGGTCAAGATCAGCTGTGTTCCCAATGAAAAGTAGTAAAATGGTGTTCTGTTAATGTGATTGATTTTTCTTGTATTTAATGTTTGATATAAAAAATGTTTGTTGGTTGATCAGAAGTTTGATGTGACTCTTAAGTAACATTGTGATATGTTGCAGTAACTCATAATATCCACAGTGGATTGGTTAGTATTAAAAGTAGATGGTAAATTTGATATGGAAGTACTGTCAAACATTGCTTTACTTTAATAATTGATACTGTACATTAGTTTTATTGTCAGGTTTTAGTGAAGAAGGATTAATTCATGTGGTGTCCTCTTACAAAAATGGCCAAGTTCTGACTTATGTTGGAAGTGTCTGTAATGCTGGCTGGGTGGAGTTTATTCTCACATTACATATGGCTGCACTTTCTTCATTAACATATTAAATGTGTGGCCATATCAATATTAGAAGCTTTCTTCTGCCCTTAAGCTGTATCAGGAGGTGTCACTTGTCATCTGCTCTGCAGGCCTGAGTGTTTGTGTCTTTTTGCACCCTTTCCTTTGTGAATCAGAAATTTTAACTGCTCTTCTGAATCAGTCAAGTATTTATCACCTTAATGCAGGCTGACCTGACTGTATTTGTGGAATGTAAGTATATAATAGTGCCTTCCTTCTGCGTCTAGGGGCTGAACCAAAACATTTATGTGAAAGCCATTAATCTGCTACCTGTTAGTCAAATGCTGCATTTTTAGCTTAACAACTAACTACTGGAGTATAAATGTGTAGTTAGTGAACTTTAGAACTTGGTGTATTTCTTCTGTGCTTGTTTCATTTTTTTTGCTATGATGGAGCTCTACACTCATGTTTCTAAACACCAAATTAAATCATTTGTTTAAAGTAGACTCCAGTGGATTGGAGCTGATATCCTCAATCAGCATAACAGGGTTAAATCTGGAGAAAGTAAGTTGTCGGGGATCATTCCTGTGCTGACTTCATGGCAAATAAGTCTCTAATGCAGAATAAACTTGTCTAGGCTACACTTCAGTCAGTGTAGATTAATCTGATGTTAAGGTCACTGTGCCGTATCTACACATGCTTTTCAGGTGTTCATTTAAGACGTGAAGTTTATCTTGGAAATAATTATCTCATAGCTATTCCTATTTTGTTAGTTTTTCCGTGGGGAGACTTCACACCTTTATGTGTGTTGAGCTGACATGTCAGCTCATCCCAGTGTGCTTTCATATTTATGCTGTTAATGCAGTTTTAGGTAGACTCAACATCTCATGATCCAGTGTAGAAGCCAGGAAAACAGTATATTTCTAGTGAGAGAAGCAGTTCAATCTCTTTCCAGTAACACTGCCCATCTGAAAGAGATGGCAGAATGCCATATGGAATGGAAAAAAGGAACTTGGGGCATTGCTCTCCAGGCGCAGTTGAGCTACAGAGCATCTGAGGCCTCCTCACAAAGCTCGGCCTTCCTAGGGATTATACAGATTCTGTTGGAGCATGTGCCTCCATCAAGGAAGAGTGCTGTGCTTTCAGTAGGTGGCTTTATTGAATTCTGATGCAGTTTGGATGGTACAGAACTGGAGGAAAGGCTTCTGATATTCCTTCCAAGTCAGAGTCCTAGGGCTTATTTCAGGACAAGGGTATAAGAACAAGAAATGTAGGTAGAAGTTCTTGTGGCCGGTGTTCAGTGAAAGAAGCTCCATGGCAGTGCTGTACCATGGTACATTTGAATTGGAGAACTTTATGAGCATCAAAGTGAGTTGTGTGTGGCCCCATTATTGCATGTGAGGTGCAAGTTATATTTCATCCAGCAATCCATCAGTACTTTGCCTTGACCAACTTCAGAGGTCTGCAGAAGCTCTAAGAGTTTCTCAGAATATTCTCCCTGCACCCATCTTTGTAGTTCTGGGTCTTCCTGAATTTTCAGCACTTACCATGAAGTTCTTTTCTCTTGTTTGGGATTAAATCAAGCTGTATTAGTTCTTACGCTGTCTAGTGTAAGAACAGTTAGCTCATAGACATGTACAGTTATTAGTGTCCACTGCTTGGTACATACATTTCCAAGCTCACCCCAAAGCTGACATTTTATAGATGCACAGAACAGGCCACATTGGAAGGGAAGACACTGGGTCATCTGGTCCAACTTCTGTGCTCAGTCAGGGTCTTCCTAGAGCACATTGCACAGGATTGCATCCAGACAGTTCTTGAATATCTCTGGTGGGAGACTCCACGACCTCTCTGAGGAGCGTGTTCTAGAGCATGGTCATCCATACAGTAAAGAATTTCTTTCTCATAATGAGGTGGAACTTCCTGTGCATCAATTTCTGCCCATTGCCTTGTGTCCTAGTGCTTGGCATGAGCATGACTGAAGAGAGCCTGGATCCATCTTTTTGGCACTGTCCCTTTAGGTACTTACATACATGGATTAGATCCCCTCTCAGCCCTCCCATCTCAAGGCTGAACAGGCCTCAGCCTTTCCTTCTAAGAGAGATGCTCCAGTCTCTTAATCATCTACACAGACCTCCACTGAACCTGCTCCAAGAGCTCCATGTCTTTCTTGGACTGAGGAACCCAGAACTGCAGACAACACTCCTGATGAGGCCTTACCAGGGCTGAGGGAGGGGCAAGATCACCTTCCTCAACCTGCTGGTAATGCTTTCCCTAAGGCATCCCAGGATACCATTGGCCCTTTTAGCAACAGGGGCACTGCTGGCTCATGGACAGCTTGTTGTCCACCAGGTTCTTCTCTGGAAGGAGCAGAGCTGCTTTCCAGCAGATCAGCCCCCAGCCTGTGCTGCTCTGTGGGTTTATTCTTTCCCACAGAAAGCACCCTGGATTTGTCCTTGCTGGATTTCAGAAGTTCTTCTCTGCCCATCTCTCCAACGTGTCAAGGCTCTTCTGAAGGGCTGCACAGCACTCTGGGGTGTTGGCCACTCCTCCCAGCTTTGTGTCACCAGTGAACTGCAGAGGCATTCATCCAAATAATTGATGGGTAAGTTATACAATACAGGGCTCAGTATAGAACCTTGGGAGACACTACTAGTGACAGACCTTCAACTAGACCCTGTGCTGCTGATTATGGTCCTTGGGGATCTACTGTTCCAGCTCACTGTCTTCTCAATCAGTCCACACTTCCTGAGTTTGTCATGGGAATGTTGTGACAGTGTCAAAATTCTTGCTAAAGGATTCACAATATCCACTGCTTTCCCCTCATCATCCAGGTAGTTGTTTCATTGTAGAAGCCAATTGGGTTGGTCAAGCATGGTTTAATGAATCTCTGCTGACTACTCCTGATCACAATGACAGGAAGAATTTCTTTGTGTGGGGTGAAGCAGAGGACAGGAGCTGCTGAACTGTCAAGAAGGGGCAGGTGATGGGAAGATGACAAATAATGCTGAAGAATGCTGTGGCTGTGTGCTCACTGCTGCCTCAAAGCCTTGCAGTAAAAGCATAGTGTTCAGTTGTGGTATAGCAAGGTCTTTGACTGTTCACAACACTTAAGCTGATCTTTCCACCCTGTTTCAATACTCTTTCTCCTCTTCCATTTTTTCTCGAAATCAATGAACTTTGCTTCAACTCATCTATAAAACTCGACAAACATTTTAGCATTAACAGGTATTAGTAGCCTTTAGCATTTGTCAGTCTCTCATATATTCCCCAAGAGCTAAACAAAGCTCTTGAAGCTCAAGCAGCAGAGAATTTCTCAGAACTACTGTAGAAATTTTGACCATGTTGATGTCTCATGGTCTGGGGAAGACAATTTCTCTAAGTGAGAGAAGGCCTATTCTTCCTGTGTTTCAGCAGCTCTGTTTTAGTAGTCAGCTTCTTTCCATTATGGTAATTTAGGTCTGTTAGTACTTTGGAGAAAAATGCTGTTTATACCCTTGAACTTACAGGCTTGGTTGATATTTGAAGAATGGGTAGGAAGCAAATTTTACCTTACCTAACCTAATCTTGAAAATCCTCTTTTCCAGGAAAATGGTGCTTATCAGCATGAAACTCTGCCTCTTTTTTTTATTGTCTAGTGCTATACCATTTTTCTATTGTAACAGTTGTTCTGAACCAGTAGTATGCTGAATAAAGCTGGTTATTTAGGTTTGTGTGTAAGTAAACACTTTATTTCCTACTGTCCTCAGTGTCCCTTTGGTACTGCCCTGGCTGTTTTCCAACTCATCTACAGCTATCTAGGAGCACCAGTGCCAGGGCACATTTATTGCCTTTTAGTATTAATGACTACCAGGATTATAAAGGTTTCCTCCTGAGAACAAACTGTGGTGGTTCACAAAAGCTGTATTAATTAGTGGATGATAAAATGTGGAAATTTTAGTTTGATCCCAGAGCCTGCAGTGTGGTGTTCATGTACTTATCAACAGTATATTGCAATAAAGCATCCAAGGTGGAGAGGTGTGTGGTGGGATGCAACAACAACAAAAAGGAACACTTGACCTCCCCCTCCCAGTATTGCCTGTAAGTGGTAGTTGGGAGGGAACCAGTTTAAGCTGGCATTAAGTAGCCATGTGAATGCCGTGCTTTGCAAAGGACACTTCCATTAAGTGGAAAAATCGTCCCTTGAAATGTATATTTAATTTTAGACAAAATCTGTAGCAGACAGCATTAGCTGACCTCCTAAATTACATGTTAGCGCTGTGTGTGAAGGTTAAGAAAGTTTAGCATCAGGTAAGAAAAACTGATAGAGCAACAAGGGAGCTTTTGGAGGACCTAACTGTAATAAAGGGAGATCAGAAGGAGTAGTCATAAGTCAAGGAATAAAAGCACTATGCCCTCGATGATGGAGCATGTTCACAAAGCTAGTAGATGTCTCTGAATGCAGGTTGAACAAATGGGAGTAGGATAAGCCTAAGGGCTGAGGGTCGGTTTGCATGCTGAGTAGAAATAGTTTGAAAGGTGGAAATAACCCTGCTGAAGTTCAGGAGGAGAATGTATTCATAGCTAGCAGTAGAAAGAAGGAAGCTAAAAAGTCCAAGGGAAATTTGCAGAACATGTGGACAGAAAAGTGTCTTATGTAAAAAAAAAAAAAAAAAAAGATCTAGGAGACATGGATGGCTAAAATCATCAGCCACAATACAATGATTAAAGTAAGAAAATAAGTAAGTTACTGAGAACTTAAATAACCTCTTTGCATAAGGTGTCATTATTAGGCTAATTTGCGATATCTTGATTTTTATTGCCTTTCTGGCAATAATGATAAAGCATAGTAAAACTGATGTATTAGGCAATGATGTGGAACATGGTTAATAATGTGGAAGTATATTGAATTGCCTGGATTAGGAATTAGCTCAGCTTCCTGAAAAAATTTAGAAGTATGGCTGGTAAAAAAATACAGGTGTGTATTTGAGTAAAGAAATGGAAACCAGAGTGACTAACATGTTTTAAACACTTCAGCAAAGATTTAGGAAATCAAAAGCAAGGGGCTTTTATGTGTGGTTTTGACAAACCTTATGGAATTGTAATGTCATAGTTCTAATAGTTGTAGTAGTTACTCTCCAGAGAGAAATATTCTGGTGTTTTCTTTTGAAAGCATGGATAGTTCTTCTGAAGCAAAGATAGATGGCTCATGTTTGACATATGCTTACATATAGATGCCATCTTTTTAAGGAGGTCACTGATTAAGGTGGTTGTCTTGGCGTTCCAGAGCAACCTAACGTGGCGCGACCCAGATAGAATAATGTCAAAGAAAGGGCCAGGCACAAGAGTTACTTTGTGGCAGGAGGAATCAGGTGAGGCATGGAGAATGTTTTTAGCCTTTGCAGTCTAGCAAAGGTGCAAATGTTCATGCAAACTGATGTTACCAGTGGTCTGTGTTCTTGCTGTTGATTTTAAATTATGACTTGTTGAGGAGGGGCTTTGCTTTCAGTCCAGCCATGGCAATCCTGCCTGGCAGAAGGCTGGCAGAACATGAAGGGCTCCGTCACTCAAGGTGAGTCAACCACTGAATGTGAGCCAGCATCACGAGTGGTCATCAGTTCAGAGGGAAACCACCATCATAAACCTTAAACTGATTAAATAACAGGAAGCTGGTTAGAAAAATACATTATTTTTTAGTGGTCACTGTAGCCTAAATAAAGTAGAATTGCTAATTTCTTTAATATAGTTTTTTTTTTATAGCTTGAGCAATCAATCTCATTTGCCTAGAAACCAGAAGGACAGGAGTTGTTTTTAAAAAGATCAAGGTGTAAGATGGCTAATTCAGCCTAAGGGGAAACACTGCTGTCAATAAAATACTGCCAATGGGCAACAAAACTTCAAATTAAGGAGAGTTGTAAGTATGCATTATAAAGGAAAATGTTTATAACAATTACATCCCAGAATATTTTAAATTAGCTGTTAGCTCAACAAACTACTCTAGGTAGTATTGTGATAAGTCAGGAAAGCATGCCTATTAACAACAGATAGGGAGTTTTAAAATTAACAAAATAACAGCATGAGGAGTGGGCTGAGAATAATACTAAAACTTGAGGGATATATTATTTTGAGTATGTGTATCCACCTCTTGTTTTGTTGTTTGCTTGTTTGCCTCTATCTTGATCTTAGTGCTCAGTGGTGGCAGCTCCGCCTTGAAAGATAATGGGGAATGTTGAGGAAGGAGGACTGACTGTGTGTCAGCTTATACTATTGACTTCAGAGGACATTTTTAAAAGTATTCAAAGCAAGGCTCCTAGAGTTTTGCATTTCTTTTATATTGTAAAACCAGAAAAACGTTGCATTGAATGAAACTCCAAAGTAATTGAAGTTTAGATGCCTTTCACATGTTCTGTAATTGCAGCTGATTGCTGCAAATTATTATTGAGACCAAAGCCCAAAAATATTTAGAAACTGATGAACATTGAGTTGTAGTAAAAATATTTGAAAATAAAACTAAGACAAAGTTTCATGCTTTTATGTTAAGCCAGGCTCTATGAAAAGGTGATTTAAGGCCAACCTGGGGCAGGTCATTTTGTTACATGTGCTGTGTTTTTTCTTTAAAGCGCACCTTCTGAAACAGCAGCTGGTGGTCACTGTCACATGGAGAGATGTGCACCGTGGTTCATTGTTTTCTTTTCAGAGTGCCATGCGCTCTCAGCCATTTCTACTGCTCAGTGTGTTCACCCTCCTTTCTGTCTGTTTATATGGGAAGGGAGGGATTTGATGGCGGAAGTTTTTTGCTTTCAGATACTGTTGTGTGTTTGGGTTACTTCGTGGTGCTTTCCACCTGTCTGCAGCCCAAGCCACCAGTTTCTTCCCAGATCCTAGTAGCATCGATCTGTGGTTGTGTAGGTTGGAGGGTTTCTATCTCAGACATGAGGACTGAGTGGTGGCAGGCATTATGGAAATGGTAGCTGCAAATTCAGTGTCCCTTCAGTCTGTTACCCTTGTCTTACTCTCTAGCTCAGATTAAATGTTGTGTGAGAGGTGGCTGGCGGCAGCTGAGCCTGAGTTACTGAGAGGCAACAGGAGAGTCAACAGTGCTGCCAGTCTGGCAAAGGGGTCTGAGGCTTTGAGGCTGCCTGGACAGACCCGAGATAATGTCAGCCCCAGAGCTAACAGTCTTGGCTCCCCTGGGAAGCTGCAACAGCCCCACAGTTACAACTGTCTCTTGCAATTAAAAGAATTATGTTAACGGGGGTAGATATTTTAATAGTGTTGACAGGTCAAAACATGAGTTTGCTGATAGAAACTCATACCTAAGAGTTGGGCGTTTCAAGGAATGAAACTTCTGTGAATCTTCACTTTGTGCATGGTTTGGTTACCAGCTCTTAAGAGGACATAAGTGGTTTTCTTGAAGTCTAAAGCAGTCTTCATTTTAGATCTAGACTTAAGGAAGTTGGTGAAAACCCACACTGGTTTTTATGTACTACTAGCACTTTGTCAGACAACTGTCTTGGACAATTCTTTCTTAAATTTATATTTTCACATGCTTCCTGGGTTTCGTAAGACATAATGGACAGAAAGTTGCTACTAGCTCTGAATCAATTTAAAAGAACCCTTAAGTTCTGTGCTAATTGGGTTAAAGTAGTAGAATTCTTTGTTAGGATCATGAATTCATCTGTAGAATGACTTTCATCCAGCCATGACTGATACCTTTGACAGGAATCTTTGTCAGCAGCTGGAAATGTTGCTCTGTATGATTGTTTTGCCCAAGTCTCTGCGATATGATGCATCGCATTCTGGATATCTGATGTTTTTATAAACTATTTTAAAATTTCACTTGCACTGCTGATAGATTAATGAACTGATATTACCTTAGAGCAGAGCGAGCGTGCAGTTACTTATTTCCAGCTGACAGGGAAGCGTGTTCTGCATTACAGAATGACTTGTGTTGGCTTCACCTTCAAAGTTTGCTTATCCTGATCCTTAATAAAGCCTCATGCTCACATAATGCTGCTGCTTGTCAAATACCAAATACTTACTGAGTAGTACTCAAATGTTTCTGCACCAGTTCGTCACTGCTGGATGTTTTGAAAAGCGTCTTTGCACTGTAGTTTTATACTTGTATTTCTTTAGGGTCCAGTAAATAAAAAATATTATGCAAAAGATTATGGTTTGCAAGACTAGGTTTTCAAAACAAACATGTCTGCAATATTTGATTGCTACAGAGAAACGACAAAGAAATATTGCAGTGGTTTGGTAAAATTGTTGGTAAATGAAAGATAAAGTGTTGAATCCTGGAGTATAACTGACTTCTATTTGAAATGCAAGTTGGATCACCAGTGACTAGAGAAAAACTTACTATTTTAAAAATTAAATCTGAAAAAGGAGAGAAATGTATTTATAATAGATCTCGAAATAGATCTCATGTGATGCATGGAAGAGATAAATATTTGGGGTGCTTTGGGGCTTGGGGTTGGTGTGGGGGTTTGTTTGCTTGTTTTGGGTTGGTGGGTTTGTTTGGTAGGTGTTGGTTTGTTTGGCATTTTCTTGTTTGGTTGGGTTTTTTTGTGGTTGGTTGGTTTTTTCCATCTGAAGAGGAGACTGAGGAATTATAACCTTGGGAATGAAACTTGCTTTAGAAAAGTGGCTTTTATTCAACCCGAGTTTTTTAATATTGCCTTTTTATTCAAGTAAGAGATGTGAGAGAAAGTGATTTTGTAGTATAATCAACATCTTCTGTCTGTTAATGCTGTTAATATTCACACTTGGACAGTATCTGGAAATGTGGTAAAATTTGACACCAGAGGGATGTTTCTAGTAACGAAACCAAGTAAGAGATTAGCATGCATTTTCTTCTTTTCATAAAGTGGAGTGAAAAAGGGCTTTCATTCACCTTATCCTCTAACAGAAATTGTTAAAAGCAGCTTGTTATGTTCATTAAGTGAATAAAGCTAAAATAAAGTTGATGGCTTCTTAATTTATGAGTTGTGATGTATACAACTACATGCTAAACACTTTTTTCACTGCACTGAGGGTGTTTTAGTTTAACATAGCAGGATATAAGCTTTCAGCTGAAGTTAAATGCTGCCATGCTTAGACATTTGATTTTGTCTCCTGGAAATGTTTGTTCACGGATAAATTGTAGGAGCTAAAGTCAGATCTGCAACGGTAATTCTGTGTCAGATGGGGAGCATAAGAGCTTAGGGAAGGGTTTAAGAATGAGATGTACCCACCCCCAGCAACTGATAAATACTCCTGTATCTTTAAGACCTTCCCTAACTGAAAGAGATGGTTTTCACTGGAAAAGAGTTGCCAGACACTCTATAACAGAATTAATCTCTCCAAATGTATTTAGCAGAGCTCAGATGTTTTACTTTAGGATGAGCTGACTCTTTCTGAAAGTTTCTCTATGTGAGTTGTGAATGGATTATATGGAATTAGCTCAGGTGTCAATATATATATTTGCTTAGATGAATCCTACTGCTGTGCTACTGCCCTTTCCTATTTTTTTAATGGCAAAATGTCAAAAAAAATTCCAGGAGTTTGGTGTAGGAATGAAAGCTCCGACACCTTTTCACAGGAATTACAGGGTTTTTTTCTTCTTTCTTTGTTCCCTTGAATTTTGCATTTATTTTCTTATTGCTTGTCTTCACCGTCTTTAGGAGAAGGAGCTGTAGTTTTGATCTGAGAGTGAACAAAGACACTGAATTAAATTTTACCACTTAAATGGCTGTGCAACTTGTTAGTGTTAGATCAAAAGGTGAGCATGGTGAACATTGCATGGTGAAGTCAGCCTCTTTTGCTTACGTCCTTTCTGCAAGTGTGAGCCTCCATGATTGTAGTGGCCAGCAAGTGCCTCAGTCCAGACTGACGTCGGGATGTAAATCCTCCTTTTGCTATCGACATTTCTGGAGAGGGCTTGTGCTTCAGAATATGTGCCTTGTTAGCATTTCTTATTGCACAGTTGGATCAACTCCTCTGATCAACCTGCTTGTTCTTTGTGTTACAGCTCTGAACTCTACTTGTGCTTTCTGTAGGACACCTTTGTGCCTACCACAAGCAGAATGGGCAAGTGTATTCTGCAGCAAAGGCTGGCTCCCAGTGCCTGAACTGGGCATGTTGATGCCACCCACTGCAGCTCGTCTCTGCCTGCTTCTTCTGGTGGGAAACAAAGCTAACTACTGAAATTTCTCTGAAGTGAACTTACCGCGGTGTATCCAGAAGTCATGAGATGCATACTTGCACTGAGGAGCTGTGAAGCGCTCCAGAATCCACGCCTAAAGTGTAATCTTTACAATTACTTGTCACCTTTGTTGTACCTACACTTTATTTAAGAACTGAAATTATATAGTTCAGGGCTAAAGGAAGGAAATGAGGAGAATTTTCTGTTCAGGGTTGAAAAATCTTGGTTGTATTGCGAGCTGAGACACAACGGGAAGCAGAAGGATCCTGGGAGTAATTTTAGTGTCCTGTTTCTACTAGCTAGAATGAAAAATACCTGTGCTGCCATGGATTTGCTTTCATGGGATGTGGTCCCAGCACTTTCAGTCAGGGTTTGCATGTGCCCAAATGAAGGATCAGCAAGTCAAGTGCACTTGATTTTAGACAGTGGAAAATGTATGGTGGTGTCACTGCATGTGAGTTAACTGCCAAAAATGGCAATCAGTGACAATTTCAAATGTTTTCAGTACCTGTTTTTAAGGGCAGTCTGCTTGTTTGCATATTGCTGCCACAGCTTGGTTTGTCTTACTTGGTCTTCACGTGTCCTAAGTTTGTGGACTGGAGCCCGTTTTTTATTCAATACATTTTTTGAGTCAATAAACTGGGATTTCGTGTGCTGTCTTTCCTGGACTATTTCCAGTTTCTAAAATAGATTCTGTGCTATTTTTTCCTGCATTGTTTTCAAAGTAATTTTCTTTTTTTTCTTCTACCTCCTATTTTTTTTCGTTGCACAGGACAGCATGCTTTTCTTGCTAAATTTTATGCTGTATTCTAACATCCTGTTCTGCTTTTGTAAACCTTTCTGCTGTTCCTTATAATATATTGGCTTAAAAAGTCCCCAACATTCCTAGGTGCTTAATAGCCAGAGAATGAAATGGGGAGATTGTGAAAGATTAGGCCATCTTCTGCCTGCTAAAGGGCTGCTGAAGAACAACTCTCCAGGGATTTTGTTTACTTTGGGATGGCCTTCAATTCCAGCTTCAAGAGTTATGCCGATGACAATGAAAGTGATTTTTTAAATCTCAGTTTCATAGACAGTGAGAAGGTGACTGATGGTAGTGTGAGCCTTAGAAAGCAAAGCATAATCAGATTGGGAATTCAAGGGAAGATTGTAGAATAAAAGATGTGGGAGGAAAGGGCACTCAAGGTGGTGCTATGGGTTTAGGAAAGAGGGTTTGGGAATCTGCTTCTCGGGAAAGGACCTGGGGGTGTTGTTTGACAGCCGACATGAGCCAGCTGTGTGCCCAGGTGGCCAGGAGGGCCAGTGGCATCCTGGCCTGGAGCAGCACTGGTGTGGCCAGTGGCACCCATGCAATGACTGTCCCCCTGTACTGGGCACTGATGAGGCCATACCTTGAATCCTGTGTTCAGGTTTGGGCCCCTCAGTACAAAAAAGACATTGAGGTGCTGGAGTGTATCCAGAGAAGGGCTCTGTAGGGTCTGGAGCACCAGTCTGGTGAGGAGCAGCTGGGGGAGCTGGGATTTTTTTTATTCTGGAGAAAAAGAGACTTGAGGGCCCTTATCACTCTACAACCACCTGAAAGGAGGTAGCAGCCAGGTGGAGGTTGGTCTCTTCTCCCAGGTAGCAAACAATAGGGCAAGAATAAATGGCCTCAAGTTGGGCTGAGGAGGTTTAGTTGGATATTAGGAAAATTTCTTCATGGAAAGGGTGGTCAGGCTCTGGAACAGGCTGCCCTGAGAAGTGGTGGAGTCACCATTCATGGATATATTTAAAAGACCTGTAGATGTGGCACTTGGGGACATGGTTTATTGCTGGGACTTGGCAGTGCTGGGTTGGACTGATGTGATGAGGTCAGGATGCAGCTCTGCTAGCGAGGTCTGTTATGCTGCTGATGCAACTTACTAAAAGAGCTGGGGGTAGAAAAGGCATTTTAGTCCCAATTCAAAGCACTTTCCATGTTGATGACAGTTCATTTGCAAGCAGCAGTGAAAGACGTGGTGTGCTGGGCTCCTAGCATGGGAATGTGTAGGAGGGGGTTTAGCAGGAGGATAAAAATCTTACCTTTGCTGGCTAATGTTAGAGTGACCCATGCTCGGAATAGTCCAGGTAAGAGGAGAGTCTTCTAATATGCATTTGTTCAGATAGGAGAGATAAATGTGCTCAGATATTTGTGTGAAAATGATCTAGCTGGTGAGCATCCAGATTTCAAAGTGCTTTCCTAGGATAACAATGTCATTTAAATGTGAGCGTGGTTTGTTTGTTTGTAATGCCTGCCAACAATCTTTCTAGGAACAGGATATAAAACTGCTACTTGGTGACTTGTTCGTTCTGTTTTGATCTGTGGTTTAATTACAGCATGTTTAATTGCTCTTTTCATTCACTCAGGAGGCAGAGCAGTTTCATTTTTTTCCCTTTCCTGCGTGTCTTTTTTTTTTGCAGGCACGCAGTTTGGTAGGATAAGACTCATCAGGTGACTCAGCAAATAAGATATTTAGATTGTCCTTTCAAACAGGAACAACTGCTCTTTTTCTCATGAGGTCACTTGATTCCAATTTATTTTTTTTTATGCCAAGCTTACTGTGTGAAGATGGGACTCCTTATTGCCATGATTTTTTATCAGAGGTTTACTGAAATTTCTTGCTTGCTTTCAAACTAGGGGGTTTTGTTTTTCCATTTATTTATCATGCCAGGTTCATACCAAGGCTGCCATTTTTCTCTGTGATCTATAAACTTCTATGAATAACTAAAAGTATCTCACATTTTCCTTATACTAAGTTAAGAAACAAATTAGATAGTTCTTCAAGAAGAATATTTATGTTGTCATAAACTACTGCTGGTGCCAAAGGGGAGATACTGTTCCCTTTCTTTTACTCAGTGTTTGTTAGTTGTTTAATGAAACAGATGAGGGACTTCTCTTTGGTTGAAACTAATGTAGAAGGCAAGATGTTTGCTGCTTCAGACTGCTAGTGGGACTTCAGACTTGACACAGAAATAAAGGAGAATATTAAAGGTGCTGGAAATAGGGTCACATGTCTATTGGGGACTCTTGTGCCTTTCGTAAGGGATGCATCTTACTGGTTTTAAGCAAATTTATGCCTAAGGACCTCTCTGTAAAGGGAAATAACTGCATGGTCAGTGTGTGATGATCTAAGTGGTAAATTGTCATAGAATGGTTTGGGTTGGAAGGAACCCTAAAGATCATTCCAGCCACCCTGCTGTGGGCCACAACACCTTCCACTGGACCACACTCCTCTAAGCCTCTTCCAACCTGGCCTTGAACACTTGCAGGGGTGGGGCATCCCACAACAGCTTGTTCCACAGTGGCCACATACTGACTCTTTACTGATGGTGGAGGAGATGCTCTTGCCTTTGCCTGTGCCTTCAGGACAGCTCCCTCCGGCACTCACAGCAGAGTGATTTGAGCAGGGTGGAAACCGTCTCCTATTTGCCATTAAACTCCGTGCTGGGTGCCAGTAGCTAATCCATGCAAGCTGTGTGCGGGTTGCTGAGCTACCTTTCCTTAGCAGAAAGGAGGTGGGAGATCATTCATGATCTCATCAATCTCAGCTGTCCTTTTGCTCAGTGTGGTGTAATTTGACAGTGCGGTCATGGTGTGCAGAGGTAATTTTGGTCAAGGCAGAAGGATGAAAAAGAATATAGGGTTAATGGAAATATTTGCCGTGTGTGTCTTATGAGTCATGTTATTTCCTCCACTTGCCAAAACAAGTTAGCATGGAAAATGGTTTACTAGTGTAACTGGGAAGACCTGTTTGTGTTTGTGAAGCATGAAAACTGCCAGCAGCCTTTGCATCCCAGAGTTCTATTTTTTGTTCCCTTCACGCCTGGTCCCCCTGGCACTAAGAGTTCGGTGTTCCCTTCCTGGGTCCCTGAAGCAAGACAGTAGGCACAGGCTTTGCGGTCCACATCAGTACCAGGTGTTCTGTGTACATTATTGTTCTGATCCTCCTCTCTGTGTCCAGAACTCCAGATCTGCCCTGATACCACGTGTTTTTTGCTTATTTGTTGTATTGAAAATTAATATTTCCCCATCCTCCCTCTGGACTCGGGACTTCATCATGTTTTCTGTTTTCATTGTCTGTTTCAGGTTTTTTTAGGTGAGTTGTAAGCCTTTTCATTTTGGCAGGGAAAATACATAGTGTTGAAATGGGGTTATGGTTGCATGAGAAGTTGTCTTTTATGTGTGGTTGTGTAGGTGTTTGTAAGTTACAGCTTTTCTAGCCAGATGATGCGGTTTTCACATGTTTGTATGTTTTCTCTTCCATTTCAATTATTCTGATGTTCTCGAATTTATTAGACGTGACTGATGTATAGGATGCTGCGTGAAATGCTGGAGTAGACAGAATAATGTTCAAAGGATACTGTGTGAGGCCCAGATGACAGTCTGCCCTCCAGGGAAGTGTAGGGCTTAACAAATGGGCTGAACTCCACCAGAGTTACTCCTTATAATTGTATATACACCTTATAATTGTATATAGTGACTCATTCTTCCTGGCCTATGACTTCTTCCTATGAAAAGTACATATTTTTGAATATCTAGCAGAATGCACCATGGTTTAATTATAGCCAATTCTTTGAAATAGCACAAAAGTGCTGTACAAATGCTATTAGCCCTGTGCACAGTCCCAGTGTTTTCTCCACTGCTTAAGCATATTCTGAGAAGGTTTTTTTGAGAACTCCTGTATTACTTTCCAGAGAGATCAAAGTTTCTTAAAAGTTTGAGAATATAAATCAGATTTAGAGTTGGTTTTTTTATTATGTTCCATCACGCTTTTTTGACCAGAACCTCACACAATGGCAGTTATACAAGGAGGATGCTGTGTATTGTTCCTTCCCTTTTGTGAAATTTTTACAAATGCAGAACATTCTTATACAAGTTCCTGAAATGAGCGATGCATGTCCCACATGAACAGAGGTGAGATTTTGCAAAGGAGAGGATAGTCTACTGTTATTTCTGAAACCAACCAGCGACACAACCCAAAATAATTATGTTCATTCTCTTTGGTGTTACGTTCTTCTTCTTACATGTAGGATAGAACAGTGTTGTAAAAATGATCCTTACTGTTGTCTCAATTCAATGAACTCTTGTCAGGAATTCTCTATAGTTGTGCAGGTTCAATGCATTTTTGAGAGGATTGAAGTATTAGTTGTGTTTACTAGTGCAATTTTGCTCCCTGCCAGCTAAGTGTTCTGGGAGAGATTTGCCACTAGTCTTTAGCCTGGTGGGTCATCTCCCTTAGCTGGTGTTTTTGGACAAGTCAGGTGTACATCCTGTCTTATTTACAGTTACTTTGGATTTAATACAGAGTTTTTCTCAGTCCTGTAGGCTTCTGCTCCTGTTGTTGTTGGGGCATGTGGCTGGTCAGGCTGTGTTTCACACACTCCCTAGAAAGCAAACTAGACATCAGTTTTCTTCTCCAAACCTCCTGCCTCCTTCATTACCTCAGGAGGGTACTGTGGGATTCCTCTCAGCGAAGGGAAGAGGCAAAAAGCCAGCCTAGAAATCCAGTCATTAATATTGTGTGATACATGGAAAGCATCTTGAAAGGGTAGTAAACAGAGAATGGATATGAAGTGTTTTGTGAAGTTTGTAGAAGTGATCACATCAATACGTCATGAAGACCCTAGAAATGCAAGAGCTGAAATGCTGAAACTGAGAAAAATGAGATTTCGGTAGGTGCTAACACAACTCACAGGAAGTGCTGACTGAACAGTGTGCATATTACTCCAATTTTAAAAATTTTTCATGTTCTCCATTTTTTCTAACACTAAAGTTCTAGCAGAGATTTTTGTGGTGACTGGGAATTTGATTATTTGAAACAAATCACCTGTACTTCTTTCAACTAGGATTCCTATCAGTATGTACCCATAGAAGAGGTCTAATTAAAAACAAACAAACAAAAAAGGATGCTGAGCAAAAGCTTTGATTCAGCAAGATTTTGAATACCCTGGCTCAGTTCCATGTCACACAGACACCAGCAGAGGTTTAATTGTATGACTTAACATAGATAGAATTGCTCATGTGTATAAAGTGCTTTGCACTTGGTTTTGTTAGTGCCAGCTGCTTGGCACTTACTGGGGTTAAGGCCTTTGGTCTTCTTCCTTTTAAAATCGGTGTTAGTTCAAAATCATGAAAAGTGTCAGTTTTCAGGAAAAGCAAGGAGAGGTATTAGGTGTGTTCAGTATGTAATGGAAATACTATATGCAAATGGAATAAAAGAGAACAAGTCAGCACTTGTTGCTTATGAATCATTTACACTGGAAAGAGGTCTCTTTGAGGGTACCAGGCTGGTACTTTTTATATTTATTTCTTGAAGGAGTTTGTGTATGAAATGTCTTTATTTCTGAAACAACACAAGCATTTTCATCAAACTGGTTTTTTAGCAACTCAGTATGTTCACCTGAAAATTGAGGCATTTGATTGAAAGACAAAGAAAGGTTGGGTGAAGTAAGTTAGATATTGAAGAGAGTCACACAGGTAATGTATAAATGAGTAAAAAAATTAAAATCTCAGTGGTATCTAGTTTAGAACAAACACATTTGATGTCTCTGCTGCTTATCCTGTGTCAAATAATGTTAGGGACCAGCAGAAAAATCATAATCCTAAATTATGGAAATAAAAATTCTTGGGTTTAAAGCTTTCAGCGTGTGTGTGCATGGACTGCTGAAAATGCTTTCGGAACATAAAATTGTATGCAAAGAGTAGAGAAATAAAAATACTTGAAAACTTCAAAAATTAAGTTTTTCTCAACAAATTACAAATGAGAGCTGATGTCATTGGGCATGTAGAATTGCATTAATAATTATCAGTTACATGGTTTTTAGAAGTTATGCTACTCATTAACTTAAAAAAATGGATATTCTGCGAATTTGCCACTTGGTGGTGCCACACTGATTTATAAATCACAGATACGAGCTGAGACAAGCTGTTGAAGTTGTATCTGAGGAGTGTACACTGAGAGACATAAATTTGGTTGGGAAACTTGGATTTTGTGACAGCACTTGTGGCAACCATTCCTCAGTTCTCGTATCTTGAGTACCTCTCTTGTCCCTCCAGTACAAGAGAGAGTAAGTGTAGAGCAAAGCTCCATCTGTGAGAACAGAGTTTCAGGAACATTTCTTCCATACCGTGCACCTGGTGAAAAACAGTTTGGATCCAGTGATATTCCAGGCACGGGGCAGAATATGGCTTTGGGGTTTCTTAAGGCAGCTGCAGGTGTGCTGCTTGAGTATTATTTTTGTGGGTGTTTGACTGGAGTAGTTCTGGTACAGTTGTGGTTTTAATGCTGCCAGAATTTCCACAGGTTTATCACTGAGCTTTATACTTGAATTGAAGGGGGATGATTATCCTGAATGTAAATCTAAACAAAAAGACTTGTGATGAAATTCACCTTCCTTCATCTCTCAGTTGCAGGGTGGCTCTTCAGAAGGCTTGAAGTTTGTTTTATTAAAATGTCTTAATTTGTCACAGTGTTTCAGTGTTACCAGTATTTGGCGTTGACCAGTATTTGCACCAGACTTAACTATTTCTTTTTGTATTTTTCTTTTTCTCTCTCTCAATACTGCAGTCCCAAAAGAATTGGTGGAGCTTCACTTGAAACTGATGAGAAAGATTGGGAAGTCTGTCACAGCAGACAGATGGGAAAAATACTTGATCAAGGTACAATATGCATGTTGTATTATCCTGCAATGCTGGAATATGGTTGTGCTGAGCAGTTATGTGAGCAAGCCTGGTATGAGCTACAGGAGCCTTGGGCTGTGCCAGCATCGACACGCGTGCATCAGATCCCAGCTTAACTTGCAGTCTGCCTGGGCTTGTGGGGAAAAAAGTCTCAGAAAACAGGCACCATCTTCTGCATGTTGGAAGAGTGTCCACCATCATAATTGGCAGGAAAATACTTTCTTGAGTATTAAGACCTTAAATGAAAAGATTTAGGAGCCTGCAGATGGGTTAAATTGAGCTGAGATCTATATGGTAGCAGTTCATTTGTATATCACTTGTCCAGGTATGATTTAATTACTGTGATTTGGCTGATATTCGTACAGGAACTATACAGAGGTCTTGTAGCATGTGTTAATAATAAAAGAAAGTATTGCAGTGATTTATATTTGCATGCTCAGAATGGCACAGCTAAGATGAAAATGTAGCAATGCATCAGTAAGAATAGAGCATCCCATTGTTTTATGTAATTTTGTCTTGGTATTTTAATTGCAGCAATGTCTTTGTTGACACTTTACATACAAATAGTTTCCAGTTGAAATAATTTTCTCTGCTTCAAAAAATGGAAATATATGGGTAGTCAAAATTAGTAGGTTACCATTTCCCCTCTGGATGTGTTCCATGTGTCTTTTAATCCACAGAACTGTAATCTTGTTATTGTCTGTACAGCCATGATCACATCTTGCTTAGAAATACTGCATCAGGGTAATAGCAATTGTACAAATAATGGCACTTGGCATATCCAGCTGCAGGTCTCCCCGTTAAATGCTGTCTATAACCTCTACAGAGAGATGAATTTGTCTGGAGGTTTGTGTACCCTTTAAGATGGTGATGTTTTTAGGGCTGGGAGTGTGTTGAGGAATAACCTGCTAAAGGGCCTTTGTTAATTCTGACCTGTTAATCAATTGTAAAGCACTGATGATAAATTTTTTAAAACAATAATGTAATAATTTATGTAATTTATGTGTATTTTGTGTATTACCAAGTATTGTGGTTACTGAAATGTGTTAAATTCCTTAATAAACCCAAAAACCATTGCAGAAAACTGAGAAAACCCAACTCTGACTCGTGAACTTATGTACCCCACTGGAGCCACTTACCAGTTGTGTGGTAAAGCAGAAAGCAGGGCGGTTAAACAAGTTTGAGGGGGTAATTTGGAAAATCTTCTTCAAAGCAGTTTGGAAATTCTTCTTCAGGGAAGCAGTAAGGAAACCTTCCCTCACACCCCTGTTAAGACCAAGTAAGTGTTAATAAATTCTACTTCATTTAACAGTCTCCAGAGCTAACTCGAAGCTTATTCTGGCCAGTGGTTCAAAGGAACCTTGAAGAACAAAGGAATTTGAATATAACTAATTAGAAAGGTATGCTAATATTGTCCCCATTTCAAAGGAGTAGATTAATTTAGAAAAGCAGGGAAGAGTACTGGGAAATGCCACAAAAGCCAGGAAAAACTGAAGAGGTGTGGAACCACTGAGAGCACTTTTCCTTGATGCCTGCACTATTGTTCCACATATTATTGATGACACTCTAAGAGGCAATGTTGACCTGTTTTTCCTTTGTTAGAAACTACTGATGTGTTGCTTTGATGAAACAGGGCATGATATAGTCTAGATATTCTTACTTAGGCAGAAACTTTAGTGGAAGATATTCAGACTTACATGCTCTTAATATTTATGCATGTATGTATTATTATATTTTGTTAATATACCAACTAATTATAAAATGTGTTTCATTTGACTGTTTTGCATATAAAAAGTATCAAAAATTGTCTCTAAGCTGTGGCTGGTACTTTGATAGATGGATATATTTTGGGATAGGAAGTAAACATGGTAGTTGAGAGTTCTTTCCCTTCCCTCTTCTGCTGGTGAACCACCCAAGTTGGATCCACCTGCATGTGCATTGGTCTTTTTTGGAAGAAAATGGCTGTAGGTCTCTGTGAGTCTGACTTCCCTCCTCTGTACAAGGAATGTCTTGTGGTGATGTATGGCTGAGGTAAAGAAATGCCTGATCCCAAGTGTTCCAACAACTAAGAGGTAGTCTCCAGCTTAGCTGATTGTGAGAAACATGTAGTGAAGTCACATTGTACTGTTTCCTGACAAAGTTTTACTTAACTATTTTCAAATAGTTTTTACTTAACTATTGTCAAAGATAACTACATTTTTATACAGAGAAGATTTCTCTGCACTGGTCCACTTGAAACCTTCAACTCAAAATCAGCACATTCTGAACACGTTTCTGATTGTTAGAATTTAGGTGTCTGTAGTCCCACCCAAGGAGACTCCACTGTCAAGGAGACTCTTCTTTCATGTTCCTGTTTTCCTTGCTTAAAGTGAACATTTGGATCTCTGGTCATAGTGTTGAATGCCCTCATAGCTGCTTTGGAATTCTTTGAGAGAGATGTTTCAGTATTTCTTGTAGAGTGGGAAGGTGCTGACCACTCTTAGCACACAGAAGCCAGCGGTTCCTGCAAGCAGCAGCTTTGTGATCAGTGTGAAGCATCCTCTCTGGGAAGGCAGAGACTAAGATTTCAACAGAGCCTGGATCAATGAGATCTGTAGTTCAGGGTTGTGACAGTACTTGTCACAATAAAGCACAATTATCTGGTTTTTAATTGTCAGAATGCAGTCATTTCAGTGTGAACAGATGCTTCATCAGCTCTGATGTCTCAAAGCTTTTGCTCTGACAGTCACACACCTCGTAGCACATGAAGCTTGTCATTATCACTCCCATACTTAATGAGTAAGTAATGAACAGCAACTGGCATATGCCCTGAGCAAGGGTTTTGATATTCCCAGTGTTCTTCATATTACATGGTCAAAAAGGAGAGAGAAAGTGGAGTAGCCTCATTTTGTGAGGGAGCAGCGATTGTCTCCTGCTGTGAGCCGTGGCTCAGCGTCAGAGAGGTGCCTGTGCAGTATTCCTTAACCTCAAAGCAGGAAAAACTGCTCTTCAGCAGGATCCCTTGTGACCAGAGTGCTCTTTACTGTTCTCTGTAGGTCACAGCTTCAAGTCAAAGTATGATTTATGGTGTGGCTGAGCTGACCTAACTGCAGGCTTACCCTTGTGCCACCTAAGAAACAGTGCCAGTACTAGGGGTGGTGGAGGGTCGGTAGTGTGGCTGTGGGGATGGGGGAGGGAGTAGCAGCCCCTGTGCTTAGTTGGAGCCCAGGTGGAGTTCTACATTATGAATCAGTTAATCTGTACTTTTGGTGGGTGAAATTGAGGATTATTTTTGCTGCTGTTTCCAGAGAAAGCTGCATTCAGATGTGATTGGCGGGTTTCTAAGTAGCTTGGTAACTGTATCTTATGTTTAATAATAATTTGTTAATTGGGAGACTGCACTGTTTTGATTGAGTCCAGCCTTACAGACTGAAGGGCAGCAGCACCTCATGCACTGATTGGACAGTTGTGATTCAGCAGGGGCACTTCAAAATAATTCCAACTTGAGGTGTAGCTGTGATCAGTTTTTGCCTCCTCATGGATATTTCTATTGGAATAGCCTCACTGACTGAAGATTCACTATGTGTCCTCAACTGATGAGCAGCTGGTCTCTTCAGGAGAGTTGTCTTAAGCACATCTGAGTTGTTTACAAGGAGAGGGAATTTCTTCTTCACCTTTATTACTGGAGCTCATGCTGATTCAATCTATTTCTCCTCTACTGCTGCTTTTTCTGGTGCTAGGATTTTTTTTCTCCCATATTGGTGTGGTTGAATTTATTTGCTTTAAATAAATTGAAATTGGCTATACTTACAATATTTGTCAAGCAGCTTGAAGCTGAAGATATTTTGTGAAGAATAATAATTCCATAGTGTGGAGTGAGTAGCAGTTGTGTTTGTTATCTGCTGTACAGTTGGACTTAAGGGGCCCCAAGAGACCCTGGCAACTTGTCTGCTAAGTGCTGCAAAGAGATATAATAAGAAGTCATGTCTGCTTGAGAGAATTTATATTCTAAATAGACAGAAATAGAAAAATGTGAGATTTGTGCACAGCAAAGACAATGATACTTTCCCATTCCAGAGTCATGCTCCCCAATTTAGGATGTTTAGACAATGTGGTGGTGATTAGGACCTCAGTGATCTCCTCTTCCATGAAAATTCAGCACAGTTGCTAATGTGCCTCAGTTTTGCTTTTTGTTGTACTGTAAGACTTTCTGACTGCAATCCCAAAGAGATCATGTATAATTAATTACAGTGGTAAGGTACTGCTAATAAAAATGCTTAAAGTTGCTTTTTTTCTCCTAACCTTAGAAATCTGCTTATTTTGTTTGTAACAGATATGTCAAGAATTCAACAGCACTTGGGCTTGGGAGATGGAAAAAAAAGGATACCTAGAAATGAGTGTTGAATGCAAACTGGGGATTCTGAAGGTATACATTCATCAGCTAAGGTTCTAAATTGCTACTTTCTCACACTTTAAGGTCTTGCAAATTTAGCTTGACTGAACCATAAGAGCATGTATTAAATACAGAGCTGATCTTGGAACAGACATAATTTTATTCATTGTAGTGGGATAGACCCAAACTGCATGTAACACTTTGTTTGCATATTTTTCACACTTTGTATGAAAATAGTCTCGTGCTTACTGCTTTGTCAAGAGCTCTTTGCCTGTGCAATGCACACTTTAAAATGTGTTTGTTACCTTGCCGAATTCCAAAGGCAAAATGGGATTTCATCTTTGGTGGTCTTGACAAAATTGTCAGGGTTGTTTCCAATTATGTATGGGTTCTATTGTAGAATGAGATAACTTGTAATATGTAATAAAAATTGAGAATGAGCTTTCTAAGCTAACCAGGGTAAGAAAAACCCAAAACCAACCCAAACCCTTGTATCTCATTTAAAAACAACATGGTTTGGAAAAAACTGATAGCTACAGCTGACACACAGATCCAACAGTGGGAGGCCTAAAAACAAGTTCCAAATGACACTGAAATGAAGTTAGCTGATTTTCTTCTTTCTGTTTATATTTTTGATATCTTACTTGATATCTTTCTACTTTTCCAGTATCTCTGTGAATGTCAGTTTGATGACAATCTAAAGTTTAAGAACATCATTAACGAGGAGGATGCTGACGCCATGCGCCTGCAGCCCATTGGTCGGGACAAGGACGGCCTCATGTACTGGTATCAGCTGGATCAGGAGCATAATGTCAGGATGTACATAGAAGAACAGGATGACCAGGATGGATCCACATGGAAGTGCATTGTTAGGTATTCCTTTTTTTTTTTTCTTTTTTTTTTTTTGTTTTCTTTTTTTTTTTTTTTTTTTTTTTTTTTTTTGTGTGTGTGTGTGGTTTTTAGCTATTTGTGACTCGGGCTTAGAAATGTGTTACAACAAATCTTCTTTTCTCACACAGTAGGATTCATGACAGTGGGATTTTCTGCATTGACATCTGTGTTCTGTTGAAAAATTGTGTACAGAAATAACTCACAGATTTGTTGGTAGCAGCCATCACATCATTTGTTTCCTGCTAGTTCAAGCTACGGTGAATATAAAGAAAGGATAGCAAGAGAAGACTCTCTTGAGAATGATGGCTCTATATTGCTTACTGACCAGCTAAATGCCTTAGAAAGTAGAACACCCTTGCTTTTTTAACTTCAGTTTTGTTAGGAAAGGTACAAATGGACAGATTTGTTCTTGAGGAAGTTATATTGCAATTACTACTGTTGGAAGGAATCCAGGGGAGGCCAAGGAGATGATGCTCAGAGGTCTGGAGCACCTGTCCTGTGAAGGCAGGCTGAGAGACTTGGGATTGTCCAGCCAGGAGAGGAAAAGGATCCGGGGAGAACTCGGAGCTCTTTCTAGTGCCAGAAGGCGAGAGGGATTTGTTACAGAGGCATGTAGGAGCAGGACAAGGGGGAATAGCTTCAAACTGACAGAGGGCTGGTTTAGATTTGATATGAAGAAATTTGTGAGAGTGGTGAGGCAGCAGCACAAGTTTCATCAAAGAAGCTGTTGCTGCCCCATTCCAGGAAATGTTCAAGGCCAGATTTGACTGGCCTTTGAGCAACTTGGTCTTGTAGAAAGTGTCCCTGCCTGTAGCAGGGAAGTTGGAACTGGATGGTCTTTGAAGATCCCTTCCAACCCAAACTATCTGCAGGATATTTACACTGAAGTCATGACTTCAGTAACCGAGGGAGTCACACAGAAGTGTTTAAACCACTATCAATGGGCCATAAAATGATAAGCATTACTACGAGTTACATGTAGACAGCTGTTGTGGGGGAATAAAGTAAATGTATCCAAACAAACAGATCAAGAGCTGATCCATGCATCATCCATCTCTTCCACGCATTATAGACTCCAAAATTCATTGCCAAAGGAAGAAGAAACCAGGGTTCTGCTGCAAAGGTTCTAACACTCCATGCTCACAGCAGAAAACCACAGTAATGCATTAAGAAATCTGAAATGGTTTTAAAACCCATGAGACTCCACATACTGGGATTGTTGCAGGCTTCCTTTCTTTCTGGAAACCTGGGGAAAACAAACCGCTGAACATTGACTTTGAAAAGCAGATGTGAGAGCCTTATTATTCTAGTCCATTAAGAAAGCAATGACTGTTCAGTCCTGGCTCAAATTCTTTATAAATTAAGGGGGTTTTTTATAGTTGGATGTGCAGTTTAAATGGGGAGTTACAGTGCACTGAGATTCATGCTCATACAGATGTGTACCAATATTTCCTACTCTCATGAGTTGGTGGACAACTTGGTGTTCTTTGTTGCATGTGCTTAGGATAAGCACTTGCAAAAAAGTATCTGAATTAATTTTCTGTTTGCTTTTGCAAATTTCACTCAAATGATATAGTTGCTTCTTTGGTGCATGAGCAGAGAGCTGTAGCTTGTTCTGCTGAGAGACAAAAAGAAATAGCAAAGAATAATCAGTGATGGTTAATGAGAGGATAATAAATAACAGAATTATAGTAGCAGCTTGGATCCAGACCCAGCAGGAATTAAGATAGATAAGTAGATAAGGTATGGATCCATTTGGTATGGATAACTTGAAAGATTTCTGACTGCAGAGGTGCAGCCACTGGTGGGACAAGCATATCACTGTGCTTGTGTTTTCACTGTATAACTCTCTGAGGTTTTCAGGGTAATTCATTTAAGCAGATAATGTTTGTTTATTCTTTTTGAATCCCTTTGGGGTAAGTAAGTGGCTTATCAGACAGTGCGTTTTTCTCTTCTAGAAACCGCAATGAGCTTGCCGAGACCCTTGAGCTCTTGAAAGCACAAATTGATCCTGCTCTGTTGAAAAACAACAATTCTCAGCAGGAGAATTCATCACGTGAAAGTCCCAGCATAGAAGATGAAGACACCAAAAAGGGTGAAGAAGCAGCTGCACAAGGTTTTCTGCCTTTTTTTCTCAAATTTAAAGTGTTTTGCTGTGGCAATGTTAGAATTTTCAGCTTCACAAAAAGTTTGTCTTAGATCAGGACTTAAAAAAAGTAAATCAAGTAAATATTGAATACTTTGAAATTCTGAATATATTTGGAAGTTTTTCAGTGTGTATTTAATCTCAAACATTTATTTATAGGAAGAGAGCTGTGTCAAAAATCTTCTCAGTAACTAACTCTGTACATTTTGTATAATATTGTAAATGCTCGTTGTTGTATGTTTTTGTGGGGCATTGAACCACTGCCAAACTTCTTCTGGTTTAGCAACATTAAAATTTGAAAAAGAAAAAAATCTGCTTGTGCAATGCTATGATTGAAATCATGTATTTGGTGTGGTGTTTATTCTTGCTTTTGAGTTAGAATCAGAAAAACATAAGTTATTTTCTCAAATGTTTTGAAGTTGACACTTTATTTCAAGAGGACATGAGCTTAAGTTAAAAGAACTTAAAATGCTAAAACATTGTAGAAGTGAGTCTGTCCTTATCTGCCTCCACTATATTGTTGTTATTAAAATCACATAATTATTTAGGTTGGAAAAGATCTCCAAGATCAAAGCCAAGAACCTTTTTCCTTCCTTAATTATCATGTCATTGCATGTATTTTGTAACTTGCCTGACTTGTTGGTTTGTGCACTGTTTTTGCTAAATATCAGTCAGCCTGAAGTATTTGACTTGTTAAGAATCTGGTCTTCTTTCAAGACCTGAAAAACTAGAAGCCTGTTATCCCAAGTAATTTTACCCCAGTTTTACTACCTGGTCTCATTATTTTGTTAAAATACGGGGAAATAATTTTACATGGAGAAACAAATTTTAGGTATTCCAGTGTGTTAGTGTTTCTACAAATGTGTACAAGTTAATTGGATATGTGGAATTAGCCAAGGCTTGTCTTGGTTTTGAATATCAAATTACTATTCTATTCTCCTCCTTTGCAGCAAGCAGTGTAGAACAGAACAAATAAATAAACTTTTAGATAAAATTGGAATTGTTGTGGAAGTACTAAGAGATGATTGTCAAAATGGCAGTAAACTGTAGCAAAGCCTGGCAGAACTGGCTTTCAGTCTAAGGCATTTCCAGTATCTAGCTGTGCGTCTAAGTGCCAACACAACCTGCATAGTTACCAACACTGCAGAATTAATTCCACATACTGATTGTGTTTTGTCTCAGTCAAGCCAGCTTAAATCATCTGATTGAGACCTCTTCTTCAGATACGATTTTTCTTTACTTTGAATTTAGGAGCAGCCATTTGAAAACATATCTACATCTATACTGTAGATAATTCTCCAAATCCTACAGCACATTCACCTGGCTCAGTACTTTTACAGTAATTTTTTTCACTCAGTAATTTTACAGCAATACACAGCATTAGGCTGTGTATTGCTGTAAAATCACCTCTAGGCACTAGTTGCAGAATCATAGAATAGTTTGGGTTGGAAGGAACCTTTAAAGGCCATCTAGTCCAACCTCCCTGCAATGAGCAGAGACATCTTCTACTGGATCAGTTAGTGCAGAGCCCCATCCAGCCTGATCATGAGCACTTCCAGGGATGGAGCAGCCAAAACTTTCCTGGGCAGCCTGTGCCTCACCACACTCATGGTGAGGAATTTTTTGGTAATGTCTAATCTAAATCTCCCTTCTCTAAATTTAAAGCCTTTACCCCTTGTCCTGTCACTCCATGCCCTTGTTAAAAGTCTTGTAAGATCCCTTTAAGTACTGGAAGATGCTATAAGATTTTTCCAGATCCTTCTCCAGGCTGGACAATTTGTGTTTCAGCCTGTTTCCATAGCAGAGGTGCTTCAGCCCTCTGAGCGTCTTCATGGCCTCACTTCTACAGGTCCATGTCCAGTGTGTGTCTAATGATTAATGAAATTATTTACATTTGCAGTGATTTGAGTGCTATCAGTGTGTCACAGAACATTCCTTAGAGCCTTTCATTTGAGAAACTGTACTATTTCCTCCTTGTAGTCCAGAGATTGCACTGAAAGCCCTACTAAGATGTAGGGAAAACATGCTGGAAGACCTGACACTTGTTGGCTTTGGCTGTTTTCCACATATCATTAAATTAGTACATGGAAATACATGGTAACCTAACCCAATGCTTATGTGTTTGCTGGCCTCACTGATTGAATCCAGTAGTGTTAGGAAAGCTTGTGCATTGACTGAGTAATTTGTGTATATGTGAAATGTTTTGTGATTAGTTCAGGAAGTTAAACTAGGGAACATCTGCTAATTTTTGGTATGGAGAGGTTTTGGGATTCTGGTGATCCTTGATGAAGTTTGGGAGTAAGCAGTAGGTGATAGGAAGAAATAGCTGAACAAAGTTTAGACAGTCAGAAATAAAGGGAAAGTGGAAGAACTTGGACACAGAGAAAATACCTCATTCTCACTGTTACAGTTAGTCTCACTTTGCAGAAGCACTTATAGGGGCTCTGAGTGGGGATCACTAATATGAAGGGGGAAAAACCAGCCTTGACCCTTCAAAATGTGCACCTCTGAAGCACCTCACCACTTCTGGAGTCTTAGAGGTGCATCTTTACTGTACTGATACTGAGGTTTATATGGATACATGCCTTGTATTTGAAAATACAAGATCTGTGAATTCCTCCTCACTGTTCTTTTCTAAAATGCTTAATTTCTTTGATTAATTGTTAGCTGTCATGTCCTTTTCCCTGTTTATTTTTAACCACTTTCAGAAGCTCTCATCACACAAAAAAACCTACACTAGCTCAATTGGAGAGGCGTGAGCTAGAAGGACAAAAAAGGGGTTTTCCCCCTTTTTCTTCACCCAAAACCCCCATCTTTTTGTTTGCAGTTGTGATATGCTTGCAAAAGCATCATCCAGGTGGCAGGTGCAGCTGTGCTAGTATATACAGTGCTATTGCATTTGCTTTTTCTAATTAGTTATATTTCTGGCTGAGACAAAATGGCTGATAAAATAAGGAAACCTGAAGCATCAAGAGGCTGTGGTAAAAATAAATAACAAACTGAAATGCACAGAGACACAGTATGGTTTATTCTAAATTCTGGAACTGTATGCCTGAATGATCTAAAACTGAGTTAGCAAAGTGGAATAACCTGGTTCTTATAGCTCTGTAGGTTTCCTGGGATATGCTACTATTCATTACTTGCTTTAAAAACAGCAGATGAAGTGAGTGTAGAATATTTTCTGCATGTAAGAGATGTAGTCATTGCCTGGAGACTCTGGATGAATTTTGCTGTTAGCCATAATGCTGAATGTCTTTTCTCTGAACTGTTGAAATACAATAGTTAAGTATATATTGAAATAAAAACGTGTACAAACAGGACTCATTTCTCTGAGGAATTTCTCTTGAAGGCCATGGAATCTTACACCATGTTGTGTTTTCTGAAATAGTCTAGAAACTCAAGTGAGATTTCATGCCTCTGCCTAGATTTTATGTATCCTCTGGATGTATTGTGGTAATACTGAAGAAGGGACTGAGATGTGTGTTGAAAGAAGCATAAATCTAGACTTCTGCTGCTGGCTTCTGAAGTTTAGCGTTATCTTAGTATATGACTAGACTGAGCGGTGGTTCTGTAGCTAAAAACTGCCAGCCCACTTATTTAATGACGGTGTTAGACAAGCCAGATTCCTACTAATTCAGTGAGAGAAGAGTCCTTTGTGTGAGATTTGGGGTGTTGGGTTTTTTAGTTATGCCTTTCTGTTTATGAAGTTCTTTGTAATCGTGTAGGTCCCTTGGTTGTTTCATAGCTGTTTTTCTCTTTCAACAGAAAATCAATTGAAAATCAAAGAAGAAAAAGAGGAGGTAGAGGAACAGTCAGTGGAATCAGAAAGTCTTCTTCCTCCTGTGGTCAAAGAAGATGAAAATGCGCCTAAAATTGAGAAAGTGGAAGAAAAAGAAATTATAAAATTGCCAGTAATAGTGAAATTAGAGAAACCTTCAGAACACAATGAAGAAAAGCAAACTGTCAAGGAAGAAAGTGACTCCTTTAAGGAAAATGTCAAGCCTGTTAAAGTAGAGGTGAAGGAAAACAAAACAGAACCCAAAGACCTAAAAGAGGTAAAAAGCTGTATGGACAAAATAGCAGTTCATGAGCCAGAGAGGTTAGAATTTTGTGGTAATGTCAAAACTCCACAAGAAATTGTGGAGAAATCCATGGAAGAAAGTGAAAAACTTAAAAATGACCAACAGGCAAAAATACCACTTAAAAAGCGAGAGATCAAACTGACAGATGACTATGACAGTCCAATAAAAGGGCCCCTCTGTAAATGTGTTACTCCAACAAAGGATGTCTTGAAGGAAGAAGGGAAACCAGAAGAAGAAGCTTTTAAGAGAGTCCCTACCATTACTGCTCTGTGTCCTGATGGAAAAGTGCTGGTAAATGGAGAGGTTAGCTGTGAAAAAATAACCCCAAGTGTCATACAAAATAATAAGTCAGAACACTCTGCTGTTACTGTGGAAGACAGTACCTCATTAAAAGAGAAAAATGGAAAAAGTGGGGAAAAAGTATCAGACTCCCTAAATTCTGTTAGTAAAATTATAAAAACATGTGAGATTGAGAAAAATGCAGTAACAGTGCTAAAAGAGATCGAGGATGTGGTCTCTGAGGTTTCTAATCAGAAAGTGCCTTCAAAGGAGGAATCTAGTCCTGTGGAAAAAGAGTCCCTTGACAGCACAACTACTGAGGCAATAGCAGAAGAGTCTTCAAACTCTGAAGACTGTGCCAAAACAGCTGAAGAGAAACAAGTCACTGATCTCAAAAATGACAGCCTGCCACCACCCAAAGAATGTTCAGAGAACCTAGAGTTGTCTCCAAATGCATCTGCTCCTGCAGAACTGCCTACGCTTGCACTGGCTGGTGAAGAGACTTTGAAAATTAACGATGAGCCTGAGGAGAAAAACGACTCTCCAAAAGTTGCTGAGATACCTCCTGTATCCACTTCACCTGTTACAGCAGAAAAACCTGTTTCAGAAAAGGAGGACTCTGACAGTAAAGTGGCTCTACCTGAGGAGAGCAAAGTAGAAGAAAAATCCAGCCCTGAAAAACAAGAGGAAGAGCCAGAAGCTGCCAAAACAGAGCCAGATAGATCAGATAATGCTCATGCATCTAATCTAGAGGATTCCTCAGAGAGTAAAAAGGAATCTCCAGTACCTAAAAGCAAATTTAAATATAAGCTAGTTTCTGAAGAAGAAACCTGTGCAACAGAGAATAAAGAAATAACTTCTGAAAGACAAAAAGAAGGAATTAAATTAACAATCAGGATCTCTAGTCGGAAGAGAAAGACAGAAACACCGCCAGAAGAGGTCAGCATTGGCCGCACGTTAAGGCGCTCACCAAGAATATCCAAGCCCACTCCGAAAGTTGTGGAGACTCGGGATCAGAAGACTGAGAAGAAGCGACCTGAAGAGGAAGAGGAGAAACCTGCAGCAGCACAAAAAGCAGAACGAAAAGAAGATGGAAAAAAACAAGAGAAGGAGACGAATTCTAAAGTTAACAAGGTAAATACAGTTTTATTACTTGGGAGTAAAGAAAATCTTATCTATAAGGAGAATATACTCTTACATAGGAATACTGAAGATTATGTTCATTGGGTCAGCTTTTGCAAGAAACTAGCGTTGCAATTCAGTTAGTGGACTCAACCAATTTAAAAACACCTCCTAGGAGAGCACTAATATACATTGACTTTTTATAAACTTCAACAGTTTATAAAATCTGCCACTTAAACCAGCCTAAGTGGAGCAAATCAAACTGAGTGAATTCTTCTAAAAAATGGCATGATCAAATGTGAGTCTGTCTGGCTGTGTGGCTTGTACTCTCTTTGGATTTACTAGAGGGATACTTGTTGGTGTATGGTTGGTCAGAATGATCATAAGCTAAAAAGGAACCAACAATTGGGGTAGAATAAAAATATGATTTCTGTTTCTAAGTGAAGCTTAAGGTATTGTTGTGGTGAATTCATGATATGATTTGGCTTTTCTCACATGTGATACACATTTTAATGTGGGTGTAGGGAGTTTTTTCATATTAACTTCTGTTTATGCAGAATAGATCTTTAAAAGTACGTGAGGTAAATATATCACAGAAAGATAAACATACATTTATATGGTGTGCTTCTGAGACTCTATTTATAAATAACCCTTTATTAATTTATCTGTTGTTTTCTCTGGATATGCAGCACAAAACAAAAGAGGAATAATGAGTTTATATTTTTAAGTGCACTTTTTTATATCAACTTGTAAAATCCTAATAATTTTCCACTGCAACATATTTTTTGACTGATGTAGCTTTTCCAAAACGTTCACTCATTTAGCAAGTTTCTTTCACATACTGCTATATTGGATAACCTTAATAAATGAACAAAAATTCTGTCACATGCATGGAGAAATGAAAAACAAATTTTTCATTTAAAGATTTTAACTAAAAAAGAAAACATATGAAAGTAAGAGTGATTTTAAGTCCTGTTGCTACACGTGTTTTAACTGTTTTAACTTGATCTTTATGTGTGAAAGATCAAGAGATCTAAAGATATTTAGTTTTCTAGAGAGATTTAAAAATAATTACGATAGAGGAAGAAGTTTGAGATGGTTAAGCTTCTGTCATTTAAACAGGATGAAGAATTCTAGGATCTTTAATAGCTTGTTTTATATCTTGGGGTTCCTTTTCTTTTTAAAGATGGGTCTTACGAAAACGTGATTTGAAATTTTGATGGTGTATGATGAATCCGTAGCCTAAACTTAGACTGTAATGGATTTGAAGTACCTTTGTTCCTAAAGCTTAGGGAGCAGTAAAATCTCTAAACTGATGTTAAGAACCTGAAACAAATTTTTACCAATATGATAAATGCCAATACGAGTCCTTCATGCAGGAGAAATAAAATATTTTGTGCATTTTACTTTATTCAGCTTATTCAGGTCTGTGAATGATTTAGACAAAATTCAAAAGACGTTTTGAGTTGAAAAAGCTGGAAAAGTTATTTTTTGTTTTCAGTGTCTGTGGGGTGGGGGTAAGAAGTTGTGAGAGAATGACAAGTGTGAGAAACAAGTCAGTCAATGGGAATAAAAGTTTTTTCTGTTTGACATACTGCTTTAAATCGAAAATACCTTAGTTGCACCAAGTAATTTAAATAATTCAGAATAGTCTTCTGAATTTCAAATAAAACCTCTTTTTCATTCAAAATATGGTAATATATTCAAAATATTTTCATTCATAACATGGTATATGATAGAAAGGGGTAGATGCCCCTTTGATTAGCAAAAAGAAGCATCAGCTGAATCATGTTTCACTTAAATAATGAAAAAGTATAAATGTGAAAGAAGACCTATATGTAAGTTATGGGCTTAAAAGGTGCAATGATCTTACTTCAGAAACAAACACATTTTCTAACGTAAAATAAAATGAATAAACTCTTTGCGGGACAGGTGGGAGAAAAAAGATTCTCTTTGGGTTGTGGAATTTACCATGTTCACTATGAAGCTGGTGTTGTCAAAATAGAAAAAATGGGGCTGAGTGGAAAAAATTGTCTTCCTATGTTTAAATATATTGGAAAATTTCTTTCTGCACGTAGATGCAATTTTTTCCTTATATCTGGTTGCATTTTAAGGATTTTGGAAAGACAATATATTCATTGAAATGCTCTGCTGTAAATTTACTGCAGCCATTTTGACTGAAATGAATCACTTCACTCTGGAAACAAATATTTTTTTAAGATCTGGGAAGAAACTCTGTGGGCTTCCTTTGTGTTTTTTTCTTTGAAATGGTGTCTCATAGAGAAGCAAAGTTCGGTGGACGGGTACGCGGACACGTGGCAGGTGGAAATACTCAAGCAATGAAGAGACTGAGGACTCTGAGAGTGAAAAAAACTCTGAGGAGGAGGAAGAAGAGGAGGAGGAGGAGGAGGAAGAAGCTCCACCTGCTGATGACGATGAGCCCTGCAAGAAGTGTGGCCTTCCCAATCATCCTGAGCTGGTAGGTTTTTGGGGAAAGCTTCTGTGAGTTGTTGTGTCAGATTTGGTGGTGTCTCAAGGCACATGATTCTTCAGGGTGGCCGTATGTAGGAAAGCATCTTCTAGGTTTTAGGTGGTAAATCAGGAGTAGATGAGTTACCTGTAATAAGGAAGTTATTTTTCCTGTTTGCCAAAACAAAAATACCATCTTTTACAAGGTGTGATGCACCTTAGCCCATTGAGAATCAGTCTGCGTGAGGCTTTGAGGTTGTGCCTGCAGTTGCAATGAATACGGGGGAAGTAACATTAAAAAAACCCCAGCAGTGTGATGTCTACTTTCCGAGGCATCAGTGTCATAGCCACATAGCTGCATAGTCATCTTCATTGGATGTAGTTGCATCTGAAGACTGAGTACAGAGAAATCCCAGACAGAGCACAACAAGATTTTGCTATTTCTCGTGGTTCTCATTTATTTGTGGTAGATACCATCACGAATTCCTCTGTTTTTCTGGGAAATCTTCATGTGCAGTCCTGATATGGATCCAGAAAAAAAGCCCACTCGTAAGTGTTTGACAGGTAAACCTGGCGTAGGTGAGAGAAAGTTTGACCTTTAGGATGTTAGAGATAAATATTCCAGTAGATACATACACAGCTTATGCCAGCTTTGTTCTCAAGTTTTATGGAAAGGAATATCTCAAGTTTTACCCAATTAAGAATGAACTTCTAGTAGTTGCCTAGTTCTGGATGCCCTGCAAGACTTTGTTCCTGCTACACAGGTAATAAAGTTATCCTGACTGAGGAAAAAGGCCAGCTTTCCTGCATAAGAGAGCACAGAGAAAACAGGTAATACCATGTCTTGTTCAGATGGGGTTTTCCACTTAGTCTAGGAACTGGAAAGCATTACCAGATTCTACACTAAGGGCACATAGTACTGAGAAGATGCAGTAAGAGGAAATCTGGTGTTAGCATGGAAAACTGTGATGAATAAACTTTTCCATAAAAACCTACCTTAGCCCTGGAAGTGTGGTACAGAATAAGTGGTACAGGGCTTTTTTTGTTTTTTTGGCACAGTCCAAACACTTCTGTGTTGGCCAGGGAAATAGTTCTGGAGCTTGTTACGTGGTAATGCCAAAAGATACTCATGATACGTTTTGTTTGCACAGATTTTGTTGTGTGACTCTTGTGACAGCGGCTACCACACAGCCTGCCTTCGCCCTCCACTGATGATCATCCCTGATGGAGAGTGGTTCTGCCCGCCTTGCCAGCATGTACGGTTCCTTTGTGGCCTCACTCTTCTTTGCAGCTTTCCTTGTGGCTGTGGGGATTGGCTGGGACTTTTAACAAGTCCTTTCTATAATCTTTTTTGTCTGTTAGACTGGGATGAATGGTAAGACTGCTGATCTTCCCTCCCATCCATTAGTAAAACTGAGTTTGTGACATGGTTTTCTCTTTCTTTGTTCTGCTAGCAATGAGTGACTGATGTGTTGCTGGGAATCTCCAGTCACACTGATTATCTCCCATCTCTGATGAAATCACAAATAGTATAGTATTAAAGATATTATGTATTAATTTTTCCCAAAAGAAACATTTAAATTATCATGCAGGAGGCAGAAGCAGTAGGCAACAAGGGATGGATCAGTGGCCAGAGCAAACAGCTGTTTCTGAAATGCTGTTCCCTCTTCAGAGACATTTGCTCAGAAGCTGGTTAGAGAAAGCTGCTGTTATTGATGAATCTCAGGGTATAGTTTGTCTCTGCTGGGAAAGCCAGGGAGGGTTGCTCTAGCCAAGTAATAGGCAAGTATGAGCCCTTATTCCAAGGTTAGAAGTAGGGTTGGTAGTTGGGAGGATAAGCAGACAGTGAGTGATGCTGCTCTTGTTAAATTAATGGGAAACCATTTGTACACGTTCTCAGGATAATCTGCCTGATTCCAACCCTTATCCTTGGTTTTAGAGAAATTCTGTACTAAAAGGGCTGTTGCCTGACAGTAAGCTAAGTGACATTGGACACAATATGAAAGGAGTGTATTTGGTGTTGATTTTTAGTTGTCTTCTGAGGAGCATTTTGAAGTAGTGATGATTTTAAATATGTAAGAATGTTTTCTTTACGCCTGTAGGTATGGCATATCCTTGTTCTGTTGCTGTTAAAGTACTCTTTAGTGTGAAAAATGACAGGTGTGTAGAAGGATGAAGAGCATCCTTGGAAATATAATGAGAGCATTAACGTGGACTAAGGCACAATTTGTCCATTAAAAGTCATTTTTGCATACAGCTCCTTGAGTATTTGCTAAGAAAATGATCCTAAAGTGTATCTCTGATTTTTGCTGCAGTGTCCACTGAACTCTAGTTCCAACCTCCTTTACCATGGGCAGAGACACCTTCCACTAGACCAGGTTGCTCAAAGTCTCATCCAACAAAGACAGGCTTTATTAGCCTTGTTCATTGAAGAGGAGCCTCCAGTGTAGCAAGGCTTCATCCAGATACAGACTGTGTGAATGAAGAGTCAGAATGTTCTTTGATGTGAAAATAGCTGGCTATGAAATAAATTAATACTGTGTTTCCTTCCTTTAGAAATTGCTCTGTGAGAAATTAGAGGAACAATTACAAGATCTGGATGTTGTCTTAAAAAAGAAGGAGCGTGCAGAACGCAGGTACTGTTGTTTGGGTGCACTCACAGCAGTGCTGTGCAGGGGTGGTAATAATTGAGCTAGCATTAAAATAGCTGAGGACTGGGGAGAAAAGCAGTGAAGAGACTGGGAATTGGTAAGACCAATTTTGACTTCCCACCAATTGTTACTGACTCGGTACTGGGGCAGCTTGCAAGAAGGGAGGAAAAGTACAATAACTGGAAAAGATAAGCAAATACATTTGTACTAAACTTGGCTTAAAGTGCTTGAACATGAGTTTGACTTTGTTATACCAACAGTTAAAGGATTTCCAGCACTGATTCAGCTGACTGTCAATCATGTGTAGTGTAGCTGCTGGAAGCAAGTTTAAGTCTTGACTTTGCTCCAATAGTCATCCAGATTATTGTGGTATTTGAGAATTGTTGCTTTAGATTCTGTTAAACTCTACCTAATGTACAAGATTATGCAGCAACTGCTGTGGGGCAGTGAGCACAGAATCACAGAATATTCTGAGTTGGAAGAGTCCCACAAGGATCATCGAGTTCAACTCTTCAGTGAATGGCCCATGCAGGGGTTGAACACACAACCTTGGCATTATCATCACCCGGTTCTGACTAACTGTCCACCCCTGCCATCACCAAAGGCAAAATGCAGACGTATTTACTGCAGTTAGGAACAACAGCCTTAACAGTTGGAACGTTCTATTGGCAGTTTTCAGACCTTTCAGACCAGGAAATGAGGGACATGAAACACAGTCTGCATAATTTATACCTTTCAGGACATATATTGAGTACTTTGCAGAATTTAATAACATCTGTATGCATTATTAAACAAAATTTTGCATGAATTTTATCTTAAAAGGCAAATAAATGTCTTTAAAAGGTGAGACCCTTTTAAAGACAGTAATTGTGCAGGCTTATATTTGTGGAAGGGACTGTAGTATTACATGGGATGTAGTGAGTCAGTGCTGGGAAGATGGGAGCACAATCTGTGTCTGCTTTCAGCTTTCTTCAAATCTGTTTGTTATTGCTGTTGCAGCAGCAACAATGATAGTGACAGATCAAGTACCAACTGTTCCTGATGTCACTACTTCTGCTCAGAGTGTATCTAGATCATACTGTGGTGAAATTATCTATTGCCAATTCTGCTGAATTTGTAGCTGTGGGAATGAAACTATCAGCTATTTTTATGAGTGCACTCAGCGTATACACAGCCTCCATCTGTGCAGAGTATGGGACACACAGGACCTCTGCTGCTTTGCTTTATGGTGGGAGTGCTCATTACTAGTGAACAGTATTTTTGGGCCTACTTTGGTAAATATTCTGCTGGCAAACATTATATGGAATGCAAGCTTTTGCCAGTCTGTCTTGCTTTTTTGAAATTACCAGTGTTTCATAAAAACACAATCTTCTGAGAGCAACAAGAGAGAATATGGTTGATATCATAGCAGTTTTCAGTGTCTGAAACAGATGTTTAAGTGTTTTGCAATTTGATCCTCATACCAAATGAACCTAATGCTTTATATATTGTATGTCATACAATTGAGGTTTTTAGTTAGTTTCCAGTGTTTTTTTCTTAAAAATAAGCTTGAGTTATAATATCACAATGCAATAGTTGGATATGGAAGTCTTCCAACTTAATGCTGTATTGTAGCAAATAAGAAGGTAAAAAGGCTGAATAATCATAATGCCAGAGGAAATTATAGTTGTTATTACAGCTCAGTGTGTATGTTAAAGTAGGCTGGTTGCTTGGGGCACAGATATACTTGAATACAGTGTTTCTGAAAACTCAGTATGTAGTTGGTGTGTGCCTTTTTGGCAAAGAGAAGAAATCCAACTGTGTCATTATGGATTTTTCTACCTAATAGGTTCTTCAAAGCAGTGTTGCTATTGTGCTTTTTGAAGTTGTGACATTGTTGTGCTCTTTCCAGCTCTCAGGAATCTGACTGAGGCTGATTCAGCTGCTCAGCCGTGTGCTTGGGCATCTCCAAACTGTTAGGACACTGATTTTTTTTTAAATGAAACCTTTAGGTTTCCCCTTGACTTACAAATACAAATGGATGAAATACTATCTTTTTTCCCCTTTTTTTTTTTTGTTCATGAATTGGAAATGCTCCCACAACAACCTGGATGAATTTCAGGTTTCTCATGTACAGACTACCTTCTATAATCATGTCGTACCACCAGCTGGAGGGAGTGGACATTAAAGCCTTCTAGGATCTCCCTTTTAATCCATGTTGGATACTTTGAGACTTCTTGATGGAAATTCTCTCTAGGAACTACTTGTCTAATTCTCCCAGACCAAACCATGTGGGGTACTTGCTTTCATGCGCACTTTCATGACTTCCCTGTTGCAGCTTTTGCAGACGTGTATTTGAGATAAAATGTTTTCTCGAATTTGCCTAGGAAATAACCTTGACAGTGCTTATCTGCTGCTGCCTTTGGAGATGCCTTGATTCAAATGTTTAAACTCTTGGCTGAAGTCCTGAGCTCCTGTCTGCCACAAAAGGAATAAGGAATTAATTCGATATCATTTTTTATTTCATTTCAAGACCTTGACCTCAGCAGAATTTTCTTGTTCCATTTGCTGATTTGTTAAGCAAGTGTATACTTAAGCCAGGGAGAAGAATAGCAGAACTGGGAAACTATGCTGATCATGTTTAAAAACAGATGAATTTTTTTAATCTCCTGTCTCTTGATGTTTTGCATTACAAGAAATGAGAAGTTGAGTAAACCATCAAAGACACTTGCTGGATACTAAAATGTTTGCACTTCTAGCTCCTTTCTCATTTCAGTTACTGTATTCCTTGCTTTAAAATGTTCTTTTAATTAATTTTCAAGAGCATAGTGATTTTGCACAGCATCCTTCCTCCTTATCCAACCAATCTAATAGTGCCCAGTTGGATAAGGATTTCTTTTTATCTGTCACTTAGGAATATTTACATTAGAATGCAAAATCGATTCCTTATATAGACAGCCAATCATTTCAGTAGGCATAACGATACTACGTTGTTGAAGTCCATGGTCTTTTTACCTGTAAAACAACGTTTTACTCTTTGTCAGTATTACTTTAGGAACTGTGTTTGTTCATTTTATTTAAGAATATTATGCTAGAAAGTGCAGAGGGCTACTTGGAAGACTTTCAAAATTTACTTAGATTCTTCAGAACTTAATGAAGTGGAAACAAAATTTTTACACATTGATGCTTCTATATGTAAAACATCACACAATGAAGTAAACATATCTAAAATTAATATGTCTTTGGTATTTTTGTAGTTATGTGCATGATATGTCCTATTGCAACTCAAGTGTAGTGTGACAGGCTCATACGAGCACTCCCTGTAACTTCAACAGTCTGATTCTGGTTGATTGAGATACTTCAGTTCAAAAATCCATGTCCCTCCAGACACCAGTAAATGCCACCAACTTTCATTGTGCTCTTAATTTCTTTAAATTACCCCTTGTTTTCCTAGATAAAGGCTAGCAGGGACCTGTGGTGATGGGAGTTTGGTTACCCACCCTAGTCTGCATTAGTACCTGGCTATTCTTCCTCGAAGACTGCTATTTTGAAAGCTCAGTTCAGTACCATGAAGATCAGCATGCAGTGCTGTTTGTGAAGTGTCAGCAAGTCCATCCCTAGCTGAGACTGACAGGACTTAGGGAAGACTTGTCCTTCAGGAGCCAGAGCTGTCCCCGAGGCAATTCATATGATGCAGAATGTCAGTGTTGAGGAAAGCTAAGTCTAAACTGAATTTTACTTCTGTAGATTTAATCCTGTAACACGCTGTGGACAAGGAGGACAGCCTGCTTCTCCTTACAAGAGTCTGTCCTGTATTTGGATACTTATCTCTCTCTTCCATCTTCAGTCAACTCTACACTGTTCCATTCTATATTTTCAGTCCTTCTTTACAAGGCATGTCTGCTGCCCTTCAGTAACTCCCACTGGCTAGCTCTGAACTATTCAGCTGGATCACATGTTTCTTGGAGAATGTGTGGTGCCCAGATGGCTCTAAGTGCTCCAGCCAGGTGTGAACAGGACTGACTGCCATGGCAGGTGTCCTTCAGGTGTCCTGTCGGCTGTTGTCCTATTTGCACGTCCATCTGTCATCATAGCTCTTTATGCAGCAGTTTGACTCTGCTGATCTCTGCTCAGGCTGTTCTTCTCTGGCAGAGAATTGCTCTGCAGGCAGTTATTTGTCCCCTGGTGTTTGTATAGTTGGTTCTTCCTGCTTGGGTATAATATCTGGCATTTATTAATTTTGGATTGCATCCTATCTTTATATATTTTTTCCAGTTCAGTGTGATTCTATTCCCATTTTATCTTTCATCACCTTCACGATTGGTGGTAGTTACGAATCTGACGACATAGTCTTCATCACAGCATTAATATTTTTCAGTTGGTTTTTACTTGCCTTTTATACCTCAAATTCAATAATTTCTTTGGTGCCCACAATCTTCAAATACTTTTGATTGTCAGAACTCTTTGGAAATCTCTTAAATTATACATGCAGCAAAATGTAATCGTGAGAATTAGCACATAATCCCAATTTCAAAAACTTTTCACTTAGAACATTCTCTTGGGATGTTTCTGCCTACTGATATAGTAAGAGCTTCAAATGGTGCTAATTATAGTATTATTTTAGATATCTGCAGACTTTCTGTAAGCTTATTTTAATTTTCTTTCTCTCCTCAAGAAAAGAGCGATTGGTGTACGTTGGTATCAGTATTGAGAACATCATTCCACCTCAGGTAAGCTAGTCTGTTTATGTGGTATTATTGTTTTATTTTCTAAACTTCTCAGGGAGGAAGTCTCTCAGTGCTGTGTCAGAGGTGCTAGTAGCATCTTGGAAAGAAAAGTCAATCTATATGCAAATCAGAAATAATTCTAGACCCTTCATTTTAGACTGAATATAGTAGAGAAACCAAAGGAGCCTTACGGTGTTTATTAGAGCCACCTGATGCCACACAGAGTCCTCTCCCAGTGAGGGATTGCCTGACTACCTCCCTGCCCATTACATTTGGGTTTTGAGTTGAGTGCTCAATATTCAGTAGTTTGTATAGTTGGGAATCAGTTAGTTAACTGTGGTGTTTGCTGTGCAGTTATCTAGGTCTGAGCTAATTGTCATGGCTTTCCTTTGGAACTGATGGAAACAAATGTTTCTGGCTTATGAATCAGAGGGAATATGTAGTATCTCTAGGCAGCATAGTATTTGCCTTCAAGGAGTGGATGTTAAGGTCATGTGAATAAAAACTGTAAACATTTAATGTTTCATTAACAGATGCTTTTGTGTGGTTTCCCTTGAGAAAAGAGGAAAAATGCATTGATTCATGTGAAGGACAGCCTCCTCACACTTAAATACACTTTAAAGCAAGTCTCTTGAAGTCTTAGCCAAATGCTTTCATCTGGAATTATATAATCACTCTTTGCAGTTTAAAATGGAACTTTTGTTCATTTTAAACATAGACTTTCCACTCTGCCTGGTTGTCACAAGGCTAGCTTTTTCTCCCTGTCTCTGAATAACAGAAAAACTATAGCAGACTTTTCAAACTTGCAGAAGAATCTATGGCTTAGAGCAAATACTTGAAAAATGCAGCCTGGGGGCAGATTATTTTGCTTTTAAATTAATAACTTGCAAGCAATATAATGAAACTAACCTCCATGAAGATTTATTGAAACTGAACCACGTAAAGGTATTCCTGTGTTCAGTATGTAGAGATGGTGGCCACAGTTTGTTCAGCTGCCACATTTACACATTTACTAGTCCTGGAAGTATCACCCAAGGCATGATCTCAGCATTGGAGCATAAACAGAATAATCCAATAGCCTGAACCCTTAAACTCTGTGTTTGGAAATTATGTAGCCTATAAGGGCAAAATGTGCAAATTCACCTGAACTGCTGTAATAAGTCACTATATTACAAGTTAAAATGTGCTGGGTTGGGCATATGAGCCTTCTAGACAGAATGAATAATTTGTATTGTGAGTTCAGTCATAATGAGTGTGAAGGGAGGGAGGAGATAAAGCTTTTTGACACTTCTGTCTCACCTGAACAGGAGCCGGAAATACCTGAAGGTCAGGAAGAAAAGAAGAAAGATTCCAAAAAGCCCAAATCGAAACTTGAACGGAGATCTACCAGAACCCGAAAGTGCATAAGCTACAGGTCAGCAGCTTGTTAAAATAGCTTGTACAGCAAAAGTCATACTGATGCTTCCTTTCTGAATCATCCCACCACTTCTCATGTAAAATTTTACATTTAGCAGGGAAGCTCAGCTAAAGTGTCTTTGTTCTTCCCTCTGAACACTGGTCATGCTTGGTGGTTGTGAGAGCATGAGGTGGTATAGTAAAGGGGTGATGCATTAAAAAAATTAAAATGTATATGGTGTTCTGTTCAGGAATACTGGAGGAGTATTGTACTATTTGGTACTACTCAAGTTTCTAGAGTGAGTTAAAGCAGGTGAATTAAACCTCTTCTTTCTCTTGCAAAGGAGACTTTAATTCCTTGCTTTCATTCCTCTCCCCAGCTTAGACCTTCCTTAAATGAAAGGGGCATGAAACTTAAAATGTAATTATCACACAGTGCAACTAAAAATGCAGCTTTTTGGAGAAATCTGTAACTCTTTAGAGATTGTGACAAAAATGCAATTAGTAAATGAAAGTACCAAGATACTTAGACTCTGCATTCTGAAAGTAGGATAGGTCACTAAGGTTTTCAAAATTCAGCATGATCTTAATAACAACATTTGTTCTCAGTGTATTACCAAGTTGTTTTTATAAACAGCTTTCTAAATAATACCTTGTGACACTCTGTATTGTCTTCAGTTCACCAGGCAAGTAGAATGCCCTTGGAATTAGGAAAGAATGTGGCTGCCTGAGAGTGTAGGGTTTGTCCTGGATGCATTAGGAATGTTAAGAGAAAACTCTATCTTTTCAGTAGTTGCTGTGTGTAGACCTTTATCATCAAAAATTATAACTTCCCAACAATAACCATCATTGAATTTATAGTTACCCTGGTTTTGCTGCTGAGGAGAGGCATGGCATTTCTGTAGACTTGAGTTTTCCAGCCTGGTCAGAACCCTCAGTCTGACTTTGCTTAGCTGTTGGATTTTAGTAGTTTTTTGAATGAACAGCAGAAAATGCCATTGCTGCTTTGGGAAATTCAGCTTTCCCTGTAAGGAATGTTATGCTGTGGGCAAGACTATATGCATCTGCTGTTATGTTAATGACAGGTCAGGCAGCATCTGACCAGGAGGAAAAAAAACCCCTTGCCTGTAGGGTGGGGTGTGTGTGGCACGACTTCAGCAGGACCCGTGTTGTGCAATGACAGTAAATTTTTATTAAATGTAATGTTTCAGAAAAATCAATCTTCTGATAAAAAGTGATAATCTTTCTCACAGACTTCATCATACACATAAGTTTGAGCTGGTGAAAATATTACAGGTATCAGTGTGTCAGATTTATGTCTGCAGTGAAGCTGCACTGGTGTCACGGAGAGTTGTGGACATCAGAGGAAAATAAATGCCGAAAGTCTTATTCCACAGAAGACAGATCTGAATTGTGGAGCATCCTGTTCTCTAAAGGATCCGTAATCCCTTTGTATCACCTGTCTGTTGAGTCCTCTCGTGAGCAAGTTAGCAAAAACCTACATCATGAATAAAGCAGCAGCAGCAGCAATTATGTTCCATTACACATAATGAACAAGCAGTTGTCAGCTCGTGGCTGAGCTCAGGTTATTTGTTAGCAGTGGTTTGAAAACATTAAGTGATTTCTCACATTTTAAAGAGGGTGTTTTTTTTTTTTTAGCTGTGTGGAGGAAAAAGTGTTTGAGTAATGTGGAACTAATTTTACTGATGGAATAATTTCAGAGTTATTTCTTTGCTAGGTAAAGCTGCCTTGAGAGTGGCATGCAGTTGCTCCTAAGTAATATAAAGATATCAGAAGTCCTTATTTTTAAAGGAGAAAGTTTTTCATGCTTACTTTTGGAATACAGAGTAAAGTAGTAGATTTATTTTTTTCTTGTACTGCTGTATGTTCCTGTGGAGGACCAAGGTAAATATAACTGTAATCTTTCTTTCATTACCGAGAAGTGGAATCTTTAATGAATGTATTGTCCAGTTCTGGTTGTCTGTATCTAAAAATACCAAAAAATTAACTTTTTAAAAAACGAGAAGAAAAATTTGCATCTAAATAAAAAGTCTTTTCTAAATAGTTAATAAAATTTGTACTTTTGCATGTTGGAGCTAAAGGCATCTGTTTTTTCAAACTGGCAACAATCCTTTTTTTATGGAATTTGAATTCATAACTGAAGAAACAAGCTGAGGTCATCTGTGTTGAAAGGATCTTTTTTCTTCAGTTTGCTATTTTCTTTAAATGAGTTACTCAGGGTACAGAAATTTATGCAGTTTTATAAAAGCTGTTGCAGGACAAGCATACTCAAAGACTTTGCTTTTGTTTGTCCTATTCAGTTATGTAACATTGCATTACAATTTACTTACGTAGATTTATGAGGAACTTTGTACTTTGTGTTTTATTTTATCTGTCCAGCTTAGAATGTTGCAGATCCATAAAGTATTGTGAGCTGTAAGAGTAGGAAGCAGCCATGTGAAATCAGTTCTGAAGGAAAATGTGGACAGAATAAAGAATTTTACATTGAGTTTAACAGATGATTCTCAGGCTGTTTTGAAGGTTGATAGAGCTAATGTCATCTAATAAAAGCTGTGGAAAAATGATGAATACTTTGTGTGAAAATGCTATTGAAACCATTTCAAAGAACTTTCAGATTACATATTGTTAAATTCAGAGGCCTGTTGTGTAAAATGGAAGGGGATTTCTGTTCATGTCACTCCATAGTAAGACAGGCAATGGTAAATAATCCACAAGCAAATAGAAGTAAAAAACACAACTTTGATAATAAACCAGCCATTTTTTAAAATTCTGTCCCATTATTTTAGTTAATTAATTATGTATCTAGCCCTCTGTCTGTGCAGTGTAATTTTTTCAGATTTTGAGGTATGTTTTTGTAACAATTTAATTAAGGTTTACTTCAAAGTGGTAAATGGAAGCTGTTATTTTTAGGTTTGATGAATTTGATGAGGCAATTGATGAGGCAATTGAAGATGATATCAAGGAGGCTGATGGAGGAGGTATGTTTCTGATGTTACTTGTTGTGCATTGCAATGGTGGTAAGAAGATGGAGAACAAATTTATTTTGATATGAGAAGCAACAAATATAATTCTCTCCCTTTAAACTCTGTAGTTTGTCAGGGACTTTTTTTACTGCTGTATTTTTGGAACTAAATAATTTCCCTTAGGAATGGCTGTCCCATGCTGCCAAAAGATGTCAGAAAATTAGTTAAAGTTCATAGTTACATCTAGCCCTTACAGGTTTTTATCTATGTGTAATGAGTACATTTTGGATATGAGATTGGTATGGCAGCAGTGCTGTTGACATTTGTCCCCTGTAAAAAGAGGGCTCACAAATGGGTCTGCAGTTGGACCCCCTAAAGATTGGGTGTACCAAATTGTCTTAATATTCATCCAGCTCTATTAGCACTTCTCAGTTGAACACCAATAAAGTGAAATTCTGTTCTTTGTTGTCTGTTAAGGCAACATGGGACCAAAACAGAGATCTTCAGCACTGTCTGAGGGATGGAGGTGGATTTGTGCTTCTGCATCACCTTAACTTGCCGTAACAAAAGAAACGTTGCTCCTCAGTTGTTTGGCCTGTGGCATCTCCAGACACTCACCAGTTTCAGACCTCGTGGATGCACACAGACGATCTGAAAAATCTTGTGTCTGTGGGTGTGTAACAAAGGGTCCGTTACGGTAAACATAACCAAGTCTCAACACTAAAGCACCTTTTCAAAAATCCCACTTCTTGGCCAAACCACAGCTCAAACTCTTCATCTCCCAAGAACGATATTCAACATTATGAAAAAAGTGTACTTTCTGGTAATTGTCCTCTCAAAATGCACTGACATGGCAATAATGTGTGTTGGGCATGAGAATGCAGACACTTAACCATTACCATCTGCTTGGACCTCAATATTTCCAAGTGACCATAGCTGGGCTGTGTGTGTCAGGAGCAAGACTCTGGGCAGAGTCTTGCTTGACAAGAGAATATTCTGCTTGACAGAAAATAAACTGAAGTTAGGCACATGCAAGAAAGATCTCTAGAAAATTAAACAAGAAAATAAAGTTGCTATTTTTTTCCCTTTCTGTCACTGAATTCAGGCATTGGCAGAGGCAAAGACATGTCAAATATCACAGGTCACCGTGGAAAAGACATTTCCACAATCCTAGAGGAGGAAAGGAAGGAAAACAAGCGACCACAACGGGCTGCTGCAGCACGACGCAAGAAACGACGGCGACTAAATGACTTGGATAGTGACAGTAACATGGATGAAGAGGAGAGTGAGGATGAATTCAAGATCAGTGATGGGTGGGTCTGCAATTTAACTTCCACAGGTTACCAACCTCTACAGGCTTTGGTGACTCTGCAGTGCCCCTGAAATGACCATCAGGAGCATGTTCCCAGTGCTGTAATGACACTGCACAGTACCAGTAAAAATCAAAGAATGATAGAATGGTTTGGGTTGAAAGGGATCTTAAAAATTACCCAGTTCCAAACTCACTACCATAGAGTCCACCTGGCCTAGGGGAACGTCATTGTACTGGAAAAACTGCACTCTGGATCCATGTGCTTACATCAGCCAGTCTGTATTTCAAGCATAACACATTCTAGAAGTGTTACTGAGATGTTTGAGGCCTCACTACAGGCTTCTGGTAGTGAAGGAGCCAGGTGGGCTCAGTTCTCTGGCTGATGTTACTGTCGAGAAGAAATCCATAACAGAAATGTAGCTAAAATGAGGCTGATGATTTCCTTTTAAAAAAATGAGTTGAAAATTTGTATTTTGTGGAATTTTTTTGGCCTGATTGTCATTTAGAAATCGGAAGAGGAAAATTTTCATTATTTAGAGCATCCAGAACTTGACAGGCAGATTCTGAAATTCATTCTTGATTGCTGCTCTGTAGGAGGTAGAGTTTGAAAACAAAGAGGTGGCTTATACTATAGAACACAAATACTTGTCATGTGAAGCTTTAAGCTCTAAATGAATATTTGCTCTGGCTGACTGAAGCTCACTTTCCACAGAATTTTTCATCATTCAGTCTGGGCAATTACTGATGTTAAAAAAGTTGATAATTTTAGATTAACTTTAAGCTTCAATAAAGCAACATAATAAAGGAAACATGAGGCTGTAGGCTCTTTACCAGCAACATTTAAAGCTTTACACCAATCATTGAGTCAATTTACTAAGTTTATGGAAAATCTATACAAGACGAATGCAAACTTTAAACTTTGTTTTTCACCTGTGACCATGCTGAGGACATTTCAGTGGCAGTCGGAATAATTGAGCGACACATGCTGGAAACTTCCAGTCAATGAGCATAGCTTGTGGAAATGTTACAGAATTAATAGTGCATTGATCTGTTGAAGTGTGCTCATGCATTCTCAACTCCATCCTCTGCTTAAGGCCTTCTGGATCTTACACTGGAATTTAGATTTGTCTGGCAGAAAAATGCAAGTGACTGTGTACCTTCAGTTCTCAATGGTTTTTAAAAAAGCCTTGGCTCATTTGAAATTATGAGAATGTTACAAGTTTATAAGACTGTGAGGTGCATGTTTTGCATTAGAGCCATGGTTTTGTGTTAAGACACGATATGCTAATTCTCAGAAATTTTGTGGGACAGTGCTGGGTTTGTAAAGGAAAGGTTAGCTTTGCTAGAACATGGTTTGTGTTTTTTTCCCTACACAGTTACTGCTGTGCAGACATTACATTGCAGTGAATGATATGAACACTCATCTGTCCTGTGTTAATGCCACCTGCAGTGTTGGTTTGACAGAGGGTTTATATCCACCTGCTGTTGTAGTCTGCTGTGCAATGTCATGCGTTGTAGAGCCATATCCCAAATACACAGCCAAACTCTCATGTCAGTGATGGCAGCTTGCTCTCTCTGGGTCTTTGCTCCTCGTTATAAGATCTGTGCATTTATTTATCTTGTGTAAAATGATACTTACCACTTGCTTGTAAAATACAAGTACTAGTTCAATCTTTTGGTTGTGATACCCCTCTCTGTTGTCTGGGGTGTTCCTTTGAACAGATCTCAGGATGAGTTTGTTATATCAGAGGAAAATCTGGATGAAAGTGAAGATGACCCACCATCAAACGAGGACAGTGACTCCGAGTTCTGCGCCCGCATATCCAGGCGACATCTCTCCAGGCCCATGAGGCAAAGCAGGAGGTTACGAAGGAAAACAGTCAAGAAAAAATACTCTGAAGATGATGAAGATGAAGAGTCTGAGGAAAATTCAAGCAGAGAGTCTGGTGAGTATAAGCAATCTTTGATATTTTCAGTACTCTGTTCTGGAGAGAGGGAGAATAGCAGTCTGAGTTTCTGTCATGACTGACACTAACTTGTTTGCCTGCTTTGGTCAAGTCAGATGTCATCTTTCCTGTAATGCAGTTTGCTATTTGTTCTGCTGTCAGTATTTTTCAGGAAACTGATATTGAGCATTAGGTTCTTGTCATTTCTAGGTAGTTATGTATTTAAGTAAATGCTTGTGCTATGATTCTAGAGGCCACCATTGAGGATAGTTGTAGCTACCTCTGTACCTCTCCTGTTTGGCACATGATTATGGAAAGAGGATGGAGACAAAAGTGTGCTTCTTTATAGCTAGTAGAAAACCTTCTGAACACACCTATGAAAAAGGTTCTGAAAGAAACGTTATCTGTCACTTTTATGGAAGAAAACTTCAGTTGTGTGGAATTCTGTGTTTTCTGGGAGGCTTGAAAGCAAAGAAAAACACCTTGAGTCTCTCTCTTGAAATTCTTTAAAATCCGTAGTAACGAAAGACTCTTGCATCACAGAAGATAATAATTCACTTTATTCTGCTTGTCCTTCAGCTACTTCATTTTCCATTGGTTTGAAGTGTGAGAATAACTCTGCATAAACCTTTTCATGAAAGATGATCAGCATCTTTCTCTGAAGACTGTCCTCCTTGTTTCTGCTTCATTTGAGACACAGACTAGAAAGTGTGATGTACATAAGCACTCATTTTTTCTCACTCTTATTGTGAATTTAAGGTTCTAACTATACTGGAGTGTTAACTTACTGCTGTGTGTGTTATCTTTCCAGTGTTTTATCAGTCTGTCTAGAATATAGATGATGAACATGTTGGAGTAAGTTGCTTTGGAGTACTGATTTCCAAAAGTAAGGTTCATGCATGGACAGATGAAGACAACTATATGAGTGTTTAGAGTGATTGTTGTCTCCCTGTCTTTAATGCATCATTGCACTGATCATAAGCTCTTACCAATGAAGGTACTGGCAGAAGTCTAAAGAGATTGCTTATCTCTTCTGTAATGCACAAGAGCAACTGTTTGTTTCCTGGTGGACACAAAATTAACTATTTCCAGTGTCATTCCATATATATCTAAAAGCGTAATCTTAACTGTGTGTTTCTATTTCTCTCTTACCCTCATTACTGTCCATCAGGATCCTGCTTTAAGCCTGTTTTGAGCTAAGAAATCAGGTGCCCTGCAAGAGGCTATATTTTCAGTCTCCAGAGATGGACTTTCTTTTTGAAGCTGGTTGCTCTCGCTGACTTGCTCTGTTCCTTTGTCTAATGTTTTAGGAAGTAAAGAGGATGCCACTTTGATTTGTGACTCATGTCAATCACTAACTTAGGAACAGTATGTGACTTTTATAGAAATATATCTTGGGATAATTGTTCTGGCATAGCTCAGCGAAAAGCAACTGAAGTTGTTTAGAGGCTATTTTCAACTGGTGTAAATAAATTTAATTTTTGAAGACACTAGCTGCAGTAAACTGGTGCAGGAAGAACTGTGATTGATGGTAAGTTTCTTCTGTATAGTTTTGGTTTTAAGCAAACTCACGATTGAGTGAAACTGATTTCTGTTCTTAACTTATATAACTCAGGTATTGGAGTTTCATCTTCTCAGTTGTTTTTCATCTACCTGTTCTTAAAAGTCTCCTAGTAGAGTAAATTTATTTAAATTTTAAAAGCAGAACAGACTCTTCTGAAGCACTGGTAACGTGTGCCATCAATTTAGTAAGGTTGTTTCCACTGTCAGGAATTGTAGAGACATCTTTGACACCAGTAGAGATAAGACAACAAAAATATGTAAGGAAACTTATCTGAATGAGGAAACTTACCTTAATTGTTTATGTGAGACAGTTTTGCTTTGATGGAATAATGCACATCACTCTTTTATTCTGTACAGAGAGTGGTGATTACACAGATTACAGTGATGATGATTACCTGGAAACTAGGAGGAGAAGATCAAGACGGAATCAGAAGAGACAAGTTAATTATAAGGAAGATTCAGAAAGTGATGGCTCACAGAAAAGTGTCCGATATGGGAAGGAGTTGAGAAGAGTTCATAAACGCAGGCTCTCCACTTCAGATAGTGAAGGTAAAATAACCAGACCAGCATTTCCAGGGACAGGTGTATGTCAGCATCAGCATGAAGGGAAAGTTACATAATTCCAAGATTTCAGAGAATTGTCTTTCTAGTGTTCCTTGGCATTTCTCAGAAACTCTTTGCTTCTGAAACAGCCCACTGGTACTTTATGATGCACTGAGTCACTTCTCAAATTTATCATTGCCCCTAATCCTGACTTCCAGTTCTGAATTTACTGTGCCTGACACAGAGTGTTTGGATTCCAAAATTGGCACTAATGCAACTGTTTCACCACTTTTCTGTTAAGAGGTCACAAAGCTGCATCCCACAAGCCTCTAAAGATTCTCTTATGTAAGAGGAAGGGCATTGCCTTTGGTGCCCTGACTGTGCTTATGCTGGTGGTTCAGACTAATTCCATCTCCTGTTTAAGGAGCTGTGTCAAATGCAGAGGAAGCCCCTCTCAGTAATATCAGGCACACCATGAATGATTGGTGTGCCTTGTGATTTATAATTAATTAGGATTTACAAAACTAGCCACTGACTGTAGCTGTTTTGGACTGTGGGTGCCTGGCTTAACCAGACTTTAGGTCTGGCTTTCTGAATGCTGAGCAGTGCAGGTTGCAGTGGATACCAGGCTTCCTCAGAAACTGAGCTGTCCTTGACAGACTGAGTGCCTCAGTTTTGGAAGGGCTATGCTGAGATTACAGAATGGTAGAGTATCCTCTAGGTTAGGGAAAGGAAACCTAGAAAGGTTTCCTTTCTAGGAAAGGAAACAAGTGATGCAAGTCTGTAGTATCTCAAAAACATGATCTTCAATACAGCCTGGTCACAGGCTCTCTGGTGGCTTTTTTTTTTTGCCAGCACTAGTGGCTTTAAATGTTCCCTGATTGACGTTGTCTTTTCTTCATGAAATCCCATTTCCTTGGGTATCTTTAGTATTGGCTTTCCATGTGTTAAAATCAGCACCATTTAGCACCTTTTCAGCACTATCCCACAGTTTCCACAGTGTATCATAAAACATGTAACAGTGTTCCTGGAATTGTAATTACTTTAAAAATAGGGGAACACTGTCAGTCTCTATCAACTTGAATCTACATTAAATAATACACTTTAAAATGAAAACTCCCATGATTATTTCTAATTGGAATCACAAAGAGACAACAAATTATGTTTGCCATTTGATTTTTCAGTTTCCATCCTTTCTCACCACAACCATCGAAGATCAGTGTAAAGGCTGTCAATGTGTAGGCAGTATTCCAGTTTGCCAAAACACCATGCCTCCCAATAAAGAGCAGCAAACTTCAGGTGACAGGCAGCATTCCTTTACTTTAGAAGAAGTTGTATATAATTTGGAGGTGGTAGAGATATAGTACAGCTTTGTGTGTATGTGTAAATACATGAATTTTCTGATAGAGCAGCCATTATTTGGGGTCTGAATTTCTGTCAGGATGCAAATAAAGCGCATACTGTGAGATGAGGAATGCAGTTCTGCGTTACTCCCAGCATGGAGTTACCAGTTTTAGGGGAGAGCACACCTACTTCCAAAGCCTCTGGTACTGCTCAAATTGGAAACAGAATATCCATAGGTTGTTGATGCTTGCTGCATTAGAAGTTTATTTTAAAAGTAAAAAGAATGCAAGCCTTTTGGCTTGGTTGGGGAACATGGGGAAGGAGACAGAAATGTGTGTGCTCAGAGAGCTATCTTGCTAATGAATGTCAAGGATGAAAGATAAATGTTGCACTGACATTTGCTAATGGCACTAAGTCTCCTGCTTCTTCCAGAGAGCTACACATCTAAGAACTCTGAAGATGATGAATCCACAAAGGAGTCAAAGCGATTGATCCGAAAACGTCGGCGAAGTACAGACGACTATTCCGAGGAGGAAGGAGAGGAGGAGGAGGAGGAGGAAGGGAAGCCTGTCCGCAAACGCCTGAATCGAATTGAGACGGACGAGGAAGACGCGTGCGAGAATGCCAACGACAATGCAGAAAGCCTCGCTCCTGTTGATAAGCTGCCAGCAGCACAAGCCCCCCAAGACAACCCCAAGAAGCACTGCTACCGGATAGAGAGCGATGACGAAGATGACTTTGATAATGTAGGGAAAGTGGAGAGCCCTTTGGACTACAGCCTGGTGGACTTGCCTTCCACCAATGGACAGAGCCCAGGGAAAGCCATTGAGAACTTAATTGGCAAGCCAGGCGAGAAGCCCCAGGCTCCCAAGGACAGCACAGCCAGCGCCAGCCTGGCACCCAATGGGACAGGGAGTGGGCAGGAAGCGGTAGGGCCGGAGGAAGATGAAGATGAACTTTTGAGAGTGACTGACCTTGTTGATTACGTCTGTAACAGTGAACAGTTATAAGACTTCCATTTTTGTGCTAATTTATTCCACGGTAGCTCATACCAGCGGGCCAGTTATTAAAAGCTGTTTTATTTTTCCTAGAAAATTCTCCACTACAGTATCACTTTCTAGAAGCAAGAATTTCACCAGTCCTGCAGTCTCTCTGTGAAGTGACCAGTTTTGAACTTTGAAGATGAATTGCTGTAAATTCCCTCTCTTACCCCCCCTTCTCCTTCCAAGTCCATGGTCCTGGGTAATTTCACTCACAAAAACCTTATAACAACAAGAGATTTGTATATTTTTGACTTTATATTTCCTGAATGCATACAAATTTGTGGAAATGGGTGGCCTAAGAAAGCATTCCAAATCAGTCAGGGCCCAAACCGGAACTGGGGTGGGTTTGGCTCAAGGGGTGGGGGGACGGGAGGGGGGTGGTGCAGAAGCACTTGTGCTTTAGCTTTTTCATATGAGATATATATTATATTTAAATGTTCACAACTTAGATAACAACTTAACAGACAGTTAAAAGCAAAATTAATGTCTGTACTGTCGCATTTTGTGAGTTGTAGGTTAACATACCATAGCTCATTTTAGTAATCACCTTCATGGAAGCAGTTTGATTTCAGTACTGGAGGCAAACAGAATTATTAGAGGCCAAGAAGGTACCATAAACAAGAACTCTGCTATTCATTATGACTTGCAGACTTTCCTAATAAACATCCTTTAAAGTGTTTGTACAGTGAAGTGTACTGTAATGAAGTTTTTGACAGTCAAAACATTCTAGCCATGAATTTCGTTGATCTCATGCACAGTTCATCAGATGGCCTTCAATGCACAGTGTCTAGTGGGAGGACGTATTGATGGCAAGTTAGTCTGTAAGCTGGATGCCAAGTAAGTCTGTAAGCACTGCAAACTTTTACAGACAAAAGAACCCTGCGGTTGCTGCCTGGCCACGTGAGTTTCATCACCAGTTGAAGTACTCTGAACAAAATGTGTTTGTACAAACAGCATTGACCACAGAATGACAGTGCATAAGAGGATGGAGGGATTTTCAAATAAACCATGACTGGTCCATTCATGCCCTTAATATCTACTTCAAATTGAAGTAAACAAATGGAACAGTTTTCCTTTTGGAGGTTTCCTGTTTGGGGTTTGTGTGTGTTTTTGTTTTGGTTTTACTTATCTGCCTGGATGTATTAGCAGGTTTTGAATGTAGTTGTTGGCCTTTGGCCATTAGAATTTTCTTAAAATACATTTTAATAACTGTCATGTGACCAACAGATTTCAAGAAGGCAGAGTTTCTGAGAGAAAATGCTTGACTCCAAGACACCTCATCAACTTTTGAGCAGGCATGAAGTGATATGTGCTTTTATTCAAGGGAGAAAAAAAAGACAATGGAAAAATAAAAATCCCACCAAATCAACATGGGGCACATCAAGAGCATTGTTTTCTCTTTACTCTGATTAAGTTGCAGGCTGTAGCATTTGTACATGTTGTAGGACACAAGATAGTTCAAACAGATCTGCCAAACACTGAAATCCAAAAAGGTCACGTCTGTTAATCCTTTTGCTCTGAGATTTGGACTTTTGACTGGTGTTTATGTCCATTGCCGGCAATGGACGCACCAAAACTGCTGCTGCCACTGAGGAGTGAGTTCTCCTTTCCTGCCCCACCTGATTCCCTTCCATTACATTGTATTTACTAGTCAGTCATTAAGCACTTCTGTTTTCTTGTAATAAAACCAGCATTAGGCCTTTACTAAATACCTGTCTAGAAAACCTAGATCCAAAATTTACCTACCTTCTGGCCTTTAAAGTTTTGGGTTTTTTTCCCCACCTCTTTCTCCACAAGGTCTGTCAGAACCACTCCGTGACTCTTACTCGTTTGGGTTCTAGCAGTGCACATATCATGCTATAAAACTAGGATCGAAAGATGCAAAAAGGTGGAACTTGCTCATGATCTGCTGTGCTAAGGATGCTTGTGATTAGAAACAAGAGAGAAATCACTCTCTACATGACCATTTAATTTCATCAAAGATTAAATGTTTTCCTACCCTACTGATGTTAACAATTAACAGTTAAATGATTAAAACGGGGTAGTGAAGAGCCACAGAAGCTTAGAATGACTTCTTCAAAGCATATGTAGCGTTTTAAGCTACTCTAGTGCTTTTCTCTGCTTAGGTGATGCATAAATGTAGTGCTTCTAAATTCTAAAATACTTATGTGTTAGAACAAGTAAGAACATAAGGCTTCCACTTGTCCATGATAGTAGCTGCCGAGCATTTTTAATACTTGCAGTGCAAACTGATTCACATCCATCAACTCCATGGAATCAATGGTTCCTCATTTGTTTTGGAAGTGCCATATTTTCCTTTGCTGCCTGATGGAGCGTTTTGGTATCTGATCAAACATTCTTGCTTGTAGAGTCAACTTCAAATGTTAAATACATAGTGGGGAGGTACTTGTGTATGTAAGAAAATACAATGAAGTTACAATTCTGGATTTACCAATCATGAAAAAAATTGAGTACTGAGTGAGAGTGATGTAAAAGCAGGAAAGACCAGGAAGTAAAATAGGAGCATTGAAGCTTGCATCAGAATTGGCATGTTTTAAAAATGGACAGTTATTACCAAATTGTACTTTCTATAGGTCTCTTCTTAAAAGCAACTTTTCTAAGAAGTCACCCTTGGTACCTGATATGGCTTCATTGCACAGGATCTAGGGTTCCTCCTTAGATCAGTGGGAATGGCATGCAAGGAAAAACTGCAAAAAATGCTGTGGAAAGTATTACCGTTTTAAAACTTGGTATTTTTGTAATTTTTAAGACATCCTGCTTAGTGGAAAATGTATCATCTCCTATTTGGGAAGATGACATTTTCTGACAAGAGGCCACAGGGTTCATGCTGTTACAGTACGTATATGTGATTCCAGAATGAAAATGTCTTCCTGGTGTCCTTACAGTCTTGTGCCCTTCTGTGCTCAGTGTGAGATCAGAAGTTAGTTGTCTTTGAATAGCGATCTTCAGGTGTAGCTTTGGGCATGGAGCTCAAACCGTGTGGGAAACAGGAAACAGGCCAGGGATTGTTTTTAAAGAGAACAAGCAGCTACTGGCTGAACATGCAGAGCATTTATTCAGCAAACTCTTATTTATTCCACACAGATTGGCACTAAAAGCTGTGTCTTTTTTTGTTACCTGCAAGCTCTTCTGTATATAACTGACTGGGAGGAAAGCTGATTTCTATGTGTAGTCTAAGTAGCACTGCTGGGAAGAAGAACATACAGATCAAGTGGAGGAGTGGATTTTTTTTGTGCCACCAAGATAAAAGCTGGCCGTTTGCTTCCCTGTGTGAGGCTTCTGTGACTCGGTGACAAAAAGCACACAGGCAGGCCACTCTGCAGTAATGAATGGGGTGTGTTAATCTAAGCAGAATTAACAACTAGATTGGTTTCACCACAGTTGCTGTCTTTTGGTTGTTGAGTCTGATAAACCTCAGCATATTCTTGATATAAAATGGAAAATGGCATCACATTTAACAACCCTTAGTTAGCAAGGTCAGTGCTGAACAATCAACGCTTTGATACTTCATTTTGTACATGGTGAATTACATTCTAAAATCACTGCATCTTCCTGATTATTTTTTTTTAAGAAAAAATTGTTCTGGTCTAGCAGCACTTAAGAGAAACAGGAGACACTTTTTTTCTAAAAAGCTCATTTTTGAAGTGTCACCTTCAAGATTTTCTTATACTATGTGTCTCGGTTACTCTCCATTTTATGAGAGCTAATGACTTAGTTGAACTTGCTTTCTGTTCACTTCTGTTTTCTAATTGCTGTGTCTGAATTCCTGGTGAGAGACCTTACAATGAAAAGCTCAACGGGCAAAAGATGTATGTTCACAAAAGAAAAATTTTATGGTGGTAGTAGTACACTTGTTCTGATTTCTCTTCGCATCTATTATTTGAACTACACTGGTATCCAGATGCATTGACTATTTACTCATTTTAATCCTTCATTGTCAGGGGCTCCATTTTATGCCTCTGTTTTCAGGTGCTTATAACAATTGTTTTCAGTTTTCTTCAATAGGAAGCTCTAGTCTAAACCTTCAAATAATGATTTCAAATCACATATTTTTACAAACTTCTTTTATGAAAAGTAAACAAGGAATTTTTATGGCGTCTGCTTTTTTAAATTCACTTTGTACACAGTGATTTAAATAAATCATGGCAGTAATGCTCGCCCCCAGAACTGGTCTGACGAAGAGATTTTTATCACCTAATTCAAAAGAGCTTTATATAGACCTTGAAAATTTGGTTTGATACATGTGCAGTGACTACTATTCACAGACTTGTAATGTGGTTCTTATGTGCAGTGTGTACCCTAGGTATGTATTTGCATTGGATATATGCTTCTGATTTTGGTGGATAGATAAAATCCTTTTAATATATATAAATATATGTAGAAGATCAAGTGTCTTCAAGCAAACAGTAACTTTGGGGAAAAAATGCATTGAATATGGTATGGAAATCTCTTGATATAAGGCAGCAGAATTTTGCAAGTCCTTGTGTTTAAAACTTCCATAGAAGCAATTAGGATATTGTCTGAAGTAAAAATTTACAGATAAAGATCACATTTGCCAGTAGTCTTTTCTGCCTCTCCTTCCTTAAAAATTAGCATAGGGACTGTGTCTCACTTAAAATGTTGGAAGGCAGAAAGTAAAATATCCAGCAGAAATTACCCAGTTGGGTTTTTCTTTGTGTAGAGCTTCTGGGGAAGAGAATAAAACACTCTAAAGTGGGTAAGTTTTTATAGTTGAATCTGGCATAAAGCCATCCGATTCAACTTTGCAACTGAAAGCAAGTCTTACAACTTGGGTTTTTGACTATCATCTTGTAAATGCTCGTGCCCCACACCTGAGGAGGAGGAGAGGGGACAGCATTGTAGTTGGAGGGGCACATGTGGCTGCCAGCAGATCTGCTGTTGCTCCATACAACCCCAGAGGTTGCTGAGGAGAGCTGAGCGACGGCGCGGCCCCGTTTGCTCGGCTGGTTTACTTTGTGCACTTTGCAGCACTTTCTGTATAGTCAGTCTCACTGGTTCCCCAGGTGCAGACAGAGTCACTCGGTCCTGCTGTATGGATGCTTGTTCCAATAACGGGGAGATGGGGAATGGATGGAGGGAAGAGGAAATGGAAAAGTGTGTATGCAAACTCATGCCATTTGCAGGACTGGACTTGGACAGGCCAAGAAACTACTTGTGACTTGCTGTTTAAAAGCTGGATTTCCAAAGGAAGGTCTCCATTTAGGAGAATCATCATAATACGCTCCTTTTCTCATCCTGATTTTCAAAGTAACTGGAAAAATGTACTTGATGTCTCCTTCCTTGAGGGAATAAATAATGTTTCTCCATCAGTGCAATGTGGATGTAGAAAAAATTAGGGTCAGTCCCTAGAATATTATGACAGTGTTTGTCTCCAGGGATAACAGTCAGAGTCCACACAACTTGCTTTCTTGTTTGTTCCTCTTACTGTGTCCCACACAACTGAACTTGGATCAGTCTGTCAGAACATAAGTGATTCTACAGGGATAAAGTCCTGCAGAAACATATGATAGACCTAGTAACCAGTGCACTGTTTGTTAGTTAGAACAGATAAAAGTCCTTAACCGATACTAATCTGCCACTCGAGGTAGTGGTAAAAAAGGAAGTCAAATCATAAAGCTCTAAGCCTTGTTTAGTTTTCCATTTTGTACTTGTTATAATGGACTCTAAAACTTTGTACAGTACCGTGTTCCTATCCTGTATTCACTAAAGGATGCTCCTCCTCCTAACTGGCATTAAGCTGCTGTGTTGCCAATGCAGTTCCTGCCCGTGTTTCACAGCTCCTGCTGCAGCCAGGGGACGGGTGGGACTGACCCAAATGCGTAATGTTACCACTCCTGGGCGCGGGGCGGTTCTCCTACAGGCACAGATCCTGTCCATGAGACAAACATCGGGGATTCTCAGTGTCCCACGTGGATGCTTACCCTCCAGTATTCTTTTGAGAACTGGATCAAACCTGCCAGATGGGTCTCTTAAAATTTAAGATGCGCTTACATAAAATACAGTTTTGTCTTGCTCCCGTGTGCTGTTTGTATGTTTGCAAAGACACCTTGAATTCCTTAAAAATGATCTCCACAGCTGGCGTCATCTTTTGTTTTCTTTCTCTAAAGAATTAACATGGTAAAGTTCTACAAGCTGAGCTCTTTATGTAGAATTTAATCCTTGCATTTTTTTGAGTCCTGAACCTGGCTTTTTTCAGTCTCTCTTCAAACCTGACTTGCTACAATATCAAAGGGAAAGGACCCAAGGGACACACACTGTGTGTGTGGGAAGAGGGGGAGATACCTTGAAAAAACTGGAAGTGTTATTCTTGTTGCACATAAATTGGGTGGTGCTTTCACTGTCTTTTCCTTCCCACTGGTAATATCACGTGCATGTAAAACATGCTGTGTTAAAATTTTTTTAAATGGAAATCATGGTGGCATAGTGCTCAAAGGGTTAACTGCAGTTTATTAACAGCTAATGTTTTTAGATTTGCAGGACACAACTGTTTAAATACTGTATTCCTTGTAAATGAAGTAAGAAAAAATGTTAAGGCTGGTGCCAATATTTTTGTTAATGAATTGTTCAGCGTTGTCTCTCACTACAGTCTGGTCAGAACTCTTTGTGTATAAGCTGGGCCTGAAGCCATTTTATAGCTTGTAGGCCTAATTGTGTAACTTTTCTTTCATAATGGTTTTGTTATAATATCTACTGTCATTTCTTTCATATAAATATGACATGTAAATTGTCATAATAAAAAAAAATTGAAATAACTTGATGTACAAAGTATAATGTGTATTGCAGATACAAGTGCTTTTTAACGGGCATTACACATGCACATGCCGTTTTTAGTTTTAGAACAAACACTGAGTAATGCCTGCTGTGTATTGTTCCAGCCCCTGATGGTGCCACTGCCTGCCATGGGAATCGGCAACTCCTGGTTTATGTTGGTTTTGTTATGGCAGCTTAACTGACAGAACCTTCCTTTCTTTGAGCAGGTCTGGCTGATAGTGGGGAAGACCTGATGGATTTGTTTTTGCAGCCACAATGGTTTTCTGTGTGTTCCATCTTTTATATATATTTTTATATCTCATCTCGTAGTGATGTTGCAGTCACTTGACAAAACCCACTGTGCCTGCAGCCAGCACTGTACCCAGGGAAGGCTGTGCCAGCAGACAGCCACGAGGTGCTCCTGACACAGGAGGCAGGTTCATTTATTTAGGCTGAGATGCATAAAACCTGGGAAAAATGGGGGGAAAAATGGAAGTCTGCAGAGACACACTGAAGAAGCCCATGTTCTGGTACATGACAAAGGCAATGGACATGGATATTTCAGGACTTTAACAGTAGAAAGTCAGGGAGAAAGAAACAAATCGAAGACAAGAGTAGCTTCTCTGTGTGAATTGCTGAAGTCTGTCAAACTATTTTGAATGTGTCTGTGGCTGCAGTCAAGCTGCTGCATGTTCTGTAGTGATGAGAAATTGCTGTGAAATCCATCCTCTTGCTCCAAATCCACTGCCAAAACTCTACACTTTCATTTTTAACAGATTCTGGGTATCTAAGTCTGAACTGGCCACCTCATGGCAGGCAGTGCTGTGGAGAGAAACAAGCTCTCCTGGATGGTGACTCCTGCTTTCTGTGCTAAGGTGACAACTCTGTGAAGGTACCTGCTGCTCTCTATTGCCTCTCAACATGGCCCTGGTTGACTAAATCACTGTTGGACATCCAGTGTTTAGTCATCAGTGTGGGGCTGGATCTTAACTCAGTTCTTCAAGCTCTTACAGCTGAAGAAAAGTTCTCAGGTAATGCAATTCTGTTCCATTCAAACTTAGAGGAAACGTCTGCCTTCCCCCTCTAAGCATCTCTTAGGTGCAGCTCTCAGTACTTGCGTGTGAAATGCCTGGAGTGTGTAAATAAGGAAGATGTGGATTTCTTCTCTTTTAATGCCTCATCCTTAAAACCAACTTCCTGCCTGCGTTTAAACTATCTTTTTTCCCATTTTCTTTTGGAAGAGTGGTATGCCATGGAAGAAAGACCTGGATTTGCCTGCAGGAAGAGAAATGAACTCTGTACTACTACACTGCAGCAGCTTCAACCAACTCAACCCCAACCACTCAGAAATCTTAATTTATAATGACGTAAAGTTGTTGCGTGATTTGGAGTTAATTACAAAGGTGGTGAGAACTCTCTGTGGTTGATATCACAGCCACATTAGGTAAAAGGGGATGGACATGAACAGGAGCATTGCTTTATAACCACTAAGTGTAGTGAATGATATTTCCATGTATTTGGATCTCTTCCCACCAGCTGCCATAGTTTGATCTGTGTTCCTAGATGAACTGCAAATTTTTGTTTCTAGTTGACCACTTCTCTTCGTGTGGCAAACTTGAGAATTTCCCCTTTCCTCATCTCCTGCTGCCTCTGTTGCTTTTTCAAGCTATTCCAGCAGTGTTTAAATACCACTTCATTGTGGAATTTGCTTTCATTTCAGTCTAGGTGATTATTTGTATGAGTAACGATTATTTGCATTCTTATTTGTGTAGTTAAAATCCAAAATGGGTAGGCATGGTTGAGCAGCTTTCCAAAACTTTGTTGATAGCTCAGACTAGGAGAACCATGTTATGTTCTGCTCCCTGCTATCCAAGACTGTAGCTAGGAAAGTCCAGAGAAAGGAAAGATGGAGACCTAATCTTGTTAATAATTGATTCATGTTTGTGAGAACCTGCGTTTGCACACAGGTAAATAAATGACTCCTAAAAAGTAAATTTAAACTGATAAAAAGAAAGGTTAACACACATGACAAGCCAACAACTTGCATGGATATGATTTTGGTATGTTGCTATGGCAGGAGCATTTGCCATCTAGACAAGTCAGGGAAAAGGGATGTTTGTGGTGATGCTGTCTCACTGATGGTGTTAACAGAAGCATCCCCTGACAGAGATATACTTCACAGATGCATCAGTAATCTCTCTTTCTCACTGCAGTAGCAAGAGAAATGGTGTAAATCCAGGGCAAGAAGCAGGGCCAGTGCTCCTGAGAGGGCAGCAGCCTTCCCATCCCTGCAATGAGCTCTCCTGAGACACCCCCTGCTCGCCAGGTACTGCAGTAGTGTCAGGCTCCTGACTCCACCTTCATCACTGCGGGGGGAAATCAACTGGACACCCTTTAGGCAATTCAGGTACATGTGATTTTCTTTTTCTCTGTGTGTATTTATTGGGTGACATTGAGACACTGGGTGTTGGTCACCCACCAGAAATTCCCCTTCCAGCATCTAGTAATGGTAATTGAGAAGCTGCTGTATTTCTCTTTCCTTCTGTCACCTGTCCAACGAGACTTACAGGCTAAAATAGATATGGCAGAGATCAAGAAGCATTTGGACAAGGCTCTCAAGCACAAGGTGTGGTTTCTGTGGTGTGCTGTGCAGGGCTGGGAGATGGACTTGATGATCATTGTGGGTCCTTTCCAATTCCGAATATTCAATGGTTCTGTGACTTCTCTTGGTACTGTCAGTTACAGAATCTGAACATTTTCAGTTGCAAGGAACATTAATGACATGTTCCAACCCCCTGCTATGGGCAGGGACATCTTCCACTAGACCAGATTGTTCAGAGCCCCATCCAGCCTGGCCTTGAACACTTCCAGGAATGGGGATTCACAACTTCTCTGGGCAAACTGTGCCGGGGCCTTACCACCCTCACAGGGAAGAATTCCTTCCCAATACCTAATCTCACTCTGCCCTCTGTCAACTTGAAGCTTTTCTCCTTGTCCTATCCCTTCATGTCCTTGTCCAAAGTCTTTCTCCATGTCTCCTGGAGAGGAGCTCCCTTTAGGTACTGGAAGGGGCCGTAAGGTCTCCCCGGAGCCTTCTCTTCGGAGAACAGCTCTCAGCCTGTCCCCTCAGCTGAGATGCTCCAGCCCTCGGCGATCACCTCAGCGCTCCCCTTGGCTCCTCTTTTCCAGACAAAGACGGCTTCCCTCGGGCCCGCCCGCGGCACCCACACCGCAGCGCTGCGGAGCCAGGGCGGCGCTCGGCCCCGCGGAACGGGAGGCGGCGACACCGCGTCCCGGGGCAGTGACACCGCGTCCCGGGGCGGTGACACCGCGTCCCGGGGCGGTGACATCGCGTCCCGAGCGGAAGCGCATCGCAGAGCGGCGCGTTCCGCTTCCGGCGGCCGCCATGGTGGAGCAGGGGGACGGCGGCGGCGCCATGAGCTTCCTGAAGCGCTTCCCGCCGCCGGCCGACGGCGTCCGCCACCAGCAGGCGGACACGGAGGCGCTGCTGGCGGGGCGCAGCCTGGGCACCGGCACCCTCTACATCGCCGAGAGGTGCGGGGGACGCGCTGGGCCCTCGGCGGCCGCCCGGCATCGGGGCTCCGGGTGGAGGGGCCGTGATGTGGGGGAAGCGCTCAGAGCTCTGAGGCTCCTCGGGGCGCCCCGCTGCTCCTGCTCGTTTTAAACCGGGCAAGAGGGAGCAGCACGGCCAGGGGCCCGGGGCATTCGGGGCTGGATGGGACTTGGAGCAGTCTGGTCTAGTGGGAGGTTTCCCTGCCCGCGGCAGAGGCTTGGAACGAGAAAGCCTTAAGGTTCCTTCCCACCCAAACCGTTCTGTAAAACTCAGCGAGGTGGGGACGTGCACTTGCAGCGCAGAGAGCCAGTGGTATCCTGGCGCCAGCTGGGCAAGAGGGGAAATTCTGCCCTACTGCTTTTGTGAGACCCCACCTGGAGTGCTGTATCCAGCTCTGGAATCCCCAACGTAAGGAAGACCTGGAAATCTTGGAGCTAAGAAGGTTGGGGTTGTTCGGTGTGGAGAAGAGAAAGTTGTGTGGAGACCTCGTGGCAACCTCCCAGTTCCAGAAGGGGCATTCAGGGAAGCCAGAGAGGGCTCTTTGACAGGAACTGTACTGGTAGGACAAGGGGGAATGACTTCAAACCGAAAAAGAGCGTTAGATTGGTTATTAGGCGAGAATTCTGTATTGTGAGCAGGGTGAGACCCTGGCACAGGGTGCCCAGAGAAGCTGTGGATGTCCCATCCCTGGTAGTGTTCAAGGGCAGGTTGGATGGGGCTCTGAGCACCCTGGTGTAGTGGAAGGTGTCCCTGCCCAAGGTAGTGGATTGGAGCTAGATCTTTCAGGTCCAACCATTCTGTAATTAAAACCATGGCAGCTCTCCTCTTTTGACAGGGGAGTAGACAGGACTGTTGAGTTTCTGTTGTTAATAACTACTCTGGTTCTGTAAAGTCTTTCATGTTGCATTAATCACGTGGAGACTGTTCTTACTAGGCAGAAATCAGTCTGGCTATTCTGGAAGATGTTATCTGAGCTCTTTATGGTCTCTTTTCAATTGTGCCTGCATTGTATGGCTCAGGGAGACAGGTTGACGGTTAAAACAATGTAATTTTCTTTAACCATGGAAAAGTACTCATAATATATTCTGCAATTGAAAAGCATTGTTAAAATGTGCACTAAGCAGTAAATTGTCTTTTAAAAACCTCAGACTAGGAGGCTTTTATGAAATTGCCAGTATTTTTGGAGGAGCTTTTGCCCCACCTGAACTTTTTAGTGGTGTATTGGAGAGGAATCTCTTTGGAATTTTGTTCACTGTTGAGTTTGTTTACAACTACCAGGACTTCTGTTCATGGGGTATCTGCTCTGAAGATGTGTAACGCTGAGTTTCCTTGTAAGTTGCTTTCAGTAGACTTTTGTGTGAGGCACCTACAGGTTTGCCAGCTTCCTCTCCACGTGTTTCAAGTGCATCATAGAGCTGTCACCGGAGTCACTTGGTGGGATGAACAGAAAACATCAGTGTTTACAGGAGTGCTGTGGGAGAACGGGGCATCCAGGAGCACAGTGTGGCTCTTGATCCAGGTACTGATTCTCCAGCAGCTGTAAACATTGAGGACTGGCCAGCTGAGGCTAGGAAATAAATTCCTTGCTCCCACTGCACTAGCTCTTGCTCTCAGCCAGATTTTCCAAGGCAAGGAGTCTTCTGTGACCTTTCCATTGGTTTTGTCCCACCACAAAAGCTTGTGAATGCTGAATTTTGCACATGGTGGAGGTCTTGTTTTCTGGCCCTGAGTATTTCTGTTCCCTGTGTGACATTGATTACAGGCACCCAAATCTAGTTTGAGTTTGATTTCTCAGTGTCTAGAAAGATGTTGATTGTTCTGATATGAAGGGGGCAGCATCCTGGTGGGGACAACCTGTGCTGTCTCTTGCTGTGGTTAGGGATGACAGTGAAAGTGGGGAAAGCAGAATCTATAGCACATAATTGTGAGTGGAGGAATATCCATGACCTGGCTCTGCTGTTCACAGAACTGGCTGGTTTTCTACATGCAGGCTATAACCACATCAAATCTAGAGTCCTCTAGGAATTATGACACTGGCTTGCCTTTTAGAGTCCTCTTTGTCTTGGAAAACCACATATAATAGCTTGAGTTACAAATCACACTCTGGAACCTCTGTAGTTGTCTTTGGAATGATAGATATTTGCAGGGAGGAGAAAATGGAGAGGCGGGGAGAGAAATTCAGCACTCAGTGCAAATGTGATCAAGCTGTGATGTGTTTAGGGTTTTTAGCTTCACATTCTTTAGGCAGAGGTGTCTTTACCTCAACCATCAGTTAGTGCTGTTGCAAATTCCCGTTCAGGCAGGTCCAGGACCATGTCTGCAGAGTGGGCCAAGTGCCTTGTCCACAATTACTCACTTTTTGGGGTTGGTTTGCTTTCCTGCAGGCTTGAATCAGGTACTGTGGATTCCTCTGCTGGTTTCTAACTTGTCTCTTCTTTTTTTTCTCCCTCGTCAGTCGCCTGTCTTGGCTGGAAAACTCGGGAGTTGGCTTCTCCTTGGATTACCCCACCATAAGTTTACATGCGGTCTCCAGGGACCTGAGCGCCTTCCCAAGGGATCACTTGTACGTCATGGTGAACGCCAAGTTTGAAGGTAAGGAGTGATGCTTGCTGCTCCCACGCAGTCCTGAGGGACAGGATTTCCTCCTCAGAGGGGGGAAATGTTGATTTTAAGTTATTGCTTTTATTTTCTTTTTCATTTTCCTAAGCACAGCTTAGCATTCGTTTAGAGTCACTTCTTTACAGTTCTGCTCTCAGCTTGTGGCTGTGTACACTAAAACTGCTGAGAATCAGTTCTCTGCCCTCTTACACTGTTTTAAACAATTTAGTTCCTCTGCCAGTCTCCCTGTGATTCCATCTTGAGTACACTTTTTTCTTTATTGAATTTATGTTAATGTTGCTGCCCTCTCCAGGCTTGATGAATTCCTGCTGTTTCACAGCCAGGGAACTTTTCATTCATTTTCTCCCACAGCTTGGTTAAATACAAACAAGAAAAGGCAGTAGGTCATGTTACCAGGCTTATTGAATCTTTGTAGATGGCCTATAAAACCCACCTTTTTGACCATTCTTGTTTTGATGTAGAGAAAGCAAGCTTTCTGTTTCATTGTTTGTATGAAGATTGTATTTTTTTATATGTATTAATATTTTTCTTCTGGCAGACCCAGTATTTTAAGTGTGTCAAAAACTGCTATTGCAGTTGAAGATTAAATGAGTGTTAGGTCTTGAGCAGGTCTCTTTTTCCCCTTCATACCTACTAGTCATCACAGCTAAAGGTTAAAATCTAGCATTTAATTTTTTTTTAAATATATCCAGAAAGTAATGACAAGACTCTGAGGAGGTGGAGATGCTTTTAAGCTATTAGTGTTCTTCATTATTTCCTTCTCTTATGTTACTAATGTTCTCTGACAGTCTATCACTACAAATAATAAGAGGACATTTGCATACACCTCTTGGTTCTTCTTGTTCATTTTCCTTTAACTGTGGTTATTTTGAAGTAAAAAGAGCCTCATGTGAAGAAAGATACTGTTTGTAGCTTTTAATTAATTCTGATTATGGCATTTGAAAATATGGGTATCCTGTGAAAGCCTTTATCTAGAAATCCTTAGTAGACTGATTTTTAATGGGTCTTTCTTGTGGGTGTATTTTTTAGTATATTAACTCTGCCTACAGTAAATCTTCCACAGCAGGTAGGTTTTACTTTTCAAAGTATATCCCTGGCCTGCAATTTTAACTGCTGAATAGTGTTAAACCTTCACACTTAGTTGGCTTTAGGAGTCCTCACTCTCAGTTGTGCAGGGTACGTTGTGTTCGTCCTCTGAAGGTTTTGCATGTGCTCTCTGCGTGTTTGTCCCTCGTCCTCACCCCTTTTTTAGCAAAAGGCATTCAGAGGTTGACTGCACTGAAAACAAAGAGCTGGACTCAGCAGTAACAAGCTGTGCCTGCGGGTGTCAGTGGGAAAAGAGCTGGGTAGCTTCCTTGCACACTTCATTTTTGGGGCAGCTGGCTGGCAGCTTCTTGGCATCTTCATATTCTTGGTGGTGCCAGTTTTGTGTGTGATAAAAACCACTCTTAGTTGAACAGCCTCTTCTCCTGTAGAAAATAATTGTGCACTTTTGAGGCTGTCAGTGCAGTGTCCCCAGCCCCGAAGTGAGGAACTGCAGTCATTTTTCTGGGGTTTCTATTCACAGAAAATAAAACACCACCCTGATGCTTAATTATTCATGTACATGGCATACAGAAGTCAGGAAGCACTGCAGTTGTTGCTGGTTCTGGGTGCAGTTTGTGCTTCTGACATCTTGCTGGCTGACTTGGAATGGTGTAAATGTAGCAGAGATCCTCTGCACATGTCAGAGTCCCCTGTGAGGGGCCACACTAGAAGCTAGCTGATTTCGTGACAGTAATGTTAAGGATCCATGAAAGAAGTCCATGTGATTTAAAAAATTATAACAATTGTGAATTGAGGGCTTTTGAGCACTGTTGTTTTTAATAAGAATCAGGCAGTTTTCCTGAAATACTTGAATACATTGTGTGGCCAGTACAGAAGTCTTTAGTGTTGTTGAGGTGCTGTGAGAGGGCCTCATATATCCATGTGGGTCTTGGAGTCTCATGGGCTTTTTTGGGAGAACAGAATAGAGGGTTTGTGCCTCTCTTAGGTTGTTTCTGATTTGATTACATATGTGTTCCTGAAAGAATAAAGAAATGTGACTTTATTTTTTTTTCCCCAAATAAACATGTTTCTTCCAAATCTTCCAATTTCTTAAAGAGGAGACGAAAGAGGCTCCCATGACTGAAGGGGAGGAGGACGACAGCGATGACGACGTTGAACCGATTGCGGAATTCAGATTTGTGCCTGGCGACAAATCAGCCTGTAAGTGTGAATGGGAATTGTGTTTTATTTTGAAGTCCTGGTTATATGTGGAGGACACTTGGGTGTAGAGATGTAAATACTGTGATCCTTCAGTGTCCTTCTCTTGATTCCTGTGTGCTGGAAAGAACAAAGCAAATTGTTTTATCTGGCTTGAAAATGGACTCTGAGCAGCTGGTTCTCAAGGAAAATTCCAGTGCTTTAAAATAGAAACTGTTGAGTTTAAATACACTACATGGATCATCTCCCTTATATACATTTGCAGAGCATATGTATGGGAAATGTCTTTAATTACAAATTCAGTGATATTTGAGTCAGTGACAATTTCATTAGAAACATGCTAATGCCCTTACCACTGCAAAGCTGTCATATCCTGTCCAGTGTGGAGCTTACAGTTGGATTCAAGCGTTAAAAATCTGATGGATGAGGTGCTGAGAAGATTCCTGCAGTAGGTAGACAGAATTATTCATTAATGATAAACCGCTATCATCAATGAAATAATGCAGAAATGCTGCTAAGAAGCTAAAGCACCAGGCTGGATCTCTGAAACCTGATTTGTTTCTTACATGGCTTCTGGTTTTTTGGATGCTGTTTTCAGATACGAATTCAGTTGTGGTTCTGCTGAAGGGGTATTCTGACTCCCTGTGATCACTCCGAGCGGAGTTTCTTGCCCATTGCTTTGAGGTGTTGCTGGAGGTTTGTGTTCCCTTGTGTTCCTGCAGTGGAAGCCATGTTCTCAGCCATGTGTGAGTGCCAGGCCCTGCACCCAGACCCGGACGATGAGGACTCGGACAACGATTACGAAGGGGACGAGTACGACGTTGAGGCCCGCGGTTGGTAGCAGTTGCTTCTTTTGAGATACCTGCCAGCACTTGGATACCTGGTGTCTGTCATAGTTCTTCACTACTCATTTTGCCTAAACATCCCATTTGTCGCAGGCACAGTATAGAAATTCATACATCTGCAGAAAACCTGTAGTTTAGCTGTCACAAGTGACAGAAATTCAGCAAAAGCATTGTTCTGGCTCTCCAAAGCCCACAGACACAAAGAGCAGCCTTTGCTGTTCGCAGTGGCTGTGCTAGCCCAGAGTCAGTGCCCCTGGTGCTGTGTGGTCAGTTCACGTTGCTGTGTGTATTCTTACCTGATGTAAGCAGCTTTTTAATCTCAGTCTGTTGATCTGAGCAAAATTTGCCCAGCTGCTCCCCTATTCCTCTACCTCTGCATGTTTCTGGCCTCTAAATTTAAGTGTGCTAAACATAAACTTGTTTTTGCAGAGCTAGAACAAGGTGACATCCCAAGCTTTTACACATACGAAGAGGGATTGTCACATTTAACTGCAGAGGGCCAGGCCACGCTGGAGAGGTTAGAAGGCATGTTAGCCCAGTCTGTCAGCACCCAGTACAACATGGCTGGAGTGAGAACAGAGGACTCCATAAGGGAGTTTGAAGGTAAGACATGCTTTTCTTTTACTAAATAATATGTCTTCATCAGTGACACAAACAGTGGGGGATCGAGGGTGCCCTCAGCAGGTTTGCAAATGACACCAAGCTGAAGGATGTGGTTGACACTCTGGCCATCCAGAGGGTCCTGGACAAACCTGAGGAGTGGGTCCATGGGAACCTCATAAGGTTCAACAAGGCCAAGTGCAAAGTGCTGCCCCTGGGTTGGGGCAACTCCCAGTATCAACACAGACTGGGAGATGAAGGGATTAAGAGCAGCCCTGCCAAAAAGGACTTGAGGGTGCTGGTGGATGAAAAATTTGACATAACTTGGCAATGTGCATGTGCAGCCCAGTACACCAGTCATGTCCTAGGCTGTACCCAAAGCAGCATGGCCAGCAGGGTGAGAGAGGAGAATCTGCCCTTCTTCTCTGCTCTGGGTGCAGCCCCACCTGGAGTGCTGCATCCAGCTCTTGGGTCCTCAGCATAATAGGGTATGGACCTACTGGAGTGGGTCCAGAGGAGGTCATGAAGGTGATCAGAAGTCTGAAGCACCTCTGTTATGGAAACAGGCTGAGAGAGTTGGGGTTGTTCAGCCTGGAGAAGAGAAGGCTCTGGGAGACCTTACTGAGGCTTTTCAGTACTTAAAGATGGGGACAGACTTTTTTGTAAGGCCAGTTGCTGTAGGACAGGGGGAAATGGCTTCAAACCAAAGGAGGTGAGACTCACATGATGAAAGTAGAGATTTTTTTACCATGGGAGTGGTGAGCCACTTGCCCAGAGAAGCTGTGGATGCCCTATCCCTGGTTCAAGACCAGGCTGGATGAGGCTTTGAGCCTGCTCTAGTGGGAGGTGTCCCTGCCCGTGGCTGCAAGGTCCCTTCCAATCCAAACCACTCTATGGGTCTATGATATGGAAATGGTGTTTTCCAGTTTGGAAATCCATAAACCAGAACTGAGCAAGTGCTCGAGGATCCCTTGAGAGATCACCCACATGGCTGTGGCCCTATGGGCACCATGTTGCCTGCTCTGGGTTCAGGGCTGCTGTGTTACATAGTGAGCCCTTCAGTGTTAACACTTGATTCTTCCTGGTATGAGTTCCTGTAACAGTGGTAAAGTGGAATTCATTTAGGATTAAAAAAAAAGTTAGCTTCTCAGTCTACACTGGGGTTAGGAAGGAAGCAGTTTCCACTCTAAATGAGTTGTGGGGTTTTTTTTGTTGTTTTTTTTTTTTTTTTTTTTTTTTTTTATCCTGATACCCTAAATTATAACAATTATCTCAACAGAGTTCAGGGTGAATTCTGAATCATTCAAACACACTGAAACAGAGTTATTAGAAAAGATTATTTTTCTAAAAGATGCTTTCTCCTAATTCTGTCGATCATTCAAGTGTGTATTTAAGGAGTAAAATTTCTTTTTTGTTGGGGAAAAACCACCTGATTTCTCAGACTGTGTCTTCCGTGTGCTGTTTTCACTAGAGCAATATATTATCTGGGAGAAGAACAGGGAAGTAGTTTAGTAGCATTGCTTCTTTTTTTTAATATTTAAATTGCAATGCTCTTTATATGCCCTCATGTTTTTGAAAGATGTAAAATGATGGAGCAACTGTGGATTTCTAGAAGATAATAACTAATTTGTTCTCATCCACAAGGAGAGATTTTTAATCTTAACTTCTTTTGTCAGTTGTTTTCAGGCTTGCTTTGTTCTGCAATTTTGAATAAATTTATGTAAAGACAATCATAGGTGATAGGCTCCTGTTTCAGCAGTGCCCTTTGAAAATTTAGTCAGGTTTCTGAATCCCAAAATTTCAGAAAGGAATATAAATTGAACAGCAAGTATGTCACATGTCTCAGAGTCATCATCATCTGTTTTGTTTACTTTCCTGATCTTACTTGCTACTGTACTGCTGCTTGGTTTGCTGCAATTATAAATATCCCTAGGGCTGCTCAGTTTCAGAGTTTATTTTTTGACATTGTAGCATAGGGCAATCTTTCTTTTCAGTTATTGTTTCAGAACAGGATACAGCCTCTTTCTGCAAGAATAAAATTATTCAAAGGAATCACGATATTTGTTATGCGTAAACTTCATTTAAAACATGAAATAGTTAAAACCCAGTGTTTAAGTCCTTTAATAAGACCGGGTGAGCTGAGGTGGTAGGAAGTGGTGACATCTTTAAATGACTGACCAGCAGTGCTGGAGCAAACCCAGAAACTCATGAGCTCATCAGGGTTTCCTTAGGCTGCTTTCAGATGCTCAGTGAAGGGGTTTTCTGTCCTGGCCACCTCCTGTCAGCAGAGGGCATCTGCTCTCCTTCCCTTGAAAACATCATCCCTCTGCTTGTTCACGGAGCACTGACTGTTTTTTCCAGATGGGATGGAGGTGGACATAGCACCAGTAGTTGCTGGGCAGTTTGAAGATGCCGAAGTTGATCACTGAGGAGGTCAGTTGCTGCTGTAAGTTCTTCTCAATTCTCACATCAATGTTTTTCAGTCCTTCAAGAGCCTTCCCTCTCTGTAATGTGTGTAATGTATGTGATGCTACAGGAAGTGTCTCATGCTATCAGGATGATGATGATGATATAGAAGAAGGAAAAGGGAGCTGTAGTTATCACAAATACAGAAAGATGTTTAATGATCTGTGCCAAAATGCCCGTTGGCATAAACCATTACCCTGCAGAGGCAATCTGCATGGATACGCCTGTCTGGAAGACAGGTCAGCCTTTTAGTTGATTTAAGAATAGTCTGATCTCAAGGGCCCTTATTAGATGCTGATATATGAACGCTGGAGGCATCCCTGGGAAGTTACCGTCTTTAGTGTCTGTTGTTTTGCTCATATGTGTGTAGGATTTCCCAGGCTGTTCCAGGGGGCAAGCCATTTCACAGCAGTGCAAGTCCAGCTCTTCCTTCATTATAAGCAGAGCAGGAACAGTTCCTGGTAAAGTTACTGAGCTATCTGGATGGGATTGCTCTCAGGAGTGAATAACTTAGAGACAACGCCCTGCTCAGGTGGATGTGCCAGTGGGATCCCTTGTCTTCTATCTCCCGTGTTGCTTTTCTCCTCTTAGTAGCATTACAGGATGTGCCAGTGGCTCCTTGCTGGTGCTGGGAGGAAGAGCAGCTTTTTCTGGGACTGTCTGTAGAGATGCACAGGCACAGTGGGGTTTGTGATGCCACCCTTGCTTCAGCAGTGCCCGGTCTGTACGTGCTGCTCAAGTGGTGCTGTGTTGTCCCAGCTCTTCTGGCTGTCTCAGAAGGGAGAGAAGGGAGACTGACAGCCCTTACCTTGAAGTGAGAGTCCAGCTATCCACTTGAAATGCCAGAGAGAGCAGCTGTGGAGCAGACAGTCGAAAGCTCTGGGGAGGAAAGAGGAAAGGGAACAAAAAGCAGTGTGACACACTGAAAGAAAAGTGAGAAAGTAGTTGATTAGGGATTAGTGTCATAAAGAGGCTGTTATGGAGGGGTGTTGCATAGCTGCATTCCTCCCCTCTTGCTTATTTTCCTTTGCTGCTGCAATTCTGAAAGTCTCAAAGTAGCCTTGTGTTCTCTTACTGACATCCACCACTGCCACTGTTCCTGAATTGGATTTATTGGCTGATGTAAGAGCTCAAACTTCTGTAGTTGCATTTCTGCCCTGTGAAGGACTTTGCAGAACAGAGAGGAGTTATTAAAAAAAAACAAAAAACAACTAGATACTGATTGTCCTGCCATTGGATGGTCCTCCAGTTTGGTAAAGGACACATTTAAAAATCAGAGAAAATCCATTAGCTGTAGATAGGTGTGTCTCAGTAAGTTAATAGAAATTCAGGCTCGGATGACTCCACCTGCAAGATTACTTTGGCCAATGGTTTATTAAAAAAAATCATGCTGTTGAAAACTTCAAATTTGACTGCTTTATCTATTCTCCTGGTTATAAATTAACTGGATTAAGGAGAATTAGTAGCTGATAGCAGATCTCTGAGAAGCCTGAAAGTGCTGGTGGAAGTGTTGTAGACTGTTCTAGAAAAGGACAAAGTAAGAAGTAAGTACCCAGTAAGAAGTAGCATTGGTTAGTGGAATTATTATTCTACCTTCCATGGTTCAGTATGTGTCTGTGGAGATGAATGCTGTGAGAGGGGGCTGGGGAGGATTTCCTCCTGTGCTTCTCCTTGTGCTGATCACAGCTGAGGGGCTGATCCCTGTCAGAGCAGATCGAGTGACCTGCACGTGCAGTGTCAGGTGCTGCAGTGACATCACTCCAGGTAGCAGTTTGGGATGGCACTTTTTAGAGTAACCACCAGCCTGAGTGTGTGAATGTAATTTAAGGAGGTTTAGGCATCTAGGATCTTAGGCAGCAATAAGGAACTGAAGGTAGAAAGTGACAAGGAGAGCTTTTGGAGGTCTGTGCTAATTGCCCTGCTCAGAGGGTGGCTTGGCTCTACACTGTATGTAGGGGTGGAGAGGGAGCATGCTGTGATCATGTGGGTACTCCATGGAGCAGCTTGGCCCTTTTAACCTCCTGAACTGCAAAATGATCTACAGGAACATCTTGCTGGTGATCCCTTAGAGAGCCGTGTGCTGCCCTGCCTCCCAAACAGTTCCCTTGTGTGATGCTCATGTTGCATGCCACCCAAATGAGATGTGTCTCCTGCTGAAGCTCCTGGAAGACTTGCTGGCAGTCGGTGCAGGACATTTCCAGTGTTCCTGCAATAAGTGGTGTTTTGTCTGTGGCATCACGAGGCTGCAGCAATTGTTCTGAAGCAACTGGTGTGTCTGTGTGTGGGTGCAGCAGGGTCTGCCAGCGCAACCTGGTGCCTGCTGTGAGCACATGCTGTCCTTAGCTGACCTGAGTCAGAGCTGCTGCCAAAGGCAAAGGTGCTCAGCCCTTCTGAGAATTCATGGGCTTGTAGTAAAGTGCTGTCCTCTGACTGCAACCAACAGATAGCTACTGCTCCGTGATGCTTAATAACCTTTTACTTTAGTGTCAATTATGTAAACTTGTGTGTCTTGTGTCTTTCAGATTCTTCTTGTGGCACTTCCAGAATAAGCTGTAAAACTGAAGGCATTGCAGTGACTATCGGGACTTAACCTTTCTTTTAATGACCTGAGTTTAGACATCTAGGTCTATAAATGCTTGTAGAGATGTTTAAAACAGGGTTTGACATTTGCGACCACTATTGGGGTTATTTAAAAAAAAAATAAAATAAACAAAAACAATAAAACCTCTCGCATCTAACACTTGAATGGGGCTAATCAGGGGTCATTTCATAGAATCACAGAATGATTTGGGCTGGAACAGACTGTGAAGATCATCTGGTGCCAGCCCCACCTGCCATGGGCATGAATGCCATTGAGTAGATCAGGTTGCTCAGGACCCCATTCTAACCTGGCTGTAGACACTTCCAGGAATGGGGCAGCCACAGTCACTCTGACCAAACTCTCTGGCCTTTTAAAGAAGCCTTTGTAGGAATTCTAGGACTTCAGAAATAAAACTGTAAGTAGAGCAGAAATTTAGATTGTCCTAGAATTTTCCATATTTTTTTACCTGTCATTGACTCTGTGGAGTAAAAATGGGAACAGAAATGTTATGACTAAAAGGAAATAGAGTTGGCCAAGGATTGAAAGAAAAGCTAAATTAAAACCCCCTCAAGTGGCTGGCTTTATCATTTCAGTGCTATCCCTTTCATTTCTCTGAAAGCTGAGCTTGGGTGGTAGAGGAGGAGGTGGAATAAAGTCTGTAAGGTCAGGACAAAGTTTTGTGTCTTTGTATTAAATGTTAACATTGTTAAATAAACTAAGATTTTTGTATCTCACAACCAGCTCACTGTTGCAGTTCTCCATCCTTTACTTCAGCAAGCAGCTTGAGCCCTTGGGTTTCAGAATTCTCTTCTGCAACAAAAAAATCTTCAGTGAAGCCAAAGGCATTTTCATCATTTACCTGGATGTGAGGATAAAAGGGCAGAGCATTTGCAGAGTATGCCTGTGACAGAGTTAATCAGACACATCCCAAACTTAGGAACCCAGCTTTAGATTGCCAAGATGTTGGTCCTGCTGGAGCTTTTCCTGTTTGGTCTCTCTGCGGGGTGATTTTAGCATTGGGAAATATCAGCAAATTCAGGTTGTTCCTCTCTTCTTCCTTTCATTGAAATGAAAGTCTGGACCAAACTTCCTCCATTTTCTTTCACTTTGAAGTTGACCTGTGATTTTTTGAGGAGGGGAGGGGCAGGGGTGAGGTATTGCTATGTTGGTATAGGAACAGTTTACTGGCCCTACACTCTGCTTACACTTTAGGATGTGATTTGGTTCCAAGGTACATGACAATTATAACCACTCTTTATTGAATATTCGTTAGGAATGCCAGTCAAATTAGGGATGTCTTAACAGTGCTGGGAACCACTGACAGAGCTGAATAAATGAAGTATTCAGCGTGTTACGCAACAAGACATTCTACAGAATGTCTTTACCAGCCCCTTCATATACATACAAACATTCATGTGAGTGTGTGCATGTTTTTGTTAGGGATTCAGAGTTACAAAGGAGGATACAGAGTTGATTTTTGCACTGGTGTTTGGAGAATCTTGGCACGGTGAGATTTTGGGACAGGTAAAATTGAATTCTAAGTCACCATTCACTGTTGGAGCAGACTGGCAGGGTTTTCTTAGTGTGTGTAAATCTGAGTTGGAATGTGGTGCTTCTGTTGTTTTCCACATTAAACTGCAGACCTTTACATGCCCTGGCAGATGGGCAAAGTTAACTCCAGGCCAGCTGGACTGTTCACAGCTCCTCTCAGCACTCTCATTACATCCAGAAGGAGAAATTATGTTGTACTAATGTGTAGCTTCAGGAGCAGACATCTTGTAATGCTTCCAGTCAAATCAGTGGAGCAAGATTAATTGAGGTGAGGTGGAAAACAGGCCTGGATGAACGCTGAAGCAGTGAGAAGTGTCTTGTGTGGATTGACAAGTTTTATTTTCCATAAAACTGTATTTAGGCTGTGTAAGTGTTCTGGACTTCATAAGCATTTGTTACTTCAAATGCAAAATACTATTTTGCCTGTATTACCAAAATCAGTTAAATTCTTCAGTCCCTAGCTTAGGTTTAGTTTTCATTATTTTTGCTACTTTTGTTGTTTTTTTTCTTCTTTTGTTTTACATTAATTCAGTCAATTTAAGGCTTGTCTAATTCCTAGTGATTTTTAAACAAAATTTATATTCTAGTGCCTATAAATATAGCAACTACTTGTTAATCACCTAGATTTGTACCAATTTCTTTTAAACTATATGTTGTGCCAAAATAAACAAGGCAGACATTGAGAAGTCAGATCTGATCTGACCTCTTTATGGACTTTGCATTTGAAAGCCATCAAAAACGATGTGGAAGTAGGGCCTCTAATCTAACAAATCTTGGCTGCCTGCAGGTTTGTATATCTGCTTTCTCTTTTCTTTGTCTATTTTTATGCTCTTCAAAAGGTTTATCTTTGAGGCCTTTATCCTGTGGCCTCCATGGGCTCAGAGGAGACATCAGATCATGTAGATTTTGAAAGACTTGTTCCCGTAAGAAGTAAGGTGAAAAAGTGGGGGGAAAAATGATGAGGTATGGATCACTTTAAAAATAGGTAAACTAGATAAAAAGCAGTAAAGCAAGAAAAAGGAGTTAGAAACCTGCAAAAGGATTTGTTTTCAAAGCAGAACAAGGTATAAAAATGTGTATTTTTTTAGAGGATCACATCTTTTCAGGCTCTGTGTGCTGGTGTGGGGTCCTTGCCATGGAGAGTTTTGACAAGGACAAGTTTCCTTTGGTAGATCTACTCACACTATGACTGAAGAGCTGCTGAATGATAACCCAGCAGTTCCAGTTCTCTTCAGCTTATTAGCAGCATAATTTTTTGGTTATCAATAAGTGAATACAGGGTCATGGATAGGACTCTTGTATGTAAAGCATGTTCATACAGAAGATTTAATTTTGCAATATAATCTTACAGGTACCTTGGAAAAATAAAAGAAGAAAAGATTTTATTGCAACAAGGAAGAAATTACATGGAAATATTTACTTCCCAAACTCTGGCAAAAAAGATAGCTGACAATAGTAGCTGTTGAAGACTTCATCAGTTTAACTGTAAAAAAACCCTCCCATGTGATTGCCTTTCTCCTAAAATATAGTTTGTAAGGCGACTTGGATGACGAGGCCAGGGATGTGATACTGAGATCTTTGTAGAATTTTTTAACCATATCTCCTTTCAAACCAAGTAACCATAAAAACTGAATTAACTCTTGATTTGAGAAATACATTTTGTTTATGTTTTGTGTTTAAAAATTAAGCTGCAGCCAGAAGAAGAAATCTCGTGCTAGAAACAGAGCTTCAGAGGGTGGAACTCATCAGGTTTTTGCCTCAGCTGAGGCTATAAAGGGCATGCTTGTGTATGTAGCTTTGCTGTAGATTTTAATCTCTGTTATTCTGCATTGCAGATTCATTTGTTTTTTAAAGAAGTTGTTAAGAGCTACATAAAATCAAGGACAAAATGAGTACTGCATGATTCATCCCTATATACTGTGTCTATGTGAAGAGGCAGCAGTAATTGCTGATAAAAAATAGAGGGTTTTGCCTAAAATGCCACTTGATGTGTGTGTCTACAGAATTTTATGGTATTTTATTACTGCTTTTTCCAACCAAGGTAAACATTCAACAATCTCAATGGGACAGGATGGGACAGAGCCGCCTTGGAAGGATGCAAAGGGCTTACTTACCTGCACTCAAGTATTATTAAAAAAATGTTGGTCATACAGACTTTTAATTTTGGTGTAGGGTGCCTCTAGAACAGAGCTGTGGAGGCTCTTCTAGGGAGTAGTGTAGCCTTTCTTCCTCTCAGAGGTAGGTATATGGCAAGTAGGAATATGATTATGCCAGTATGAGAAATCTTCAGCTGCCTTTTTGCAGGTGCCTTCAAGGGGAAGAAATCAAATCAAACCTTGAAAGGACGGGGTGTTTCTCTAAAATTAGTTCTGCATGCTAATAAAGATCAGCAAATGGCACTTATGGCTAAAGTGACAAAGTCTGTGTTTTAACAGTCTTTCACATTCATATGGCTTAACTGAAAATGGTGGCAGATATTCCAAAAATCTCAATATGCATTTACAAAATTATTATTTGAATACAAAGTGGTAAGTCAAATATTTCAAACATGAAATCTGAAAATACAGCATAAAGATGGCATGGAAGTCTGTCAACAGTTCTCTGAAAGCTTTATGTGCGCAGATGTTGAAAATATTTTTTCATGTAGTGCTCCCAAGTTTCAGGATTTGATGTCTCAAGATATCCGAGGAAAGATTTCATCCCATATAAAAGCCACAAGTATTGTACCTGAAATGAGAAGTTACAGAAAGGATCTTTATTTAAATGCATTTGAGAAGGACACAGTACTAGTATGAAAAATAAACACGTTGAAGTATTTGAGTGTCTAACACAGTACAGCAGGGACTGCATCAGTACTTTTTGCAAAGGAAGCTTCAATAGGCCATGCAAGTGCTCCGTGTGAGTTAATAATCTTGTTTTCCTAGTATGGTTAATGCTTTGGTCTGTGTAAGCCAAGCCAAAGTCAGAGAGTTTGGCTGGGTGAATCCAACATGGGCACCTTCCTGTTCCTGATTAGGGCTCCTTTCTTTGTAGCTGGATGTATAAATGATTAAACCAGCAACTTAACCCCCATCCCTCATCTGAGTTTGTTAGCTATGTCTGTTTTGATAACCACATCATTTTTAGGTGCTGACAAGTGGGTATAGGATACTGGGTGGTTTTTTTGAAGATCTTTCTCATTTGGGGTTTATTCTGAAACAGAAAAAATGGTAACATTAGAGATAGTGTATGATTCTCATAAAGAAACTTCTATCTCAAGTTAGAAGGGACCCATAAATCTAAATGGCATCCAAACACAGTTTATTATGTCCTTTTTTTTACTGCAGGAAAAAAAAATCAGTTTATTCTTTCAGTGATGAAGAGGATCCTGCTTGTGCCTGAGGAGGATCCTGCGGATGTTGCCCGCATGTAAGCTTGTATTTATGAAACTTCTTAGATCACAAAGAAAGCTTATTGAAAGGGATTCTGTTAGTCCAGTCTGCCACTCAGTGCAGGACTTTGCCTATGCTGGATGGGTCAGTGAGACTTTCCCTGGCTGAGTCCCAAAGACATCCATGCGGGAGACTGGAGCATTTCTCCAGGAAACTGATTACAGTCTTGCTGCACCCTTCCTCCTGAATGCTATCCTGGAGTCTAAACTGAACTTCTCATGCCCTAATTTGTGGCGTTGCTGTTGCCAAAAAGAATGGTTAATCTCTGTTATCCTTGTAAGTACTGAAATAATGCCTGATGGTGCTTAAATCACGCTTTCATCTTGTTTTTGCAGCCTAAACAAGTCTGGTTCCCTCAGCCTTCCCTCTCAGATCAGGTACTCTAGGCCCTTCATCTTTGTGGTCCTCCACTGCCTGGATTCTGTTTTTTGACACAGAATCCCCTGTTGCTTTTGAACTAGGGGACTCCCATGTTCCAGATGCCACCTCACAAGCATTGAGTAGAAGGAGGCAATAATCACAGAATAAATTCATTCGGAAAAGCCCTATGAGATCATGGAGTTCAACCTATGACTGAACACCACCATGGCAATAGATCATGGCACTGAGTGCCACATCAATTCTTTCCTTAAACACCTCCAGGAACAGTGATTTCACCACCTCCCTGGGCGGATCTTCCCAATATCTAATCACACTTTGAGTGAAGAAATTCTTCTTAATGTCCAGCCTAAACTTCCCCTGGCACAGCTTAGGCCTGTGTCTTCTCATCCCATCCCTGGCTGCCTGGGAGAACAGACTGACCCTACCCTATTTCATCCTCCTTCCAGGTATTTCTGGAGTGATAGAGTCCTCTCTGAACCTCTTTCTTCTCCAGGTTAAACAACCCCAGCTCCCTCAGTCACTTCTCGTAAGACTTGTGCTCCAGACCCTTCACCAGCTCTGTTGCCCTTCTCTAGACCCACTCCAGCACCTCAATGTCCTTCCTGAATGGAGGGGGCCCAGAACTGGACACAGGACTCAAGGTGTGGCCTCACCAGCGCTGAGTACAGGGGTCAGTCACTTCCCCAGTCCTGCTGGACACACTATTGTTGATGCAGGGCAAGTGCCACTGACCTTCTTGGCGGCCTGGGCCAGTTGGCTCATGTTCAGCTCATGTCAACCAGCACCCCCAGGTCTCTCTGCTGGGCCACTTTTGACCCACTCTACCCCAGCCTGTAGCCCTGCATGGGGTTGTTGTGGCCAAAGTGTAAGACCCAAGATTTGGTCTCGTTGAATCTCATGTTGTTGATCTCAGCCCACCTCTGCAGCCTGTGGAGATCCCTCTGCAGAAGTGCTGATCCCAAATTGCTCAGGCATGTGCTTTGTCTTGCAGAGAGACCAAACTGTTGTGGACAAATTTCAATTCAGGTCACTGTTAAACATCCTGGGGAGTGTGAACTCCCAGTACTGACACCAGCACACTCTGCATGGTATTGGCCACCAGCCAGGTGTCAACCCATTGATTGTGACAGTTTGAGGTCAGTGGTTTAGCCAATCTTTATTCCATCTAACAGTCTTTTTGTGTGACCCCACTTTGAACCAAGAACACTGTGGGAGGTGGTATCAAAAGCCTTACTGAAGTGAAGGTACACTACATCCCTGCTCCTTCCTCATTCTTACATGCATTCAATCACAGAAGGCAACCAAGCTGGTCAGGCATGGATTACCCTCACTAAGTCTGCTGACTGCTCCTGTGTTTATCTTTGTGTTGTTTACATGGTTTGAAATGGATTCCTAGACTAGATACTCCACCATCTTCCCACTGACTGAAGTGAGACCAACTAACTTATAGTTCCCTGGCTTCTCCTCAAAAGCAGGCATAGCATTAGCACATTTCCCATTGGCAGGAACCTCCTCTAACAGCAGTGACTTCTCATAAATGGAGGACAATTCTAACACTGGCCAATTCTATCTTCATTTCTAGGTGCACCCCACTAGAATCAACGGATTCATAATCACATATGTAGTTCCTATTCATTGTTTCCTATTTACTGCTTCATTTCCAAAACCTTACTGATTTACACAAGAGGTTTAGGAGCAAATTTTGCTTGGGAAGACTGAGTGGTACCTCAGCCTTTTCCATGCCATCCATCACTAGGTTGTCTCCCCCATCCACTGATGGACCTGCATTTTCTCTGGACATTTTCTGTGATTAGTATATTTGTAACTCTGCATGTCCCTGCTCTTAGTTCCAGCTGAGCTCTAATCTTCCTAACTTTGTTTCCAAGTGCCTGTGCAAAGCTCTTACACTCCTCCTTTGCTGCCTGTCGCAGTTTCAACTTTTTACATGTTCTCCTTTCTTGTAGGGAAGCTCTTTGTCTAGCCAGCAGGGTTTTTTGTCCCAATTCCAAGTCTAACACTATGTGACAGATTCCTTCTGCACATCTAAATCTATTACTGACCTCTCATGAGATTTTTCTAAAAATCACCTTTTCCCATTTTTAGCAGCTTCCAAGGGAATTACTACTGATTTAGCAATTCCCTAGATAAGGAGAATTCTGTTTTGAAGTCCAAAGTCTGGACAGCTCTGGTATTTACCTAACCAGTCTTCCTCTGCACCCTGAACTCTTGTGAGGACTACAATTCAAGTGACCACATTCAGGACCCATTCTTCTCTGTAGGTAGGTCAAGTTCAGCATTACCACTCACTGGCACTTCAGTATTTGAATTAGACATAATTACTGACAGTTTCTAGGAACTTCATTGATTGCATCCACTGATTGCATGAGAGTTTTCACTCTCTCAGATGATGTCCGTGGAACTGAAAACCCCTATGAGGACCAAAGTCTAGGAATTGGAGTAGTTTGTTTTCCAATTGTTTGTTGAAAACTTTCTTTGTTGCCAAGTCCCTGAGATACTGAACACTTCACTGCACATGGACTTTCTTTGCTTAAGTGTTCTGAACTTGCTGGCAGCCTCAGAATAGCCTCTCCTCTGAGCAGGAGGGTCAAAGTCTCACCTGTTGCCTTCTCCCTTGTTCACCTCCTCCACTTACATCTACTGCTAGGTGACTCTTGTGGCACTTATTTTCTAAGGAATAGTATTAGTCTTTATAGTAAAACTTATATAAAGAAGGGGGTCTTGGTTCTGGTTTTGTAGTGTTAGAAATGTAGCAAGAGGCCAGTCCAGGCTGGATGGCTTTGAGCATCTTAGTCTAGTGGAAGGTGTCCCTGCCCCTAGCAGGGGGATTGGAACTGGATGTCCCTCACTCTACAGTACAATTCTATGATATGCTAAGCTGGCACCTGTCCAGGAAAGAGCATTTGATTTTATTGACCTCATGACTATCTTGTCACCAACTCTTCCATTTGTTGCTGCCATCTTCCTGGTACTGAAAGAGCAGCCTTAGCTCAGTCCCCATCATTAGTGATGGTATAATCATGCCTGGACAACTAGCATGAATTCCTTTGGCAGTAAAACAGAAACCATCTTTGTTCCACTGTTACTTACTGAGTCTGTGTTCACAATGCAGAACTTAGGCCTGCCTGTACTACGTTATAAACACTTGCTGGCATCTCTCTCTCTTGCAGGAATCCAGAGTTCAATGCTGCTGGAGAATCAGCTTCACCAGACCATCGGTGAAGCCATTTTGAAAAATGAGTAATTAACTACAGTGTCAAGATTAAATTCCTGGAAGACCATAAACCACCAGTAGATTTGTTAATCCTAAAAGAAAACTTCCATTTTATCTTTGTCTTGTGAAAGTGATAATCAATCTTCCTCTTCTTCCAAGTGTCTCTTCTAAGAAAATTGTTTACAATATGCTTACAGCCAGATCAGAATTCAGTTATATACTGAATGCTCTCCATATCCTTGTCCTCATGGATTTTTGCTACAGCCATATATGAGAATATATTGCACATTGCACTGTCAATTTTAAGTTTCACAATATGTTAGTCCATGGTTCTACTGTGAGGTAGTTATTACAGCAAAACAAAAAAAACCCTTCTGAAAGAATTTCCCAAAGTAAGAACTAAGTAATTTAACCATTTAAGAGGCTGATGCTGGAAGAAGTAAGACATTAGATTAGCATATCATTGTGACTCTGCCAGTTTCCAGGAAGTCTGAAACAGCATTTCTGCTGACAGGTGGATTCTGAAAGTAGTTTTTTGCAATTGAATTTAAAATATCCCTTCCCTCATCATCTACTTTCATGATTCTGCTTAGAGGTTCTTTCCACAAGAATTTATCATCGTAACAGGTCATTTTCTTAGATGCCTCATCATTTTGTCCAATCATGAAAGAAAAAAATCTATTCCTATTATTTTCTTATTTTCAAAATGTGTCAGAAAAATTTCACTTTATATTAATATTTGTAGATATGCACTCCTGTAGTCATCAATTCAGTTTTCAAATACAGCAATCTCCTATACACTTCTACCTCAGACACTGTATTTGTTTAATACTCTTGATTTATAAGATCTCTTAAATGTATCCATGAAACATCCTTGTTCTGTAATGAGATATTTTTATCACCAATAAATTACTCAGTCCTTCAGGTGATCCATAGACCTGAGATCTGTTGGCTACAGTAGTGACACTGTGCAAGAAGTGATGTGTCCTGAGTATTTGCATCTTTACAGCTGCTCAGTCTGGAGGAGTTCCTTTCCCTCACAGATCAAGAAACAGCATTCAATGTATTCTGTATGTATATTTCAGGTGTTAACTAATGACAAACAACTGTTTATGAATTTTCATAGAAATGTAACATTGCTCCCTAATCATATTCTAAGTTCCACAAGTCATGGGTCCATTTCAGTTAACGGCTGTTGATTTTCTTACATCAAAAATCACCTGGAGGTTTTCTGCAAAGCTGTTCTGCAGGACACATCTTGGCATGTGAGTAGAACAGGGGTTTCAGAATGCCTCCTGTTTCTTTAAATCACTTTCCAAAGATTAAATCCCACATGCTTACAACCTGAAAAATCTTTAAATGGTTATGAGGTTGAAGTCAGTTAAAGAAAGCCAAAGCTGAATGTGGGTCTGTCAGGACCCGAGCAATACTGAATAGCTTTGCCTATGACATTTCATTAATTACTCACTGAACAGTTATCAAGCTTACTCTATTGTTCAGTCATCCTGTTTAGAGATCTAATTCAAATAGATTCTATTAAAGTGAATTTTTGTTAGGTTTAAACTTCCATCTTTGTTTTTGGCTGACTGAGAGTCAAGGCAAGCAGAACACGCTCATACCTGAACTCAAGAAAAGGAAGTTTTTGGTCATAACAGGAATCCTTTCCAGTGTTTCCTGTGTATACTTTACATTCTGTTGTTCCTTCATCACTGTTGTACCTTCTAATAGGATTAACAGTCATGAAAGAATTTGGGATTAGCAGACTGCTTCTTTATATACCCTAAGCAGAAAGCTCAAGATTTGTAGGGACCAACTGTAAACAAACAACAGCATGAAGTGTCACATGGAGCATTTTCATCTGCACACAGCTAGAAGTCATAATCAATAGCTTCCAAATTAAAACCAAAATTTAAGTTAGAAAAACCCTAGTGCTAACACTTTTTTGTTCCTAAACTAAAAGCAGACGGTGTCCAACAGTGACTAGGGGAAAAACACAGGATGGGAACTGCAAAGTTTAGACCCCATGTGGAGAAAAATCATAGAAGTGGTAATTGAGAAAGCATATTTAAAGCACTTGTCCCAATACCTCTGGGTAGGGTTGGTTTGTTAATTTATAATCCCCATGTTTTTATAAACTGTCACAAAACAAGACAGACACTGTGTGGTAACCAGAATGTTTCTCTTTTTGAAGTTAATCAGGCTGATATTTAGTTTCAGGTAAGGACCACATGATCTTTAAAGGTCCTTCCCAATCCAAATAATTCTATAGTTCCTAAACAGTGCTGCAGGCACTCTACACAGAGCATTAAAAATTTTTAAAATACAAAGCCTGCAATTGCAAAATAAAACCATGATTCTGAATGACTTCAACACATATATTATAATTTTCTGTTTGCTGGGTGTATTATTTAACACAAAAATCAAGCACTCTCAAATAAAGAACACTTATTACTTGATTTATGAACCATGTACTAAATAACACTTTCTCAAACACATAAAGTATTAAGAACTTACCTAGGCATGGTGCTATCCAATATACTATTGTGTAACTCAAAAATCTGTCATAGAAACAATCTGCATGTAATGAAAAAGCCAGTGCTGGGTTAAATATTGCTCCTGTGAGATTTCCACCTGCAATAAGATATAGACAACATGAAATCAAACCGTCTTTCTTAATATTTACTTTAAATTCAAATGCACATACACCATACTACATGAAATTTACACCCTGCAATAAAATGAATTATCAGAAACAGTTTGAACAGGTAAAACTCTTCTGAAGTAATTTACCTGATGATGGAGTAAACAGTTGAACTGTTTTCTCAAAGGCTTTAAAACATTTTAAGGGTAAGCTATAACTTCCTTTATCTTTTTCTAGCAAATATTCTTTAAAGAGATAGGTCTGGCTAATGCTGAATGTTTCTACTGATAAAGCTAGAAGCTATTCCCATATCATGATTTTAGAGGAGACAGAAATTACTCAAGCCATTTCATTTCAGCCTCATGTCATATGAAACACATACGCAAGATAGAAGAAAAAACTGTCAAGTAGTGTTCTTGCTAAGGTGACCTCTACACTTTCTTATAAGAACACTAATATTACTATATCAATGTACAGAATGCTAAGATTTTCACATGGTTTAACAACTGTGGGAAAACTCTGTATGTTGTTCAAAGAAAATAAAAGCAAGTGCCACTCCACTCTCTTGTAGAAGGAAGACAAGCATCTTTCCTTGCCTCTGATTTCAGATGTAAATGAAGTTGCCTAAACATTTTCTAAATAACAAGATCCAAACACATTACACTGGGGACTAAACTGTAATTACACTGCAGATGAACCTGGAGCTAAGTGTGTTTAATTCTGACATATGTTGCTCCTCTCATTGCAATTCTGCAGAAAAAGCATTACTCATAGCTAAATTACCTGTATTCCTGTACTGTTAGTTACTTACCATCCCATACCTGTTTTATCTACGAACCTATTCCATAAAATATTCTATAATTGCATCTGTATAATTCATAACAGCTTATTCTTGACTTCTCCCCAAATAACCTTGTATGAGCTTTGAACTTACCCTTTGTACAAATACCCTGCTGCTGTAATCTTCATTTGCTATGACTGTGCAATCATTTATCCAAAGTTTTAGTAAGGTCTTTGTCATTCTCTTCGTCTGTATTTCTCTTTCTATATTCTCCTAATTATTTCTTTTACTATTATTACAGTTCAGGAAAATTTTAATCTTCGTTTGCCTACTCAGTTTACTGTGGTTTTACACTTGTTTTCAAGAACAAGTCAGATTTATTGTGCAGTCTGTTTTTCTGCACACTGACATATTAGCAATGTCCACGGTTGCCAGGAAGCCCAGCTACACTAATTTACTTTGCTTTAATCTGTTTATGACTCCACTGCTTCTGCTTTTATATCCACAAACATACAGTTGAAAGCAGAATTTCACTCTCAGGATGCAGGTGATCAACATTAAGCATTAGACAGAGTTTTAACTGCTGTATTTCTTCAATATTCATTACTAATAACAACTGGAATATCAACCATAGGCCAGGGGCACCACTATAATCTTACTTAAAATTATTTATTTAACACCTCAGTCTGTGTACCAGAAAAGACAAATTATTTTATGGCAGGAGAAGTATAATCTCTTTGATGGGACATGCATAAAACTTTAAAAGGGGAAGTAATGGCCACACAGTACATGAGAAAGTAATTTTACCTTTTTGCCTTTATTAAAGGCCAAAATTAGGAAGAAACTCAGAATTAAAAAATGTATGTAATTATACCTTGATATGTTAGGCTCAGAAAAAAATCAAATCACTTTCATATGATTCTGACTTACTCTAATGCTGCCAGTAAATTAAAAAGACCTAAAAGGTGTATTTTTTAACCCCTAAGTAAGTACTCTACCAAAGGCATTCTACAAAAATATTCTTTACTATCATGTATATGGTCTGCATCCTTAGATAATGAGTCATTCCTTTAAGATGCAAAGACATAATGTTATTTTTTCCCTTTATTTAGTGGAAAAAAGAAAGTGAAGTATCAGACCATTTGTGTACAGTATGTACTACTATAAAAATTTGGGTTGTGCAGGACTAAATGTAAAAAAAAATCCAAATATTTTTAATTGTGAAAAAGTATAAGAAAAACTAAAGAAACAGTCTGTAATTTCAATAATACTGTATAACCTGATGTTATTTGTTGGAGTAAGGTGCATGGCAGACCTATAAACAGTAAACAAAGAGGTGCAGAAGATTTGCTGAGAATGATCCAGTTCAGCTAAATTATGCATCTGTCTTCACAGCCTGCAGGTGAGAACTCACCCTGCTGGAGGGCACTGTTTGTGACACCTGATTTGTCAGTGACTCTCCCTACTGTGTGTAAGAAGCAGAGATGGGACAGGCATGGTTAGGGCTATGCCATGAGATGCACAGGATATATGGGACATGTGCAGCAGACTTCACCCATGGCCACTTCCCAGGCTCCTCATTACTGCCTCAGCTCTGACAGGATCTGAATACCTCTGTATCTTTATAGCAGACAGGTAGATTGGAGTTCAAAAGAAATGCAAAGAAAAATGTCCAGGTGGCACAGGGTGTTGTGCACACGATGCAAAAGAGGCTTGAGGTTTCCTAGAAGTGCAGATCGATTGCACCACAGAGTCCCAACGAGCCCGAGTTTATGGCATGGAAGGGCACTTGCACACTCAGCCTTCACGTGGCACACAAAGACTTCTCCTGCTAGAAAAAGACAGGACCCTGGCCAATGACACTGGGAGTGAATTCTTGGTATGAATGAGCTAAAAGAAAGGCAATGTGACCTGTATTATTTTATATATAATAATCCTGCTTTGCTAAGCAGGAGAAGAATGTCAGGAATCAGGAATGCAGATTTCTATGCTTGGAGAAGAGGGAGGAGGATATTTGGCTACACTTCCACCACGCAACTCAGAAATATATTTACTGTCCTCAAATGCACTGACACCTTGCTTCTGCTTTTAGAAAGTAGTTCAAATTGCTAAGTTAATTCTCAAAATTCCCTGTCGACTTGTAGGCATTAGCTAGTTTCAGCTAAAGATAATGAGTAAAGATTTTTACATTAGTATATCTGGAAATGTGACTGTACACTGTTCTAGATGCTATTATGTTAAATAGCATTAATACAGCTAAACCTTTAGGACAAGGCATCAATGACATCTTGGATGTTTGCAGGTAAGAGAAGTGATCTCCCTCTCTCAAAGGGATTTGGTAATTCTCTAGATGACTTTTTCTGTGGTAGGGGCAGTAGCAATAGCAAGAGTTCTGTAATCATCTCTTTCACCTCTCCAAGCTACACTATCTCCTTGCCAGTTAGGAGGACTCCCTGCAGGGCAGTCCTCAAGCGACCTAACAACTCTTGTCACTTCGGCGGGGACAAGAGGGAACAACAACAGTCAGAAGAAAGACCTTCAGACTGACTCCCCTCACCTCTCCCTTCCCAGTGGTCCAGAGAGGATGCACAGGTGCCAGCGTCCCAGCTCTGGGAAGCACGAGGTGACAATCAGGTAGCAAAAGGCAGGGATATGGATACACATGGCATTACACACAACGGAGGCTCTAATACAACATGCACCTATTTCCCCCCTTTTTTTTACATTTGGTCTCATGAGGTATTATTTCTGTATGCATTCCACAAATAACCATTCCCGCTTCTGACTTAAGGATGCAGTTAAATAAACTGCACTGATATGAATTATGCATTATTTAAATGCATAGTTTCCATATTACCAGTTTGTACCCTGCTGTTGCACAATCAGCACTTTCTCCTGATGCAGCCAGCGGTGCTCTCCCAATGTCACTTAGTAATCAGAGCACATAGTATGAAATCTCTCACGCTGTATAAATAGTTGGATTATGAAACAATCCTTCACTGAGATATTTTAACACTTAACCATATGTACTTGCAGACTGACATCACTTTAACTGCATAACTCATTTCATTCTTAACCCCATACCTGCCTGGAATGCAACCAGGCAAACTTTATATAAATGCCAAGTGAAGTTTGCATATGTCGAAAAAGGAAAGTGTAATTAAAAAAAAAAAAAACCAAAGCATTGTGCACCTTAATTAACACTTCTAAGAAAACGGCAAGAACCCATTCCATTACAACTTTATTGGAGGAACAGAAGAAAGAAAGTAAAAAGACTAACCTGCATACACGAGCATGGTGATGAGAAGAGCAATCAAATGGACCCTGTATTTGGGATTAACACTTTCGGCTCGCAGGACGGCCAGCTGGAAAACGACAGAAAAGAGCAGTTCTATGCAGAACGCCTGCGTCTCTGTAGTCTGCATGGGGCTGCTGCAGCCCTGTGAGAGCGCTCCGAGATGCGGCTCCGTCATCCCCAGACTCCAGATAAAGTGCATGAACACTCTGGCGAGCACTGCGGCCACGAACTGAGCGGCGATCTTGAGTCCCCCCACGCTGAGCGATGTCCCGCCGCCCCACATGGGCTGCAGGGTCCCGCAGGGATTGCAGGCGCTGCCGGCCAGGGTCAGGCCGTGCAGGACGGTGAAGCCGTAGGTGAGCGTCAGGGCGGTGTGCGGCTTCGGCTCCACGTTGCCGAGCAGGCTGAGCTCGTTCGTGCAGGCGCAAATCTGGAAGGTGCTGAACATCTCCACAAGGAAAGCGAAGAGGAGCGGGCGGGAGTACAGCCGGCGCCGGGCCAGCCTCCGGCACAGCCCCACGGCCACCACGACGCCGGACATGAGCAGCAGGGAGCTGCCGAGCCCACCGACAGCCATGCCCGGAGCTTCACAGGCCCGAGGGCTCGCCGAAGGTGCAGCCCCACGCCCTGCGGGGACAAAGCGAGCAGGAGACGGAGGGAAAATGCCCCCGCTTTCCCCCGGAGGTAGGAACCGGCGTCTGTTCCACCTGCGAGGAGCCTGACTCACCCTCCGCTCGGCGGAGCAAAGGGCAGGGCTGAGGGCAGGGGGATCCCGCTTCCTGCCAGGGCACGGGTCAGGACATGGAAGCTGTCTCCCTGCGGTGGAAAAGCACGGCGAGGGGAGCGGGGACAAGGGAGCTCCGCTGCCCCCTCAGCCCCTCCGCCGCGGGACGGAACGGGCTCCCCCGTCCCCTCAGCCTGCCGGAGGGCAGGGAGGGCCTCGACTCCCGGCCGCGGGGGAACGGGAGGGGAGCCGACTTTCCCGGCGGGATCGGCGCTGCGGCGCGTCCGCGGGAGCGCTTCCAGCCCCGGCGCGGAGCCGGGCACGGGCTCGGCCGCGCCGCCCCCTCCGGCGGCCGCTGCGGCACCGCGCATGCGGCGGGGCGCGCGGGGAGCGGCGGGGGCGCGCCCGGCCCGGCACCGACACCGGCACCAAAACCGGCACCGGCACCAAAACCGGCACCGACACCAAAACCAGCACCGGCACCAAAACCAGCACCGGCACCAAAACCGGCACCGGCACCGACCCCGGCACCGACACCGACACCAAAACCGGCACCGGCACCAAAACCGGCACCGGCACCGGCCGCGACACCGGCCCCGGGGCACACACTGCCCCGCCTGTCCGCGCCGTGAGGGGCCTCGCCCCGCGGATTGCAGCCAGCCAGAGCCAGAGACAGGGGTAGTTGTGTAGAGTTACGCCAGCTGCGTGCTCGGCGGTGTTCGGCAAAACGAGCACGCCGACTATCGGAACTTTTTACTATTTATACATTGTAGCACACACAGGCATTAAAGAATCGCAGGTTAGAAAAGACCTCTAACGTGACGTGGAGTCCAACCTGTGACCGAACACCACCATGTCAATAAACTATGGCATTGAGTGCCACATCCTTAAACACCTTCAGGAACAGTGACCACATCCCTGGGCAGCCCATTCCAATGTCTAGTCACCCTTTCTGTGAAGAAATTCTTCCTGATGTCCAGCCTAAACCTCCCTTCACACAGCTAAAGCTTATGCCTTCTCATCCTCTCACCTTCTCATCCTCTCACCTGTTACCTGAAGAAGAGACTGGCCCCTACCTGGCCGCAGCCTTCTTTCAGGGAGTTGTAGAGAGAGAAATTCCCATCTGAACCTCTTTCACGCTAAGCACCTTCAGCCCCTCCTCATAAGGTCTGTTCACCGACTGCAAGTTACATAGTTCTCTTATTAATCAGTACTCTCTCTAATATTGGTTAATGATTCTCTCACTTCTCGTTCCAATTAGTCTGCAGGGTCAGTGTTTATCGTTTTTGAATCAGTGGGTTTCGTGGGTCAGGGGTGTGTGAGTTGGTGGTGAGGACCTCACCCTGCCAGAATTACCTTTTACCCAGTTGGAGCTGATTCAGCACAGTTGCTGAGTTGTCTTTATTAGTTTCTTCCTTATCTTGTGAGTTCTGCCAAATGTCCTTGTGGCCCATAAATTCTGTGTTGTGTCCACTATCAGCGGTATATCCTTCTTCCCAAGCTCCCCCTAGGTCTGAGGTCGTGGAAACATGCTGAGCTCTAAACCTTTACAAGGCAATTCTACTGACAATTAATTTGTGTTTCTAACACCCACACATCACTTAGAGCTTGTTGGCTGCTCTGTTTCCTGGATGAAACCTCCTTCCTTGTCGACCAAGCTTGAAATACACAAAGACCAAACATTAGAGAACATCCTTTCTCAAGAAAATTTTCGCATTTACCAAATTTTGTGACGAGAGGGGTTTCTTTCCTGTGTTTTTGGGAACCTGGTGGTGCAAAAAGCAGGTGTGCAGATTGATTCAGCCTCTTCCTCCCACACGCTTGCTGGGAGAAGGGTGTTTGACAGAGTGCCTGGAGGAAGCAGGTGGTGAGTCTCGGGCTTCTCCAGTGGAGGCAATGCTAAAAATAGGCTTCAGCCTCATTCTGCTGAATGTAGTAACGTTGGTGTTCATAGCAGGGCCCAAATGGCATCAGGACTGTCCTGGAAAAATAGGCAACGGCTCCTTTAGGGTGGTTCTTTGGGCCTGGTAACTGAGAAGGGTGAGCCCAGCATGAGGCAACTGGGAAATTGGGAAATGCTTCCTGTCCTGTTAGGCTGGGGCTGAATTTTCCTTCAGTCTCTCTCTGCAGTGCTATTTTTGCAGTATTTGGAATGGGTTGTACCGCTTCCCAGAGTGTTTTTCTGGTGGGAAAAGAGAAAAAATGCCCAAGCTCTGAGCACATGAATGGTTGTGGCATGTGTCATTGGGTATACTGATTTAGTTTACCCCCTAATAAAACAAAAATAAAATAAAACAAAAATAAATGTGTTTCTTACTTTTCCTCCTCTCTGTCACTGACTGGCGATGTCTTTTTAGGAGTGTCCAAATACTGATTGTATGAACTCTAAAGTGCTGCGAGTGCTGCAACCAGCAGTAACCACTGTGCTGCAGTTCAGTGCACCTGCAAGGAGGGGCAAATGCTGAATGTTTTTCTAAATTCCAATATCCAGTAGTTTTGCCACAAGGTGGCATCAATGAGAGTTTATTAGACCTAGCAGGAATGACTTCTGTCCCATCAAGGTCTGCGCAGAGTGTTTCTTGCAAGGAGGCAATACACAGATCTGTTACTTCCAAGCAACAACAGCAAGCTTTTAGTTGAAGGTTACCCTACCATAAAGATCAAAGTTGAAACATACAGACTTGTTTCTCTGGAAGGGAGTGACATGACAAGCTCTTCCTCATTTCCAGAAATGTAGGACCATTTAGACATCTGGTTTAACAAGTGTAGGGATAAAAGAGTACTTGGAAGGTGAATTTGGCTTTGGGAAATAGGGTTGTTTTAACAGGAGAGGGGGGGAAAAACAGTTGAATAGTGATGATATAAAGAGAGGAAAAGAGAAAATGACAGAACAGTAAATATCAGGCTTTTACTGTTTGTACAAGATTAGATGTCAAAAAACTTGAGTGAAGCAAGTATTAAGTCATTACATAAGTCTCAAAACACTTTCATGAAAACTATGCATTGAAACAACGACTTTTCCCAGGAATGAGGTTTTGTGGATGTAATGTGGAAGGGAAAAAACCCAGTCTCTTTCAGAGCATTGTTGCTTGTGCATATGACCAGTCATGAATTTGTCATTTTAAAACAGACTAATAAGTTGGATGTTTGATTTAATAGCATGGTCTCGAGGTGGATTACTGGAATGTGGATTGGAATAGATTACATCTTTTAGTTATCTGTACGACCACCTCTGAATATTTTACTTCCTGGTGTACATATAATTGTATTTTTTGACCACCAGAGGGTAGTGCCATTCTGAACAATTGCTTTTGGGGTTCTGCTATAGGAGCTTTATTTTGTGTTTTGCCATAAGGAGGTGAGAATAGTAGATCTAGGTTCAAGTTCAAGCCCTTAATTTTGTACTTTGTAAAAACGAGTGTTCAAGCGTGAAATGTCTCTCAAATTTCACTTTACAACATACAGGGTTTTTGGTACTGAATTAGTTAGGCTCATCAGTTCCTTATTGGTGGCATTGGTGACTCTATCTCGCTCCGGGTTGTCCTTGTGTATGGTCTCTCCTCCCTGCACAAGATTCTCTCATGATGCTGCTGCCTGCTCTATCCCAGGATATATATAATTTCCCTTTTGTCTGATTTGTCTCATTTACTTTTTTCCTCATTTCAGAGGAAATTCTCTCATTCTCTCCACATCCTTTTCTCCCATGTTCCCTTCCATGCAAATCAGTCTTTATATTTTCCTTCCTATTTGTGTGTATTTCACTTTCCTTCTTTGCCCAAGCCCTTGTATTTCCTGCTTTTTCTGTATGCAGCTAACTGCCCTTAGCTGTGAGTGTGGTTTCAGCCCCTTTCTTTCCTAAAATTCCCTCATCTACTTCCTTTTTCTATGGCAGGCTGAGTCATTTGGAAGGTATCAACATGCCAAGAATTCTTGGGTGGGTTTTGGAGGGGTGAAATTGGGCATTATCATGCTGGAAAATGCCGAAAAACACTTTCATCTACGTTAATGGTATTGAATAACTGCAGAGGAGCTGAATCAGTAGTTCAGGTATCAGGGAATGTGTGCCCGGTTTTCTCTCTTGTGGTTCAGTTGGTTTCCCCCAAAATTAGTCTATTTCCACTGACATTTAAATCTGCTTTGGAAATAAAGAAAGTAAAAGTAGTCATAGTGCCTCCAAACAGAAAATCCTTATTGAGCAGGCCCTTACAGGCTCAGACACTGCTTTTCTTAGCAAGAGGCTGTGGAGGTTTGGGGCATTACCCGTTTCTGGCTACATTTCGCAGCAGTTGGATGCCAGAGGCAGGATTTGCACCAGAGGGCAGCCTGAAGCTCTGGCGTGCAGAGAGAGGTCCCAGTGCATGGGCAGTGGGGGAGAGCCGGGGATCACACCAGCAGGGGAATTGCTCAGTACACAGGAGTCTGGGCTCTGAGACATCACACCCGGGAGCCTTTGATTTCAGGGCAAGAAATGCCACTCCCTGTGGGGGCTCTTGCCACCAGGACCTGGTGAGGGCATTGGCACAGATCAAAGTGTGGAAATTGTACAGACTCTTTAAAGCTTTGCCGATACCAGCAAATTAAACAGCATCAGGGTTGCTCCTGAGCATCAAGCTTAGCTGTTTCTACTGCTTCTCATAATCCTTACATGGGTTTAGCCTGGGCCAATGAGGAGTGTCCCAAAATATTCCATGGTGTGGGTTAGGGGATACATCCTGATGTTACAAATAGGCAGACTGTGCTTTCATGGACTTTGTGAGGCTTTCATAGACTGGACATTGGATGCCCTGTGCCAGCTGGCCTCAGGGGCAGAGACTGGTCCCAGACTTGTTTAATTTACTGATCTGAGTGTAATCACAGTGACTAGGCCTGGCCACTGGGCTGAAAATCTGTTTTTGCAAACCCTGTTTGGTTTAGACATCGAGAACTGAAGGGAGAGTGCTTCCATCTATTTCCCTACTCTGCCTCCAAAAGTTACCGCCTTGTACAAAAGGGCCAGAAGGTGTATTAGCTCTTCAGTCACGATTGGCCACCTTGCACCTCTAGCACTGAGTTAGACCACTGATTTTTGTTTTCTGATCATGTTGTTGGCTTTGATGGGAAGGACATATTTTTTTTCCTGTAAGTGTAACAAGCAATGTTATTTTACTAGGTGAATCATGGACAAAGGAAATCTCTAAACCAGCTGATGTTCATAATCTCTGAGGTAATAAGATATATCCAAATTAATATAGATAAAATCACTACCTGGGAATATTCTGACTCATATGCAGGACCTTGAACTTGGCTTTGTTGAACTTCATGAGGTTTGCAAGGGCCCACTAAATCCACTCAGATCAAAAAGGATAAAAGCTTAAAAAGCTAAAGGCAGAGAAGAAGCTTCACATTTTTTAGAGGTTCCTGTTTTTCAAGGTCATTTCCCCTTCCTCCCCTTCTGGGTTATGTAATACAAGTAATCCTTAGGTTTGCCTTTCTTAAGGGTTGCTGTTAGCTGCCATAGCCCATTCGTGATAGTAAAGTGACACTTGCTAACAAAAATTGCACAGTGTGGAGTCCTTCATCTTTTGCTCCCATCATGTTGCTTTCCATCTGTTTGAAGCTTGTTCCAGAATCAAACTGCTTGCCTTAAAATATGGTCCTGTATTGAACAGGGAGTCCATGAAGTGAATGCTTGTCTCAATATATCTGCTACACCCAACTTCCAAAAGAATTTTTAAGTCCCTCATGAACATACTTTGCTTGAATATATGAGGTGACATAGAACCATATTCTAAGAACTGTAAATGCTGAAAAACTAGTGGAAGGCCCTGAGCTGAAATGACTCATTTTCAGGTGTGTTTAGGACTACAGTCTTCAGAAGAACCAACTGAAATCTCTGCTTCTGTTTAATATGCATAGTGCCATAGATCAACAAAAATTATCATTGCTTTGTTTTCTTTTCTTTTCAGCTGTGATTGTTTCCAGGGAAAAGAAATGTGTAAGTGTAAAACACAATATTCTGCTGAATTTGTAAAGAAAGATACATTAGTGAATTCTGCTTGCTTTCATTAATACTTGGCATTCTCTCTATGAAGTACCATGGAACAAACCCAACATATAAATTACCACTGTGATTTAGAGTAGCTCCAATGAATATTTTTGTACAAATACAGTTTTTAGGGACTGCATTGCCTCATGTAGCACTATAATATATTTAGTATGTCTTTGAGTTTTGTAAGGCTGGGCTAGAGACTTGGAATCCAGCAGTCTTTTGAGCACACTGTCTTTACACTCTTTGGAAACTTTTTAACCTGGTTCACACTCAGTTTTGTCTTTCTCCTTCACATATATGGGTTGTGAGTGGCATTCACTGTACTGTGTGAGCATGAGGACTTGTGCTAGCAGTGCTCCCTTTTGCACTTGTTACCAAAGCAGTTTGGTTTTGGCCAAGGCAAAGCAGTTCTTGAATTCGAGTTTGATTGTAGGTAAACTGTGTATTCAAGTGTAAATCATCTCTCTGTATGATGTTGGTGCACACCTGCCAAGTATCCTTCTGAACCAGCAATCAGACATCATATTGCCTTGACATGTATGAAAGCATTTATCAAAAGAGGTGCATAAGCAAGCGTGCCAGAAACTCCTCTGTGGGAAAGAAGTGAGTTCTTTTGTTCTCTGTCTCTCACTTGTTACTGATAATGACTCATGTGTTGCTTACAGCCTCGAAAGTACAATAGCAGTAGTTCAGAAAGTGAAAGGGAGTTCTGCTTTTCTTTATGAACAGGTGATTAAAGATTTTGAGAGAAGGAGGCAGCCCATCTCGGAAGGATTTGAATTAAACAGCTGCAGCAGCAAGGTGAGTGGAGAACCAGATATAAAGGGAACAATCACAACTTTTAGTTGGCTCTGATATCTGCCTCTGGTGCCAAAGGAAAGATTGTGGAACAGTGGAAAAGGAGCATGACTCTGATTTATGCCTGTTTTTATATTTGCACCTTCACCTTGAGCTGTCCCATGCCCATGTCTATTGTGGTTTCCTTCAGAGAGAGCATTTTGTAAGCTTGTCTTTGCTGGAATTCCTGTTGATAAGGTGCATTTGTTCATTCTCTGTTGCTGATGCCGTGAAGCTGAAGCAAAGGAGAACTTGAGTTTCAGACAGGAAGATAATTTCGAGTGTGTGACTCCCTGTGGCAGAAGTTTATGTTAGTGATGTTGTTCCTTCTAGTACTAGGAGACATCTCATGCCTGTTTATCATTGCATTCACATAATTGCTTTGAAAGTTTAATAAGATTAAAGCTTTATTAACACAACTGGGTTTCTGTCAATTCACTCAAGCATATACAGTTTTAATTCTATGAGGAATTATTTTGTTTGCTTATATTTTATATTTCAATCCATGCGTTTTTTTGCAGCATAAGAAGAAGTGTTGAGTGGTTGTTTCCTTCCATAATAAATCATAATTCATTTGTAAGAGATGAGGTAATCTGGTAGCAAAGCATGCATGCTAGTCAAGAGAGATGCAGTCTAATCCTCATTGCATAACCATGTGTTGTGGACTTGTTTTGAATCCAGCTCAGCCTGTCTGCAGCCTTCAACTTGTCAACCATCAGTGTCAACACTTGTTTGTATGGATCATCATTACCGAGTGGCATGCAGTCACATCTCAGATGGAATCTCTAACCCTCGTGTAATACAATTATTTAGAAATAACAATGCTTTTGGAATGTTACATGAGCATTAAAAAGTGTGTTTCACAGCACTGTTGCAAGATGCAGTAAAACATTGCTCATTTTATTGGGCAGTAAGTCAACAGGTTGTTAAATGCCTTGTCTGAGATGACAGGAAGACTGTGGATTATGTGGAGCCTCTTGACTCCCAGGTTTTAACCTTGATTACAAAATCCAAGTGTTGGCACCCTTGACAGATACTGCCTCCAGCCACTTCAAGTTATTGGTAAACCAAGAGCTGTGACACCTGAAAACATAACAGAGTTCCTGTGTGCAGAACACACAGTCTGTGCTCAGGGCATTGGCTACGATTTTGTTGGGTTTTCTTTATCTCCAGCTGCTCCTACTCAGGCGTTCTGGGCCTAAAAAGTGAGCAATGGCTTTGCTATTTGCTGTGGACATGCTGGGCCCAGTCTGAATCAAATGGAGCTTTGGAAGTTTTCTTTAGGGTGAGATGAGGGCACTGAGTATCAAGAGACTCTTTTTCCTCAGTAAGATGTTAGACATTATACTTCAAGACAGATAATAAGAGCTAACCTGAAGGATAACATTGAGACACCAGATCTTAGAAACAAGTTCTGTGTCAAGCCTGCCCCTTCTCAGCTATTCTACTTTTCTGTGAGTTTTAACCTGTTGAAGGGTGCCACATTGAAGTCTCTCAAGCCTGAATTTCCATGTCACCTTTAAAAAAAAATTGTTTGGGGTCAGATTCAGCCAGTGCATAACCACAGACAACTGTTAATTTTTCTCTAATGCCACTAGTTTCCCAGAACTGAAGCTTTTGTTATAAACATCTATTTTCTCTCACCTTCTTTGATTTCTAGCCCACAGGATTTCAAAAAACAGTTCAGTATGTGACTGAAATGAGTTTTTAGAATTCTTTGGGAAAAATCATCCTGAGAAACATGAACAGATGCCTTTCTTCTCAGTGGGTAGTATTTCTGAACTTAACAAATGAAACGGTTTCATTTTAGTTACCATATTATTGAGGAATTGGACCGAAGTGCGATCACAATTTCCCAGTCTACCTAGGAGCCAAATAACCATGACAAATTTTAAAGTTTATAGAAAAAGTAACAACTGTGCTAATTGCAGGAAGAGGGGGTTTAATTAAGCTGAGGATCAAACAGAGGATTTCAGGAATGCAACGTCTCTCCCAGTCTGCTCTCAGCAGAATCTTCAGCCCAGTCTCTGAAAAGTGAAATTGGACTCAAATTGGACAGGGGAAAACCGACTTGCATGTAAGAGCAAAACTGAAACTGAAGGTCGGGAGAGTGAGAAAGACATATGTTTACTTTCAGAAATAAATATACCCTAAAAAGACGGAGCCTGAGGCTTTTTTAATGAGCTAGGGCTTCAAAGAAAACTTGGTTATATAGGATTCTGCATCAGTGTTTACAAATGTGCTCACCCCAGACCAATTCTATAATGTCCAACTGGCAAACCACCAATAACAAGGATAATAAATGCTTAAGATTTCGAGACACAGACTTATAATGAACCAGACTATAATGAACTAGACTTGGTAATACTACATGGAAATAGAATCCTACTAGTTCTAATTAAAAGGGAGTATGGAGAAAAAAAAAGTAGCCTTTTGTACACTAAAAGATGCAATGCATTTAAAACATACTAAACCATAATCAAAACATAATAATTAGCTGCATGGATCCCATTAGGTGAAGTATTTAATAAGAATGTGTGAAAAGCTAATTCCCTCAGTATTTACAATCTGAGATAAATATAATGAACTGATGTTAAGACTCAGTAGACCATAACTTTGCAAATTTCTTCAAAAATGTGACTGATACCTTGCCAGGGTAATCACAGCTCATATGGAGGCCACAAAAAAGCATAACTTGCAAAAAAAAATCTATTTCCTTTATTGACTTGTAATGGGGCCTCTGTTTGAGACTACATATTTAGTTTTAATTAACTCGGATGCTTTGCAGCCAGGGGTCTGTTTTGGGCTGACTCATCCCTACCTCCTCCTGAAATTTCAGCCAGAGATGTTTAGTCGTTTTCCAGTATGAAAAGAGAAGAATAAGTTGTTTTTCAGTGTTAAAAGGCCTTAGAAGCTCAGATGCTTTTGTGGTGTGGGTTTTTTTTTTTTTTTTTAGTTTTTATTTTTTGTTTGTTTGTTTGTTTGGCAAGAGGATGGGCTATGTGTCAGGTCTGCACTTCTTGTGCCTGTGAAAATTGACCTAAATTTGGCCAAGTCAGGAGCCTTTAAAAAAGAATCTCACTTCTCATGTTCTGAGGATTTGTGCTGAACTTCAACAGTAAAATTAAACAGTGGGTGGGAGAATGACAGAGGCTGGATGAGATGATGGGAGAGAGGGGACATAAACAGGAAACTAGGACTGGCCTTATGAAGGTGTTGGATTGGCTGTGGGGGAGTGGAGAAAGATTTACCTAAATGGTTTGATGTGCGTGGGGACAAATATATTGGACAAACAAAACAGCAGTGACAGGATGTATGGGAAGTGAGAAAATGAGACTGAGCAAGAGGTGTTCCTTATAGGACTGGAGAGATTAGCTCCTCCATCATCTAGGATATTATAAAGATAAGAAAGAAATGCTGAGGTTCTATCATGATGAAAATCAGAGAAAGCTATAGAATAAAGTAATATTTTTCTCTCTTCAGGTTTGACCAGCTTACGGTGAATATGACTTTAGAACATGCAAGAAATTAGGGGTAAAAAGGAATTGAGCTGCTGTTGCTTTAAAAGGTGGATTACTGACATATCTGTGAGATATCAAATTATGGTTTTGTAAGTTCATTTTGGTAAGCTCTGTATTTCCAAAGCAGACCCAGATTACTTAAGACTCAGATTGCATAAACTTGGTGCATAAAGGCAAATTACATCAATCTTCTCTTGCGTGAATGTTCTTTTCGTGAACCAAATGAGGAAGCTGGGACCCATGGAAAAACAGCACCAACTCAGGTAATTAAAATCCACCTAAGGAGTATATGCAAAGGGCCATAATTAAGGTGGTGCAGCTGACATTCACTGGCATTTTGCAGCCTTCAAATGCTTAGATTTGCAAATTTCATGAGTGTACTTTCAGCCTCCTTTTTGTGCGTTTAATTAACGTTGTGTATTGTTTGTATAGAGGTAGAGCCTGGAAGCCCTAGGCAGGGATTCTAGGGCTCTGCAGTCGCAACACCGAATAGCTGTCAGAATCCCTGATTTTTCAGTTACTACTGACTTGGATTACATTCGAAAAATTGAAATGTATGAGCTTTGGCTCGTAGCATGAATAGCAGTGTGTAGTCCCTGGTTTGTTTACTTAGGCTTGGTGCTTTTTCGAACTGGAGACATGCTCTCTTTGCAGTCTCTGCTGTCCTTTGTTACCACCTTAGAACTCTAAATTCTGTGCTGATAAAGGCGGTTAGTAATAGTTTGTAATATAAAACCTTTTAAAATCCTTAAGCCTTGCTGCTGCATGTCAGAGCTCCCCAGCTAGACGTTGCAGGCTGAGTGCTGTTAACAAACAATAGAGATTGTAATTTTGTTTTGTTGTAAGTGCTTGTGGTTTTGGAGACATCCATTCTTCTTCTCCTTCCCACAGAGCTCAAAGTGACTTGGCCATGCAGTAGTGATTGTGAAAGTTTCTGGCTTCTGTGCATTTCTTACAGCATTAGGCAAGCTGCTTGGTTTTGTAGTGTCCCAGGTAGAACCGTCTTCCATGAAAATGCTTCAGTGAGTGTCACTCCTCGCCTCAGGCAGGCAGGAGGTCAGGGACAGTCTGCCTGTCTTGTTCTTCATCCAGCAGTCCCCTCGGACTAAGCCGTGGGAATCAGGCTTCCTCAGGTCAGGGAACTTGTCTGAGGAGCTCAGTCCCTGTTGATGTCAGCCATCGTTCTGCTCCAGCTTTCTTCAGGTCCCCTGGTGCAGATCTGGGAAGTCAATGCATTCTTTGGCAGCTGTGTCTCACCCTTCTTCTTTAAACTTATTTGGTATGTTTAATACAGGGAGGTTGTGTGATACACTTTGGTTTCCACAGCATCCTAGAAGCCTGGATAAAAGGTTTTGTGAAAAGAAAAAATAGATAACAGTAGGCCAAATACGGCGTGATTGGATTGCATGGAAGCCTGTAGACTTCCACTTGGAAGGACTCTGGTCCAATGTGTGTGGCAAATTTGTGACTGACAGGAGAATTTGGCTCAGATTGCAGGCATGTGGAAGAACTGCAGGATCAAAAATTTCCATTCCAAATGGAATAACAAGAAAGGTCATCTCACATGCTCAGACAAAGACAAACTTCTGTCTCATCAGCTGCCTTCTTTTGATGTGCAGTAAGTACCAGCGATCACACTTTAAATGCTTACTTTGTTAGACAAGGGAGAAGTGCTGCTGTAGATGTTCCTAATGAGGTCCCTCTCTGCCACAGAAGGTGACACCACAGCAAACAAAAATAGTGGGCATAGCTAACAGAACAGTTCCCTTGCAATCAAAGTGTAAATAACACTTTGGCATTATGACTTCATTGCTATATAATGCTTTCTTTGGAATTGCATTGCAAGCAAAAAAGACAAATTACTTTAAAGAAAGCCCAAACCTCTGTGGAGCAGAGGTCTCAAGGGTCTATTTCTTCGTTGCCATCCTGCAGAGCAACCAGCAAACTGCAGCTTAGCCCATAAGCCTCTCAGAAGAACTAATCTGGCCTTGTTGGAAACAGGCTTTACAACAAATCTGGAGAATTTAGAAACAAATGGTGATCAGGTAAGAAGTAAAAGGAGTTAACCAAAATAGATAGCATCACAACAAGAGTTATGTTTATTTTGTGAATTAACTGGTTTTTGACAAGGAAAATGGGATCTCTTGGGGCTTCAGTGATGTAGTGGGTGTGTTGCCACAAAGAAAACTGAGCTGAACAGGCAAAAGTGAGGATTAGGGCAAGAAGGGTGACATAAACAGGTGAGGTCGAAGTTCCCTACTTATTTGGGATTTTGTGTGATTGCATCTTGTGAGCCCATTAAACTGGTTGTTTTGTGCCATATTGCTTATGTTAAACTAACACGTCATGAAGGAAAGACTCATGGAAAATATGCAGGTAAACAGCAAAAGGGGCGAACCCCACTCTGGTTTTGCCAAGCTCTGTCTGAGTTGACAACTAGCAGCTGTCACGGTGTTGTCACTGCATGTGTGTAGGCTGTGCATGGGGGTTTTTGGCTTATTTGGATATGCAAGATTGTCTGTGACTGTCTGCTTGACATGGTCTGCTGGTAAGTCCTGGGCAAGTGCAAATTCTGCTCTGTATACTGCCTGTAAACCTACATAAGATCTTTTTTTCTATTATTTTATAAAGTAGACCAAGACTTAATTAAATGGTTTTGGAAGTAGTTTGCAGAGTGGACTTAAAAGGGAAATCTCCCATTCCTCACACCATGCAAAACAATAATTTCAGCATTTCTACTTATCCTGAATAACTTCAAATAATTGTGCTGTTAAAAAAAACCCCAAACAAACCAACCAAAACAGACCTAGATGGTTGAAGAGGGAGAACACTTTGGAAGTAGAGAACTTCCTGTATAGGTTTTAAGGATTTGGGTTGCTTGCTGAGCTGATTTATTTTTTAAAAGCACTTAAGGTAAAAACATTTCAATTTATTTTCCCTTACTAAGTGAGCCTTGTAACCTGCTGTTTTTGTGATCTTCTCACTCATCATATTACCTTCCAGGGTTTGGGAAAGAAAACCAGGAAAAGATATAGGCACTGGCAATCTCTGATTGAAATTTGTTTAACAATAGCAACCTGCTTACTTCCTTTTCATGTTTCAACACAGATCTTCAGTTCTACATTTACTTATTAAGTCTTAGGACCATCTGCTGAAGGAAATTTAGCTATTGTAGTAGGAAGGAACCACATGCAATTTCCACCTGGGCTAGCAAAAGCTTAAGTGGATTTACTAGTGGTTTGAATATAGTAGCATATATACTGAAAATAATTTTTTTGGATATGTGTAGAACATGTACATGGTACAGAACAAAACAGAGGTGATGAACTTGTGTCATCCTACTCCCTGGCATAACATAAATGACTATCAAGGATATTGGGCAGAGGAGGATTTGGCCCACTCAGCTTATTAGGTTGTTTTCCTGGGTATATTTTCAGCGCCTGTTTGTTACAGAGATTAGTCATGCATCTGCAATGTTGGATGGTTTTCCTCCATTTCTGCAATAGGATGTGCTGCTCCCAGTGGAAATAAGTAAATAAGCACAGTAACTCCTGCTTTTTGCAGTACCAGTGGGTGGTTTGGATGTGTGTGTGTGTGTGTGTGTGATGCTGGAGCTGTGATTTCAGGCTTGGCAAATTATTACCAGATCATTTAGGTTGGAAACGATTACTCATAGTTAGTGTTATGGTGGTGCCTATAAGCCATGGCCTTGCCATTGTGGGTGCTGATAAAAACATCAGCTGGAGGCCTTGGTCTTGGTCTGTATAAGATGTGGTCCAGGTATGATTTTCATGTATGGGCATTTAATGGAATTTTAATCACTGTATGGCCTAGGCTGGGTGCATGTTTTGTCTGCTTAGTTCTTAAAAATGAAACGCATCAGCCAAAGATTGTGGCAGCCCTGGTGACTGTGCAAAGTATACACAGGCTAAGAGCAGGTGATAGCTATTTCCTGTCTTTTTCTGTTCATGAGGAAAGACAACACAATGAAGAATTAGAATGATTAATAGAACAAACAGCATTTCCAGCATACCAATTGCTTCTTTGTGGCTGAGCATGATGGCACCATCCTTATCTTAATTTTTTTATGGAGGCTGCAGTGCTCTTCTTACAGATTTTGTGTAGTTCTTCTTGCCAAAGGAAAGCATGGGAGAAAGCATTCCTGTGCTTGAGGGAGTTCCAGCCTGATGAATAGCAGATGATACCTGGTGATACCTGGTACCCCATTGCTCCAGATACACCATTATGCCCTGGCCAAGGGCATTAAGTGAAGCTGGAGATGCTGCAGCTCCTGGGGAGAAACTTCTTTGATCCACTTGAACAAGAAAATATATGCACCATGCCACAGATATGATCTTTCTGCAAATGTAACTCGTTGAATTTGTTTATTCCAGTGGTGTTCTCTGGCAGGAATATTTAAGGATCAAAATATTAATTTTGAAGCATTATTCTATTGGAATTTAGGTGTGTGGTTTCAAAAGCATTGTCCTTCAAAATCACCAGCACAAGTGATTTCTTTCTGGCTGGCAAAGTTCCTTGTTTTCTAAATTTTTCTTGGCAAGCAGTTCCACTCCTGTGTTGGTCTTAATTCTGCCCATGATTGTCAGAGGAGGCATTCCTTTGTCTGCAGCCACTGAGGGTTGTGGTCTGGAAGCTGTGCCCCAGACCTGCCTCACAGGGGCCAGCACTGACCTGAACACACATCACAGCACTCAGAGTCACATCAGAAAACAAGTAAATAAATAACCACAGCATTGCAGTTAAGTAGTCAAGATAGCTTGGACCAAGACTGAATATCCCTTTTCCTGGGGTGTCTTCTAACCGTTATGGCTCCTTCTTTTTGGCATAGTGATTTCTAAATAGTTTGTTGCACTGTGACAAAATTCCTGTAGCAATTTTTCTTGTGGTTATTTCCTTGGGCACTTTCATGCTTTTTCGCAATTCTACTTTCATCCTCACTTCAGGAACTGCTGGGTAGACTCTGGTGAGTATTGCTGTGGCATTTTAAGATGTGGCTGCTTGTTCTGCCCCTCTGATGTGGGGTAGGGCTTCACCTTCGAGCTGTCAGAATGAAGAGGGGCTGAGCCTTCTACCTGACGACAAAACCAAACTCGTAGATAGTTGATAAAGATGTATCTGAATTAAGGCACTTGGTTTTGGAGAGGAGCAGGCAAAATGCAGGCACTCATTTCCTTCTGCTGATTTGGTGGAGGGAGGAGTGCACCCTCAGCACGTCTGAAGATGACACAAAGGTGTGTGGTGTGGCTGATGCACCTGGAGGATGGGATGGCATCCAGAGGAACATGGACAAGCTTGAGAAGTCAGTCTGTGGGAGCTTCATGAGGTTAAAAAAGGCCAAGTGCAAGATGCTTCATGTGAATTGGGGCAACTGCTGGTATCAATACAGACTGGAGAATGAATGGATTGATTGCAGCCCTGAGAAAAAGACTTGGGAGTGCTGGTGGATGAGAGGCTGGAGATGACCTGGCAATGGGCACTCTGTACCCCAAACTGTATCCTGGGCTGTATCCAAAGCAGTGCAGGCAGCAGGGTGAGGGAGGGGATTCTGCCCCTCTGCTCTTGTGAAACCCCACCTGGAGTATTGAATCCAGCTCTGGGGTCTGCAGCATGGAGAAGACATGGATCTGACTAGTGCTGCAAAAATTATCAGGAGGCTGGAGCACCCCTGCTGTGGCTGAGAGAGTTGGGATTGTTCAGCTTGGAGGAGAGAGGATTCCAGGATGACCTTCCAGTCTCCTGGAGGGACACCTTCCAGTGCCTAAAGGGGCTACAGGAGAGCTGGAGAGAGATTTTTGACAAGGGCATGAAGTCAGACAAGAGAAAATGGCTCTCTAAACTGAAAGATGGTACATTTAGATTAGATACTAGGAAGAAATTCTCCCCTGTGAGGGTGGTGAGGCACCATCACACACTGCCCAGGAAGCTGTGGCTGCCCCATCCTTGGGGCAGATGTTTAAAGCCAGGTTGGACGGGGCTTTGAGCACCTTGGCCTAGTAGAAGGTGTCTCTGCCCCTGGTAGGGGTGCTGAAAACAAGATGAGCTTTAAGGTCACTTCCAACTCAAAGCATTCAATGATTCTGTGGGAGCTTCAGCCTGAGGTACCAGCTAACAGCTGCAGAATGGAAGCGTCTTAAACTGATGCAGCTGTTGCTAAGTGACCGAGCCAAATATAGCATTTTAGTTCAGCATTTTAATTTAGCAATTTTCACACATTAATATAGCATACAGGTGTTAATTTATGACATTAGTATAAATATGTTTATATTCCTTTTATTTTTTTCACTTTGCATTTGAGATTGTCTGGCAATAATGGGAGGAAATAAATTGAAAATTAATTTGTCTGGTTTCACCATTTTTTCTTAGCTGATCCTGTGGTATGGTTTGCATCTTCTTGCCTTCCGACTCCTTAATTGCAGTTTGCACTTGAGAAAACCATATAATACTTGAATTGCAAGCTAGCCCCAGTTAGAAGCAAATGACATAATTATTTGGGAAACCAATCAGGAAGCATTCAAATCTTCCTTGGTGACGTGCCTCCTTTAGTTGTGCCTCTTGCTTCCTTTCTGGATGGCGAACATCAGCGTTGAGATCAGCCTGGCACTGTGGAAAGCACTTGGCATTTCACCACCAGAGCGAGCGCTGCTGGATTTGTGCTGCTGCTCCTCTGCCAACATCAAACGGATTTAGGCACAGCAGCCCTTACACGCTCATGCTGAAACCTGGTCGGCTCTGAAACAGCGTGTTAAAACAAGAACCAACAGTTTGATGCACAGCTGAGAACTCAGAGGCTGATACGGATACCTTGCAACTGGATACCCATGAGAATTCAAGAGCTGAACAGAGATTAAGCAGCTCTTTGTACATTCTCCCCTGCGAAGTGTAAAGAACTGAGAGCTTCATTGTTTTGTAACCACTTATAAACTAAAGGGGAAAGAGAATTACTTCAGCAGGGGCTTCTTGAATATGGCTTTATGGAAAGTGCTCTTCCCAGGAATCTAGCCATACAGGCAAAATAAGAAATCCTCAATACACAGATTTCACAACAAAGCATTGTCCATCCTGAAGCTTAAACGTTCCTAAACCCAGTTTCCCTTCAGCAAGTAGCTTTGCCTTCCTGTTTCAAACACAGTCCACATACATCAGCAGTCGACTCACTTTCTGCCCTGTTTTTTGAAAATCATTTACTCTGGACCTCTATGCTCTTTTTCTGTGGACAGCCATTTGCACCTTCATCTCTGTGTGTGATAAAGGCCACTGTCACCAGAGAATCAGTTTCAGTATCACAGTTTCCTGTAGGGCTGCTCTCTGCAAACACAAAGCCTGTTGACGGAGGCTGCCAATTGCAAATGGCAATATTAATGTTTCTTCCCTGTAGTTCTCTGTATGACTGCAGGCCCAGGTCCCTTCCACAAGGTTTGTATTTCCTGCAACTGGAAGCTTTCAGAGGCAGCTTAAAGGAGTGATTCAGTCTGAGAGCAGAAATGGGAAGTAGGAAGTCCTGAATTCAAAAAGCATTATTGCAGTAGTTTTGCTGCAGAGCCTGAGGCTATGGATTGAGCTCTTAACTCATTTTCCCCATCTGTGATACAGCTCCTAGGATGGTTTGGTGATTAATTTATGCTGATGAAGTTAATTACTTGGTAAGTATGTAATAATTTGATAAGAATCTCTGCATATCCCAGAAAACGTGGCAAAAAGAAAGGCAAAATAGCCATCCCCAAGACTGTTAATTAACAAACCGAGAGAACATGGTGAGATTCAGGACAGAAACCTCATCAGAGATATTATGGCAAATTACAGCCAGTGCAACTTGGCATTTCTCTGATTGCAGAGGCCACTTTACAAGGGTGTAAAGTTAGAGGCTGGTATTTTCCTGAAACTTCAATTTTATCCTGTCAGTTTTGCAAGACCTATGTGGTATGCTGAGACAGCCAGTGAAAAAGCTCAGGGGGTTGTATGTTGTTATTTAGCAGTTCCTGCAGGTATATGCGAGTAATCAATAGGAAAGGATTACGCAATAAAATAATTTATTAAGATTTCCTGTGTCCTGCAGAACAATCCATGACTCATCAGCAATTTGGACAGCACTGAGATGTACATCATATCAAAGGAATTCTGCAGGGCCAGCTCTCTTGGCAGGCTGGTTGTGATCTATATCTCTGGTGTAACACTGGTTATAGTGTGACCAACCAGTATAATTACATTATCAGTGTCACTGTCCTCAGCCAAATTGCCCCTGAGCTTGTATAGCTCCCTCCATTGGGTAAACTATCAAAGCTGCTCTCTTACCCTGCAAAATGGGTGTTCCATTCTCCAGCTTTTTGATGAGTTAATAACTTGAATTATCTTGCTGTTTCTATGATATTTTGTCTGCTCTAGGTCAGTTCAGATTATGTTGCTGAAGTCCTTTACTTTGTACTTCAATAAAATTTTACTGCACTGATGTTTGAGGCTGCCATGAAATCGCTCACATTCAACTCAATTTTTCCAAAACATTTGAAGTCAGCTACTCTGTAATCTTTCTGTTATGATCCATTTAAGCCCTCTTGGACACAATGCAAATAGGTAGAAGTGAAGGACAGAGGTTTCACGTTTTCAAAGCTTGCTTGTGAAACATCCGAAATGCCCAGAGACACCATGTCTGTCAGTGCTCTGCAGTTTTTGGTTGCTATTCATGTAACCCAGTGAGGCAGAAGAGCAGAGATAAGAGAAAGAACAGGGGAAGATTTCTCTCTGCAGTTTATTCTCCAGGGTTTTATTCAGTCCAGTTTTAAATGGCTCAAGCTACTGAAGTGATTCAAGCTATGACATTTTGGCAGGGTGTAAAATGAAATCTGGCAGAGGTGCTATGACTGAAGGGCTGGTTTTGTATTCTGAAATGTGTGGCAAATCTTTCACTGGCTTCAGTTAAAACAGTATCAGGTCTTCAGAGTCATTCAGTTTGAATAAGCTCAACAAAACCAGCAAAAAATCTACTTTTGTGATTTTTTTGTAACAGCCATTACTCTATTACAATCTCTCTCAGCCTCACCCTGCTCTGTTTACAGTGTCCTCCCATGCAACTACGACTTTCTGCAAAGAAAAATGAGCTGCTTTTGTTAAATTTTGAGTAATAAATAGCACTGGATTAGTAGTCTTTGTCTGATGACTCATTCAGACTGCCTCTTGCATTACCTAGTTATGTCTTTAAGCCCTGATATTGGAAGTGAAAACTCTCCAGAGGCATTCTTTAAAAAGTCAATAAAGATAGGAAAAGTTAATTGAATTTTAAATTATATTTATTATTATTTTCTTTGTGTGGTAGCCCATTAAAGTTGGGGAGTCCCTAATGAAAGGTAAGTTTAGCACACTCTTCTTTTTCCACACTTCTGGAGTTGTGTCCCCTTTGATGTTATGCTTTTTTTATTTCTGCCCACTTATAGGTAAAATAAAAAATTAAAAAAGGCATAGTTCAGAATAATTTGATTTCACTTTAAGTAGTGTTATTCTGCTTTTCTTACTGGTTCAGCAGGAGCTGTTAAGCCCAAGGAACACGTAAATCTATTTCTACTGTGTTCTTCCCCGTTCTCACAGAGGAGGATTTTTCTCATCATAGGTCTACAGTAAACAACAACTAAATTAATGGAAAAGTGATTCTGAGTGTCTGTTACTAAACCATTGCAACTCTGTAAGCTGAATCCTGGAAGGAAAACCGTCACAGATTTGTCTGTTGGGAAACCTGTTCTAGGTAGCAAATTGACATTTTGGGCAGTATTGAGGTTTTTTTTTTTTCTGATTTCTTTATATTGAGGAAAGAAAATTAGAGTCATGGTTCTGGGACAGTGCAGAGAACCAGTAGACACCTGAGGCCAGGATAGTCACCCAAACACATCTAAAAAGGCTGTGCTGCACAATATCACAGTCTAGGACCTTGTACTGGTGACTGAACAAAAGCCAGCAACCACAGATTGTTCTGTGATTTCTGCAGGTATTTTGTCACTTGGGAGACAGGCTCTCATGTGCTTGAGATGTCTGCCTGCCTGCCAGTACTATGCTACTTTCCACACTTCCTTCACTGGCAGCAATTCCTTCATGCTCCAAAGGCCCAAGTGAATGAGCAGTATTTACGACCTCCCCCTCCCCTCCCTCTCAGCAGTGCCCCCCTTGCTCTCCCTGGGTGCCTCCTCATTCTTTGTCTGCTGCTGCATGTGTTTTGTAAAGCAGAGCTGCTGCCATGATTCTTTCCTACAAAAGTGGTGAAGCACTGGCACAGGCTGCCCAGAGAAGCAGTGGATGCCCCATCTCTTGGAAGTGTTTGAGGACAGGATGGATGGGGCTATGAGCAACCTGATCTAATGGGAGGTGTCCCTGCCCATGGCAGGGGAGTTGGGACAAAATGGTCTTTGAGGTCCCTTCCCACCCTAACCATTCTAGGGTAATTTCCAGTCAAGATGGAACAAGGATCCCTAAAAGAGTGTCTAGACCATATTCATATCTTTGCCTTAGGATGGCCGGTGGGATCAAGGAGGAAAGCGATTTTCAAAGTGAGGTGAATGATTAAATAAGGCTAGGAGGTGGAAGGAAGGAGAAAGGAGAGGAAGTAGGAATGAACAGATGTTCTTGATACGGCTGGAGAAGAACAGGGGCAGGCAGGGATAGGGGTTTTTTAGACTGCAGCCAGAGGGAAGTTTGATGTGGGAACCATGGCTATGACTGCAGTTGGGAGATTGAAAGACGAAATTCTGAACCAAATTGCTATTTTTGGAGCACATCAGTACTGTTTTTAACATCTGGAGACAGGCTCTTCTGTTATGGCACTCATCTCTACAGATTCTTGCACAATGCAGGATATACATACAAATAGTCAGCCTGTAGTGTGAATTATTATAGCTCCAGTGATTGACCCAGTGTGTTTGAAGTTTTTACCTCCACCCACGAAAAAGAGCTTACAGCATTTAAATATGATTTTTACCCAAGATTACTAGTGCCCAGTAATGTTTTTCAAAAAATCAAACTATTTAGATCATTGAGAGAACATACAAAACCTAAGCTAAAGTCAGGATTCTGTACAGCTCCAAAGAGACTCACAGCGCAGGGTAAAACTCCCCCCTTGCTTTTAAGCTTGAATTAGCAGCATGCCTCAAAAGTCAGATATATGTGCTTAAATTCATCTGTTAGCTAATGAATCAAAGACTGACCTCACTGTTAAGCCATTGCCCATCTGTATTTTATGACTTCCAGAGATACACAAGGCTTCCAGAATCAAACAGTCATTTGTGGCTTCCCTAGTATTCCCCGACTTGCTGACTGCTCACCAAAGCACTGAGTGCTCTTAGCTGTCTCTGTGCAATTTCCTGGCTAAAGGAGATCTGGAATGTAAAAGTGTATTCATCACCAGAGGTTTTGCAAGATTCCAGGACTTCAATGAAGTGGTAAGAGATTATTTAAAATTGGAATGGCATGAAAGTTCCTCTGAGTTTTCAACCAGCTATGGGGTAACTTAACCATCAAGTAAGTAACCCATAAGAAGAACCAGAATTATTTAAGATTTAAGAATTAAAATAAATAAATAAATAAAAAAGGAATAAATAAATATATAAAATTTTGCACCAAGTTGTAATTACTGTTATAACTGTACCAGACAGATCCTGACCCTTTACTGTGAGCTTCTCAGTACAGAAATGAAGGGCTAAGTGGCAAGTGGGAACATGTACAGAGTGATGCCTTAACCATTTATCCAGCGTGAAACAACTCCATATAGTCAAATACTGCGAAATGGTTTTGCATGTGTTGGATTTTGCACTTCAATGCTAAGATCAAAAAAGTGTAACCCAGAGCCAGCTTTGCTAAGATGGTGACTCTGGTTCTTACTCCTGTATTTGAACTCATTCTAGGCAAAGAAATCATAGCAAACCTTTCTCCAGGATAGTAGGAGATGTATGTCCATGTTAAATATGCAGCAGAGGTAATGTGATATTTGTATACATTTTGGATTTTAACTTCTGTTGTGATGGGTATTACATACCATCTAACATCAGGATATATAAGATAGGAACCAGATGCTTCCCTGTGCTAGTCAGGTGTTCTGACCCTTTTTTTTTATTATTATTTTTTTACTTCGCTTTTCTGGCACTATTACTGAGGAAATGAAAGATTGTTGCTGTCGTGCTTTTGTGTGTTTGTTTAGCAAAAACATTTGTGCATCATAGATTTGTGTCCAGAAACACATTCCTCACTGCTTTAGTGTACTGCATTATCTGGACAAAATGAAAAGGAAATAGTTGTGATTTGAAAGTGTTTTACATATATTTTGCAGAGCTGTACAAACTTATGATATGTAGGGCAGTGATGAATCATAGTCTGTCTTCTTCTTCACTTCACACCACTATAACAACATTACTTTGCTGGATTGACTTCTGATTTACTGGGTGAGAAACCTCCAGGCAGTAGTGTGCTGACCCACCATCACCTTCAGTTCTGCTTGCTGGTGCTTGCTGTTTCTGCATCTTCACAGTAAGATATTTGGCTGAAGAACTTTGTAATTGTGTAACCATAGGACTCCATCTTTCTTTTTGTCTTTTTCCTTTCCCTGCTACTAAGACCTAGAGACCTGTAATTAGTTTTCAACTCATTTATGAACTCTGGTTTCTTCCATGTAGGCTGAATCCAATTTGTCTCTGTTTGCTTGAGCAGATTAAATGAGTGGACAGGTTAATGCAGGTGACTAAGTGGGCACATCCTAACAAGTTACAGTCCCTCAGCTAAGCTTCAGCTCCTGTGACTTCACATGCTTTTGTGTTCCTCCTGCATCATGTCAGCCAAGATATTTGGGGATTTCATCTGGCTAAAAACACCTAGGAAAACTCCTAGGTGGACCATTTCTTTGATCCCTTCCATTCCATAGCTGCACAAATAGCTGTGTTGGCACAGTGCAGGGAGTAGCTCAGGAACAGAGATGTACAGCAGAGTAGGAACTGTTGATACTGGTGCTGCTGACAAAGAAGAAATCATCAGGCTGTGCCCTACGGCAACTGTACTGCTTGTTCTGCTCTGTGTCTGAAGGGGAGGAAAATGTGATCGCTGTAAAATCGGTTGTTCAACGGAGTTGGTCTTCTTTGAGGCTGGGGTCTGGTGCCAGGCTTCTTCCCACAGAACACAGGAGACCCTTTTGAGGTGTCCCAAAAGGGACAAGAAATCCCTTTTCCTCCATATTGGAAAAGGGCCATCTGACTTTAACCTGAGTGCAAGGCAAGATGGATCCTTTCCCCTGAAAATCCCTGAACACTTAGCTCTGAGTGCTTAGAAATGCAAATAAAATTATTTACATTTCACTCATTCCTTTCTCAAGTACTGAATTCTGGTTTGCAGTGGTAGCTTTCTATCCTATTCTTATACTGTTCACGGATATCTTCCTCGTTTCCTTTAGGAACTCCCTCTGAAATATCCACCAATAGTTTCAGACAAAGGAGTCTTGAACTTTGGGTAACTTCAGAAAACTCTAAGTATTGTAATTCCCAGATATCTCATTAGGATTCCACATTACTACGGCGTAGGAAAATAGCAAAATTTAAGGATTCTTAAAGCTTTGGTGAGATGCCTTGGCAGCAAATATACAAAGGCTTAAGTGAAAGAATTTCTGAACTGAGTTAACCTGTGTATTGATTGTCCCCTCTTAATTGTCTCTTCTCAAGGCTGAACATGTCCAGCTCCCTCAGCCTTTCCTCGTAAGAGAGATGCTCCTGTCCCCTCATCATATTTGTAGCCCTTTGGGCAAACACTAGAATTATACAACCCCCTCCAGGATTCCATGTCTCTCTTGGACTGAGGAGCCTGGCACTGGCCACAGCACTGCAGGTGGATCTCACCAGGGCTCAGCAGAGGGCAGTGCACCAGGTGTATATGGACCAGGCCTTAGGTCAAACACTGCAATTACCCGATTTATCCATTCTCCGTGTGGTTGAATGAATGTATTTGGTAAAACACCTTGTCAAACAGGCATGTTTATGGGGTATTTTTGGCTGTTCTCTTGCCTGGCTTCAAAACTGATTGTTTAATATTGTCAGGGTGCATCCATGTTTCTGAAAGGGTATTAGGATTTCAAGCATGCTACAAAAGGAAGTCCCTCTTCAGCTCTCAGTTCAGGGCCAAAGGGTAACTCTTGGGTTTTAACTCCAGCTTTGATGGAGCATCCTTTATGGATCCAGCATTTAAGCTGAGCTGCATGTTTTTTGCTTCAGTTGCCCTCCTCCCCATCCTCCAGCAGCAATCCTGTAAGCTCCCATGTATCTCTGGGATTCTTGACAGAGTCTGATCCTGTCTTTGAAGCGATGTGACTGCTGCATATTACCCTGAACTACATAAAAACCTTTATGTTGCAAGCAGACTACAGCCAGAGGATGCTTGAGGGAGTTCATGCAATCTGCCTGTAAGAGTGGATTTGAATCCCATGTTAAATGTAGCCGACAGAGGGAAGTGCTTCCAAGTGTGCAATTCCACAGCAGGTTCAGCTGAGTGAAATCAGCTCTGTGGCATTCCCACTCTCCCTATCAGTCCCAGACTCGAATCCTCGCTTCCTCCATTTGTTTACTTTCGCGATGGTAATTTTCTGCTGGTTTAGCTCCCAAACAAACTTATCAGGGGAACTGATAAATGCTGGTACAAGGGGGAAGGGCGAGACCGTGGCAGCGCTGTCTTAATCTGTCTTGTGCAGGGGCGTGCTGTCTCGGTGTAAAGCTTGTCTCCCTTTTGCTTGTATCTACCTGCTGCACTTCAGCATTTCACCTTCGTGCCTCCAGAGAACACGTCCCAGGAACACGGCAGCATGCCCGTGCTCTCTTCTCGAGAGCCCTGCGCCGTACGTGCGCTCAAACTCCTCCTCTTTTTCTCTCCAGGCACAGCACAAGCGCCGAGCCGAAAACTCCTGTTAACTAGGGTGACAAGTTTGCAGCAAGCTTTGGATCACGGGGAGAGGGAACACCCGGGGCCCGGCAATATAAGGTATAGACGCCTCGGCTTGTGCAACACGGCAGCAGGGCAGAGCCCATTTCATTCTTGCCTTTTTTGGATCTGCACGCACACAGTCCTCAGCACAATGGAGCCGGCTCCGCGATAGCGCAGCGCGATACGAGCGGCAGAAATAAAGTCATCGCAGCGCCGCTCGCCAAGGGGGCGACCGCCGGCCATCCACTCCCCGCGTGGCAGCTCGGCCCATGGCGTGATCGCCAAAGACGTCCACGTCCCGGGCCGGCCGATTCCCGAGGGGCGGCACGCTCCGGCTCCCGATCTGCAGCGCCGGCAAGGTACCACCCCCCTCCCCAAAAAAACTTTCCACGGCGGGCCGCCCGGCTGCGATGCCGCGCCCCGGCCGCCGCCGAGCGAGGCGGGAAGGACCTGCCCCTGCCCGGACCCCCGCCCCGTTCCGCCCCGTTCCGCCCCGGCGGCCCACCTTGGCGGCAGGGGGCTGCGGGGCGGGCCCCCCGGAGCCAATGGCCGCGGCAAGGCGGGCAGGGTGCGGGGGGCGGCGCCGGGCCCACAATAGGGGCGGTGTGCGAGCGGCGGGGCCGGGCAGAGCCGGGGAGAGCCGGGCAGCACCTTGCGGCGGGCGGAAGGTGAGTGCCGCCGCGCCGGGGAAGGGGATTTCCTCGCTTCTTTGGTAACCGGGAAGTTTGCGCAGAGGTTGAGCGGACGGGTGCGTTGTTCTTCAGCCTTTCTCTTCTCCCCCTTCTTTTGAAATTTTCTTTTAGAAGAGAGTACTGAGCCTGCTTTCCGCCTCCTGGCTTCCCCCTCCTGCCTCCCCGCTCCTGCCTCCCCGTCTCATTCATTTAACAAAGGGAGTTGTTTCAGCCCCCGGGCTTTGCGAGCGGGGAGCCTTTCGGGGCCGCGCGTTTGGGGTCCCGGCGTAGAGGCTGGGATGGAATCGGGGCTCAGCCCGCAGTTTTTGCCAAGCGCCCTGTCCTGCCTGGAGGGGCGGGCGCTTTGGGCAGACACAAAGAATTGAGGAGTTGGACCCATGCTGGGCGATGGGGTGATGAAGCCTCGGGCTTTGTGTGGCTGGTGAAGGAGGGATGGAGAGGTGAGAGCTTGTCTTTTAACCCCTCCGCCGCGCGTGTGTGTCCGAAACAGTGGCTTTTTGCACGTACTTAAAAGCAAAGCTGAACTTTGGGATCGTGGCATGTAATTCAGATTGAAGGGAACGTTAGGTGGTCTCTAATCCAGCCTCCGTCAAAGCAGCGGCATCTGCCTGGGGCTGGGTAGCAGTGAAGGGACATCGGAGATGGGTGGCACCTCTGGGTGTTCGTGAACGCACCTGGGAGCTCGAAGGAGGAGGCAGCAGCAGCAGCAGGACGAGACGTCAGGGGCAGTAGCGCTTCTGTCTTCTGCTGTGCATGGAAATGCCCCAAGCCACAGCTCTCCCATGCCTGCAATCCCTAGTCTTGCTGCTTTTGTTATCCAGAGGGCTTAAAATTCATGATTGTTGGGAATAGCTGGCTCCATCCGTATGTGTGTCACGGTGCATCTGCTCCTGCTGAGCATTTCTTGATTCTTATTCCGACATTGCCTCCAGGAGTTCTTTCTTCAGGAGCAAGATTTATAAATAGGTGTCAAAACCTGGCTCTTGCTTGGGACTGGCTGTAAGGCGTGTACTTTACGTGATAATTATGTATGAGATATGTTTATGTGTATGTGTGTGAGAACAACCATAAAAGCTGTTCAGATAGCCAAGCTTTTCATTTTCAAAGTGAAAGCAGGTATTGTAGCTGGGTGAAATGGCTGTGTCGGGCACAGACGGAAGAATGTTTGTTTCCTTCGCTTGCAATTACTCTTTGCCCAGTGGCTTATGGATGATGCCTTTCACTGAATCACCTCCCCCTTCTCCATACCTGGAGTGCTGCACACATTACCTGGCCAAGCAGGGAGCATCCTCCTGTCTGCTGCTCCAATATCTCTTAAGTGTGGGTGTGCTGATCTTGCTCTCAGCTTTATAGGGTAAGGCTGGAAAAAACTCCTCCTTGTGGAACAGTTTGCGTGTGTGTCCACTGGATGCTTGGAGACTGCTCTTCCCTGTGCATTTTTTTGTGGGTAAGTCAGAGAAGTGAAGCTCATCTCTGCTCAGAGAACAGAAGGTATGGTGGGAATTTGAATGAATATGTCCAAATACCGATTCTGTTTAACTCTGGATTGCCTGTCTTATGCCACAGAACAGAATTTGTTCTCAGCTGTACTGTATAGCAAAGCTGGAGTCTTAAGACTGGACAATAAACCACCAGGTGATTTTTTTTTTGGCCTTTTTTGACTCCTTGTTGGGGAGGACTTGCATCTTTAAATGGAATGATAAAACTACCATTATTTGATTTGGATATGAAAGCCAAAAACAAACTTGAAGAGAAAATGTTCCTGTAGCATGACAGGAAGAACGCCTTTACTGATTTTTGAAGAATACTATGTGCTCTGGATGTTGCTCAGAAAAAAAAAAAGAATAGGGAAAAGGGAGGCTTTTAATTAATGCTTTTCTGTGCCGTGTGGGGATATTGGAAGAAATACGTGACAAGTCCAATATAACTGCCACAAGTGAAAATATATTGCTTGCTTATTGTGTTTCTGCCTGCCTTACTTGCACTGGATTGAAAACTGATGCTAGCTCTCTTTGCTTGAGAGGTCAAAGAACTGTTTTAGTATCCTTTTCCAGGTCTCTGAAGGGAGACCTTTTCTCTCAGCTTGGATTCCAATGCATGAATTTCACCAGTGTGCTGACTAGTGTTTTCTCTTTTATAAATGTGAGCTGCAGTATGGCTTCTTTCCTTATTTTTCCCTTTTGTGCACCTGTCTCACTTCCTTAGTGTGGGAAGTTTCATAATTTCAAAAGCTTGTTGCTATGATCCAATTTCCTTATATGCTTAAGAGTGTACAGAACAACCTAGAGTTGAAATAAACTTTTCTCGGTTGAAAAGTACAGAAATGATCCAGAGCTCCACCCTCAAAGTGTTCTGGTTTCACAGTTCATCCTGTCAACCGCAGATAACAGAAGCAAATAGACTTTTAAAGGAGCTGACCAATCTTGGTGAGGATGTGCAAGACACAGACGGAAACCAGAAACTAAAAATCAGCCATGTTTCTTAAAAGCACAGTCAGCCATTAGCCCTCTCACAGGTGCAAGAATGCCTACTGTTGGCTTTTTACCTCTATGAGAAGGCAAAATAACACTGTGTGCCAGAACTATATTGTGTCGAAGAGTGTTTTTCTATACTTGGCAGTGAGCTGAACTAATTTCCTCAGCCTGATGTCTTGGCTTGTATGGGAATTGGGGACAATGTCAGCATGTTCTGCTTGATGCTGAGGGCTTGCTCTGATGGAGAAATACTCCAGTGTGTGACTCTTTTTATGCACTGGCACAGCTCTCACCTGGGAGGAGCTGCTTTGTACCCCTGTTCCCAGAGATGGGAATGGCCAGGGCCATTCCCCTTGGTGGCAGCAGGGCTGGGACTGTCAGCCAGTGCTCACTGATGTGGCACAGAAGTCAGTTCTTCCCAACTGAGGTTAAGGCACGTGGTGCTCTTTGGGAATGGTTGGGTTAAAAGTACCTGATGCTGCCTGTACTGATCAGGTTTTTATGTAAACTGAAGTTCAAGTTTGAAATTCCTGTGCTTGGGTGCAGCTGTGCACAGCATGTGCAGATGTGGATGTTGTGGCTGTGAGGGGTAGTGCTCAGTCCTCCAGTGGTGGTGGCTGCTCCTGGCTTTGTGCAGGAAAGGGAGCTGGCCTTTGTCCCATCCCACCTCAGGCACATCCTCAGAGCTGTGGATGTCTTTGGGTCCTTGCATGGTCTGTCTTCTTTTTGGCACGTGACACTGGGGTGCACATCAGTATTTCAGGGCCCTTCATGGGATCCATTCGATGAAAACCTGGACGCTCCAAGCTCAAAACATGGTGCTCTGAGCTGAACATATCTCCCCAGGCTCCCAGTATGATCTGCAGAGAAAAAAAGGCCCTTTTAGGATGTGCCTTGTGTCACCCTCCTGTAGGTATTTTTAAAATAGGTCAGAGAATTGCACTCTAAAAATGCTGATTCCTCTTGTAATCTCCCTGATCTCCCCTGTGTTGTATTGTATACTGGGGCAGCTGAGAGGAGTTTTACCTGCTCCTCTCACTGTGGGGATGCAGGCAGCATTGCAAACAAATCCATCAGCAAAAACACTGTTGTAGTGTGGCTTTCACCCTTCCTCTTGATTTTAGCATTACTTTGTTGGGGCGGGGGAAGAGGAAACAACCAAAAAAAAAAGCCATCTGAGAAGTGGATTTCCAGGGGAATTTGAAGACTATTCAGTTCTGGTTTGTGTACTAATACGCTCTTTCAGGCTTGCAGTCCAAGTGTTCCGGCTTCCACTCATACACCATCAATCTCTTGTGTGTAGTCTGTGATGCAGGTTAAACAATAACTTCATCTCCATAGTTTCTTTCCTTCTTGCAATCTGTACTCTTTGGACCTGCCATATAGCGAGTTTGTTTTACTCTTAAGCTGGTATAACTGCCTTCAGGCCATTCTAATTTCTTACTTCCTGTCAGAAGTGGCACTGAATCGGGCAACCTGGTGTCATCTCAGGTTTAAAGAAAGGAAGAGAAAAAGGTGACTGGTGTAGAAAACAAAAATCCTAACTTGTGAAAGTTGGGCCATATCATAGAACTGCAGAAGAAGTAACCAAATTTACTTTCTGGGGAGAAGTAACTTCTACCAAAGCAGCCCTTTGTGATCCCAACTACCCTGTGAGAGACAGGGCACAAAATATATTGTGATGCCTTGAAGCACGTGGCATCTAGCTGCAAACAGTTCCTTGATCTCGGTGAGCCTTTAGCTGTGGGACTGTGAGGAAGTCAAGTGGGGAGTATGGGCTGCAGGCAGGTGGGGCATAAAGACTTGTGTCATGACTTTTCCCCCCCTCCTTTTTCCATAAAGTCTGTCCACCTGTAATGTAAAAGGAAAATGGGGAAGAAAAATAAATGCTATTCAAATTGTGAGTGTTTTGGGAATGGAGAAGTCTTCCAAGTTTACCTTTGTTTCTTGCCCTTGTGAGCTTGCTGCAGGTAGTTACAGTGTCTGTCCATGGCTTACTGCTGATGGCACTTGATGACTTTCCAGATGGCAGCAGAGAGAAAGAAAATCAAATACAAAAGGTTAGGACACAGTTTGACAGCCTGGCTTGCTAAAGGTCACAGCCCTGCTTTGAGTTACTTTCTCTAAGCATCGGTAGAGCTTTGCACTACTACCTTTTTTAATGACTGCAGTGGCACACACCAGTATTTTAGATGATGCTTCCCTTACAAGGCAAAGCCCATTTCTCAGGGCTGATGTTCTATTCATGAAGTAAGAGCTGGAGCGAGAAATATTTTTATTTGAACCAGTGGCTTGCATCGTGTGGGTTTGTTTTTCCTCTTTTGCATACAGTGTAATGCAAAATACCATGTCACTTATTTAGCGTAAAGAAATTACAAGATAGATAATGATTTGTGCCTACATATTCCCAAATGCACATTCTCTACTGATCCTAAAATAAGAGTGGCTTGGCCTCTTAACCCAGTCTCTTCTGTGGAAAGCGTAGAGAAGTGATTCTTTTTGTAAAGCTTGTATTTAATTTCCCCAGCTCTCTGTAAGTAAACATTATGCAGTTTTGCCAACAAGTTCAACTTGAGCGGCTTGTGCTGGGATGATTCTACAATTTGCCTTTAGTAGGTATTTCAAGAATGTCTTCTTTCAATCGTGCTTTGGGAGGCTAGAAGTCACAGTTGAATGTGGAATTCATGTACTTCCAGAGTTCAGACTTGCTTGGGGTGAAGCAAAAGCTGATTTCCTCCAGCAGCAGAAAGGATGATGTTCCAACCCCTCTTTCCCAATTCTCTGCATACTACTGAAGCTGTTAGATTAACTCAGCTCAAGGCCCTGTGCTTTCCTGTGTGAGGTGTTTGAGGCTGTTATGGAGCTCTCTAAATGCCAGCGTGTGTCAAGGTAGAGGAGGTAAAAAATGAGGCCAGGCTTATGATGTATCCTCTGCTTTTTTTGCTTGTTAAACTGGTCACCTGAGCCTGAACTCCCATGTCCCTTCACAATAGAAGGTAGATTTGTCAGGTAACAGCTGCAAAGACCAGGGAGCACACAGCACAAAGAGGGATTAGCAGCAAACGGACACATCAGGATTCAAAATGCAATATTGATTAGCTCATTAAAATTAATGAGATGCTCAATTATGAAAATCCCATTACATTTTGTAGTTCTTCTGGAAATAGAACAATTTATATGTCCTTATCCTTTCAGGAATAGCTCACACAAGACAAATTTTGATGTAATTTTCCTCTGCAAACCACATCATGTGTTAACTTCTAATAGAGCCCAACTTCATCAGTGTTTTATTTAGTAAAACACTGGTTTGGTAGGGCACTGTTTTTAACAGACTGAAAGATGTAGGCATAGTACTAAAAAGTTTCTTTTATTGAGAGTGATCTAAATTAGTGTATAATTGGCTAATGTTTTAGGTAGGGTCAAAAATTAAATGGCAGATATTCACATACTGGCCAATTTTAACAAATCCAGATGAATTGGTTTCAAAATACACAAAAATAGCACACAGAAGGAAAGCTCTTTGATTCAAGCTCAGGAACTCAAGCAACAAGTATGTGAAAGGGCACGCTTCTCCTAAAAGGGAAAAGAGTCAAAATTTTCCCAAATCTTCAGAAATATGTATATGGTCTCCAATAGTACACAAATGCAATTTTTTAAGCTACAGATCTAATTGCTTTGTGGAACGTAAATTACTTAGAACTGAATTTCCAATGTGAATTTCTGTGTTTTACTATGTACTGTGGTGGTTTGTTTGTTTGTTACATTTTTCTTGTTTGTTTTTTAATATCTTTAATAAAGGCTTTGCTTGAGGGGGTTTGAGCCACCTGACTTGTGGTGATTATTGCTGAAATGAGAAACTGCTCTGAGAATACTCAGTTTCCATGCAAGAGGGAGGCTGGAGGAAGATAAAGTCATAGAACTAAGATGCTGGGATGATTGCTAAGTGGATGGCACATCTTATGGATGTGGTCTCTGCTTCTTCTCTTTTCTGCAGAAGTTTGATTGAATTTTTTGCCACATTGCCCAGGAGAGCTAGTTTTCCTGTTTAACCACAAAATGTTAACCACAAGCTTATAGTTCCCATCTCTGTTTTACCCTGCTGTTGTGCTCATCTTCAGTCCCACTTTGGAATAAGATGTGTGTTCACTTTCAGCGCTGCTTCTCTGGTCTCCTGAGCACAGCAGATCAGAGGTGATAACAAAAAAGCTTTAGGAGCTGAACTCAAAGGAGAGACCCAGAAATGAAATGGTGATTATACCACATAGTCCTTCATCAAAACCACCCCCTTTCTGATAATCAAAGTCATTGGTAAGGTTCTTTGGTAAAATGTATGCAGTTGTGGGTGTGTGTTAAGGTGTTTGATGCGATCTGTTAAGCTCCAAGATTCTGGAGATGTAAAAGCTATGCAAAAATATGTGTCATATAAAAGAGACTTCTCCCACTCCTATCTGTAGAGAGAAATGACAGAATTTGATCCAAATGTGCCTTGAAGACTTAAATAAATAGACTTAAGCACAAAGAGGCTTTGGTTTGAGCCTCCAGTTCCTAATTTTGGGTGAGGAAGTAACAGTATCTACTACCTCTTAACAGTGAGTTACTAGCATTTTAACTTAATTCTCCAAAATCTCTGAAGTCTTCACTGAGTAGCCTTACAGAAAGTAAGAGAAGTTGTGAGGGAAGGAAGGAGAGGAAACTGCAGCACCAGGAATAAGTATTGTCTCAAAGAATTCTTGATCCAATATAAAAATCTGCGTTTTAATTTCTGGCTCATCAAATTTCTAATTGTTGCATCAGCCTATATGTCTTGGTAATAAGGTACCTGGGAAAAATTGCAGTCTCTTACATTTGTGTGTGCTATAAATTCTTCTGTGCAATTTTGACTCCCTTAGTAGCAGAGAGAATGAGTAAAAAGGCTGTACCATATTCACAGCCATCAGCAGGAGTCTCATGCACTATCAGGCCACTGCCAAAAGACTGAAGAAGTGAGACTGGAAGTACTTTTCCAGGCCTGCTTTAATTCCTTTGAATATGTTCCTAAACCAGATTTTAAAGGGTATGAATGAAATTAAACTGACGTTTTATCTGGAGCTGTAACCTCCAGTGTCAGACTTGTGTCTCTTGCCATTTCTGGGAGCCCTGACAGCAGTACTGAACTTGCAGTTGTGTGGGGGAACTAGCTGTTGTGTTCTTCCTGTTTGGTTTCTTTTCTCTGCTTCCATTGCTTGATAATATCTCTGAAAGCATTGTTTGTTAGTTTGTTTTCCTTTTGCCTTTCTACAGAAACATTGTTTGTCTCCTGCCTATCTTTACTTTCCCTGGCCACTCCTAAGACTGATGAGAAACAGATTCCTCATACTTCTGTGATCCTCAAGATACTGGGCAAGCACAGATGAACAGCAGGGAGGTAAAATATTTTGTCCTCTACCCCAGTAAGAAGCATCTTCTTTGGGGCTTGGGAGGAGGATGAAGACTGGATAGGGGAAGAAACCCATTTTCTTCCTCTGTCAAGCAGGTGGTTTTGGTGATGAGGTATCTGGAAATATTTAGATCTGTAGGTTTCATTAGAAAGGCTGAGGAGGTAAGGGCAGGGCTGGAGATGACAAAAGCAGGGCTTGATTCAAGAGGAGAAAGCAAACAACTCAAGGTTCCTTCAGGGCTCTCGTGTGAGACAGAAAATATGCAACAGTGTATTCCTCTGAGTAGGCTGCCTTTAAATGGAGGCAGGAGGTCACAGACCGGTGTTTGGATTCCGGGTTCAATAAAGGCACATCCTTCCCTCAGAGGAGGCAAAACAGTGTCACTTGTTAGGCTTCAAAATCCATCTCTAAATGCCTCAGTGACTTGTCATCAGGTGACTCACTGCACTGTCATGGTAGGGCTTCTGGCTTTCACATCAAAGTTATACTTGCTGAAACAGTGTCCTGCCAGCTCATATTAGCAGTCCCCCCTCCCAAGCTTGTTTCCAATTTACTCACGGTGAAGAGGGGATTTGGGAGTGTCAGGGCGGGAGAAGGCTGCAAGGGCAGATCAGAAGTCTCACTACCCTGTAGACTTCAGAATGCCAGCTTTTCACTGGCTTTGTGTGTCTCTGAAACAAGTCCTTGAGCTACAAAAGAAAAACATTCAGAAGTGATGAGCTATAAAAAATTGTAAGAATTTAGTCATTTACTTTGTCCAACCAAGAATGTCTTTTCTTGCAGGCTTCTTTTAAAGTAAATTGCTACTTTAGAAAAATGTTGAAATGCTCTCAGCTTGATTTCCTTTATCTCCTGCAGTTCATTAGGTGATCATCAGGATCATTTTTTTTTTCTTTAATTCACATAATCAATTTTATTCTAGGTGACCTTTGTGGTTGTTTAAGAGCCAATTCTTTCTAACACTAGGTGCATCCTGCAGGAGCCCTTCCTGCCTTCTGATCCAATACTTATTCATCCTGGGACTTAGTCCAAATGCCACCAACAGTGTTTGTGTGGGCTTTTTTTGTTTGTTTCAAAAACATTTCATCACATGATGACATATGGCAGCATTTAATGTGTAAACATGCAGTTTAGGATGGAATGGTCATGAAGATGAAAAGAATCTCACCTGAGCAGCAAGTGGCTTTCTGCTTTTAACATCATACCTGCTGCAAATTTTATATTACAGTGGATGCTTTGTGTTTCTGATGATGTTGCTTTTTGAATCCCACCCTGTTATTTTGGCTCAGTATCGAGGAACAGTGACTTCAACAAGGTGATCTCATCCACTGTGTGGTGTAGCTGTGCTTGTTTTTGAAGGCTTGAGATCCTGTTCCATCTGCACTTTCCTGTAGCTGTAGGTAAATCAGCTGAAATCCAAGACTATGAACATGCCTGATCTCTGTGCTCTGAATCCCCTTTCTCCTGAATTCATGTGCTTTCCTTCTGTGGTGGGGGGTCTTATATGCATTGTTTTTCTTTTCTTTGGAGTGTGAATGGGGTGAGCAGGGAAAGGGGTCTCAGTAAAGCATAACCTGTGCTAGTTTCAGCATAAAACCTCTGTCTGTGAGGGTTCTAAATTCCTAATGAATTAACTACTAATTTTGGAGGAGACTGTGGTTGACTTAGGATTCTTCTCAACTAGCATATGAGAAGCTTGTTTTGCTTTTTTTTCTCAAAACTGGCTTGCGCTTCCCTCCTCCCCCCAAACTACAAAGCAAGGATGTGGCTGTTGGCAGCTGTTTGCCTTTTGATGTGGTCAACTCAAAATTAACATTAAAAGTATAATTCTGAACTTGCATTTTCTTGGAGACTGAGTGCATGATGAAAGGACAGGAGGGATCTCTCTCCACCTGCTGGGAGTGTGCTCTTCGCTTGAGTTTCTTAGGGGCTGAGATGGGAGGATGAGGCTTGACACAGCTGAGCTCATCGTGGCTCACAGCCATCCAAAGGCAAGGGTGCTTTTCCCTTTCAGCACTTGGCTGTGAGCTGACCTGGCAGGAAACTTTGCAAAGCAGTATGAGTGACTGTAGCTGTGGTGTAGTTTTAAAGATCACAGAGCTGCCTGCAGGTCTGAGAGCTGGATGTAAGGGCTGTACGACACACGGTGAGGTCTAGTGGCTCCTCAGAACTGACGCTCAAGTAAGTGCCCCTTTATTCTGTCATTGTGGTGCCTGCTATGTACAGCTTTTTATTTTGCTTATTTTGTTCCTATATCCATCTGTCTCTAGCACCTGCCCAGTCAGCTCCTATGGGACTTGCTTATGCTGCAGATCTGAAAGTCCTTAGTGCAGAATGGGTTTTATAAAATCATAGAATTGCTTGGGTTGGAATGATCGTAAGGGTCATCGAGTTTCGACCCTCCTGCCATGGGCAAGGAACCTTCTACCAGAGCAGGTTACTGAAAACCCCATCCAGCCTGGTCTTGAACACTTCCAGGGAATGGGCATCCATAGCTTCTCTGGGAATCTGTGCCAGTGCCTCACCACTTTTATAGTAAATAATTTCTTCCTAATATCAAACCTAAACCTACCCTCCTTCAGCTTAAGACTACTCTCCCCACCTTGCCCTGTCACTCCATGCCCTTGTCAAAAGTTCATCTCTAACCTTCTTGTAGCCATCTTCAGGTACTGGAAGGGGCTTTAAGGTGTCCCTGGAGCCTTCTCTTCTCCAGGCTGAACAGCCCCAACTTTCTCACCCTTTTGATTTTGACTCTTCCCTAGCTGGTTCTCTGTCTTTAATAAATGTCTCTGAGAAAGATCCTGACCAAAAAAAAAAAAAAAAATCACAACTGAATCATGTATTTCTCCCCATCCTGTTCTGCTGCACTGAATCCTTCTTTGATTCCATATGGAGGAATAATTCTTGTAATCCCTGCCATGCTGTAGAGACTTCCATGCTTAGACTAATGGCTTCATTTGTTAGTGTAGCAGAGCACTTTGGGGATTTTCCTATCACTGATCTGATAATGTCTTGTGTTGTGTAAGTGTTACATGTATTCTCAGAGGTTTTTCAGAATTGAAAGAATGATTATAAGCTGGGCCCAAACTTCTTCTGGTTTTCAGCTTGAATTGTATTTTTACTCTGAGACAGAATTAAGTTGCTAATGCTGTAGCTAGTCTCACTAAATTAAATAATCCTACTGTTTTGCTGTTCCCCTTCTACCTTGCAGTCCTCCACTTCATAGCCAAAGTGCTATAGTGTAGGAGTTGTACAAATGTTTGGCTTTTTCATGGAGGTGCTGTGATTCCTTGTCACCTTCCACCTAAACACTGCCAGTAAAGGCTCACAGTGAGCCTAAAGCACAATTGTGCAGGAGAAACAATATGCTTAGTTCTGTCATATAAGTATAAAGGGCAAACAGAGAAACAAACAGGCACAGGAGGAGTAGGAAAACACATTTCTGATATAGTCATTTTATCTCTGAATACCCTGCAATATGTATAGAAAGACTTCAGCAACATCTGTGCCTCAGAATTCATAGCCAAGATGAAAACAAAGCTTTCATGTGGCAGGAAATGTGCAGCAGGTATTTGGTAAGATCTGCCTGGCATGAAAGAACAAAAACCAAAAGTTGTGGAGGGCCTTTTCTTTCTTTTTTTCCCTTTTCTCATATTTTTTTCCTCCCTTCTTCTTTTACTTTTCCCTATTTTTCCTTTTCCTCTCTCTAACCAGGAGGCATAACTCTGTCAATAGCCTGTGTGTTTCAGTGGGAACATTCAGGGTCTGTCTTAGCAGCACTTGAGAGCCTAACCTTGAGAACAAAAGTAGTGTTTCATGTGGTTACGTACTAAAAGATGTGGGTAGGCATCTAGTGGGAATCCAGAAAGTGTGTGGGCGCTTGATTCCCTCGGAAACTGTTGGGATTTGGCACCTAAGCTGGAAAAGTATATTAAAAAAACCTCTTAAATATCTTTCTGAAAATTTGGTCTGATGTTGCTAATCAGTGTGAAGGGTGGGGGGATTTTTTTATTGTGATGTAATGTTGCCTTTGATCTTTGTTACTTTCTAGTAGATAAACTGAAGGAAGTTGAAGAAAAGCAACAGAAGTGACTTTGGGGTTGGAGGGATTGACGCAAGAGGAAGATAAAAGCTATATACTTGTGTAGTTTTTATAAAATAAGTAGGAGGGCAGGACAGCTATGGGCTTCTGAAGGGTACAAACGCCAAGGAATGGAGGGTGTGGAAGAAGGAAACTGAGTCTCTACTCTGCAAGTGCTTGTGCAGGCAGGTAGCTTCACACACAATCTCATCCAAAAGGAGAATTTTCACAGAACCTTGTGAGAGTTACAGGGATGTGCTGGTGAGGAACAAAACCACTTTTTGTGGCAGCGAGGGAGGTATCTGCTTTAGTACTTCAGTCATGGTAAGCCACTAAAAACTGTAGTTGTTTGCACCTCATGTGTGCTGGCATCTATAAATGTCATCACATCACACAAAAGCTGCTTTCTGCTTGTGCCGGCCTTCCCAGATAAGGAGGAGCTTTAGGAAACTCTGCCTTAGGCCTGGATAGCTCCTGTCCCAGACTTGGATTGTTAGTGCTTGGATCTCCACCCTGTCTTACAGCTGGCTCTCATGGTGACACAGTTTAACCTCCCTGATCTCTTGTGGTATCTGAAACTTTCACCAGGAGGGAAAAGCAGGGTGACAGCTGCTCCAGGGAACAGGCTGGTAGGAGGGGACACCAGGTAGGTAAAACAGTCTGTCTTGGGACTGCTCTTCTGAGATGTTAGAACATGACTTACTGTTTCCACTACGACATAAATTATTATATGTGTGAGGATATAATCCAATAGGATTTGGGTATCATGGGAAGTGCTTGAAGTCAAAGGTGTAAAAAAGCTACTTGAAGATGATAAAGCATTAGCAGAGAATATCAAGTCTTAACTGCTGGAGGTGTTGAGGATGCTCCCGTGTCAAGTGCACTTTTTGTAGCCAATGGATCGATAAACTAATTCAAGATAATTGCTAAAGGGAAAAATAGACCAAACAGATAAATGTTAATAAGTCAGCGGGGCTGGATGGCATTCAGGAGTCCTGAGGAGCTTGAATGTGAAACTGCAGAACTGCTGGCCAAGCTGTATAATTTATCACTACAGACGGCTGCTGTGCCAGAGGACTGGGGAGCTGCCAGTGTGATTCCCAACTATAAAAAGGGCTCTAGAGGGGATCCTGGGAACAACACAACAAAGAGTCATGCTACCAGGAATGGAAAGGGTCTCTGAATATTTAGAGAAGTGTTAACTGTTGGGAAAGTCAGTGTGGCTTCTCAGAATGAAAATCCTGCTGCCCAATCCCATGAAGTTCTGTGGAGTGTCAATAAGGAAGGGTTAAAATGGGCATATGGTGTTTAGATTTTCAGAAAATGTTTATCAACACCTTAAGCACCTGTAAGTTTGGAGGAAAGGCTTTTTAATGGTTTGAAAGTCACAAGAATAATAAGAAGTAAAAAATTTGGGGCAATTTCACATCTTATGATGAAGAGGGAAACATCACTGCAGCAGCAACCAAAAAGGCCACCATCCTCATTGGGAAAGTGATGAATGACACCATTTGGCTTTGGTATAAATGCTCAGTGCTCCCATATCTTGTGGGTGATGTGCGGTTCTGGTCTCCACATTTCTTGCAGAGCACGGTGGCATTGCAGAAAGGGCAAAGAAATGGGCCGTCTTCCAAGAAGCTAAAATAGTTGAGACTATTCCATATGGGAAGAAGGGAAGGAGCACAGGTTTAAATCACAAAGTCAGCAGGTAAAGCTAATATGAACCATCAGCTCTCATGCTTTTACAGCCAGGGAACTTTTGATTAAACACTATGGTCTTTGATTTTAAAATAGGTGGAAGACAGTAATAGTGCAGTGGAGAACTGGTGACTGTAGCCTCAGAACAGGTAGAGTTTGGTGACAGGCTTTCAGGCACTCACCTGTGCAGGGCAAATCCCACTTGCACTTTGCAAGACTCTTGCCTTTGCAAGAATCTCTGCATGACCCTTCTTTTCCCCAGGGCTTTCCTCTGCAGTTTTTCATAGGAAGCAATTATCCAGGTGGCTGGCAAGTGTTAGACACTCCCTTGTGTGCACAATGAGGTTTTTTTTTTTTTTTAATAAGAAGTGACTTATTCCTCAGAGAAGTAATTTTTTTTTTAATGCTGCCTTCAGCAGGGTGTGCATGTGAACTTTATTTTAATTAAGGGTGAGGAATCTGTTTTACATAACTATATCCCAGATTCTCATGAGAGAGTGAAAACAGCCCTGAGGGATTGATGAAAAGGCCAGTGAAATCAGGTTGCCTCACCGATGGGAGGCCTGATTCCAATCTCTTAGATTTTCTGTACCTATGGGACTTGCTCCAAGCTGGTTGACAGCCAGAGGAATTGAACCAATGCAGAGGCACTGCCTCCTCCCGGCTTTATTTTGAGCCACTAATTTGGGCAGATACCGGGGTGGCTGTTGCAGCCTGAGGTTGTTGTCCCTGTAGAAGGAGTGGCCAAACTGGATGTGAATCTGCTTCCAAGCCCTTTCAGCCATGTCCTGTTGCTGCCTCAGACAAATTCTGCCACTGTGCCTGTTGCCAGGGTACTGTATTGCAACACTTGGTTTACCCATCTCCTTGGAACAGGGGTGCCTGTTAGGATCAAAATGTGATCCCCACCAGCCAGCTGAGTTGCTAATTTAATAGCAGGACCAATGAGATAGGGTCAAGATGGTTCTCTGAATCTTTGAGAAAGAAAACAAATGGCACTGGAAGTCACAAACAAATGCTGTTAGGTAAAATTTCTTCTGAGTTGTAAAATCTGAAAGGGACAGGAAGCAGATGAGTGAAATGCTTCTGTATCATTAAGGAGGGAAAATCCAGGGGGTGTGTGTAGCCTTTTGTTTATTTGTTTTACTGTTAAGAAAAAAGAAGTGATAAAGGTGCTAAAACTCAGCTGTTGCTGGAACTATATTGGAGGTAGGGCATACAAATAAAAGAGGATCTCTTTCACTGTGCACAAAGAGAAATATGAAAAACAAACCACAAACTCTGTAAAGAGGCTAATGAAGTTTATGAGTCAAAGCTGGCATGTTGTTAGCACCTGCTGCTTGTTTTTGGTGACTGAAGCAAGCATCCCTTTAAGAAAGTCTCATACTGGAGATAGTTTTACTGTGCTGTTATCGAACCTCAGAGTGGTTGAAGAAGCTGTACTCCTGATAGACTGCACAGCTGAGACCTTCAGCTTGATTCCTGCTGAATCTGGTGGTAGCTGGCAGTTTTTTTCTGATGCCAAAAGCCAAGAGAGGTTTGGCATGATGCCACTGCATGAGGACAGTGTTGGTTTTGTTCTCTTCCTGCTTCTAGCCCAGGAGCTGGCTCTAGGGAGCATCTAGAAATTTGGCTTCTCTTACCAGAATCTTACATGACTCAAAGGAGGGGTTTGATGCTCAGCTCTTCATGTTTCAGTGAATAGCAGTTCATGTCATTGATCTGAAAAGTGTTCAGTTAAAGTCAGTGGGAATTAACTGGTGATGCTGGGGCTTTGCAGCCCCAGGTGGGCATCTGCCACCAATCTCCTGGGGAAGGAGGAGACAGATGAGCAAGGGGGTGGGGCAGAGATAAGCTTGTGGGAGTAGATGTCCTTCAGCTGCTTAGCAGAGCAACATAAATGAGTGCACTTTTGAGAGAAAGGAATGTGATGGTCATGTCGCAGCTTGGATGTGCTTTGCTTTGGGATGAGTTCATGGGTTGGAGCATGTACTTTGAGTGGAGGTCAACAGATTCAGCTTGGTGTGAGGTGAGGGAAGTGGGGAACAAGGTCAATGTCAGTCGTGTCAGTCTGAGGGGATCTGCTGAGGGCTTTAAGCCCCTCAGAGTGCAGAAGCTGTAGAGAAATGTCTGATGGCAAAATGTTTTTCCAGTGAAAGAGGCCTGACCATTTCCTTCATCTTAACAGAACATGAGGAATGCCCTCAAGATATCCCAGGGGAGGTTTAGATTAGATATTAGGATTTTTTTTCACAATAACGATGTAAGTCATTGGAACAGACCGCTTAAGGGAGCGGTGGAGTGGAAGTGTTCAGAAAATGTGTGAATATGATGGCACTTGAGGACATGGTATAATGGTGAATGTGGTGGTGGTGCTGGGTTGGTAGTTGGGCTTGATGATTTTAAAGGTTTTTTCCAACCTTGATGACTCTATGGTTCTGTGACATGAAAATTCCATTCCTGGCATAGGTGGTCAGAACAAGAACACTGTGAGCTGTTCCAGGCGCAGTGATCCAAATCTCTGCTTTATGCAACTTGTGCCCTATAGGGAGTAGGATAAAGTGTTGTAGTTGCTTGGTAGTTTAAACCAGGAACAAATCTGTGAGGCTCATTCAGGTGGAAAGGCAAAAGAGTGAGCAGTGCCAATGTCTGATTGAGAAAGTTGCACAGAGGATGGATAAGGATGGCAGAGTGCTGCCAGTTCCTTCTGTTCTCTGAGCTGTTTCCATTCTGAGTGTGGTACCAGCCCCAGCAGCTTCTGCCTGGCAGCCTGTTCCAGCAGCAGATCCCTACTCCGTGCCTTGCTCCAGAGTCGCTTGCAAAATTAGTAGAGAGTTGGAGGGCTGCAGGTGCAGAACCAGAACAAGCCTGGAAGATGTGTTTCTTCTCTGCTGTAAACTTGTGTGACCTTTCTCAAGTCACTTCAGCTATGTTCTCAGTTTATAGAAGGGTAGTGGAGCTACTGTGCACTTTCAGGTATTCTGTGTTACCTGTCAGAAGTTGTTCTTTCACCCACATCAGTAATGTTTTATCACTGAGTTGTGTTTTATGCACGAATGGTTTTCTGTGCAGTGCTAAAAATTTAGGAAATGGTCCTGAAATTTTATAAGCCTCTTATATAGGCAGAGCTGGCCAAGGGGGTGGGAGAAGGAGGAGCTGTATGCTTTTCTGGAGAAACTCTTGTGCATTTTCTATTCCAAAGTAATTTCAGGCTATTTATTTATATCAGACCTTCATTAATTCATTGCACAGTGAAACAGCAGATAGAGGGTTCTTTTGGAAAGCTGTACAGCTTAGAAGATGCTTCAATATATAAGCCATAAGCAAGGAAATAAGAACACCCTAAGGAATAATATGAAGTGTGATGCTTTCTGGGCCTGCTACACAGCTGCAGAGCAATGGGTGAAGTCAGATTTTGCTCACACAGCTCTCCTAAGCCTCAGTACTTTGAGTTTTACTTTGCTTTCTTTGGCTTCTGAGACAGCTGGTGTCTGGAGCTGAGGCACTCTGGTACTTTGCTTGGTGTCCCCAAAAGACCTGCAAACTTGGCCAAGCTTTTGGGCTTGAAAGAGATGAGCTGTGTAGCTTGAATTGCAACTGGGTGCCTCTGGTTCTGGGAGGCTGTAATGACTGCGACCTTTTGAAATCTTGTTCAAACTGTTTTTGTTGCACTCAGACAGGAATGTTATGCTCTTTGTTCCATCTCCTAAAAGGCAAACTTTTCTGTATAGGCTGCTTGTGGCTTTTAGAGTTTGATATATATGGGTCAGAGGAGGAAGCAGGCATAGACTATTGGATGTTTTCAAGCTGCTGAAAAAGTCCTTCTGAGCACATAAAGTGGGTTTTAAGATCCCAGCTGAATTTTTGCAAATAGCCTCTGTCTTGATTAGGAAAAGAAATAAGCCCCCAAATGCGGATTGCTTCCAATTTGTGTGCACACAAGCGAGTGGGCTGACTGTTCTCTGGGACAGACCTGTGTGGTGAAGGGTTACATCTTTAATTCTGAACCCCTTCCCCTGGAAGGAAGCAAACAATGTGTCAGCTACCATTACTGAAACATCGTTGTTTTCCAAGCAGAATAAAAAATGCGCATTCAGTAGTTAAAACTGAGGTCAAAGTTTGCATTGCTTCTTGGAAAGGTTCTCCTTGATGCCTGTACACCTTTAGGAACATGTCTTCACAGAATCACGGACTGGCTGAGGTGGGCAGGGAGCTCTAGAGGTCATCTGGCCCAACCTGCTGTAATCAAGCAAGGCCACCCACAGCAGTTACCCAGGACTGTGCCCAGACAGCATTTGAATATCTCCAAAGGTGGACACTCCACCACCTTTCTGGCCAGCCTGTGTGCTTTCACCTCCACAGTGAAAAAGTGTTCCCTGATGTTTAGGGAGGGCTCTCTGTGTTTCAATTTGTGCCCATGACCTCTGGCCCTGGGCATCACTGACAAGAGCCTGGCTCCGTCTGCTTTGCATCCTCCCTGCAGATATTTATAGACATAGATGAGATCCCCCTGAGCCTGCTCCTCTCTTGGCTGCTCTTCTCCCAGCTCTGTCAACCTTTCATCATTGAAGAGATGCTTCCTTCAGCATCTTTGTAGCCCTTTTCTGGACGCTCTCTGGTCTGTGTGCCTCTCATACAGAAAAGCCCAGAACTGGACTCAGCACTCCAGGTGTGACTTCACCAGTGCTGAGGAGAGGGGAAGGATCATGAACCTGCCGATAGTACTTGGCCTAATGCAGCCCAGGGTACCATTTGCCTTCTTGGCTGCAAGGACCCACTGCTGGTTCATGCTCAACTTGGTGACCACCAGGACCCCCAGGTCCTTTTCTGCCAGAGTGTTTTTCATCTGGGTGACCCCCAGCATGTGTAGGTGCCTGTGGTTGTTCCTCCTTGAGTGCAGAACTTTGTGTTTCTCCTTGTTGAACTTCATGAGGTTTCTGTAGGCCCACCTGTGGTTCCCTGGGTCTTCTGGAACATCAGGATTGACAATTGCTTTCCTCCAGTCTGTGGGCCCTTCTGCCAGTTGCCACGATTGATTGAAAATTACTGAGCCTGGCCTCTCAATGGCATCTGTCAGCTCCATCAGCATTCCTGGATGCATCCTGTTAGGGCCTGGGTACTTATTCTGAGTCTCTATCTGTAGATGTGAACAGAAACTTCTAGAGAAGGGCTAAGGCTTGGAAATCAAGCTGGTCTTTGATCCTCCTTTCTTCTCTTCTTTCCCTCTCTCTGTTGCCTGCTGACCTCAATGCTCGGCTACTGCTAGAGGCTCTTTGCTTGCATGACAAGGTTATTGTGGTTTTGGCTTTATATTTAAAGCCTACAGGTCATGTGGCTTTAAAGCCAGGACACCTCTTTTGTGAAGGTTCTCATGCTGTGTGGGGCTACTTCTGAGGTGGTGTGTCATGTACATACACAGACACTCTCCTGTGCAGGGTTTGCTGTTTATTCCTGGCTGAGGAAGGGAGTCTGCCACCAGGACTGGCTGTGCAACTTCGGCTCAAACTGCCTTAACTCACACTATTTACTTTGGAAATTACAGTTTCAATTGCTGCTGATAACCCAGCTGATTGTTATGTTTTACATTTAGCACAGTTTTTTTAGTGCTTTCCTTAATTACTTCTGTAAATAATTTTAGAAGACTTAGCATTCATTTTGGAGAAGCTGGCGTATGGGGCTGTGAGGCTAGCAGCAGGTGCTGTAAGTAATCACTCTTCTAAATTAAGCAACACTTTCTGAGGCAGTAGGTTAATTTCTGGGTAAGCAGCCTGCATACAGATTCTTGGAATCAGCTGGATCTTGACCCAGCAAGTGACTCAAGGCTCTGTGTAGGTTTAATTGCATGAGTTATCTCACTGAAGCCTTTCACTTGTAGAGGAAACTGGGACTGTGCTTGAATGTCTGTTGAAACTGTGTTATCACATTGAAATCTTTGTCACCTAGCTTTGTAGCTCAGTCTTCACTGCCATTGGAGGTCTGTTTGGAGCATGGGCAGTGTCATGGCTTTACCAGGTCAAGCTGCCTGGAGCCAGGGTATCTATCACAGAATGGTTTGTGTAGAATGGGACCTCAAAGATCATCTCATTCCAACCTCCTGCCATGGTTAGTGAAACCTTCCATTAGACCAGATTGTTCAAAGCCATGGGGCTTTGAACCCATGTGGTTCAACCAACCTGGCCTTGAACACTCCCAGGGATGGAGCATCCACAGCTTCTCTGGGCAACCTGTGCCAGTGCCTCATCACTCTCACAGTAGAGAATTTCTTCAAAATATCAAATCTAAATCTGCCTGCTCTCAGTTTGAAACCTTTTCCTTGTCTTATCACTACTTGCCCTTGTAAACAGCTCTCCTCCAGATTTCTTGTAGACAGTATTTGGGTACTAAATGACCACAGTGTTCATGAGTGGCTCATGCTTATGCTGGAGTCTGTGCTGCTGTGGGTTTCTCTCATTAGTACAGGAGCAAGTAAAGTAGTGCTTGAGCTCTCTGTGCCATTTCTTTCTCCTCCTTTGCGCCTGCGACTGGATTTCTTCAAAAATAGTTCTTCTAATATCTCTAGTGGAGCTCTCATGGGATCTGTAAGGAGTAACTGTTGATCAAATTGTGCTCAAGTGCTGCCTGTCACTTTTGCATTGTCACAGCTCTGGCCAGCATTGTTCTTGCTCAGGGCTTGGAGATTGCCTGCTGAAGTGTGACCCACTCTTTGTAAAACCACACTTGAGCGTGTGAGGCTGATGGGGCCAGTGGTGTTTGTGACTTGAAAACTTAAAAGATTTTTCACAGGCTCTGCAGAGCTCTAAAGAAACTGGTAGAATCTTAATTTCTGTTACTACCCAGAGTATGATTTTGGAGCACTTTGTCTAACTTGTGGACTAGGAAGGTGCAGTTTCTACAAGCTCAATCTCTCTTTAAAAATCTATCTTCCTGTGTGGAGATAGTGCCAAAAAGTATTGTGAAAGGTGGAATTTCTACTTAGATGGAATCCCATGTGAGGTGGAATAGAGCAGGAAAAATGCCCTTCTCCAAGGAAGGAGAGAACTTCAGAGAGCTGGAGAGAAAAAATGGATTTTTGTTGCCTCCATATGACTGTAAGCTGGGACTTGACCCGTCTCTGGCTTGGGGTTGGTGTTTCCTGTGCCTTTGGATGTTCAACCTAATAGCAAACTGGTGCTTGAAATCATGTACCTGCGAAGAAGGTCTGAAGCCACTTAGCCACTTGCTGCACTCTTTAGCTTGATTTTTTTTTTTTTAGCTATGGTAAATCATCTTCAGACCAAAATGCTGCGAGGATTGAAAGTCAGTGTTGGGATATAGCCCTTTCATGTTTAAAAAAATTAATGTTCAAAATCCTGAAGGTAGAGCACATTTCTTGTGAACAATGTTGCACTATGACATGGCTTTTGTAATTTTTTTAGAGGTCTGTAATCTCTTCTCGCTTTCTAGATTAAAACTTTACTCACTTCTTTGCTCTGAAGTGTTGAAGAGGAGCAGTTCACATGTGCAGAGTGTAACAAATAATGTTGTACTTCTCTATAATGGAAACTAGATGTGTAAGCAACTTGGGTTTTTGATAGCTCAGCTTTGCCAGAAAACCTGAATTCTCATGTAGCTCTGAAGGCAAACAGTCCTCTTCAGATGACATTCTGGTTCTGTGGGAATGAGACTGAAATATTTTTAAAAATAAATTCAGAAGAGGAAGTCATACACACTGACTCTCCACTCTTTATGGATCTGCTGACAGTGGATGCCTTGTGGGTTTAACAGATCATCTGAATGAATCAATATGCGTTTGGATAATCTCAGTGTATTCTCTGGGATGCTGTCAGAAGTCTGTAAGCTTGGAAATGGAGAGGTGCAATGGGCAAGAGCTGGATGGACAATGAGTTGGTGATGGGAGCATAGAAGCATGGTGATTTTGGACAGCCTTTCCAAAAGGGATCAGCATTTGAACTCTCCTAAATTCTGTGGGGTATAAGGCAAGGAATTTTTTTTTTTTTTCCCCAGATGAATTAGCTCTGTATGGGCCACAGGAATTGAAAGCATCCGGTAAAGAAGTGACCAGATGCTCAGCAGGTGTCTTGAAGGTTGGCTTTCTGAAGAGAAAGCAGAGGACCAAAATTCTGTCCAGATGTGTAGATTTTGATAAGTAGTTTAATTAGGCAATTTAAGAATATTGCTTTGCACTTTTCTTAATGACTGCCCTAAGCTCAGTCTACCCAAATATTTTTTCCAGGCAGCATGAAGAATTTGTAATGCTTTCTATTATCAAAAGCAGAACTTGGAAGAATCCTGCACCATACCAAAGGTATGAATGCTCTGTTAGGGAATTTGGATGTATTAATAAAAACAACATATTACTCTACCACTCTCTCCTCTGAAATTAAACGCGTCAAGCAAATTGCTGAAACAGTAGACGGAAACTTGGCAATTACATTTGTGTGGCAATTTGATTCTGTTCTCCTAAAATACCTCTGGAGAGCATCCAACTGTAGCTCTGCTCTGATCCCAAGACTACCCTGCAGATGCCCTGAACTCGGACACGTAAGCAGCAAGCTCTGGCGGCCTGATCTGAGTAGTTGCTAGAAAGCTTCCAAATCTGATTCGCTCTCAGAGGGCTGTCCATTTGGGAAAGGAACTGTTAGCATTCCGATTTTAACTCTGGAAGAGGAACATATAAAAGCTTCAGAGAAGCAAGATTTTTGTCTAGACTGTGGAGCCACCTGGATGTCTTGTTCTGTCTTGTCAGGCTGCCTTCTTGTTTGGGGCTGTGTCTAAGTGGTTGACAAGTGCATTAACTATGTGAAAATAAACCCACTTTTGGTGTGGCAAATAAAACCTGGTCTCCCATGACCATCCCCTGCCACAGTTGTTTCAGCAGTGTTTTACTGACCCATAAAAATGCACAATCTTCCCTCCTTGCCCTTTCATAGTCACCATTTGAAAAGCTTTCCTCTGTTTTTGCCTTAAAAACGACTTTTGAAGTGAAAGGTCTCTTTTGTTTCACTGACTATGAAGTGTGCATGATAATTACAGGACAATTGCTGTCTTAGCTGAGATACTGCTGTGTTTCTGTGGGACAAAACCCTGCTCCAAGCAGGAGCACTTCAACTTCTCTCACTCAAACCCCAGGGGCCAGGGACAAGGAATTTCCTCAGTTTTGTGCTCAGCAGTGACAGTGGTATCTGTGTGGATGAATTTATTGCAGTGTAAGTAATAGTTTCATGGCCTTGCATGTGATAAATGCTGTTTCGTGCTGGTGTGTGGTTTTCAATAGTATGTCAGAGAATTACTTACTCCTTTTAATCTGCATCATTCAACAAGGCAATATTTTAAAAATGTGATGATGATATCAAGGGTTTGTGAAGTGAAGGGGGCAGAGAGGCTTTTACTGCTCCAAAGATTTCCTGTCTAGAGAATGTAAGTCATAAACATGACAACTATGGGACTTTTTTGTTTGCTATTTGGTTTGGTGGGTTTTTTCCTTTGAGTCAGGCTTCTTTCCTTCTGCATTTGGATCCTCTTAAAAATGACTAGTTTCAGGCAAAAATGCAAGCATACCAAATAACCTGTGGAAGTCTTCTGTCATTTACTAATTAATTGCTGCTTTTAGAGTGGAACCTGTCTTGTTTCTTTAGTGGTGTGTCTACTCAGCTGTGCTCTTGCTCCAAAATGAGTCATGTTTCAGCCTCTGAAAGCCCCACTGTCCTTGACTGTCTTTTAAACTATTTTTTTAAATCATTTGTTTGGGTTATTTTCTGTTGGTTGCTGTTAGGGAGATGCTGTGATAGCTAAAGAGGCTGCTCCTCTTGTCTATTGTATCCCAGTTGCTGCATTAATTATTTACAAGGATTCGACCTGACTTGTAGCATAGGTGTTGACCCTGTCTTGTGCAAACCTCTGCTGCCTCCCGGGATTCAAATAAAGGATCTTTTAAAGAATTAGATGCTACAGCCCCTATGCTGTTGTCTGTAAAACCAGGGACTTCAGTTTGGCAGGAGCCAGGCCCCCATTCAGAGCATTGATACTGCCCAGAGCCTTTGGCCCCTGGAATACTTGAGTTCATTGTTGCTCAGCTCCCCACAGGATCAAGGCCAGATTGGGTTGAACAGGGCTCAGACATGTTTTCCTCAGGAGAAACACTCAGCTCTGGCACATACTTCCCTGGTCAATATTTGCTTAGTGAAGAGTGGGACAGGGATGGGAAAGTTCATCAGCCAGTGGTAAACTGGCTTCCTGAGCGTCAATACCATTAGATTTGGGTTCAGAGGCAGAAACTGGCCTCTCAGACCTCAGTGCCTCCTGGCTGTAAACCCATCCAACTTGTCCCAGGTCGTGCTGGGGATGGCAGTAGCTATTTTATGACAATTCTGGAGGTATTGGGTAGGAAAAGATGGGGATTTGGGTGCTGGAAAAAAAGTTTGTAAAAAGCATCTGAAAGTGGGGTTATTATTGCACAAGTTAAATGGTATCCTGGATGCAAATGCTTTGTGGTGTTTTTTTTTTTTCCTCCTTTAAAAATGTGGTTTGTAGCTATCAGAGAGGTGTTTTCAGCCACTGCGCTTTTAAAATCAGTATGCTAAACCCCTTTGGAGTTGTGAGAATATGTGCATATGCAGACTGGTGTTGGTTGAATTCAATTGTTACAAAACACACCCTTGGAAACCTCATCTGGGATGATGTTGGCACGTCCCTTACATTTTTGCCAGTTTTCAGAAGCTGTCAGGTAGTACTGTGTGGGAAGTGTTACAGGGATAAATCCTGAAATCCTAATTTGGGCTAAACTCCCACTGGTTTTAGTGGGTGGCTTGCTGGCATTAAGGCCAACACCCTCAGCTATTACAGATGACCTTTCTGTCCTTTAAAAGTCAGGGAGACTGAGACTTGATGCCTCTGTGTTGTACTAGACATCTAACTGCAGGATTGCAGCCCTTAAAGTTTGTACGTGTATTGAGATTTGTGAACAAGAAGTTGATTACCCAAAAACATTTCCAGTAAGTCTTCTTTAGATTCTCAGTAGTGCTGGTGAAATGCCAGAGATCTGGAAACAGAAATTAGCTGGTGATTTAGAGCAGTGCATGGAGAAGACACTTATTCTGTAGGGAAAACACTGATGTTCTGAAAACTCTACATTACATAAATGGAGAATATATAACCCCAGGTATTTTAAATTGAAAACTTTAAATTCTTTCAAAACACCAGCACAAATTTATTGAAATTGTTTGCTCAGGTAACTGATTTTTATTTTTTTTAGGAGAATGTTTCTATGAAATGCCTGCAACTTTTGTCAGTATATTGCTTTCCAGCAACATTGAATTAAATGTGTTTTAGAAGTCAACAGCCTGAAAGCAGGGACCTGAAGTTCCTGACTTATCACCAAGGAATTGGATCATACGTTGCTCTGGCTTCGTCTCTCTGTGCAAGAAAGAGGGCAGATGTTGTGTTTGTGTTGGCAACACTTAAGAAAATCAAACAGTATCTCAACAGTAAGAAAAGAAAAAGGCCCTAATCCCTTCAGAAAATGTTGTTGTGCAAATCTTGTCTGGCAGAAGGTCTTCCCAGCTGAAAAGCTTCTTTCCTACCTCTCAGTGGAGCACCACCATTCAAGCCTGACTGAAGCCAACCTGGTGTCAGCCTCAAATGTTTTGCAAGGGCACCCCAAGCACTTGCTCAGTTGCAGCTGAGGCTCTGAAGCCCACACCGTATTGTTTTTCTTGTCCATTTCCCTTTAGGTGGTCACTGCCTAGTCATATTTCAAGCTCAGGAGGGCTCTTCTGTCCCATCACTGGGACTCCAAGGGGGAAGAAGGGTTTTCAAATCCTTCACCTCTGAGTTCCCCACCAGGACTGCATATACAGCTCTCCTTTTCTTTTTCTTTCGGAGAATGTTTCTTGTGCTTAGTGAAGCTGCAGAAGCGCCTGGAAGGGATTCTCTTCTCATGCTGTGTGCTCCTTAACTATCTGAATTGCTATTCCTTTAAAGAGGTGATTGACTGATAGGAGGAGGGTGGAACAGACAGGAGAACTTTGGCTTTCTCCCCCTCTTGTGCCTCCAAGATCACAAACGGGGTCGGTGAGAACTGGGACAAGAGCTGGCATCTCCCAAGTACTGGGACTGTGCTCCACACTCTAAAATTCATGAGAGTGTTATGGTACTGATCCCAACTCTTCTGCTGATGCTCTGCTCAAGGTTGTCACAACCACTTTTCATTTGTCTTCATCGCTAAGCTGGGGCCTTGGATACTGAGGAGTAAAAACATGCTTCAGACAAGTAGTTTGAATGACGTTGTGTATCTGTCTCCTTTAAAGTCTCCCTGTCAGTTTGTCTGGCTTGTGATTGCAGAATTGCAGGTTGGCAGGAACCTCTGTGTGGATAGTCTGGTCCAATTCCCCACCTAATGTGGTGGCAGCTGAAGCAGTCTGCTCAGTGGCACGTCCAGTGGGGTTTTGAGCATGCCCAAGGATGGAAATTCCCATTATTTTCCTGAGGAATCTGTGGTTTTCTGGTTTCTGTGGTTTTGTGTCCATCTCCCCTCATCCCCACCCTGAAAAAAAGTGTGGTTTTGTTGTGTGTTTTGTTCTTACATTTAAATGAATTTCCTGTATTTCAGTTTGTGCCCATTGACTCTTGTTTTGCTGCTGGATACCACCAAGAGGAGCCTGGTTCCATCTTCTTTACACCTTCATCAGGTATTTATGCACACTGATAAGACCCTTCTGAACTTTTTCTTCTGCAGGCTGAAGAGTCCCAGCTCCTTCAGCTCTCCTTACATGCCAGATACTCCAGTCTCCTAATTATCTTTGTGGACCTTTCCTAGAGTTTCAGCAATATGTCCACGTCTCTGTTGTACTGGGGAGGGAAGCACTTGTCCCAGCACTCCAGATTTGTCTCACCTGCCCTGAACAGAGGGGAAAGATCCCCTCCCTTGACCTACTGGAAGTTGTTTTTCCTAATGCAGCCCACAAGCTGATGACCTTCTTTGCTACAAAGGTGCTTTGGAGGCTCATGGTAAACTTGATGTCCACCAGAAATCTCAGGACTTTCTCTACTTTTTCTGCCTCCTTTCTGCTTGTTGGCTCCCAGCCTGTGCTCCTGAGCAGCAGGGCTCTGCATTTCCTTTGCTGAAGTGCAAAGGTTGATGTTGGCTCATTTCTGCAGCCTGTCCACATCCCTGTTCTGAGTGGCAGTATGCCTACCTGGTCTGTTAGCCACCACTTCCCATACTGTATCATCTTCAAACTTCCTGAGAGTGGGCTCTCTGCTGTCACCCATAATCTTTCCTTTATAAAGAATTTAGAGCCCTGGGTGGAGTGCTTAAAGAATCAAATCTCTTAACAGTTCTTGAAAGTACGTTGCTGTTCACTTGGGAAAGTCAGACAGAGGTGAGGCAGCTTCACTAGCACTAATAGAACATTAAATAATGTGTCTTATAAAGAAGGACTTCATTATTATTATTTAGGACTCTAATTCCTTGCATCTCTGATACTTCATGCAATACCAGCTCATGCCCTTTGCTAACACCATAGCAACCTGCTATAAATGTCACTATATTATGTGGCTTGTTGGCCAAAAGCTGGACAAGGAGTGCTTTCTAGGGCAGGAAATCCATGGGGTCAGTAAAAAAAGTACTGCAGAATAAGGGAAAAATCCTATTGTTATTTTATAGTATTGCAAAGTGATTTTCTTTTTTTCTCCAAAACTGCGCCCTAGAGGAGGAAGTAGAGGCAACTGAAATTCTCTTAATGCTTTATCTACATCCCCCTCCCCCAAAAGCTACATCCTAGGCACAGTCTAAACCTCTGGGCTAACAGATGGTGTTGAGAAGGGGGAGGGAGGGGGAACAATTTGCATCTAAATAGCTGAAATAAAAAAGGGTCATGTCCCACAGACCAGCCCCACTCACCTGCTGTTTAAATCCCCCTGAGAAGCAGGCAAATGCGCTGAGTTTTTTAACGTCTGTGTCAGCTCTACTTGCTCTCTGCCATAAAAAAGCTGCAATCCTGTGCATCTTGCTGTATGGATTCTGTTCTGCCCCCAAAACGACCAACTTTTAAGGCTTTAGTCCTTTGAATGGAGTTGACAGCTGTGTCACTTCTGTTCAGCCCTCCCACCAGAGTGACTGCTGCTGTGGGTTATCGTAATTAGCACAAGCACTAATGACACAGAAAAGGTTTAGGGCAAATATTACCTCTCCTGTTAGCTTGCCACTCTCGTGGCTGCCTGACTCTGCCTTCAGAGGTGCTCTTGCCATATGGTCCCGTGGACTCATGACGCAATATTCCGCTCTGGGTTTGTGTGTGTAGGTGGAAGGGCTTTGGCCCTAGTGACAACCAGACTGCAGCCCAGTGGTTATCTTGCTCCTGCAGGACCGTGGCATGGTTTTGGATGGCTGTGCTTAATCCTGCAGGCATGCAGAGCCGAGTTGCTCTGGTTTCCTGACTGTTTCCTGTAAGAATTTCTCAGGTCCAACTAAGACCTTGCTGCTTTGTAATGATTTTGTAAGGGTCATTTGCCCACCACTGTTACATGTTCAGGGAGACTACTCTACCCCCCTGTCCTGGCAGCAAGAAGTGGGCTTTTGTCTCTTCAGGCAGACTTTCTCTAAGTTTATGGCTGTGGAAAGCCTGTAATAAGGAAAACCTTCCCAGTTCTTCATAATCATGTATACGTTTACCATCCCACCTTATTTCCCAATGATATTTGGAGAGGCAAGAGGACTTCACAATGAAGTTTAGTCTTGGCACAAAACACCAGGATAAGCAAAACCTGGTTCTACCCATCAGTTCCTTGGACTTCTACACTCAAATGCTAAAAATAATGTGACAATAGTCCAAGTGGTTCAGGAACTTTATTACTTATGTCTTCTGACAACATCTTCTCTACTTCCCAAGAAGCCAGAGGCATCAGATGGTTGAGTCTGGCGGACTGGAAGGCTCAGCAGGATAAGGAGTGGCAAAGATGATGTCTGGGGATTCACCACTGTCTCCTGTGTGCTGATCTGGTAGAATAAAATGTCTGCAGAGGAGGATTTCTATTTATGGAATTGCAAACCTTGAATCTCTTCTTTCTTCAGCACAAGCCTGGAGGGAATTGGTGAGGTTAACCTTTGCTAAGCTGCTGGGCACTCCCTCCCACAAGTGTCTTGGAAGAGGAAATGGCCTCAAGAAGTGTCTTTGTTTGTTTTCTCATTTCATTCCCAAGTATATTTCAATATTGTGGGCAGTAGTGGTTGATGTGCTTTAGGGCAACATGGATCTGGGCAACAGCCTTGTTTACATGCCTCTGGGGAATAGGTTCATTTATTTTATAATTTAATATAGGTTCCAGTTAACAGAAACAAGATCCAGTGTGTGAATACTTACAGAAGTAATTGGGCAATAGCAAATTATATTAATTTAGAACTGTTTGTGGTACTTTCTAACTTTCCACAATGGTTTTTCTTTTTAGTACTTTGTCACTTAAGGATAAATGGTCATATGATGCATGCTCACTGTCTGGGAGTAAACAAAGTAGGTGAGTTAACTTGGGTGGTTTATGTGTGTGGATATACATATTTGTATATCCACGCTCTCTTCTGTAGGACAGACCTCTGCCCTGCTCCTTCTGCCCCCTTCCCAGTTCAGTGATGCAGGCAGGTACCTGGCTCTGGCAGCTGTGCTGCTGCTCTGTGCTGTGGATAAAATGCTTGTTATGCAGCAGGGCCCCACAGACCATGGAAGAGTAAATACAGAAATGAGGGATGATATTGGAAATATTTCTTTTCGCTGTTTTTAAAAACAAAACAATGTAAATTGTGCAGCTGTAGAAGAGGTGCATGTTACTTTTTGTCAAAGGAGGCAAAAGGGGGAAATATGAGGAATTAAGTGCCCTTTGAAGTGAGGCTTGGAGGTAGTGGGATGGAGACTGAGGAAACTGGATTTCACAGACTCCTAGAATGTTGTTGGAAGGGACCCTAATGATCATCCAGTTTCAACCCCTTGCCATGGGGACTGCCTTCCACCATGCCAAAGTTGCCCAAAGCCCCATCTAACTAACCTAGCCTTGCAGACTTCCAAGGATGTGACATCCGCAGCTTCTTGGGCCTGTTTCAGTGGCTCACCACCCTCACAGGAAAGAATTTCTTTCTAGTATCTAATGTAAACTTGCCCTCTGTCTTGTGGCCATTCCCCCTTGACCTGTCACTCCATGCCCTGATCCGAAGTCCCTCTCCAGCTCTCTTGTAGCCCCTTTAGGTACTGGAAGATGCTCCAAAATCTCTGTGAAGCCTTCCCTTCTCCAGGCTGAACAATCCCAGTTCTCTCTGTGGATAGCAGAGGTGCTCTGGCCCTCTGAGCATCTTTCTGGTCTCTTATAGTTTTGCTCCAGCAGGTCCATGTCCCTCTTACACTGAGGTCCCCAGAGCTGGATGCAGCACTCCGGGTGGGATCTCACCAGAGTGCAGCAGTAGTGAGAGTCCCCTTCTTCTACCTGCTGATCACAGTGGCCTGAGATGTAGGCTGCTTTTATTTTAGCAGGTTTCTTTTTCTTTCTTTTATTAAGTGGCTTACCAAGTCGCTGATTGACATTGGAACATTTATTTCTGTATCTTCCCCAGCTCTCTAACTGGAAGAGGAATTTGCTGTACAGAAAGGACCACTCTGGTAGTCTACAGTGTTATTTCAATCACTTACTCTGTGTGGAACTAAAATACTAAATAAAAAGATGTGTTGGATTGGAACCATGCCTGAAGCAATTCTTGGCATAATGGGATTATTTTACTGATTTTTAATTAAAATAGAATTCTAACTAGATTGTTTTGAGCATAAATACAGCTCTGCTTTGTTGTTGTTAGTCTAATTGCCTCCTAAATTAAAGATACCAATATTCTAATCCACCTTCTCCCTTGGGATACTGGAATTAAACGAGGGTGTGGAATGCTATTTAAAATGATTTATGGGCATGCAAGATAGATAGAAAATGGTCTTTAAAGGCATTAGCCAAAACTTGGGTCTTCCCTTTACTGTGATGTCTTGACAGAGAGATGGATGAATTGTTATTTTTTTGGTATGTATTTATTTCTCTGTCCTGACAGGTCTTTTAAATGGTTAGAAACATAGTTGGAGAAAAATGCCAATAGTCTCAGCCTTTGAGAAGAAGCAGTTAATGAATCTCCAGGGAAATACCCAGAGTACAGATGCTCCGTGGGGAAGAAAAGGTTAGCAGCAAGCAGAGGTTAGGAGTGGACCAGGGGTTGGAGACAATACATCATCTCAGCTCTAAGATGGAAGCTGTCTGCTGGCAACACAAGATACTAAAATGACAGAATTATGGGCTTATTTGCTTAGGACTGCCTTTTGAGAGCCCATTTTAAAATAAGTCATGGTTTGGGGTTTGATTACTTCTATTTAATATATCTTGGTTAAATTTTGTCAGATAAAAAGCATTATCTTTTTGCAGATTTTTAATTATCTTTGTATATTGAAACCCTATGGGGATGTTTTCACCTGGGAGGATTCAATTCAAGTAATGCTATAAGTTTAAAGAATATATATATATATATATATATAAGGTTCAAATCCAATTTCTATTCTGAAAGCTAAAAGGGACATTACAAAGTATGTTCAAGTTTAGATGTCTGTTTTATAACAATTTAATAGAGTAGCAGAAACTGACAAAACTTTTGTCAACGTAGAATGTTTAAGCTCTTCAGATAGAACTAGATGTACATTGAAGAGTGTTCACAGGAAAACAAGAGTTATTTCCATCCTTGAAGATATTTTTCTTAGAAATAAAAGCAGCCAAACGTGCATGTGTTGGGAGGCTGTGAATCGGCACCTGCAAATACCAGCAGTACGAGAATAACCGGGAATGGAACAAAAACTTGTGTGGGGGCCTGAGCAACCTGATCTGCTGGGAGGCACTGCTGCACAGGGCAGAGGGGCTGGACTTAGTTGATTTTTAAGGTCCCTTCCAACCTAAACCTTTTCTATGATTCTATAAAAACTTGGGCCAAAAGAAACAGCTGGAAAGAGTAAAAGAAGCAACCTCATACTTGCAAAGGGGACAGTTCACTTAAGCTCTGTTGTGGATTGATTTGAAGGATCTCCTTACTGACAGCAAGTGTGTATTTTACTTCACTGAATCCCTCTGCAATGAGTGTAAGAACAGGAAAGATGGAGTTAAGTGCAGGTTGTGCCACAAAACGAGTATGAATCATTAGTGAAGAGGAAGATAGCACTTACCTGAGACAAGCGTAAATGACATAAAGTGAAGGGGGGGAAAATTGGTTTGGGAAGTGCATCCCCATGCATTGCTCAGGGACCAAACCTGGGATTTCTTGAGAGCTGTGCAATAGCTGTTTCCAAAACTGACTGCCCTGTTCATGTCTCGAGTTTTTTTAGCAAACCAAGCTGTTACTGTAAAGGTGAGAGGTGAAATTATTGTGTGCTAGTTAAAGCATTTAAAGTATCATTTTGTACTCTCTTGCCTTGGAGAGAGGGAGTGTGGTCAGGTAACCTAAGGTGGGTGCTGGGTTTGTATGGCTAAAACACCGAGAAAGCTTTGGGTTGTGGGTAGGTACCATATCTCTATGACAGCCTGCTGTGAACGTTCTTGACTCTTAATTGCTGAAATTAGGGGAGAGTGATGAGAAAACAGCAACAGGACTCACTGCATGCTGTGCTCTCCTAATTTAAAGCTGGTGGCCTTAAGAGGAAGTAGCTGTAGGACTTGAGCAAGGTGACTTAAAGCGATGGGAGGGAATACTGTACTGAACAAAATGTCTTAACTCATACACCTTCCTAGAGCATCTGTCTGTGATTGTTATCTTCATTCTGGAAATCTTTTGAGTTTTAGCTACCACTTAGCAAAGGTACATCATTGTCTATAGAGCTTCTCAGTAATGATCATAAAAAGATTTTTAGCATTTTAAGTACACAGAGGACAAACAACAACCTGACAAAGCAGTCTTGAGATGAATAAAACATGCATACTGGCAATCCATCCATCAGTGAAATCCCAATTCTGCTGAATTTGCAGTTCATATTGTCGCTAATTGTATGATGTAGATGCTTGTCCACTGGGAATTGGATGGAAATAAGCAAGTCACTTGCTTCAGATGCTGACAGGGTTGTGAATGGGAGCTCAGTCAGTCTCCTCTGGGTTGGGTTTTATGGCTGCAGTGTTGCTGCTTCTTGCGAAAGAATGAGTTTTAAATAGGTAGCAGTGAAGATCCATGCATCCTACTGAAAGCTGCCTAGGTCATTGTCGCAAGAACAGAGGGTAAGAAGATCTGTGCCCCAGAAAAACCTTGCTCAAAGATGTTGAGGAAAACCTTGCTTGCTATATCTAGCCTTGCAATTAACTCCTACTCCTAATTACACAGTGCCTTAAAATGGGCCTGCCACTGTAATAAATGATGTTGCTATATTTCCTTTTGTTCAGTGGAGTAAAAATAGTTCACTTGGCTCATGGGCTTTATTTAACTGAGCGCTAATGCAGACTTGGTTGTAATATATTGCAGAAACAGCAGTTCCTTTGTGCCAGTCCTATAGAGCTTTCTTTTCTCTACTGACATACAGTAAGTATGATTGGAATCTGAGTAAATGATGTGATAAAAGGCTTGATGGTGCTTCCTAAAAACAAACTGCTGCTCATTAAATTAAATGATGATGATTCTTAATGGACTAGTTAGTGCTCTGCAGTGCATTTGGTACAAGTAAGGAAGTCTAAGGGATGTGAGACCTTGCCACTATGGCTCCCCCTGTATGTTCTGGAATCATAAAGCAGGTAGAATAGAGAGTTTTGCTCCCTGCTATAAACACAGAGGTGATGTTCTTGCAGCAAAGAAGACTACTGTGACAGTTTAATTACAGAAGAAACCATAAGCCACCTTAGGCTTTTTCATTTTGCCTTGAATGTGAACAGCTCGTAGAGCATTTCATGTATCGCACTTGAAGGAATAATCATTGCAAACCTGAAGCAGATTTATGTGCAGTTCTCAAATTGCTTGTCTTTACTGATATTAAATTAGCTCTTGCAGCGCTGGGTATTTGATGGTGCTTGTCTCTAAATTCAGTTTGTCTACAAAAACCTCGTATTTGATTCAGAGCTTATCCTGTCTTTGGAGAACTATTCATTCTCCCTCTTTCCCCAGTTTTGAAGAACCAAAACTTTTAACAAAGCAACATGAAAGTGAACCAATCTTTGTGATTTTATTTAATTGAAAACTACTGCCAGTATGAAAATCCTGGCTAGCAATTAAGGGAATGTGACAGCTTTGCCAGTCATTACATAAATACTATGGAACACTGGGCTTCCTACTGTCATTAGCTGCAATGAACACAATGGAGCTATACACAGGAGCAAGCACTGCTCTGATGATAAATGTTTGCATTTCCAATTAGCACTGAACTGTTGTGGCATTTTCCCCTCAGTCTAATTGAGAGTCTTGGATGGTTTCATTCACTGACTATAATTGGGCTGTCTTCTTGCTCTTTACTTTCCCAGCAGCAAAGGAGTTGAATGAGTTTTGCTCTTAAGAACATTGGTTTCCTCCATGCAGGTCTCTGTGTCTTGGTGTTTCTTCACCTCAGAAAAAACTCAGCTTTTAAAGGCTTCATCTATTTACGTACTATGGTTTTTTGCTAACCACTGCATTGCATCCTCTGTGCATATGGAGTTTTGTTGACTTGATCTGACAATGTTCTCGTCTTCTTATATACTTCTTACCCCCACCCCTGTTGCTAAATGACAGATCTCTGCATTTTAAAAGGTGCAGTTTTTGCAAATGCTTACATGTATTTAAAGCGTGAATACGTTGTACTGGGAATTATTCCATCTTAGGAAATAGCAGGGCTTAATTTTGAGCCCTGTGCTCTATGTCCATCTTCTGCATTGGAAACTTTTGAATGGAAGAATGATTAATGACTCGGCTGCTCTCAGTTGCTGCTGCCGCTAATGTGTAGTCAGGACTCTGAGCCAAGTAACTTAGGCAAGAGTAGTGGGGGTGGGTTTAACTGTGTGCGTTAATATATTCTCTTTATGCCGCGTCTAGTCATTTCCTCTGGAGCACAGATTTCCTCCAGGAAGCCTGCTCATATGGGCTTTGGATATGCTTTAACATAAGAGGCCTTTTATTTTCCCCACCGTGCTCAGCAAGCTCCGACTGCAGCGGCTACTCTGACTTGTGTGGTTGTAGCCCTGCGCTCCTGTGAGCCCAAGCGGAGCCGGAGCCAAGGCTGCTGTGTGCTGTGCTGGAACAGGGAGCCTGGCCTGACATCTGCACCAGCCAACTTGCTTGTTCAGGCATGGAGCCGGGGGAGGGGAGGCAGCGCTTCTGGAGATGAAGAAACAAGGAGGATGATTTGTGGGCTGAGCGCTTTTAAAAATTATACTCTTGGTTCTTTCTGTCACAGCTTGGATTTTTTTTTCCCCCCCCTCCTTGAATATGGATGCAGTTTATTTCTCTCGGGCTGTTTAAAAGCGCTGTTAGAAGTGGGTAAATGCTTGGTCAAAATGCCCAGGGATGGGATCAGCCGGAGATCAGCTCCGCAGTTCTCCAGGTTTGAGTACTGGAGCCCAAGTAAGGGCGATTCATGATGTGTTTCAGGTACTTGGGCGTAGCTGGCATTGATTGTGAAATGGTTATTGTTCGACACGGCCATTTATTTGTGCAACAGCTGAAGCCAAGTCTAAACACGGCAATTTAAGCTGGCATTGCCTCTCTGTGGTTTTGGATTCAAGCCTAATGTGGTGAAAAGGGCTTGACCTGCCTCAGAGCTTCTGAAACCCTCAGTGTGCCTGGGTTACTGTCACAGTGGCCGTGCATGGGCCCACACTGTGGAAGCTGGTGAGCATCGGGCCTCGATTCTTTCAAGCAGAACAGAAAAGAAGCTTCCTTAACTTGAATGAAAGGAGAGCTCTGTTGCTAGGAATCGAGTGGTTATAATTAGTCTGTTCTTCTTTAGAAGCGTATCTGTGCGGTAGGATGGGTTAGCATGGATATCTGCCCAGGGAGAGATTTTGCAGCTCTCCTGCCCGCTGCAGTGATGTCCATCCACGTCCTCCTGCAAAATCTGGGCCAGGGAATCCCACTGGCAGTTCTTGCATTTAGCCCAAACTGTTGGGGTTGAACTAAAGGGGGTTTTTTAAAAGGACCGTCCAGACTTTTGGCTTTTAAAATTCCAAGCCATGGAATTGTCCAGCTTTTCCTGTTGAGTTGTAAGTGGTCAGTCATTCTTTATGTCTGGCACTATGGAAATAACGCTGGCGGTGGAGCAAGACTGCAACTGGTAGTTGGCCATCTGCCATGAGAGTGTCTCCCTTCCCCCTTATCACACCCACCCACCCGTGCCGTAGCAGTGGATGTATTCTCTTCTACGGGTATACTGATGTTGAGGGATTGTTCTTTCATTTAATTGAGCGATTGCATCTGCATCTTGAGGTGTTGGCAGCACCTGTAGGGATCTAACAGGTAAGTTCTGAGAAGACATCAGCAAACACTGCTCTTTTGTAATTATTTATGTGAACGTTATGCAAAGCTGTTGTCTGGCTTGTTGGGGAGTATTTGTTGTTTGTTTGGTTTTGGTTTTGTTTTGGTTTTGTTGTAGTTTACATGTAAATGCCGGGTCTGGGCTGGTGCTTTGCTGGTCCTTGGCTTTTTTAGTCTAATTGGCACATTTACACAGAGCTCAGATGTGCAGTGACTGGCTGGGGAGACAGCTCCATGCTACAGTTTCTGAGGGTTTTTTTTTTAATCACCTCTAAATGCCTTGATCTGTCTGTCCTCCCTCGGGGTGTGTGTGTTGCAGCTGCCTTTTTTGTGACAGCATGTGTTCCAGGTCCCATCTGCTGTTGGGTGGAGGAAGAGGACGTCTCTTGCCTCTTTTTCAGGTGGAACGCGTGGGATGCCTTTCCTTCAGTGTGAGACTGGTGTTTGAGACTTAGTCCCACGTAAAGTAATAAAAAACCAATGACCGTCTTTTCATCTTGTGTGGAAACCCAGCTGGTAAACTCTGATGTTACTTTTTCTGCTGGGATTTGCATGGAAGCGTGACACACAGGGAGGGAATCTGCTATTTGCAATGTGTTTGAACAGAGCAGGGCACAGCCTGTGCTCCTTCTCACCAGGGCAGTGTGAGGGAGAAGGAGGTTTTAACTGGGTGTGTGCATAAGCAATTTCTAGCCAGGGGGTGGAAGGATGCAGGGATTCTGGTGCAGAGGTAAAACACTTGTTCTGATCGGAATCAGCTTGATTAAAGGTTAAGACTGTCTCTATTATTTGTGGGCAAGACACCCTTTCCTTACCCTGCCAACAACAGAATACTAGTGTCTCGGAAAAATGTGAGATTTCCTTCTGGCAGTAGAGAGAGGAAAGAGCAGTTGCTGAGCATCTTCCTCCTCCCTGTCTTGTTTAATATAGTTTATTCATCTGTAAGTTGTAGTGAGTAACTTACAGCTACTCTCTTGCCAGACTGCATGAATTATAGATGGCTCTTTTATGAGTTTTCATGTTGACTCCTGCAATTAGTATGCATTGGACGTAGTTATCTGTATGGCATCTACTGTAGCGTAGGTTTCAGCCTTTCTGACTTTTTAATTGCTTTCTGTTTTAGCAATCAGTCATCTGTCTGTCTTGCTAAGGAATGCAAAGAGAACACAAGCAGCTTGATAGAAACTTAAGAGTTCAGCGTGGAGCACCAGGTTTGAAATTATGGGCTTAAGTGGAAGGAAAAAGGACATAGATAGAAGGTTCTTTGTTCTCTCTTTTTTCTGCCTTTTTTTTTCTTTTTTTCTTTTCTCTTTTTCTCTTTTCTTTCTCTTTCTTTTTTTCTGTGTGTGTGCTACAGTAGGGTCAGAATATCCTATCTACGTCTGGATCCCACTCTGTGAGGTGAATGTCTCAGGAGGCTGTGCCGGTACTACAGATTATGCCTGTACTTTAGGCATAGACTTCGTGATTTCCAAGGCATGTAGATGAAGCACTTGAGTGTGATTTAGTGATTAAAACAAAGGTGCTGACTTAATGCTTGGACTTTATGATCTTAGGTGTCTTTTCAAACCTTTATGATTCTGTAATTGTCTTTTATGTTATATCTTCTTAACAAAGATCAGCAGACCTGCATGGGTCTTTGTGTGTGATGAGCTCTTGGATGCCGCCCTTGGCACCTGTGGGTGCTGTTTTCTGTTCAGTACTGCTTGTTCTGTCTTCTGTCTGTCTCTTTCTTGTCTGCAGGAGTGTTTTGTAGGTGTAAAAGGAGAGTTTGTCAGGTTTGCTGTTGAGTCTGGGGCAATGATATGTAGCTAATGGGCTGCAAAGGTTGATGGGGAGGGACAGGGGTGCATTGAAGGCAACCATAACTTGACTGCAGCAGTCACAGTATGTAATAAAACTTTTCATGATTACTGTGTGCTGAAACAACTCAAACCTTCAGTACTCCCGAATGTCTGCAGGAACAATGGTTCTGCATTACAGCTATGCCTTCCTAGTGGTGTCTATGGAGTTTGGTTTGAGTGCTGGTGTTTTAATATATATAATAGTTGAGGATAATTGTCTGCAGCTAAAATGTATTCCCTCATCCGACTCTGGTTGAAAAGTTCATGTGCTGTTTCATTGCTTCCACTGTTCACTTAATCACGCCGTGGAAACCCAAGATGGATTTCTCAAGGCAGAGTCGTGCTGGTGTGAAGAAGGAAATAACTCAGTGCGGTGATGCTTTGCATTCCTGTTGGAATGGATTGTGCCGAGCAGAGTGACTCATTTCAGTGCCCTGGCGCTGGTGTTCTGCCGGCTGGGGAAGCGATTGCCGGGTGCTCTGAATTTGAGCAGTGCCTACACGAGGGGGTTTGTTTAAAGCCTGCTTACATGTGAATTGCCAGGAGGTTATTTTAGAAAGAACAGAATTTGCACAGCCAGCTGGGCTGCAGTGAGGGAGATGGCTACCTCTGTAACTTGGCAGGGCTCTGGGCTCTCAGCTCTGACTTGCAGGTCTAATTCTGCCAGACAGGGGTTCATCTGCTTACTTTGCAGCCAATAGAAGTTGAAAGGATAAGGATGTTGCATTTGACCTCTGTATTGCAGTGGCAGGATTCACTTAAGCAGGTTTTTGGTTTCCCCTTTAAATATATAGTGGCACAAAGGCTTTTTGGAACCCTCCAGTGCTGTGATGACAGGGGATAACTTCTGTGGAAGCAGTCTCTTAGTTTGTGGATCAAGGGATTTCCCTCACCGCCCCCCATCTCCAAACAGCCCATGTAGCTCCAAACATAATACTTGGCTGAAGGGAAAGGACTGTGAGCTTGAGTGATGGAGGGAAAATGAGAGGGTGCACTACAGGCTTTGCCTACAGCAAAGGTGCAGTTATCAAATAGATGTGAAACAATATTGTTTGTAACTATGTAACTTCTCAGCAGTTACTTGCTCTTTCAGGGAGTAATGTGAGATTAACAAGAGCTTGTACTGCTAGTTTCTATCCCTGCGGTAAAACAGTAATTCACTTGTGCACTGTCATTTCTAACTGAGGGATTTCGAAAAACTTTCTTATATTGAGGAAACTGAGAGCAGATGTCTGTGGGGTTTTGCACTGGTGGAACTGAGACGGAGGACGCTTGACATCCAGAGATTTTTCTTACACTCTTTTTTTTGAGGCTTTTCCTTATGTTCTTTTTTCTTTTCCCCAACACTAGGCCAGCCTCTACCTGTAATCTGGGTTGGGTTTTTTTTATTCTTCTCACTTCTTTTTCTTCAGCCTGGAGCCACATACTGCTCTATTTCGGTCTGATGTTGCATCCATTCCCCAACTTAGTAAACTTTACTCTGTCCCCTGCTTAGTTTTGTGCCTCTGACAGCAAGTATACTGACCTCTCTGCTCAGTGGGAGAGGGACCCAGAAGTGAGTCGGTCTCTATCTCAGCCATGCCTGCAGCTCCAGGAAGTCTGGCTAATGGGGGAATCTTTGGATGCACCTTTATTCAAACCCCCGTGGGGGTAAAGCAGGGTGTTGGAGCAGCAAATGTGGTGCCACTCCTGGGGAGGTATTTTTGGCAGGCACAGGGCTGCTAACATTCCTTTTCCTTCTGCTTCCCTGTTTGCAGTATATTCCTAGCAGCTTCCTGGCAATTTGCTATCCCGTAGTTAAATAAGATCAAAGCAGGGAGGAATGCATCTCTTGTGGGACACTGTTGCTTATGTTGTTCCAAGTGGTTTAGTTGTGCCAGCTCAGTTTCAGCCACTGACACTGTGATGTGCAACGCCCATCAGGAAGGCCTCAGTATCTTCATGTTTCACAAGATACATGTGCAGCAGTGGCTGCCAAAATTATCAGTTGGGTTTTAGCTTAGACTTTTTTCCACTGCTTAGGCAGGGAGAGTATTCATTCACACCAACCACTTCATGGCTGGCACTCCAGCTGTCACTTAGTTCTGTTCTGTAGCCAGGAATGGCATGAGGCTGAAGCATGAGTGGTGGGACATGCACAGGGCACATGCAAGGACACTCCCAGACAAGTGCACAGATAATTTCCCCCCACCCCTCCCAAATGCCAAAGCTGTCCCGCCACTAAAATCAATCCCCAAATGTTAGTCTGTCATGTAATATTCCATTGCACAGCTTATTGGAAGGAAAATGTGGCTAGGGTCAGACCTTTTACAAAATTCCCAGTGTGTGAAAACTTGTCCGAAGCCTTACAGGCTGTACAACACTGCCAGCCCTCCCATTTAAGGGTGACTGGGAAGAAACTGGGGATCAATCAAGTGGAAGTGAAGGTGGAGCTGCAGGCCAGCCATGGCTTGGCAGGCAACAGGGGAAACTCTGCTCTTGGCAAAATCTGGCACATTGCTGCTGACTGACTTCTGTGGGCAGTGTTTCCCTGCCTCATTTCCCCACAGCAGCAAGAGCAGTGTGCTCTGGGTCCAAATCTTGCCAGCTACACTGAGGATTAGTAGCTTGGCTAAAGAAGACTTTGAAGGCTGGCTGGGTGCTGTGTGGCCATAGGACTGTGGGATCTGTTTGCAGTGTGACTCAGTGTCACACTGAGTCCAGCCTATGGAAAGTGGCTTCCTGGCAGTCAGCAGTGATCTCAGCTTTGTAACTAGACTTCTTACTTGCAGAGAGCAAACAGCTTCTGACTTTCTGCCACCTTGTAATTCTCCCTGAGTGAAACATCTTTTAGTGCTTATGAAATTGGTAAAGCTGTTGAATTACTTTTTCCACCCAAACAGAAACTGTTCCCGCTTTGGTCTTTATTCAGCAGTTAACTCCCAACTTTCTTTTGAAAGAAAGCATAGTGCAGATGAATTCCAGTTTCCAGAAGGGTCTTGCTGTAGCCGGGCTGTGCCTGGAGTAATGCTGATCTCATTTGGGTGGAACAAGTTAGTTGTTGCCGAATAATCTATTACCCTGTTCCCAAGCTTCCGTCTTTAAATCTGCACAGCAGGGATTATTTACTTATGGATTTAAGTGTGTGTTGGGGATCTAGTTTTGTTTGACCCTCCCAAGAGAACAAAATGCAATCAACTTCCTGGCAGTTGGGGTTGCTCCTGAAGTGTGCTGTTACTGCAGAAAGGCCAGGGCTGGCTTGGCACAGTCGAGGGCTGTGGCACTGCATCTGAGGCGGTGTTGGTACAGCTCAGGGATTCCTGGCCACTTCTGCCTCTGAACCCACTCAGCAGCTTCTTAGCAAAGGAGCCTGAGCAGCTGCATCAAAACTCTGAGTACAAACTTCAGTCTCTTTATTGTGCTGACCTGGAGACTGATGCAAACCTTTTGACATAGTTTTTAGGAGAACTAGGATGGATCTGAGAGGTATTATGAACTCAGCAACTTGCTGGCTCCTCTTGGGTATCCTTACTCTTTGCTACCTCACATTTGCCTTCCCACCCTGCACTTCTGCTCCATGGTTTCCTTGAGAATTGGTTGTATCCTGAAACAGGCTTTTCTCAGTGATCAGTAGCTCAAATACTCAAAAAAAAATATTGGATCTTGAGTAGAATTTGTTGTGCTGACACAAATTTTTATGCTAGGTTTGTGTTGCTATTGTTATCCCTGGAAGTGTTCAGAAACCCCATGGATGTGGCAATTTGGCATATGGTTAATGGTGAACACAGCAGTGCTGGGTTAATGATTGGACTGAGGTTGCAAATACCTGCTTGTGATTTACTTGGTAGTTTGTGGTTCTAATCTACAGTAAATAAATAATTACGGCTTCTAACTTGTTTCCTTTTCCAATTCCCAGTGACGGCCTCCCCAGCTGAAGATGTCTAACAATGGAGTTGAAACAGAAGACAAACCACCTGCTCCTCCAATGAGAAATACCAGCACTATGATTGGATCAGGAAGCAAAGATCCTGGGACTTTAAACCATGGCTCAAAACCTCTGCCTCCCAATCCAGAAGAAAAGAAGAGGAAGGATCGATTTTACCGATCGATTTTGCCAGGAGATAAAAGTACAGTATTTTATCTCTTCTAATAGACCTTCTGTCTGAACGTTGCTCTGCTTGAACATAGTCAAGCACTTGATGCTTAGTGGTGGTTGAGGTTTTAGAAAATGTTGTTTGTTTCCTGCACCTCTGTCTTGGTAGTTTTGGGGTATCCTAAGGTACAGTCTGTGGATATGTTTTTTTCTAATGGTTAATCCTGTAACATTTAATCCATCTCATTTTTTTTCATAAGTTCATAGAGTGTTAGAATTATTTGTGTTGGAAAGGACTTTAAGAATCATATTGTTACAACTGTCTTGTCATAGGCAGGGATAGCTTCCACCAGGTTCCTTAGAGTCCCATCCAGGCTTGCCTTGAACACCTCCAAGCATGGGGCACTCACAGCTTCTCTGGGCAACCTGTGCCCGTGGCTCACCACTCTCATAATGAGGAATTTCTTCCTAATATCTAATCTCAACCTGCTCTCTGTCAGTTTGTAATCCAGTCACTCTTGTTTTATCACTCCATGCCCTTGTCAAAATCCCTCTGCAGGTCTCTTTTAGGGCCCCTTTCTTGTAGTTTTTTAAAAAATTATTTTACCTTTCTGATAAATCATGACAACAATGTCCCTGAAAACTGGGACTAGCTCTGTTACTTCCCAGCCTGACCTGTCCATAATAGTCTTGAAAATCGTAAGTTTTTGTGCCAATTACAAGCTGGCCAATAAAGCTGGCATTGGCAATTGGTGTAGAGCAGAGGGAGGTCTTTTGCTTTTTTGTTGTTTTAAACAGCAAATAATTGGAGTTATGCAAGACTAACATGCAATATTGTACTAGACCTGTCATATTTTGCCTCATGGCCATTTACTGTGTTCTAATGTCTAAGTCAGGCACTGGCTACTTGCTTTCAACAACAATCTGTCACTGAAAATTCTTGCATATTTCTTGTGAACTGAAGGAGGTTTTCATGTTCAAGGGACTGTAACAGATAGAAAAAGAGATAGGAACTGTGAACTGTACATGAAATTCTAATGTTTAGAATAAGGATCTTTTAAAAAAACCTCTCTCTTATGAATCTTTCGAAGTGATGCCAAAAAAAAAAAGTCTCTATCCCCTAATATGTGCTGATTTCTTTTTATATCTGACCTATTTTTTGAAGTTCCTCTTCGTAATACATCAGCTTTTTTCTGTGTTGCAATGGTTTCTAAGCACCAGCTAACTAAAGTCAAGACTAAATACCTTCAACTCCCTGGGCTTCAGAAGTGAGGCTGCCTCCTAATTTTTATTAGTGAAATGACTAATTGAAATGATAGCTTCACTAATTTAAATAAGCAATGGTGGATCATTTTCAACAAAATGAATATGGCATTTATTATTAGTATTCTTATCTGATGCTTTTGGCAACTTTGGATTGTTTTACAAATGTGAGGTTTTGAACCTGCAATCCAGAAACCTGTGAACTCAGTGTTAAAAGTCTGCCAGGTCTGGGTTAGAACTTTCCATTATGAATATGAATCCTAAAAAAGCTGCAGGATTTTTGTGTTGACTTACTTAAGGGAGAGGAATTTTTAAATTTCTAGGATCAACTGTTTCAGAGAGAAAAGAAATCACCTGAAACTTGTAAAAGAGTGAACGAAGTAGAACCTGAAATGCTAGTTTGAACTTTATTATGAAGGAGAGCTATGAACAAGGAGAAAAATGAAGGTTTGGGGAAATTTAGCAGACAGACTGTGACTGATCTGAAGCTGCCTGTGTTTACTGAAGATTGGCCAACATGGCAGATGCTTCAAGACATGAGAGATTTTTGTTTAGCCAAGCCCAGCAGAGCCTTCTGTTGCAATCCACCTGCCCAAATGAGAATGGTCGCGTCTGTCCTCTAATTCCTGTCGAACAAAAAATTCCTTTAACATTGTCACCTTCACTTCAAATTAGTTGATTTCTGTCTTATGAAAACTACTTCTAGTCTCATGATGGCAGCTAAATTCCTTGTGTGTTATGCTGCTTAAATGTAGGGAAATTCTTCAGTGTTCAGACGCTTCTCTTTGGTTTGTGCCGAAATAATTTGGGTGTTATTTTCTAGTTTGGCTGGACTAAAAGGGAAGTTGGTTTACATTCAGTTAGAGGAAAGTAAGTTTGAGCAAATCTATGCTACCCCTGCACATGAACAGAGGTGTTGTGTAAGGGACACATGGGGCATAAATTCAGGGCCTCATGCATGTTTGCACATTTGCATTGAGTTATACCCCTTGCCAGGTAGCTCTGGAGGTGTCATGCTCTGCCTGCAAAATTTAGGATGTAATTTGTAGTCCAGATTTCCTCTGTCTGAGCCTAAACCACAAACCTGGTATTTAAAAAACCTGTTGGCTTAATACTTGGTGGGTCCTGCCCAATGGCATGCAGAGCTTGTGTGATTTGTTGATCTCAGCAGGACCTGTGAATATTTTGAATTTTCCTGGGCTCAGGGGACTCATCAGTGCCTTACTGAGGGTATCAGTCTGGCTTCAATGTGGCACATTTTTCTCCTTTGAACTTTGCTGAGCTCAGCTGCAGCTTTGAACAGAGGCAAGGTTTTACCCACAAGGTGACAGTGTGCAGCAACCGGGAATCTTTTCCATGGTGACTGGGAGCACTTTACTCCACCTTAGCAGTGGTGAAGACCTTTCTCATCTCAGTGGGCTTCAGGATGGCCATACTGACTGGTCAGACATCTGCTTCACAGTTTGCAGCTCAAGTTGCCAGAACATTGTAAGGAAAATTTATTGGAGGCTTTTGTAAAAGCATTGAACATGGAAGGTTGTGAATGAGAAGGTGATGAGGTGTTTGTGGGAGTAAAGCCTTTGGTGGTGGTGGGTAGGCCACCTTAAATATATTATATTATTTCTCTTTCGTATTTTTTTAAATTAAGATTCTTCAAGTCCTTTTAGCTCATTGCAAGGATTATGCAATCACTTTAAAGGGACATTAAGTGGTTCAGCAAGATTGGGAGTGCCTTCCTCTTTAGTTCTTTTTTCCCTTATACCACCTGCTATGACATAAATATCTGCTTACAAAGGCAATTGTATTATTAATGGTCTAATAATGTTTAGGCTTCTAGATGTGTCAGATCTGCCAGACTGTCGGAATAAAATAGCATCTAAGACTTCTGGATAACAACTAAAGGTTTTTTAGGAATGTGTTCAACTCTGCCATGGCAGCCACCCTGGGCCATGTGTGGGTGCTCATTGTCCATGTGGAACTCTTGCACAGTGGTGCTGGTAGAGGTATCCTCTTCTTCCTCACCTGAGCAATGGCCTTCTAGGCTGAGATGGCACCTCAGTCTTTGGTTTGGAAGAGTGGCCTGATCCTGTAGGCAGACCTGTGGAATATGGTGGCTCTGATGGCACTCCGTGCACCTCTTTGCCTCTTGCTTTCCATCCAGTGCTGGTGCGTGCAGCAGCCTCTGTGCTGCAGATGCTCACCATCTGCTCAGCAGCAGCTGCTCCTGTCTCCTCCTCGCTCCCCTCTCAGGGATGGCTCCTCCAGCATGGCTCTTTTCCCCTTGGCAACTCTGTCACTCCTCTGCGACTCAGCTTCCCCCATTCCCTTTGTTTGAAAAGAGGGATCAAAAACAATCTGTTCCATCTTCGTGTCCCAAATGGAGCATCTGATCCTTCCTTTCTCCAAAACTGCTCTGTACAACTGTAGCTCTGCAATCATACAGAGAGAAGTGCCAGAGCTGGTGCTGAAGGAAATGGGGCCAGCTCTGAGCCTCTCTGCACAACCAACCACAGCAGTGTCTTAACTAATTGCTACACTGAGCCTTGCAGGCTTCTCAAATACCTGGGGTTTGGCATTCATGTTGCCAAAAGTGCACTGGGGAATGTCAGCCACAAAACGAATTCTGTTCGGCTTTGGATAGAAAAGGGGAGCAGCTGGGAAATGTGAGTGGTTTGCTCACCTTCTCCTGGATCCACTGATTATATAACTGCAAGCAGCAGCAAAGCCAAATTCCTTAAACTAATCTCAATTTCTTGAATACAATAAATACTAAAAGGAAGGTGGAGTCCTTAATGCATAATGAATATGGATGAACTTAATCCAATGCATAATGATAATCTTGTTTGAAGACCTCAGTTTAAAATTTGCAAGGATCATCTGCTTTGATATATTTCTGTCCCCGTTTCTTTATGACTTCTCCTCACCTGCCAGATTCTGCCATCTTGCTCCTGTCTTCAAAGCTGGTTATTAAAATCATCTTTAGTTCATTTTATGAGCAAAAAAAAAAAAAAAAAAAAGTGCTTTTGCTCATAAGATTTTATCACATAATCCCACATTATATTTAGGTTTCTTCATTAACTTTTAAGGAAATAGGATAAAGGAAGCAATTTCTAAGCAGCATTTGTAGTTAATTTTGTCCCTGGCTTTGTATTAGAGGCAAATGTATATTTAAAAGCATATAATATTGAGGTTTTTTTTAAAGTTGCTTAAAACAACAAATAAAAAGATATGTTCAAAACTGACTGGCTTTTACTTACTGCCACAATAGAGCTTTTGATTCTGACCTGTGTAAGTCTGAGTGGATATTTTAGGTAAATAGCTCTCATGAAGTTGAGTCTAGATATACTAGTTGATACTCTACATACTAAAAATATCAGTTTCCTTCTTTTATGTTTGTCCTGTGTTATAGGACTTTTATTTCTGTTGCCCACTCACTGCGGCTGCTCTTAAGTGTGGAAAGAAAGTTTTTAAACTTGCTGGTTGTCTGCTTCAGATAGAAATCCTATGCCTAGTAAAAGCTGGGGAGTGATTGTGTAGGTGAATTAGAAGCTATTGGGGAGATTTTAGTTCTTGATGCATGTATGGATTTTTTTATTGTTGTTTTTGTCTCTTGCAGCCAATAAGAAGAAAGAGAAAGAGAGGCCAGAGATCTCCCTCCCTTCAGACTTTGAGCACACAATTCATGTGGGGTTTGATGCAGTCACGGGAGAATTCACAGTAAGTGAATCTGAAGGAAAAGAGAACTGTGTGGTTTAGCTTATTGCTAGGAGGAGCCAGGGCCCATTAATCTTTTATATATTAATGCTGGAAGGGCTATTACCATAATCTACTTTGATCTCATTTGAAACACATCTGCAGAGGTTACCCACTAATTCATGCTGAGAGGCTGTCAAACTTGGCACATCCCAGGAGCTCAGACTGCCAGCAAACTTCTGCTTTCCTGGTTTTTTGGCTCTTGTGGTCAGCTAAACATGGTATATATCTCTCCTCCCTTCCCTTCCCATCTCTTCCCCTCCCTTCCTCCTCCAGAGCTGAAAGAGGTCTATAGCATAGTCTGTGTCCCCCAAGTGGGGCTCTGAGAGTTTTCCTTTGGGAGGCACACAGCTGTGTACAACTACTTAGGACAGAACATGTATGTGCTGCCCTAAGGCTGAATGTCAGATGCTTTTACGTGTGGTGGGTTTTTTTTTCATTTATTGACATGCAAAATACTGTAAAGACAGGGTTGTGTTTCATCATATTTTCTTTCTTATTTTGGTTATGAGAGAGTATTTTCTGGCAGCAGCAGTTGTTTGTGAACAAGGTGTTTCTACCTGTCTGTATTATGCTGCTTTTTCAGGGACTTTATTCCCTTACCCTGAGCCATGTGTACAGGTGTGTTTTGCATGGCAGTCTCTAGACTGGCCCAAGGTGCCCCACATGGACTAGTGGGGCATTGCCTGAGGGGTGTATCCAGCCATCCTTTTGAACAGGGAGGATAACTTCATTGCTCATGGATCCCAATCTCTGCCACTTTGTCCATACAAAGTGTTACCCCTGCTGGTGAGGAAAGGCACAAGTCTGGCTGCTCTCCAGGTGTGTTTATTTTCTGGCTGAAATGATGTCCCTATAACGAAATTCTGAGCTTCAGATGTGAAGTTAAGACCTCTGCTTTCCCAGCTCTGGTTACAAAGGGCACCACACTGCTGTTGCCAAAGAGCTCTAGTGCTACCAGAAGACCCAAATGAGCGTTGCATGTCCATTGTGCTAGAGGACATGCAGTGTATGTTACCTCTATAGTCTTTCTTCAGTGTATAAAAGTACATGAATACCTATGCATAAAGGATTTTGTGTTTTGCTTCATGTGTTGTTGGTTTTTTTGGGGGTTGGTTGGTTGGTTGTTTTTTTCTCCTTTTTTTTTTTTTTCTCTTTTTTCTTTTTTCTTTCTTTTTTTTTTTTTCTTGAGGCTTTTTCCTAACTGCAGCAATTGGGTCTTCTGTTTTCTGGTTTTTGGATTTTGGTCTGCAAAGGACCTGGTAGTCACTCCGAGACCCAAGAGCAGAGTGACATTTGCATGCCTAAGTGTGATTTGTAGCACAGGCAGTGGCTAGAAAGGCACACATTCACCACCTCTTTTTTTTTCCTCTCCTTTCTGTCCTCTTTTCTCCCTATTTCCCTCACAGTACTTCAAAAAACTCCAAAAGCTGGGGGCAGAACTGTTGCATGGGCTTGTATTTTGTGCACATCAGGCCAGCTGTGTGTTAACAAGGTGCCTCTTCCCACAGGGAATGCCAGAGCAATGGGCACGTCTGCTGCAGACTTCCAACATCACCAAGTCAGAGCAGAAGAAGAACCCCCAGGCAGTGCTGGATGTGTTGGAGTTTTACAACTCCAAGAAGATCTCCAACAGCCAGAAGTACATGAGCTTCACAGGTACATGGTCATGGTCTCATGTGGCTGCTCCATGGTCAGGGCATGTGGGGTTTCATTTGTTTAATCAACAAGTAGGTCTCTCTCTTCAAGGAAAATGTGAATGAGAGTCTCTGGCTGCTCAAGCACCCTTCTTCCTTTAAAATGGTGTTCAGTTAATCTGGATGCCCAGCATAGCTGCAAAAGAGGAGGTCAGTCAACTGACTGAGCCTCCCAAACACATACTTTTTCTGGTGCTCGCAGCCAGCATCTGGAAGGCAGATCCCAGACTGCTGGGACTGGGTTCCCCCTGATGAAAGTCTCCCTGGAGGAAACAGGGAGCTAAATTTTGCACCAGTTTCAGTTTGCAGGGTGGGTGTGAATGTTGCTTTTTGTGAACTTGGGGTGAGAGTTTCTCTGCTCCCCTGTGCCATGGTTGAGGAATATGCCTCAGCTGCCTGGGTGCTTGAAAATTGATGGCTGGGTACCTCTAAAAGTCAAAACTGCCAAGGTTTTGTGCCTCTTTCTATGGCTTATCTGCCCTCTGAAGGACATCTGCAACCACCACTCCTTTTCCATACAACTGCAACTCCTTCCCTTTCTAAATATTAACCCCTACTTTGGTTCTTTTAGGGGAATAAAACCATATCACCAGATCTGGTACTAATTAGGAAGGCTCCAAGTGGGGATAAAAGCACGAATGTTCCCCATATGTGCCTGGATAGTCAAATGAGAAGCCCATCAGTTGACTTGTGGGGTCCTCTGTGCTGTTCCAGGAAGTTTAGGTGGCTGAGTCTGAACATTTTGCAGTCAGGAATCAGCTGCAGTGCCTCTGCTGGGGACTTAGTCCATTGGTAATATTTTGTGTACGTGGATGGAGGACAGCATTCATTCAGGTTTTGCTCTGGGCAATTCCACTCTCCTGCTGCATGGATTTGTGACCCCTACATTTGTCTGCATTTATTTATCCTCTGTTCCTATATCTTCCAGGGAGCAGCTGGTTCTGGGAAGCTGGAATTAGGGACCTAAGTTTGGGAGCAGCCTTTTTTCCTGCCTTTTCTAAAGAGAGCTTGTCCCTTGCTCCTCTCCCCACTGCTGCTGCATTTCTAACTCATTATTAACTTTCTTTCAGATAAATCAGCAGAGGATTACAATTCATCTAATACATTGGTAAGCCTGTCTCAAGTTTAACTCAAATTTTCAAAAACTAGTTAATTGCATGTAAACTTGTAATTTGCTTAGTATTTTAGAATCTGAAGCATATATATTTTTATGGTGAGTACATGTTTATAAAACAGGCATGCTCCTTTCACTTTTTTTTCCAACTGGTGGGGAATAAAGCAGATGAGATGTAAGTAGGATTTTTAGCGAAGAGTGCATTAGTGAATGGAAATTAGTGAATTAATTACTAGAAATAGCTCTGTTTTCATAGAAGTTGGTCTTTTTCTATACCTAGAATGTAATAACCATGCTGCTGTCAGGTTTTATGCTTCTATAAACATCTGCGACATAACAAAGTTTAGTTATTAATCTGCAATGTTTGATTTACCAAAGCTAATGTTGATTAACCAGACTAATCTCTAGCAGAACAGGAAATAAAGGGTTCTCCTCCTCTCTGCTTGACCTTTACTCAGCCCTTGCCAGGGCAGGCACCACTCCTATTTGCTTTGTTAAGAAACATGATACATTTCTGTATGTGCCTGTGAGATGGAAGAAAAAAACTTTCAGTTTAAGATAGTTCATAAAAGCCCACAATTCCCTTATCTCTTGTTTTCTCATGGCCATGTCATTACCTAAAATTGGCTTATTATGCTCCCTTTCAAAGGCAGGCTATTCAGATCTGATCATTTATGACTCTGTAAAAAGAAAAGGAAAATGTTTCTGCCAATGTTCATTATTACATGTCATTCTGTGAAGTTTCAATATCTGAGGTTGTGATTTTAAGTAAATCCTGATAAGAACAGTAGTTACCAGTCTACTGAGAGAGCCTGAGGGAAGGCATTGGGTAAGCTTTAATTTTGGGGATATTCAGCAAACTCTCAGTACACAGGTTTTCCTTGTTGCTTTTAACCAGCTGGGCTTTTGTGTTATGTCAAGTGCGTTTTGACAATTTTTTGTCAGGATGATGGTGACATCAAGTATTTTAGGCTCAGTGAAATACTGTGCTGCTTTCCCCCTCTTTCTGAGGACTTAAATGCTTTTCTCCTGCCACTCTTAGGGAAGTGATGATGCTCAAACAAAACTGGTCTAGTGGGTTGAGGACTTCACCAAGTTTATTCTGAAATGTTTATAGTGTAAGGAATGTAATGAACTTCAAATCTACTTTCAAATGTATAAGTTTAAAAGCTACTTTTATTCCTAATCACAGTATTGCAGAAAATTCCAGATAATTTTAACTACTTATAAAACTATTTTTAAACAAAACAATTGTTCTTATTTTTCCATAATTTTTAATGTGATGAAGTAATTTTAAAAGATATTTGAAAAGATTTTGCCAGATTCTTCTTCCAAAATCTCACATTAATTAATTAGTTCTCAACCACAATACCAGAGGCAATGTTAACTTGATCTGACTTTTGGAGAAAGCATTAATAGTTTGATGCAAATTCTAGCATTTAAAGTCTGAAATCTTCATACTGAATGATCAGGGTTTGAGGCAAGGAAAAAATCTTAAGACACAGTATAAATAGGGGCAGATATTTCCAAACCTGAGTGTCCCAAAACTTTCTGGTCAGCTTTGTGGGTGTTGGGAAAGCAGTGAGTCAGCCCAGGTCTGCTCAGGTCCTTGGGAAGAGGCTTGCTGTCACTCAGGCAGATGAGGAGCTCTGTCTGAATGGTTGTCAAGCAGTGCTGGACTGCACATCCATTTCCCATGAAGACCCAGGAACTCTGAGTTTTGAGTTTTTCAGACACTGTAACTCACCAACCTGTTCTGATTATTGTTTTTCTGCACTTGCTTCAGCGCAATCTCTGTTAAGAGCTTAATCCAGTGTTTGTGATTTTGTTTATAGCATGTGATTGGGTTTTGATTTTTGCTATTTGTGGAACTCCATGCAGAATGTGAAGGCTGTCTCTGAGACCCCTGCAGTGCCCTCAGTGTCTGAAGATGAGGACGATGAAGATGATGCAGCTCCACCCCCTGTGATAGCTCCACGACCTGAACACACCAAATCTGTGAGCAGAAATTCTTTGTTCAGCCTGCACTGCTGCAGTCATGGTCAGGCCTTGACTGGCTCTGCATGGATTCATGCTGAGCCCTTCTTGGGAACAGGAGGGAGGCAGTGGGCATTCCTTCTGGCAGAGTACCTTAATGTTGTCACCTGCCAAGTTGTGGGGGACATAAGTCCTTGATTAGTGATGTTAGTTGCTAGCAAAGCAGCTATAGAAATGCATCCCTGGCAACAACAATAACAAGATGAATAGAAATGTTTAAATCTTCACCTGACTTGTGTGTTTTTTCTTGACAAAATTAGATATACACCCGCTCGGTGATAGACCCTCTTCCTCCCCCTACCAGAGACGTGGCCACCTCTCCCATTTCTTCTCCCTCGGAAAACAGCACAACAGCACCTGACATGCTGGTCAGGAACACAGAGAAGCAAAAGAAAAAGCCAAAAATGTCAGATGAAGAGATACTGGAAAAATTAAGTATGTCCTTGTTCTTTAAAAAGTTAAATTCCAGGTCTTGTTGTCTTGGTTTCTCAGTGTGTCAAAAAGCTGAAATGTTTCCATATTTTGTGATCCCTTACTGAAGACATGGGCACACAGTCACAACACAAAATTGGGGGCAGTTTTAAGGGGTGAGTCTGAATTCAAGCTGAGCACCTGTGATACTGGCTGAAGTCCCCAGGGAGTTACAGATCCTCAGGCTCTGCAGAACAAGCCCTGAGCAAATGCCATCTATTTAACTATGAAGTCTGAGATCATTCCATCTTATCCTGTAGCTCTGAAGCATGAATGATTATATTGCAATGCTAGACATAAGGTGTCTAAAAGATGGAGAGAAAATTAATGCATTCTCAAGTTTGCCTTCCACAGTATCATGGTGTAAAGTGACTTGGTTATTTTTAAGTGCTTTAACATTTTGTGGGTAGCCAAATTGGTCGGTTTTTTTCTGAGAAAAATTCATCAAGTCTCTCACTTGTGTCCTCATGTCTTTAACAGTTTGTACCTTCAGTGCAAGTGCTCCTCTGCTGCCTTTTGGTACTGGTGGTTTTGGGTTATGCTGTGGCATATCCAACAGCTGAACCAGCTCTTTCATGAAATTGATTGCTCTCCTTAGCCTGGGCCAGGTTTTATTCGAGTAGAGCATTTCTAATTTTTTGAACTGCTAATCCTGTATTAGTCACGTCCATGCCTTGCTTAGCAGTTGACTTGAATTCTGTTAGCACCTCTATGATAAGGCTGGCCTCTCTGGTTTGAGGGTATATTTGTCTGTATTTTAGGAATAAGAGTCTAGTAGTTAGATGAGGACTTAATCTGAGGATATAACTTTAAAAAAAATTAAAATATTAGAATGGTCTCTGAATAACTCATTTCTCTAAATAAAGCCTAAATTGACTTATGGCTTATTAACTGGGATAGTTGCTATTGGAAAACTCGCACCCATTGTTTCAAAACACCAGCTTCACTCACTCAATTAGTAGGATCTTTGTACCATTAAGCATTCAAGACATTTTAGTGACCAGGCAGGGAGAGCAGCAACTGTGGCAGGAAAAAAAAGTGTTATTCTAATAAAAATACACCCACTTCAGTCATGCAGAGAAGTGCAAGTGCTACTTTTGGGAGTGTTGAGAAGCAGATGTACCTTCTGACAACCTTGCTTGCTCCAGGTGTCAGCTTCTATATGTGGGCTAGTCAGAAAAATGTTATGAAGTTCTAATCTTTAGTCTTAATCTAAGTAAAAATGCCTTTCACTGAGGGCAATGGAGCTGTACTTGTGCAGACAAGCAGCCTTTTGAGATTTTAGTTTAACATGTAACTAAAATGATTAAAACTGTAAAACAAAAATATATTAACACGAACTACAGATGTGCTAAATGCATGCAAAGGTTAAAAGGAGGCTGCTCAGTCTCTACCTCTCAGCAGAAACACAGCATTGGTGCAATAATTTACGAATCCTCACCTGACTTTTTGGAAGGTAGGTAACACCCCCCCCCCCTTCCCCATTTTAGAGTTAACAGCATTAAACAGGGCAAAACTGGCAACTGCCACTTGTCCCCACAGCATTCTGTTCAGTCCTGGCCTCAGGGAAACATTTGCAGTTTGAGCTTGTAGCCCATGTTAGGCTTTGAGGGGAAATTTCTGAATATTTGTTCAGAAATACCAGTCCTCAGGGCAGACAGCATTGCTTCTGTAATTGTAGAGTGGGCTTTGGAAAGCCAGATTTCTCTTCCTGCCCTCCTCTCCAAACATGAGTGATATTCCCTACTTCTGCCTCTCTCTGTCCTAAACCCTCTGGGCTTGGCTGCTCTCCATTGATGTCTGAAAATAGCCTGTTCTTGCTCTGCTTGCTACTGGATTTCTTGGCTTAATGACCACGAGCAGTTTCTTTGCCAGTATCCGTCTGGTAAGGCTCAGCCCCAGACCCTGTGAGAGCAGCACCATGTGTCGGCAGCTTCGGTGACTTGCAAACACCAACTTGAATGCAGCTCTGCAGCCCTTGCTCCTACCAGCCAGCCTGGCTCTGTTAGAGAGGAGACTGGCTCCCAGCTGAGCTCCAGAAATTCCTGGCTCTGGATCCTTCACCCTAAAAAGGATGTAATTCTTGCCTGCCATAGAGGAGTTATCATTATCAGTTAAAGTTTGCAGCCACTTGCAGCCCTGTGCTGTGGAACACCAGGGAAAGTGCTTTTCCCTTTGAGGAAGACATTCTTCTGGTTTTGGGAGAATGAGCTGAGATGGTCTGAGGTGCTCTCCAAAACCAGAGGGATGCTGGTGACTGCTGCTAAAACCTGTGCTGACTGTCAGGTTCCTGGAAGAGCAGCTGAGCATTGCCCAGGACAGGCCAGGGGAGGTTTGGCTCTGAAGGGTCTCTCTACCTTCACTGGGTCAGTAAACGGTTGTGGTTGTGCTGGTGTGAAAACATCATAAATACTTATTTTTCTGCTACAATTTTTCATGGTGTAAGGAAACCTTTGACTACTTTTATAACAGACTGTTGCCTCCAAGATGATCGAGAGCCCAGCCTCCAAATTCAGACACATTGCAGTACAGGGGCATCTTAGATCCTCCAGGGAGTTGAAGCTGGGAGTGACTTTAAATAGCAGTTTTCCAACAAATTATTGTTTTTCCATGTGTTAGGCCTGTGTATCTCCATCCTGCACCTAGTAATGACTGCCAGGGAAGGTTAAATGTTCTTAATGTCTATGTCCCCATCATTCCTGAAGGGAAGTTCCTGATACAGGAGAATGCTGCTGCTGTGTGTGAATAAATAACTGAGCACTTCCGTGGTGTCTGTGTGCCTCTGGTTTTTTGATGAGTGGTTCATGAGACAGAGCCTGCTGTGGTGGATGGAGCTGTTCTTACAGCTAGTTCCTGTAGCTGTATGAAAAAAGGACTTGAAGAAAATCCTCTTGGTTTTTTTTTTTTTTTTTTTTTTTCTAGGAAGTATCGTGAGTGTGGGCGACCCAAAAAAGAAGTACACAAATTTTGAGAAGATTGGACAGGGGTTAGTATGTGCTTCTTCTGTCCTAAGCCTTTCATTTCCTTATGCTAAGAAGAATTCACTGAAATCAGGCAAAGTTAGCTTGCTGGAAATGTTGTTGGGGATACTTTGGAAAGTTTATTTTGTTTGATTGTTTATTTGTTTGGTTGTTTATTTGTTTTCTTCATTTTGTTTTTGGTTATTTTGCTGGGTTCCACATCCCCCAAATCTTCTCCTGTTCCTGGCAAAGTCACAGGGACTGGGTTTTTTATGCAATTGTGTTGTAATATAAGAAATTATAGCATTAGATGATCAGGTTGATAAATACAGCTACAACCAGGGAAAGAACTGCAAGACCATCTTCAGTTTACAGATTTGCTTCTGAAACAGCTCTTCTCAAGGCATGTGCTGTGCCCCTCTAAGCAAGGTAGGGGGAAAGTAGAGATTGTAGGAGAGACTGTACTGAGGCAAAACACAGATCTGCAGTCAGGCCCATGTGCTCAGCCTCAAACTCTTGTTCGCCTCACTACAGCTGCCCCATTTGTTTACTTCAGCTGATCCTGTGGCTCTAACATGTTGGGCATTCTCTAAGCCACGGTAATGTGGTCATGCCACTTGAAATGGAATAAACTAGCTGTCCTACAGTTTGCTGGTTTAGCAGCAAGGGTTTGGATGACCATAGTGTCCCTTATTAGGAGCTTTTCTCCCTGTAAATCCTCTGGCTTCTGCCTCAACAGCAGCCTTATCTCAGAAATATTTCAGATTATGTTTACCACTAGAATTATTGCATGTAAAGGAATGGGATTGAAAGCACTTCAGAGAGTCAAGTGGGAATAGGCATGTGTTTAACTCTCACTTTTGCTTTGAGACACTAATAAGTGATTATTTTTTCTTTTCTGTTTTGTTTAGAGCCTCAGGTACAGTTTACACAGCAATAGATGTAGCTACAGGACAGGAGGTAAGTGCTGTCAGAGTACCACAGCAGTGGATTTGGATTTTGGATTATGTCCCAAAAGTTCAAGTTGATACAAAATAAAGACTGTCTTTCAAGGATTCATGACATCTTATTTTTAATGAGGTCTTTGTTTACTTACTAATGAGACATGGCTGAGTGGTCTGAGCAGAGAACTGGAAAAAATTACTTCCCAAGTTTTGATTCCTGAATCACTTCATATTTATAAAGATCCTTTCTGTGATTGCAAAGGTTAGAAGCAAATGTTTGGACTGGGCAGTTCCTCAGTATAAGTTTCTCTCTTCTTCCCCAGGATTGCTGCCTGTCTCCATGCAAACTCCTTTATTTGCCATTTTCTCCTTTGCTTCCTAGACTTAAATTACTTAACTTGCATAGAAATAGTTCCTTTCCCACCCTTTGCCCAGCTACTTTCTGCCCTGGAATTGTGAGACAAGGAATGCCTGCCTTTTCTTTTTTCCTCTTACAAATATTTAAAAGTCTCATGCTTATTGCCTGCATAATAAACTAGTAGTGATGGCTGGATATGCAGCATTTATGGAAACTTTTATTTTACATGGAGGATTTTTTAAAAGATGAAAGTTTGTGTTGTTCCAGATACATTCATGGAAGTCTGCAACAGTGTGTGTCTACTTTGCATTTGTGCAATGTAAGAGTTATTGACCAGTAAATTTCATGATTGTGCTTTTTGCTGAAATGCCTTCACCTCCTTTTTCAGTTCCTGAAGAATTAATGCAGTTTAATTGGAGCCTTTAAGGAGGGATTCTCATATTTATTTTGAAACAATGGGAAATTTTATAGGAGGGGAAGTCCTTCAAAAATTTTCTGCTTTCTTTCTGGACCCCTTGGGGTGACTCCCATGTGAAAATTTTAACTCTTGTATTACAACAGACTTTTAAATCATTGCTATTACAGTAGTGTGCTCAGACCCTGAATTTTTAAATCTGCATTTGGGATTGCTGTAACTTTGTCATGCTGTTGCTTGTTCTTTTCTGTGAAGTGCACTGAACTCAGGAGCTCAGTGCAGGGAAACACTGCTGGTTTCTTTATCTGCACAAAATGCCTTCCCTCTTTTCTTCATCTTTCATTCTTCTCTCTGGCCTTGTACAAAGAGCAACACAGGGTTTTTGGTTTTGTCTTCTTTAAGTACTGTTTGGCAGCCCTCGTGAGGACTGTGGAAAATCAGCATGTCTGTCTGCTCTTGCCTTCTCATGTGTTGTGATTTTTGTATGATCTTCCCTGCTTTACTATCAGAATGCTACTTGTATCCATCTATATTGGTTCTATGTGGCTTGGGTTTTTTTAATCCTTGTTTTTGAGAGTTACTGTAGTTGCTGGCTCCCATCCATTCATCCAGGCTCTTTTCTCTGCAGGTAGCAGTTTCGTAAAGGTGTAGTTTCACTTCATTCCTTTTGCCTAAATATTGTACCAAAGACAGTTGAGTTGTAACCTCTGAGAGTTATCTCTGCCCCCAGCTGTGCTGAGTAGGTTTACTGATTTGAAGGCCTCTCTGAGGGTCAGATGCTCTCATGAAGTACTGGTAGTGTGGAAACTTGAATACAGATGTTAAAAACGTGTTGTAACCTTCCTGCTCTTTGCATACCTACATGAGGAGCAGGTATCTGAAAACAAGAAGAAAGTTACTAAACCAAAGGGCTGCAGCTGACAAATCCATCCCTGTTGCCCTTCAGGCATGACTGGACATAAAGCTGACTCCAATTAATTTATTTTCATCCTTACATCTGAACATTAGTGCTTCTCTCCCTCATGTCTTGTTGTGACAAAAGAAATAGAGTTACTACTTTGAAGTAGTAAGCGTGGTTGTGTTATTACACACTTTAGATTTCTGGAAGCTGAAATTTGCATGGGACCAGGGGAAAAAAAGCACCAAAAAATTATCAGAAACATCCAATTAAAAATAAAATTAATAAGAATTCTATCAGAAACAAAATTTTTTTTGACATACCAGACCATATGAGAGTAAGAGGATCTCTGTGTTACCAAGAAAGTGTAGATGGCTGTCCAACTGTGACATTAAGATGCTGTATGAGAATGGCAATTCCCCTTGTTCTTTTTTTCATTAACCATCATCCAGCATGTGTGGAAATGGACTGGCTGCAGGAACTTGCAGAGTTATGGAGTGGTAATTCAATAGCTGATGATGAAAAAGTGACCTCATGATGGAAAGATGGTTTTTTTTTTTCCTCCCTCATGTGGATGTGGGACTAAATCAACTGGTAGTGGCAGGTTTCTGAGGGACTCCTGCAATAATGCTTTACTTGACTTCTTTTCACTGCAGGTTGCAATCAAACAGATGAATTTGCAGCAGCAGCCCAAAAAAGAACTGATTATTAATGAGATCCTTGTGATGAGGGAAAACAAAAACTCCAACATTGTCAACTACTTGGACAGGTATGTCAGTATTTGAAGGGCTCACAATGGGACACTGGAAAACACTTCCTTGTCAGTGAATTCAGGGTTTCTGGCTCTTGCAAGTGTAGGGCAACCTTGCCATGGTTAGAGTGTGGGTGGCCTGGCAGTCTCTCTCCAAAATGCAAAGAAACGGGTGTCTTTGCAATAACCAAACCAGGGTTAATGGGCTGTCTAGGCTCCCTTCAGAGGTGCTGGCAAGTAAGGTCCTGTCAGGACTTTATTTTTCATCTCTCTCCTTTGCCAAATTTGACACAACAAACTTCCTGCTTAGTTCCTTCCTGTTACTAAAGGAGAAATAGAAACAGTTTGAAATGTATTATTTCTATTTGCTTTCCTCTTCTTTTCTTTTCTACTGAGCAATGCTGGTGTTCTGCTGCCAGAGGAGCAGGCTGCTTCCAGAGTTAGATGTAGTCATGTCCCTGTGACTGTCCACTGAGGTTTTTGCACAGTAGCATAGCAGCAGTGAGGGTGAATGACATGTGACATGATGTCTGGGGAGACCTCAATGCAGCCGTGCACTACTTTAAGGGGACTTGTAAAAAGGGAGAGAGTGACTTTTCAAGCACTGATAGAACAAGAAGGAACCGTTTTGGTATAACGGAGAAATTCTTTACTGTGAGGGGTGGTGAGGCACTGGCACAGTGCCTTTTGGCACAGCCTGCCCTGCCAGTGTTCAGGGCTGGGTTGGGTGGGACTCTGAGCAGCCTGGTGTAATGGAAGGTGTCGCAGCCCATGGCAGGGGTTTGGAACTTGGTGGTCTTTAAGGTCCCTTTGAACGCAAAGCATTCCATCATTCCATGATGCTGAAAGCCCAACAGGCAAAGGCATTTAATTTCTTGAATTCATCCTCATCACAGTGCTGCATTTTGTCAAGCCTGTGTCACTCGCTTGTTAAAACTATAGCTAGTTCCATTTGAGCTACAGCAAGATTTTCAGTCTGCTGCACTCGACATCTGAATGCAGCAGTTCTGATGAACCACAGGTTTGCCTTATTGTAAGGGTAAAGACTACTTGGATTAATTGAGCTGCAGACTTTAGTCTTGGCAGCTTGGGTTTTTTGGAAGATACAATGACAGGGTATGGCCAAGCATCTCTAGAAATTTGAGAGAGGATTTGCACACTTTTTTGCTCTGTGTGTATGCCAAAATCTAATCAGATGTTTCTTTAATAGGTTTCTTTTGCAGGCTTTTAATATTTTAGCCAAAAAGGTGGTATTTATCAACTGAAACAGTTGTTTTGCTGAATTTTTGTGGTGCTGTGTCCCATGCATAGCTGTAAAGAGCTACTTTGTTGAGGAGACAGAAAGTCTGCTCCTGAAATTTTTATGATAGAAGTGTGTGTGCAGGGAACTGATGCTGGGCACACGCCCTCTTCCTAGAGAGGAGAAGAATGTTACCAGTGTAAAACAAAACAAGTGGTTAAGAATTGCATCTGGGCAAGAACTTTTGTTTTCCTTTGGCTCCTTAGAGGCTTTGTTTTGACAAAGCTGTTTGATAGACAGGCTCTTCCTGTTAGAGAGCATTGCTGTGTGCATGCACTTGTCTTGGCTAGCCAGTGCATTTCAGCTGCAGGATAGCTCCACGTCCTGCTGTCTTGTTCAAACTTGCAGCAACAAAAGCTGCTGCTTTTGTCCTCTACTTTCACTAATCTTTTTCAGAGGAATTAGCTTTTGTTTGAGTGCTGCACATGGACAGAACAACCGGGATGTACATGAGGGTTCTTGTGCCTGTTGTGCCACTTCAGCTCTGCAACTGCAGGATCCTGTTTCTGGGGCCCTGGGTCTCTCCTGCCCAGCCTAATGTGCTTGTGCTTCCCAAATGCTGAGTTAAGCTGATATTTGGATGCCACTTGCTGGCTTCTCCCTCCTGCTGAAGGAGGTGGAGGAAGGGTGTGCTCCTCACTGCAGGGCCTGGTTTCTGCTTTGTGGTTCTGTTCCAGTGTCTCCCCTTCTGAGTCAGTAATGGTAGCTGCAAGGTAGTCATTGGCATAAACCAGTTCTCTCAGCTCCTGCCCTTATTCAAGGGTTTCCTGTGCTTTGTCCTCTGTTTACTGCATGGCCTACTTGCTTGTGGTTAAGCAGCTTTTCTGCTGCAGTCATAGAGGCCAGTGTTGCACAAAGGTGTGCTGTGATATTTAAGATAGTGACATGGCTTAATTCAGCTGTACTTGGGAGCTGGATTTAGAAGCATCTGGCTCTGAAGACAGTGACACTAGTCTTCTGTACAGACAAACAGCCACTTATGCTGAGTTACCTGCTGGAGTTGCCAGTTCCTTTCTGCTGCATGAAAGAGGCTCTCAGAGCCCTGCTTCTAAATTCAGCCATCTAAACACAGGCATCAGATGCCCAATGCTAGGCAAAACAAACTCTTGCCCTTTAGTTTTGTTCTGAAGAACTTAACTTAATGACCCCCCCAAGTAATTCGTAGCCTCTGTTACCCCAACCCCAAACTGTAGTAGGATGGATGGACAGTGAATGAAGCTGAAGATGTAGGACAGTCATGCTACAGGAACACACTGGTTTCTTTCCTGGCTACATTCATGTTTGTGTGTAGAAGGCATGTTACTGGTGCAAAATCCTCTCATGAATGAACTTGCACTCCTGGGAAACTCCAAATTCCATCAATTTTATCAGTAAAGAATGTGTATTTAAGATAGAGAAGACTTGATGAACAACTCCCTAAAGTATTTAAGTGGAGGCTGAGGAACACCTTACAGGATCAGACATTACCTGCTCTTGCAGATGGATGAAGAGAGAGCTGTGGACCGTCTCCTTCTTCCTCAAATATTTTCATCAGGTTTTTCTTACTGCCAGCTTGTTTTGGAAGGTGACTGTGGGTGACAGTATGTGACACCACAGTGTGCCTGATGTCGCATCAGAGCAGCGTGTAGGTGTCTGGACTTCCTGGTGGTGTCTCTAGAGCTGGTGAGAGAGTGGGTGTGAGTCCTGCCTACAGTGGGCAGCTCGATGACTGAAACTGGCAAAAGAGTGGAAAATCCCCAAGACAGACCCCCCTGAAATTACATTCCTTTGGTGGCAGCTGGCAGGGAGCCACTGTTAGTTTCACTTACATGTGTGTTATGTCAGATCTATCAGTTATTGAGCTGCCAGGGTCTTGGCACATGTTTGTGGCTGCTCATGGCTCGGCTTTGGTTTCACAGTGTGGTTCTTGGCTCGCTCCATCTGTTTTGGCTGCAGAGAGATAGCAGCTTGCTCCCAGTGTGTGGAACCTGAGATTGTCATACAAAAAGCCCATTCTGCCCTCATTGTTACAGTCAAGTGCATTTGGGCTGCAGAGAGTGCTACTGGCAATAAAGGGAAACCTTGCAATGTCCGTGGTGGGTGATTTGTTGAGAGGGTGCTGATAAAATCTGCATGATTTGGCAGAAGCTATGGCATAGGGGCAGGAAGGAAGAGTGTGAATGAAGTTGGGCTTTCAGAGCCCAACAAAAGGTAAATGACCCACAGAGTTAGCAGGAGTGCTTCTGAAAGCAGTCTTGTTGCTCCTCTCTCACTCAGAGGGGCTACTCTGCAGGTGGTACTGCTGTTGCTGGGGTCTGTAATGCTGGGAAAACAAAATGCCAGTGCATCAGCTTCTGTTCCATAGTGGAGTTTGAGACCTCTCTGCTGCAGGAGCCTGTGCCCTTGGGCTTTGTATCCTGGAAGAATCTGCAGATGGCACCTCCCTACACAGTCTTCAGCATCAGCAAACCATGAAACCCACTTTGTCCTGGAGTTAAAAGCTGTCCATAACTGCAACACTGCTGTCATCCAGGTGTAGCTCAGACCATTATTACTATTTAGGGGGATTTTTTTCATCAGCTTAGTGTTCTCAGTGTGTCCTTTGGGGGTAAATACACACCTTGCTCACTCCTGTGATGTTTCACTCATCTCTGTCTACTTTCCATGCCAAGTTTAATGGCTTCTTTCTCCTTTAGTATTTCTTTTTTCCTACTTAACTGGTACCTAGTACCTATCCCAGCTTTTGCATTTGGCTGCTGCCAGATTCATACCTCAGTGAGATCAGTGTTTCATAGCAATGCAAATGTATCCTTGATGACCTCAAATGCCAAATGAAGCTTTTAATTAGATTCTCTGCCCTCTCACTTTTGACTCGTCTGTCCACTGACTTGAAAAATAAGAGGACAGGCTGAAAAGGTAGATTTTCAAACTGATGAGTTCTTCCTTCTGGAATGTGTCATCCTGATGCATCTGTCATGGAAGTTTGTGTTGATGGGTCCAAAAAGGAGCAGAAATGGCTGGTGAGGTTTTTTTTTCCTTTCTTAAAATCCTTTTTTGTTTCTTTTTAATGATTTATTGCTGAAGTCTTCATCTCCAGTCTTCCACTTTTAGGCATGGGTGCACACATGCTCAGCAGAGATGAATATCCCGAATGACTGAGAAAAGCCACTCTCATCTCAGCTGTCTCCTCCTCCTCCCCATCTTCCTATGGGCCTTTTTTAGAAAAGACCTGTCTTTTGGGGGTTTCCTTTTTTAAGTCTTTAGAATTGCTGTTTCATCCAGTAAGGTGTACTCCTTTGCCTTTGCGTGGTTCTGAAATTTTCAGACCAAATCACAGACTAGTTTGATAACGTGGAAAAGATTGAGGTGATTTTCAAATGCATGATGCTTAAAAAAGAAGTTCTCTTTTACGAGTGACTGTGGGTAGCCATTTTCTGTGTCACCCAGAACTCTCCCTGGGCTGAGGCAAAGCAGTCAGTTGCTTCGGACAGCAGGATGCCAGTAATGAAACAGCCCCCAGCCACATCTTCCAGTGCAAGAGCCCTCAGAAGCCATTGCTGTGTGCCAAGTATCTGGGTTGCATGCTTGGACCCTGTCCTTGAGTAGCAGCTCTTTGCCTTCTTTCCCAGCAGCAGGAGCAGTTGTAAGGTCAGGTCTCCATCTTAGTCTGCCTTCTTTCCATGGCAGAAAAATTCAGCCTTGGTATTATGGACAGGAAACTTGTAGCCAGCTCTCCCACTGCATCTCTCCAACTTTTTGTGCTCACCCTTCTCTTTGGTCGTTCAGGTTGTGATTGGATGCTCCCATGAACAGAAAATACCAGGAGTATGTGGTTCCCCAGCACTGTTAAATGCAGCTCGTGTTTTTCTTGCACTTGTAAGAGAGCTTTAATACCTTGTGTGTTGATTTTAAAATCTGGCCTTGGGCTCTCCAGTTACCTTGTAGGAGAAGAGCTCTGGGTGGTGATGGAGTACTTGGCAGGTGGCTCCCTCACTGATGTGGTGACTGAGACCTGCATGGACGAGGGACAAATCGCCGCCGTGTGCCGGGAGGTAAGGGCACCACTCACACTCCAGGGGAGCTCTGCTTGGGAGTGGGGACACGGGCTTTCCACAGCCTGTCTCTGACTCTGTGGAAATGTTTCCAGATTCTGTAATGTGACAGCCATTCTTTTAGGGGATGGATTTCTCCTGTGAGGTTGCACATGTAATTCTAATGCAAGCCTCATGTTTCATCACAGAAGAAAGAACTAGAGTGGAAAGTGGGGGTGGGATCCTCTTGGTTTCGTCTGTTCTTCAAGTCTTTTGGGGCTAACTTGTCCTCCCAGGACCTGCTGATCCCAGTGTGACATGTCTCTGTGGCCCTGCACATACTGAATATATGGAAAGGTCCTAACACAATGCACCCTTACTACCAAAAATGCACAGTCTGTTTGAGTCCTTTAGTTGGCTAATTGTGACTCGTGAATCATTTCATGCACAGTAAGAATATCTCTATTATTTTTCAGTGTCTCCAAGCCCTGGAATTCCTCCATTCAAACCAAGTTATTCACAGAGACATCAAGAGTGACAACATCCTGCTGGGAATGGATGGCTCTGTCAAACTAAGTATGCAGGGAACATTACTGCTTGTGACTTACCAACCCGTGCTATTATCTGCTCTGGGCCAGGCATTTTAGGGAGATGGGTGTTCGAGGTGCTTGATGCTGTCATGATGAACAGGCTGTGGAAATGCTACTGTAGATATTTTTTTTAATGGAGATTGGCAAACACAAACCCTTGTGAGCTGATACCAGACTTGAAGTGAGGCTTGGGCTTCGTTCAGCTTTGGGCCATCTGTTTATGTGAACTAAAATAACAGTATTTTAATGTTACTCCAGTCTAGAAAGCTGGGTTGGAAGGTGTAAGGCTGGAAGTCTTTATTTATGAACAACCTCTTCAGTCTGGAAAATACTGCAGGTACTCAAGGGGCAGGGGAAGTGGAGGGAGAATTGAAAACTTTGTAAGTAGGTATCATTTAATCTTATAATGCCAACCCAGACTGGAGCCTAATGTTGTTTCCTCTTCGTGGTATCACTAGTAATGAAAATCTTGAGACTGTTGTGCCCCTCAGGTGCTAAGGTAGCTGCTGTGCTTGTCATTGTCCATGCAGAAATAAGCCTGGAAACCAATGAATTATTATCTTCCACCTATAGCTTTAACAGAATGGTGCTCCCTTTTTCTTCCTCTCAGTTCTGTTGGCTAGCACCCAACAGGCATAAATAAATCTATTTTTGTCAGCAGTGACAGCAGATATGACTCAAAATTCAGAGTGCAGATATGCTGAGTAAGAAGGTGGGGGTTTTTTTGCACATAATTGCTTTTTAAACTAAAGCTGCACTTTGGTAGAGTCAGATCTCAGGAACATTAGCAATGAACAACTGATGGGGGCCAAAGTGCTGTGTTCTTGTGGAGTAACTTCTTTGAGCACAGTGTGCTGGTACTGGGCTGTAGTTTAAACTTAGAGAAATCCCTGTGGACATGATGCAGTAACCTTCTGGATCTGAGCTGCTTGCTGGCTCTGCTGGAAATTTGCCCTGTTTTTGAACCATATGTCCTTTCCTGGTATTTACCCTTGATGAAAACTCAGCTAGGAGTCAGTTTAATTTTCATCATTCTGTGTAAAATTAGACCTGTGATGCCATAGGGGGTCAGGATGGGAGGTGCATCTTGCTGTGTTGATTCTGCTGGGCTCACAAGAACAGAGATTTAGTTTTCTTTTGGTGAGCCAAATACAAATAAGACATAGGACACAGCAATCTTTGTGTGAAGGCCCTCCATCTTTCTCTCTGTTCAAAGAAAATAATCAGTATAAATTTAAGAACTTTAAATTTATTCTGAACACTCTTTGTTCTATAAAATGAATGTTGTTTGAGGGATAATATGTCTACAGAGGAAGTAATACCCCTTGGACAGAAAATATCACCAGACAGTACAGTGTGTGGTCTGGGGGCTGTATGTAGATCAGACTTGCATTAGTTCCTGTTTCCACATACCCAGGAATTGTCTTTAGACCATATATTACATAGAGCATAGCATCTGTGTAATGCTGCAACACAGCTGAGTGTCCTAACTTCTGTGTGTGGTTATTTCCTGATCCCCATCTTTCACACAGACAAGTCAGCAGCTCTAGAATCCTCATGGCCTCAGAGAGTCAGATTTAGAAACTTAGCTCTAAACACCATCCTCTGTGTTAGCCACAAAACCACTCCTCCTGTCACAGTTGCAGGAGCAGCACACCAAACAGTGCAGAAGGGTAAAGTGTACTGTAGCTCTGGCATCAGTAAGGGCTGTTTTTGGAGAAACTTGCTGATTCCTGTGTCTTTTCCCTCCACCCTATTTTAATTTTCCAGCTGACTTTGGCTTCTGTGCCCAGATCACTCCTGAGCAGAGCAAGCGCAGCACCATGGTGGGCACCCCGTACTGGATGGCACCTGAAGTGGTGACACGGAAAGCTTACGGGCCCAAGGTGGATATCTGGTCTCTGGGGATCATGGCCATCGAGATGATTGAAGGAGAGCCCCCCTACCTCAATGAGAACCCTCTGAGAGTAAGCCACTGCTTTTCTTCTCAGCTCTTCACTAAGCTGCTGGTGAAACAGCTCATGTGAATCCTCGGGTGTGGTTTCATCACCTCCAGCCCCATCTAATTCAAACGATTCTGTGGTCTCCTTAGATGTCATAGTGAGACAGTCTTAGTTAAAAGCCATGGTTTGCTCTGGTTAGCAGAGGTGTGAATTCTTCTGTGAGTTAGATCATGCACACTTGTAATTTCCCACTTTCTGGGATGCTAATAGAAGCAGAAGTTCAACCTTAAGGCAACAAAGCAGTCATGTCTTGAAACTTTCTACATTGTGAATGAGAGAATTCTCTGAGCAACCTGGTGTAGTGGAAGGTTCACTGCCCATGGCAGGAGTAATTGAGATAGTTATCTTTAGGGTCCCTTTCAACCCAAAGCATTCCATGTTTCTGTGATTCTATTCAATTCTATTCTAGTAGGAGCTTTTTCCTAAGGGCAGATTGTTCCTCCTTGCACACTCCAAGTAAAATTAGAAGTGTAATAAGCCTTTAGACAGGGCTTAAGCCTCCTGATGTCTTTCTCCTGATGTCTTTGTTTAATTATTAACAAAAGGAGATATGCTGTCAGCATGTAAGGACATTACTGCTCTTAATGTAAGCTAGATTTATGGCTTTTTCCCCAGTTACATTGGTTGGAGTGATCTAGAAAAATTCCATTTAACTTTTTTTTTTTTTTTCCCATCTCTTGCAATGGAAGTGATTTTTGGGACAGAAGGGCTACTTCTGACAGACAATGGGCTACTTCCAATTGTAGCCAGAGGACTCTGGTCAATAGGCTCAGTAGAGCCTAGGACATGGTTTATCTTACCTTGATATAGGTAAAATAAACTGGATTAGGGGAATTGCATCTCCATTGACTTTATTGATGAGATAGATACTGACTGGAGAAGTAGCCCAGGACTAGCTCAGTTATGGGCATCTGAAGTTAAGCAAGATGGATCCCACTATAAGGGAGGAGAGGCACTATTCTGCAGTAGTGGAACAGCACAACTATATATTCCTGTGCCTCAGAACAAGGGAAGATTAAAATTATGTTCTTACTCTGGGCAGCAGCCAAGAAGACTATAAGGAATAAAACAGTGTTGAGTTAAAGTAACAATACTTTGGTCTCATTTAACTCAATGTATGCCAATCCCAGGCTATCAGACTGCTCCCATGGGGACATGCTGAGTGATGTGCTCAAAAGGCCTGTATATTAACAAGTCTCTGGCAGATTTCTGTTTCTTTTGATAATTCATCCAGGAAATTTCTCACGTGAAATCCTGAAATGGATGAGTTTTGAGTCTCTTGATTCTCAGAGGAGGATGTATGTGAATGCTTTATCCCCAAGCAGTAGCAAAATTGCTTTTTTCTGCAGGATATTAAAAGATGCCCAAGGTTCTGCTGAACATCTTTTGTAAGGAGCCAGCTGCATCTTTAACATGTTAATGTTTTAGGCCTTGTGCACTCAGGCAGAGTACCAACAGAAAAAAAAATCTATTTAGTCAGGGTTACCTTCCCATGAGGATATAACCATTACAGGAGTAATGGTAGAATCGTGCCAGTTAACTTCCCTATATAAACAGGGTCTGGAATGTTGTTTTTGTCCTTGTAATCCATTGAGAGGGCTGCAGGATCCAAACCCAGATTACGAGGGTAAAACAATAAAGGATTGGATCTCATCCACAAAAAAATAGGGCTGGCAGCTATTCTGTGTGCTGAAATGTAGGCATTGATTAGTGATTCTGATAAGGTGGAGTTTTTTCCTCCCCATTGAAATGTGGGGAGGGAGAGGAGAAATGGGTGTCTCTAATCCAGAGATGGAATCTAATCTTCATAACCTTCTGTTTCCTGGGTGCTTGTTTTTTTCTCAGGCCCTGTATCTCATTGCTACTAACGGGACTCCAGAACTGCAGAATCCAGAAAAGCTTTCACCCATATTCCGAGACTTCTTAAATCGCTGTCTTGAAATGGACGTGGAAAAGAGGGGTTCTGCAAAAGAGCTGCTACAGGTAGGTGATGAGGAGCAAGGCTGGAACAATGCAATCATACAATCCTGAGTGAGGCCAGGCTTAGGGGAGAGATCTTGTTTAAGTTCTTAAATACTGCATCAGCTGAAAGCACAAGCACAGCTAAGGTAACCTCTCAGGGGGAAAAAAGCAACAGAAAACCACGGCCCTCAAACATAATCTATAATAAAGTGATAACAGACTGCTCCCTTTCCAATCCTGGCTACTGGCAGCAGCTGGGCAGCGTGTTCTGTGTCCAACCTCAAATAATTGCTGTGTCCCAGGCCTGCCAGATGCTGAGCCCCCTGATTCCTGGTTTCTTCATGTGCTGGCCATGACATCTGTGTGTGTTGTCTTGTCATGCTTGTTCCAATCTGGACAGCAGGAAGGCTTCTAGCTATCAGATATTCTGGCTATTTGGGAGGAGGGATCACAAGCTCTTTGAAACATTCGTGGCTTCAATTAACTGGAGCATTTCACTTCTATCACATTTTGCCTGATACTACTTCTTATAGAGATGATGGAATAAAGCTTGTGAGATATCTTAATTATAGAATGGCCTGGATTGGAAGGGACCCTTAAGATCCTCTGATTCCTTTTCCCCTGCCACGGGCAGGATCACCTTCCTATAGACCAGGCTGCTCAAAGCCCCATCCAACCTGGTCTTGAACAGGGATGGGGCATCCACAGCTTCTCTGGTCAGCCTCACCACCCTATAATCAGATATTTCACTGAAAACCTGGTGTCTTAGTCTGAACTCACAGTGAAAGCTGAGGACCAAGCTGCCAGGATTTTTACCAACATGGATGAGGGGAGTGGTTTGTGTGTTCTTTCTGTCATATTTGCCATGAGGGTGGAATATGTAAGGCTTTGTAAAATAGATCCATGATCAGGAATACTCAGACCTTACTTCTCAGACAGTTTCCTTTTTTTGTTTTCCTTTCTCTCCACTAATTTGTGCAGTGGGCTCAGACTTGGATGTGTTACTGCCTTCTGATACTATAATGAAACATAAATGTCTGACAGTATGCTAGTAGTTGAAAGATCATTTTTTCTTCTGGACTTTTCATTCCTAAAATAACAGAAGTTATGTCCTGTTCTTTGGAGCAGGAGAACATTCTGACTGTAACACTTCAGCCTGTTCTTAACTACTTTGTAGCTTCTGAATTTTTAGTTCTTATTTTTTTCCATCTCTGAAGCACGTAGCCTTGATTGATTGATCCCTTTTGATGCTCAGAAATCTTGCAGATTATCACTGTTTATTGTTTTCAGAACAGCTTGTGGACTTGCCCTTCACTCTCACTTGAGAGCTGTTTTGATAATCAATATTGTTTTATTTAAAGAAGAGCACCTGTATAGGAGACTGAATGGTGCTGTGTTGCAAGCTCTGCGCTGCTCTCCTAAATTTCAGCTGCTTTGCAAATTCCTTTTATCTGGTAGAAGGCCAAGGCAGGCCTGCTTTCTCCATACCTGTGACAATGGGGAACAGGGAAATGAGAGGTGATTCCTGCATGGAGCCCTGTGCCTTGTGTCTGAATCACACAGGTTGGTTTTAATACACCTTCTTTCACACTGGATTTCAGTATACATTTTGCAACTTTATAATTCCCCAGGGGAATTAATTCACTGAGTTTTGCTTTATCTTGAACATGTGTAAACATTGGATAATTTAGCATGTGTTGGGTGCAAATCTCTTCATCACTTCAGGCAATCCCCAAAATTTTGTGGTAGTAACTTATCTTCTGGTTTCACGTGTTCAGAGACTAGAGTAGGTTCTTAGATTTCCTATGGATTTAGGTGAAAATGCTTAGAATAGCCACTTCTGGGGCATGTTCTGAAAAATCTAACCATTTTTCCTTTTGTTCTCTCCTAGCACCAGTTCTTGAAAATTGCAAAGCCTCTCTCCAGTCTCACTCCTCTGATTATTGCAGCTAAAGAGGCAGCCAAGAACAACCATTAAAGTGAAGTCAACACAGTCATCGTGTCAAGACTTTCAGATGTTCATTTCAGAGACTGAATTACTTGCCCTCCTCCCTGTGTGCTCCTTCTGCACAGGGGTTCTTAAAACTTTGACTTGCCCTGAAGGGTGGCAGAGGCATTGTCCACTGTATGTGAAAGGGCACACAACAGGGGCATGGCTGATCTTACATGGTGAACTATCCTTCCATCCTCATGATGGGGATGAGAGGGGAAGAACATTTTGTGTGGGTGAGAAGATCTTTCTGAGAGCGTCTGAACCTGACCTACAAGTAGCGAAGCCAGTTTGTTCTCATATTTCTTATGGTGTTTATTTTTAAAAATAATGTGGAGCCTTAGACCATGTTTATCTTGATAAATTAAATCTTTTGCTGGCTGCACTTTGCCTGCTTCTGCCAAGCTGCTATTACACCACGGAGGCTGCTCTGTGCTTTGGATGACCCGAGGAGGGAAGGAAGCAGGCAGCAGCAATGTGAACAGCTCTCAGCTGAGAGGGGGATGAGGGGGTGAAGGTGCATCCCTCCTGCAGCACTGCTGGATGCTTTGAGGAAGCATGGACAAAGCCTCTGTGTGCTTCCTGCAGCCATTGAAGAACTTATTTCATGGATGATCTCTTTGCCAAATTGTGCGAACTGCCTCCTACTCCCCCCTTCCCCCTTTAGTGACAACTCTACTAGTTAAACAAATCTCAAATATTTTTTTGTTGTTCTAGGAAATAAGTCACAGGAAAGAAAATGACAGAGAGCTCTTTTAGGGTTATTTTATCAGTATCAGTGCTGTGAGGCTTTTTAGAGATGCTGCCCTGTGTGATTAACAATCAGAGCAATTGCTATTGTAAAGATGAGATTTGCCTGCAAAATATTTTGTCAGCTCTTGTTTCTTAGCAGAAGTCCAATGGAAAACAAACTGATAATGGATGCTGCTTTCTCTGTGGAGATGTGGGGACACAAATTTTTTGAAATGATGGCTTCTTTATGCTACTGATTCCTTGGGTTGCCAATAGCCTGTAAAACACCAGGAAACCTGGAACTACTAGAAGAGGGATTGGTTGTAAACACTGGGCTTTTGTTCATCTGTATACTGATTTTAAATAAAGTGACTGCTGCGTTTCTTAACTTGGGACTAAGAGAAGAACTGGAGAATTCACTGTCACCAGCTAAGTCTCTCATTGCTCATATGGTCAGTAGGTTCTTGAATGTGTTGGATGAAGTAATTGAACCTTGTTTCTTACCCCTTCTTCTGCAGTCCTTTGGGATAGTGAGTGGCCCCCAAGGGCGTAACCTTACACTGGGAAAATCGATATAAAAAGTGTGTATTATAACAGTTGGGAGCTGCTTTCTTATGTACTGCTTTGGTGACATATGGGGTGAGTTTAAACCTACTCTGGAATAACCTCTCATCTTTCTGTTGGACAGAAATTCATTCCTTCTTGCTGAGACCCGCTGCTGACTCAGCCCTTTCCTCCCTGGACCTGGGCTTTAATTAAATACATTTTTTGATTGGCTCCACAGTCCATGACAGCCATTACACCAGCTTTACTGGGTGTAGGTACTTTGTGAGTTCTTTTGCTTCTGAGGGGCTTTCTCCCATCCTTTGTGCTCCAGGGTGGTCACTGCTTGACACTAGGGTGAAGTCTATTGCCCAAATTTGTGGCCTCTCTCCCTTTATGTATGTTTATTTCATCTCCCAGTATTGTTAAGCTTCCTTTCACAAAGATTGTATCCAAGGATGAATTCCTTGGGCAAAACAGTAGAGCTGCCAACCTGGAAAGGGATATGATCTATTGATGAGCTCATCTGCTTGGAGCTTAGATGGAGATTGTGGAATTGAAGGCCACTATGCTTGAATAATTCCCTTTGAAAAGGACTTTGTATTCCCTCTGGAAGACTCAGGATGGCGTACGTGGGAAGAATGGAATTAGTGGCTAGATCTCTCTTGATCTGAAATCTCATTTGACTGGCAGATATGGCAATTGACTATTTTTCAGACAGCACAGGGTTCAATTTGATCCACAATGTGTTTGATGTCTCTGACTTCTCTTTGATTCCCTTCCCCATTCCCTTCTCTGCATCTCATTGAGATGAGAACCTTAATGCAGATGTGTCCTATCTGTGAACATGTACAGGATTTTATTTTCCTGCAGCAAGATTTCTGCTAAACTTGCCCAAACAAGATCGAAATGGTTATTTCTATATGTTTTAAGTTGCTCTTCTGCATCCTCTGTTGCATAATGAAAAAGGGATCAACAGTGACTATTTATCCCTCCTCTTACAATGTGCTTCTGTCTCATGGACTTCCACATGGACTCGATCCTGCCTGGTTTCTGTTGGCTGCTGGAGAGGGGTGTTGCCAAAAGCCTTTAGTTCTGCTGGGAAAAGCTGCAAGACTGTGCCTGTGCTTGTGTGTCATCTTGTCCCAGGCTGTTTTGTCCCCACTTGTGATGGGTGGGTGGGAAAAGCAGACAATTGCTACAGTGTGCCTGGAATTAGTTTCTGGTTACCAGACACATCATGGTTTTATGTTCTCAGAAAATCTTTTAAAAAAGTTGCAATTAACATAATCTTAGGAGAATGAGTTAATTTTGTTGTCCTGAAATGCCTCCTTTCCTCCCCTCTCCTTTTGTGTGTGAGACGCCTGGCACCAGCACCTCTGTTAACTTTTGAAGAACCCTTCCTGTCTACAGCACACTCCTGTCTACAGAGGGCCCTTAAACAGCAACTTTTTGACTCAAAAAATATTCTCCAGGGCTTATATTTCTGAGAATATCTTGTCTCTGCTGTTACTTGAAGGTGACTCCAACTGAACAGCTTCTTTTGTGCCTTTTTCCCCCAACTTATTAACTGATTTGCCTGAGATGAAACCATTTTAAATCACACCTCTTAATTATTAATTTGCCCGCTAATATTAAAGTTTTCTCTTCCATATTAGAACATTAAATATCCAATTGCTTTGACTGTCCTTTCAGAAAACTGATTTCCTTTTTGAGAGATGTCAAGAAATCTTATACTAGAAATAATTTCATATCCTACAGTTTACGAAGGGCTTGGTGGAGGGAGAGGCTGAAACATATCTTTTTTTCTTAAACACAGAGATTTTCTTATTTAAGTAACAATTGGTATCTTCAATAAGATTTTTCCTATGTCTCAAGAATGGGCATTGATTTGTACTACTTTAGCTATTAGGGTTTTTTAGGGTTTAGAGGTTTTTTTAAACAAACAATTTGACTTGGGTCCGAGAGTTTGTGTGTGTGAGTGGTATGGAGACTATGTGGGAAGAAGACAGGTTATTTGGACAACTCTGTCAGGCACATGGTGTGAGTTGTCCTGTTCAGGGCCAGGAGTTTGACTCAGTGATCCTTGTGGATGCCCTCTAACTCAGGATATTCTGTGATTCTGTGAGGCTGATAGTGAAGAGCCGGGAGAGGGATGGAGGGCACATCAGAACTGGCTGGTTGCAGTAGCACACCTTTAGCCATCCCTGAAATGTCTTCATTGAATGGATGTGTTTTCAAAGAACATAAATCTGGCTGATTTGTTGCTACAGGCACTTCTCTAGGCAGGCATTATGCTCCTACCAAACTGCCTTCCCCTTTTAAATAAAAGGGGTGCAGGGATTTCTCCAGCAAAGGAGGCTCCTTGAGAAAGGAGGTTTCCATGGAGACACTTGCTTGGCTTAAACGATCCGGCTAAGGCTTGAGAAGGGGTTTGGTGGGTAGACACCACATCGACACAAAAGCCACTGTTTTGCAAAGCAGCTGGAGTTGCTGCAGTGTTTTGTTGCCAACTTGATGCCCCTTTACAGGGAGTTGGTTTTGAAAAAGTGCTGAGAATGTTGCCTGGTCAGGATTGTGAGGGGTATAGAAGTCTGGCTCTTCTTAGCTGAGATCTCTGTTAGTGTACTAATCTATCTGTCTCAAAATGCTGCAGGTCGGTGTAAGTAGGGCACATTGGCAGCAGAGTACTGTGCAAGAAAGGATTGCAATGGTCTGTAGTAGATGCTTGCTTTTTTAGAACCCACCCTTCTTGGCTGGTAGCAAAATTGGTTCTGACCAGTTTCCAAGAATAGTATTTATTTGAAGCCTGCTCCTAATTAAGAGCGTAGTCCATAGTCTGGTGAATGGCAAAATCTTCAGTGTTAAAATTGGTAAAGGGGAACTGATTATTTGCTCACTGATTATTTTCCCCTCATAAAATGGTGAGACTTTTTAATGGCTTCTTACTTCAGCTGTAATAGAGCTTTTAACTGTATTTTGGGGCCATAAGCCCAACTGGATGGAGCATGTGTATAACGAATGCTGTAGGATCTCATAGTGTGTTGCTAATGACAACTCACAGTGGCAAAGGTGGGATCTTGAAGAAGCAGCTGCCAGCTTTGACAGGGAATGGCCAACAGCAACGAAACTGCAGTAAAGATGGAAACTGGACAGAAACTTGCTGCCAGAATGGAGCCTACAGCCAGTGGTGGGAAAGAGGCACAGTTGCTCCAAAGGGTAGGATGAAGCAAAGGTTATAACTTCAATTACACAGTTGCTGAGGAAATTTAGGGAGTGCCACAGTAGCTTGCTGCATCTCAGGGGAGCCGCATCTCTGAAGGAGGAGAGCAGAAAGGAGCCTGGGAGGGGAAAAGGTGCTGAAAGTGGAGAGTGGAGTAGTGATATGGCTCTGAGTCACAGCCTGTGCTAAGAGCTGGAGCTAATCCAGGAGGTTCACAAAAAAATCTCAGAAAATTCAGCTGAAAAGGAAAAGTGGAGTTAGAAATGGAGGAGATGGCCTTGATGTGCCAAGGAACTGAAGAGAGAGGCCAGATTTACTGAATGTGTGAAACAGCAGAAACAAATTTAACCCAGGCTTCTGTGGATGACAAGCAGCTTGTTCCTTCCTGCCTTGCAGCATCAGTGTCTTGTCTTTTTGAGATCAGCTCTGCTTTGGGATCATGTTAGCAGCCGCACGATTTTGGTCTTGTGTTTGTGAAGAAGGCTTTTTGCTCTGCACATACTGATTTCTGACTGCAGCTCTCTGCTGTTGGTAGATGTCTTTGTGTTGTGTCCCACCTGGAAATACAGAGGCTGTTGCAGCTTTAAAATCTGCTGGATGATGTACTTCTCCCCATGCCTTGGCATAACTCCTGTACTGTACTGCTGGGTTTGTTTAATGTGCCAGGTCAGCTCAGCCATTTTAAAAATAAAAATTGAAACCTTAAATAAAACCTTGATTAATTATTTGGTTCTGCTTGTCTTGCTGTTTCAATGATCGTTGCAGCGATAGTAGAAATTAATGGGGGTGCTTAAGGAGGGGTTTTGTTTCTCTGACCTATTTTAGATTAATCAGGTCTTACTTGATTGAGCAAAGTGATTACACTAAAAGCTGTTGCATGAAGTGTGACTCTCACCACCTATTTTAACTTGTTTGGACATAGTTAATGTTCTGGAAAGTAGGCTTGGAAGCAGGATCTAGACCACAGCTTGAAGAAGAGGAGAAGAAAGCTCAGATGTTTTTTTTCTATCCAGGTAGAGTTTGGTGTCTGAGGCTCCTGGTATGGAGGAGGAAATCAGGGGTGTGTTTGAGACGAGTATGTGCACGCACCTTCCCAGCATCACCTTTTCTTTCAGGATTGGTGTGATAAGGCTGATGACAAGAAAAGGAGTTCATCATATTGCCTGGGTGTCATCTGATCTGGATGTTTTACTCTGAAGTCTGAGAAACCCAGCCAGTGCTGAGAGGACTTTCTGAGGCCAGCACCTGTGGCATATAGGGATCAGGGGGTGAGGAGCAGTGAGAAGCTCTGACAAGCTCCTATGAGTCAGCCGAGTGCTGAGCCAGGTTTTAAAGAAGTCACTGAGAGAAAAAGGAACACCTTGAATGGGGGACTTAACCAACTAGAATAAGGAAATCAATGTGACTCCATAAAATCCCCTCTGCCTAGAACAGATGCTGGAGCTGAAGATTGCTTTCCATCAGCCAGTTTCCAGGAAAGCCAGAGGAGATACCCATCAAGTTGTGTTTTACAAAGATGAGGGCCCCATCGTTTGAGCAAGAGGAACATTGCAGCTGAACTGGCAGGGATTGGTGTGATTCTTTTTTGCCATGATGTGGTAGCATCCTGTGTTGGATGTCCTTGTCTCATTAAAGAAAAAAATCTGACTGTACCAATGCCACCTTCCCTCATAGAATCATAGAATGGGTTGGGGTGGAATTACCTTAAAGGTCCTCTAGTTCCCAGGTTACTCAAAGCCTCATCAAACCTGCATTTGAACACTTCCAGGGATGGGGCATCCACAGCTTCACTGGACAACCTGTGCCAGTGTCTCACCACCCTCACAGTGAAGAAGTTTTTCCTAATATCCAATATAAAACTTCTCTCTTTGGTTTGAAGCCATTTCCCATTGTCCTGTCACTCCATGCCCTTGACCAAAGTCCCTTTATGGCTCTCTTACAGTCCCTTTAGATATCGGAAGGTGTTCTAAGGTCTCCACAAAGTCTTCTCTTCTCCAGCCTGAGCAGAGTCTCCTCTTCCTCCAAAGCTTCACAAAGCAAGGTACCAGGCAAATTTGCTCATGGTAATGCATGTCCCCCAGAGTGCCCCTAAAAATACTGCTGGGTTGGTGTCTGGTGGCTCTATCCCTTTCCCCATGGAGGGGGCATCGTGTATTCTACTAGCTACCATTCTAACTAGCTATCCATGATTTTTGGGGAGAACTTTCTGTCCTGGAGGCTTCTCTTGAGATGAATTTGGTTGAGTTGCCCAGCAGTGGATGGGGGATGGAAGATGTTCTACAATGAATGATGGCAAGAGTTTAAGAAATGCTGATTTCAACGAAGGATAACTTGTCTGAAGACTCTTCAGAGCCCAAGGCAGCTTTGCTTGAAGGTAAATTAATAATCAAAATTTAAAGCAAATAATTATTGAAGGCTTATTTCATAGCTTAATAGTTGGGGAGTCAAATAATTCTGGAGATGGATACAAGGTGACGATGCCTTATCATCAGCTGATCTACAGAGGGGGCGTAGGGGAGTAACGACAGCAAAAACTTTTGGGGAAAAACCAGCTTCGGGTCTGAGCCAGTCACAGCAAACTGGAAGATAATCCTAGCAGGAGTAGTTATTCTCTGAGTAAGGGCATGACATTAGTTTATTTGGGCATGAAATGGGAGGAATTAACTGGTAGGAGAAGCAATACACTGGCAGGTGCAACAGAGAAGAGATGTTCTTTGTCCTGTGCTGTAGGAAGACTGCAGCTCCTCGTGCAGGGGATGCTTTGACTGGGTCCCTCATTTTCTTGCAGCATTCAGAAGACTTCCAAATTTTGGTCCTCTAGCTCGTCTTTGAGAAGGATCTGTAGTTTGAACACGGTAAGCAGTGAGCTGGCTGGGCTCGCCTGAGCCTTCCTCATTCCTGGCGCTGTGATGCCCTCTCCCGGCAGCTGCACCAAGGAGTCCTTTCGTGTTTGCTATGAGCAACGTGAAAAGGAACTTTTTGGCTTTCTTTTGGAGGATGCGTACTGAAGGCAGCCGAGAGATCATCCTGGCGTGGAATCTCGTGTCCCACTATGTCTGTTCCCTTGTGATCACCCCACCTCCAGCTTTGCTTCTCTCACATTTTCAAGTTGCAGCAGCCCTGTAAGGCAGATGTGTTCCCCCAGGCCAGGGGTTGTGTGTGAGCCCTCAGCTCCCATCCCAACGTGGGTCCCTAATGCTCACCGACAGCCCTGGGCTATCCCAGGTGTGGTGGGCTGGATCTGCTCTGACAGAGTTAAGCCTGGTAAAGGAGAAGGGGCACTGTGCCTCAGTGGCAGGACTGAGAGGCTGCTGGGCTGAGCACCTCCCCTGTGCATGCAGCCAGCGGTGAGGTGAGCCCCGGGTCATCCCTCATCCCACACCTTGCACCCTAAAACCACTAACCTGCAGTCACAGCTCTTCTGGCAGTCAAGGTCGTGGCTGTGCTGTCCACATGTGCAGCTGTAATGGTGCCCAGGGCTCAGTTGTGCCTGGATCATGCCCTGGAGGGCAGCAGGCAGGTAAGAGTCCTCTCTTTTCTCACCAGCGGAGAATTGAAATGCTCAAAGGTGGACAAGGGAGTGAGTCTCGACTAGCACAGGGGGGCAGTGAACTAGGGACAAACGTCCCTCAGTCCCACTCCTTTTCTTTCCCCAGCCTCATGGCTGCATGAACAGTGAGTCCCTAGATAGGAGCATTCACTGCTTTTTTCTATTCCTCACATTGTCTAACCACATCAGCCTCTAACCCCCCCACCTCTCACTCAAGGCCTTTGTGTTTTGTAGTCACTGTGAAGCCCCCCAGGCTTTGGGAGCAGCCCAACCCAGGGACACTGTAAATTCTCCCACCTCTTTTGCACCATAAGGAATCCACCAGGTAGGTCACTACCCAGGAAGGACCAGCACAAGATCAGTGGTGCTGGGGCACAGAAGGATAGTGGTGTCCCCAGGGCAGGTATCAGCCAGTTCAGGTCTCCCCTTGCACAGGGAAAGTGGGTTTGGTGCTCCTGAGTAGGTGCAGGAGCTCTAGGCAATGTCACCACTGGCTCTGGTGTGCTGAGGAAGGGAGGTCTCATTGATGGTGGGTCCCACTGGCCTTTGTCTCCTTGCCCGTGCTGTCCACCATGTGAAGGGTAAGAATCACCCACTGAGTTCTCTGGACTTACCCTGGTGATGACAAATGTCACCTGGGGGCTCCTTGGTGACAAAGCTGCAGCACGAGCACCATGGCCCAGGCTGGGAGACACAGGGCACAGTTTGAAGAGCCTGAGTGGTGGGAACCACCTTTGCTAGTCCAAAATAGGACAGCAGCTCTTAGACCCCACAAAATTCTTTGGCTGCTCAGTTCCCTGAAGGGTGGTTTATTGCCTTGGGATAATGGGGGATCTTGCAACAACATCCCCACTGAGGAGCAGCAGGGGAGGGAAGAACCATCAGGGCAGGGGCTAACGCAGACTTCCAGGTCCACTGACCAAAGAGGAGGAGGAGGCAGCACAGGACAGCTGTCTGTGTGCTTGAGAAACAAAACCCTGAAGTGCTTCACTCCTGAGATCTTGTTATAGTCCTCTCTCACCATTTGCCACATTGCATTTCTTGGACATGGAAAAATTTGGCCAAGGGATCTTTTGTCACACTCTCCTTTTCCTCACTCATCCTTGCATGATTTTCTCCTCCGGAAGTCCCTTGGCCTCTCAGGGTACCTCAAGCTGTATCCTCCTGGGTGTGCTGCAATTCCCTGATTTCTGCCAGGAACGGACAAAATGATGCTGTTTCTTAAAGGACAGCCACAAACTATGGAAGAAGAGTGAGAACTGTCCCTTTCTCCCTTTAGACAAGGCTGTACCAGCTCCAGCAGCAGCCCTGCCATGGGAGGAGCTGCTGCAGCAACAGCTGTGAGAGGCAGAGTTTGTCCCCCCCAGCTGCTGAGGGTGATGTAAAAGCTCTCTCCATCCACCAAACACAGCCTGTATTTCTGCTGGAGGGCTGGTTCCCCACAGTCAGGCTCTTGATGTGTCTGCCTGCTGTCCCTTCCTGCCCAGCCAAGAGATGTGGCTTTCCCAGAAACAATGCTCAGGACTTATCTGGCAATTTGAGGTGCATGAGGTGATTTCCTGAGTTTATATTTTTACTCCTAGCGTAAGTTTTGTATCTGGTGAGTTGCACACTCCAGAAGAAACTGCCAAGTCTTGTGCTCAGCTGGTAGGATTTTGCACCATTGCAAAATCAATGCACCATTTTGTGGCACCATTGCACCACAGCCACTGCCATCCTTGGGAATGGACAGCAGCATTTCTTGGGAGCAAGTTCTTTAAAAACAACTCTAATCAGCCCAAGCAACCTGAAGTGTTAGTGAAGGACATATCCCAGGATGCAGGAGCAGCGCCAGGGCCAGGTTTCCATGGAGGCTTGCCAGCATCCTGCAAAGCCTGCTGTTCCCCATTTTCTCTGTGCCTCAACTTTACCCTGAGTCTCCCCACACCAGCACTTTGGGGGGAGCTGATCCTCTCCCTGCTTCTTGTGTGTCACAGCTGTGTTTCAAAGGGTTCAGGCTGGGAGATGACAAGATGACTACTTCCCAGCCTGCCCCTTCTCCTGCAGCCTCATCCTCTGGGGACTGAAGTGAAGCTGGCAGTGAACATCTTTGTTCTTGGTCATGCTGTGCATTGGAGGGCTGGAGGAGTCTCTGCTCTCTTGTGGTGGGGTGTGGAGCTGCCCAGGGTCCCTTTCTTCCCACTCAGCCCATCCTCTCCCCTGGCTGTGGGTCTGAAGCTTGGATCAGTTCAGGTCACTTCCTTCTCCGCCCACCTCATCATTCCTGCAGGTGCTGTGAACTGTGACATTTCTATCATAGATCTCATGGGGACATCATTACCTGCATGAGTCCCTGCTCTGAAAGTTCAGCTGTTCCTTGGGCAAGTGTGCTGTGTGGGATGAGGGGCGTGATGGGGACACACCCTGGCCCCTCATGCTGCCAAGGCAGTGTGCTGTGAGAGGACAAATGTCCCACGGCTGGGAGGATTTAGGGTGTGAACATGTGTATTTACCAGCAAAATACTCCATTATGTGGCTGGCAGCTGGGCACGGACACCATCCCCACTCCCTGTATGTGCCATTTTTGCCCTGGGTTTATCTTCTCCTGGCACAAAGAGAGGCAAAACTCACTGGGCTCAAGGCTGACCTGCCCTGCTCTCCCCTTGGAGAGGGTTTGTACAGCACCAGTCCCTTGCAGGCATTTCCTTTATGGACTTGTATACTCCAAGCCTGGATTTGCTGATGGCAGAGCTCCACCAGATCCTTGTTTGCCTTTATTCCCAGATTCTGGGAGGTCTAGGACATTCACTGGAACACTGGGTGAGGATTTTGTGCTTGAGACAAGCTGGTGAACTCCGAACTGAAGATATTGAAGCCAGAGCAGTGCCTGCCCAGCTGATCAGTCCTTTGCCAGGTGTTAGGAGAGAAAACTGATGCTGAATGCTTTGCATCTCTATACCCAGAAGGAAGCAAAACCACAGCGATATTTTAGGGCAGAGAACAGAGGTTTTTGGGGAGGCAAGACTATGGTAGGGCTTTTAATAAGCTTTTTCATTTTTCAGGCACTTACCTCCACTGAAGAAGCTTCTTTTGGGCTGATGATGTTGCTCAACCCATGTCTCTTTATCTTCATGTAACCCTGCATGGTTCATCCACACTGTGAGGATGCAGCAGCTGGAAGAATGGCAGCCTGAAGAGGGATGATGGTGAAGGCCCTTCAGAATTCACTTCGGGGAGTTGCTGACCCTACTACTGTCTTCCAAGGCAGAGCAAAGTGCTCTGGCTCTCTGTGCTCCTCACTACTCCTCAAGCCTTCCAGGCCACCCCCATGCCATGCTTCCCCTGGTCATGGACCTTCAGGACCTCAGTGTGGCCCCGTGACAAAGCTGGGCTCAACATGGCCCAAATACATAAGGAGAAATATCCAGTGGATCAACTCAGGAGATTAAAACTGCAGGGTACCTGGAAAAGCTGCTGGTTCCTAAATCTCATTAGTGCCACCAGTCTTCTTAATCTCACCCTTTCCTGCCCTATTTATCAGATTTCCAGGAATTAGACCATAAAGCAACTAATTTTTCTAGAGGCTCACACACAGTCCCATGCATTTTTACTCCAGACAGCTAAGTGTTAGCTGGAGAACCAGCAACCATAGAACCAGCTGCTTCTACCTTCACGTCTCGTGGTTCCTGCATTTATTTAATTCCAATTCTCCCAATTCCACAGGAGGAGTGATGTTATTTTAGGACCAAGTGCTAAGTAAGGATTAGCAAGGCTGCTTTAAAGTGGGACTCTTCTATGCCTTCTGCTCATTGTTAAGTTTCAGAGTGAACCAGGCTGTCATCTCTATAGCTTACCTAATTAAAAGTTTCTCTTTGTAACGTGAACTGCACAAAACCACAAAAACTGCTGGACCATCCTTTCTGCCTGTTCTTGTCCTCTCTGTTTCCAGGGTGCTTTTGAGGGACCCCCTGATCTGTCTTTACATCTACCAAGAGAAATCCCAATGTGAGAAACTACAGGGATGGAAAAACCGCAGCGGTGGTGTTTCAGAGGGTCCTCCAGGGCTGGAGGGGTTGTTTGTTTAGCTTCTAACGCAGTGAAGAGCTTTTATGGAGCAGGAGGAGCTGCATGAGGTTGTGCAGCTTCGTATCCTGAGAAACTTTATTATGGGATTTTGCCTCTCTGAAAGCCCAGGGTGCATTGGAGGTTACAAAATCTAACCTGCTTTTGTTGTACAAACCTGTCCCCTCTCCCCCTTCAAAGGAAGTTATAACTCTAATAGGATTTAGATATTAAAGCCCCAAACCGTGCAAAACCCCAAGTAAAACAAGCAGTTTTGCATCCGGGGTTGCTTGGAAATCTGGTGCAGTGGATTCCTGCCTGGGGCTTACAGCCATGGAAAATATTTTCATGGAGGAGCTTTAGGAGTTTTAATTCTGAGGGTCAATGATGACACATCTTTCCCAAATCTTCTCTGGGATATTTCCTCAAACCCCATGCTTTGGACACTTTTTATTCTGCCAGGATGGGATGTGAACAGCAACTTCTCCTGTTCTGGGTGGGCAAGGGATAAATGACTCAATCCCAGGTTTGTCCCCAAGTCCTGGGTGTCTCTCAGAGCCATGCCATGAGCAGCTGTCTGCGTCCCATGATGAGATTTTAATTTTTCTAGCCTTGGGGACTGAATTTATTAAGCCTCTCCTGGCCCCTCCTCCCGTGGGAGGGACGGCTCCAGCAGCCTCTCTAATACCGGGTGTCACACAGCGGTGCCACCATTCGCGTCCCGGAGTGTCACAAGCAGGGGACACAGCAACCCAAGTGCAGCGGAAAGCAAAAATAACCCCTCCATGTGCGTCGCGGCGCGGTGAGTTTCCTTCTCCCTCCTGACTCTCGGAGATGCTCCTGCCGGCTCAACTTCACCCCTGCCTGCCTGGAAAGTTAGCACCGAGGTGGCGAGGGGTTTGTTGTGGTTTTTTTCCCCGCTTTTCCTTTGTTATCTGTGGATTTTTTGAGTGTGTTGGTTGGGATGCGACAGCGGGCGAGTGACCGGCTCCCGCCCGGGCTGAAGAGAGAAGCGAAGCCCAGAGAATAGGGAGAAACCGTAACAAAAGGGGAGGGAAGGGGCTGATGTGTGAGCAGGGGGCTCTCTGGTAGTTTGCTGGGGAGGAGAAGGTGCTCAGCAGTCCTGCTTCACCCGGGGTCCGTGCTGGGTAAGTCGGCTGTGACCTGTTGAGCGGATAATCGGGAGCCGGGGTGAGCCGTGAGCGGCGGGCGGCTCGTGGGGTCGCTGTAGCTGGGGCAGCGGTGGGAGGGAAAGGGCGGCCGAGCGTTTGCACTCCTTGGGATAAAGGACTGTTTCCATAGTAAAAGGGAGAAGGGAGCCTCTCTCTTTCTTCCCCTGAGCTTGCCTAGAGTGTGAACGGCGAGGTTGACTCAGGAACAAATAACTCGTGAAAGGGTAACATCTGGGAACAGCTGTAAATAATCACGACTTGGTAGGAAAGGCTGGAAGCAACACTACAATCCACCATCTGCCCTGATGCTCCAGTCACCCGGGGAGCTGTGATGGGCAACTTTGGAAAGCAGCTCGGTTTGCAGCTGAAACAGGATTTGACCCTGGCTTTAGGCTGCTGTTGTTGTCCGAATGCTTCCACGTTATTTGTAGGCATAACCACAATTAGCAATGAAACAGGGGAATTTTCACTTCTAGGGAGGAGTGAACTTTAATTTGGTAGCAGGCACTCAGCAGGTGAGAACCTGGGGACCGGCACTGGGACAACTTGAATTTGCAAAATGCAAAATTAGCTGGAGGTCCAGTGCATGGACTTTCCACCACCTTCACTTCTACACTTATTTCTGGGAATCCCGACCTCACAATGTAGCACCTCCTCTGATAAGTTCTGAGAGATTATACCAGGTGGTAGGACAAGAGAGAACAGAAATAATTTCCTATAGGTGCTTAAAGATTTTAAGCTGCATTTAACAACAAGAAGAAGCATAATGTGCCATGAGACCAGCTGGATTTTGATTAAAAATTGTTCTGAATGTGAAAGGAGAGAAAGCTGTCACTTCCTTTATAACTTTACTATTGAAATGTCTAAAAGATGTGCAAGATTTTTAGAGCAATTTGAAATCCTTGCAGAGAATACAAACATAAAGCTTGTTCTCGTGATGAGTCCTGGTACTTCCTTATGCCATGACATTGGACCGAGGAGGTGAGCAAACGGTGTTTTTATGTATAATTTCTGGTGATGGAAACACACTCCTTTAAATTTAGTTGTGTCAGCTTTGTTGTGAGAACGGATGCAGCTCACAATGTACCTCTGTGCAAGTTGTTACCATACAGTTCCACTTAGTGTGATAAAGTATCAGCTAAAATAAAAGAGAAAGTTGGATTTTTTGTTTTCTAGAAGTTTTTTGTGGCCCTTTGACAGTGTGACCTTCTTTTCTTTGCAAACCCAGAGGCCCTCCTTCAGGCAAACCTTTCTGATTGTGTGAAGACACTTTCAGAAGCTAGCACTTACCAGCTTCTGAGACACACATACTGCAGTGTGGAGCAGATCCTGCCCATTGGTGGCTTTGCATGGGGGACAGGCTGCAGGGAGCTCTGCAGTGGTCATTCCTTGTAGACTGTAACACCACACACATGTGCAGCAACAGCCTGGCTTTGGTCCAAACCTGACTCCATGTCTCAGGATATCTTGCAGGAAGAGATCTGTACCTCATTCTGAAGTGACCCGGCATGTGTTGGCCTGTAGAGCTGCCCCAGAGACCTCTGTAGACCTCTGTGGTGTTCAGCAAACAAGGATCTCGGGCTCCCTTTTAGGTGAGCAGATAGCATAAAAAGTTGGGAGAAGATCCTTTGTGTTACAGATCTTACTGAAAGGAAAGAAAAGAGCAGGTGAGGGTAGAGCAGCTTGCACACATGACCTGTGATGCACCCTGGACTGTGCCTTCATGGCAGGATGGGTCCTGAGGGTGCACAGGCTCAGCTCCACATTGCACCCTCTCCTCCAGCTACAGACACGTGGTGTGGGGGAGCTGAGCAACCAGCCTGCAGGTGCTTCTCTCTTCAACATCTTGTCCTCATCTTGTTCTTCATGTGCTGGACACTGCTGTCCCAGCAGCATCCTGGGATGCACAGTTGGCTGCTTTTTGGTGGCTGAGAGCTTGGCATTTTATAAAATCCCAGTAAACAGAGGGTATCTTTGGTCACGTTCCTTGTTATTCTCCCCACCAGCAGAACATTGGCATTTGCTACATTTCTTGCTCTCTCCAGTAAAAAAGAGGGAAGTAGAAACAGTGATATTTCAGAGGATTGAACAGTAATGTCCCTGCCCATAGCAGAGGGTTGGAACCAGCTGCTCTTGAAGGTTGCTTTCAACCCAAGCCATTCTGTGATACATTAATTTTATGAACATGCCTGTGTCCTGGTCTCATACTAATCCTATTCTCCTGTCATTGTTTGCCTTGCCAGTCTTTGAGGTGTCTCCAGGGAAGATGTTGTGTTAAGCATGATGAAAACCTGCTGTCAGGGTCAGGATGGGCTCTCCACGCTCCATGGGTCCTTTCTGGTGGCTGAGCAGTTGTAGCCCATGTGAGTGCACATGATGCTGTAGGAAGAGAGAGATGAGAAATCCTGTCCTGGGAGTCATCCTCAGAAGGTCTGGTGCCAAGGGAAGCTCTTGGGGCCACCACAGTGTGCCAGCTCTTTTGTTTCATCAACACTTGCAGGGAAAGGTGACAGGGTAAGAGGTTAGCTGTGATGGTGCTGTGCTATAATAGCAGCAGGGAGCACGAGAATAGCAGCAGGCAGGGAAAGAGGGCAGGACTGGGGGAATGAGTACATGTGTGAATGACGCTGTGGCTGCTGCCTGGAGGGGCTGTTTTGACATCAGCTCCAGTGTTGGGTGCAAGAAGAAAGAAGCACATATCTGCAAGCAGGGCATGGGCCAGGAGCAGCTCAAAACATTGCCAGAGGCCTGCTGGAGTCCTAGGCTGCAGTCTCACTGCTTGTGCAGAAATGCTTTAGAGTCAGTCCCTGCCTTATTCTCCTGCTCCATTTCCTCTGTTCTCCAGTGCAACTGTGAGCAATTCCTTGTTTCTCCAGCTTCCATCTGCTCCAATTAGGCTGGAAGGCCCTGGAAGGTTTTCAATCCCTGAGACACTTTTACAGCACTGAGCCTCAGTGACAATGACGGGTCCGGTCCTCTCTGCCCCGGCTGCCGCCACCGACCCAGTCTGGTCCTTTCGGCAGCTGCTCTTAATCACTGACCTTACTTTGGAAGGGCTCCAGAGCTGGAGAAATAAAAGACACTTTAGAAAATGGGGAGGGGGGAATTGGCAAAAGCAGTTGCTTTTTAAAAGACTACTTATTTCTTAAGATGTACTTGCTACTGATTAACCTTTGCTCTGTGATCGCTTTAATTGATTCATGCCTCAAAGCTGTCAGAAAGGTTCTGTGGGGTCATGGTGCCTCTGTCCTAAGTGCTCTCTTTCCCTGTAAAGCTTTTAAGAAGTTTTTCATTGAGCACAACCCAATCCTTGCAAGAAGTGCAGGTGAATGACGCCAACCCTTTTATCTTCTCCATCCCTCAGATTTTCCAGCCTTCACCTTAATGCTTTGCTGCTGTGACCTCTTCCTTCCCTTCCTGCTGCCAGTTGGCAACCTGCTATGAGGCTGGGTCTATTCTATATTCCTTTGCAATTCATGGTGAATGCTGTATGGGGGAATGGGGCTGAGTTTTTGGCTTTTCTCTGGTAAGAATGAGGCACTGTAGAGTTAAGTATTACTGCCCTCAGTCAGCCTGTTGGGGCCTTACATGTGGTCCTACCCATGGGCCCACCTGTGGTCCCCATGTCTGCTTCATGTCACCCCACATACAGAATTTCTGTGGCTGTCCCTTTGTATGGCAACAGGATGACAACTCCCTGGCAGCTGTGGCCTTGTCCTCTGTGCCAGGATGCAGAAGTTCCTTGAAGGTGAACTGGCAGGGCTTGCTGGGTTTAAGCGATGAATGGCTTTTCCTTTTGGGCTGGGCTCGTGTCCTGGCACTCTGGATATGTGTGAGGCCATTCATCTGGCCTGTTTGGACATCTGCCCTTGCATGAGCTGAGTTGTGTCCATTTCTGTTTGTTGCTGGTTCTGGGACATCAGGGTGACGACTCAAACGAAGAGGAGAAGGAGCACAAGTCTGATGAGGAGCAGCTGAGGGAGCTGGGAATGTTTAGGCTCAAAAAAAAGGAGACTGAGGAGACCTTAATATTCCCTACAGCCACCTGAAAGGAGGCTGTAGCCAAATGGGTGTCTGTCTCTTCTAGGTAACAAGATGAGAGAAAATGGCCTCAAGTTGCACTATGAGAAGTTTAGATTAGATACAAGGAAAAAATTCTTCACTGAAAAGGTGCTCAAGCATTGAAACAGATTGGCCAGGAATGTGGTGGAGTCACCTGGAGAAAAATGTGTATACGTGGCATTTGGGGACATCATTTAGTTGGTAGACTTGACAGTGTTAGGGTAATGGTTGGACTTGATGTTAGAGGGCTTTTCAATCCTAATGATTCTACGATTCTAACCAGTCCTCCAGGAAGACTAAGGGAAGAATGAGAACACCCACCCCAAGCTTTGAGCTAAAGAAATCACTTGTTTCCTCCAGGATGATGGGATGTGACTGGTGCTGGGTGCTGATCCAGCAGATCTGACTGTCCTGTGTGTCCTTGGCCCTGAGGAGGTCCATCAAGGCTCTGCCCACGGGTTATCCATGCTAATCTTCTTGTTTTGCTAAGAGAACTCCATGTCTAACACCAGCAGATGGATGAAAATCAAATGAGCCATACAATCCTCACCTGCTGATCTTGTGGCACGGTTGGCACAACCCTGAACTGGGAAACTGAGGATCTGGGTGACAGCTCCACTGCATCTGTAGTTGGAGGTTAGGTCAGAGGATTTGTGTGTCAGAATATCCTGTTGCTCTGAAAGGAGTTCAGAATTTTCTGAGTTGGCTCATGCAGAACTGTGGTAGTATTTAGTTACCAAAAAAGGGTTTTTCTCTGAGAACAGCAACACCACATTTTTATGGTGCAAAATCTGGCTAGCCCCCATGCTTTTGGATACTGTAAAGAACTAAATGGATAAACTTCTGTCTGGTGACATGGAAAGCATCCTTTCCACCCTCTTCCTCCCCTCCTTGCCGGGTGTTTTGCACCAAGGCTTGAACTTTAACACCCACAGCCTGGGGGAGGGCCAGTGCTGGGGTCTTCAGCACAGTGGCTGTCCAAGGCCCCTGTCCTTTGTCCAGGCTGAATAGTGCTCTGCAGAGCTGCTGAGCAGCAGTATGCAATCTGGAAACCCCTTTTCTTCTCCCCTCTTGGCTCAGGGATAAAGTCTTCCCCCGGTGATGATGCTTGGGGCGATGCAGAGCCCTCGATGGGGCTGTGGAGCCAGAGAGGGTCACCCACACTGTGTCCAAATCTCCTCATCTTCCCTTAACAGTGGGGCACAAAGAGCCACTTAGGCATTCCCAGGAGCAGAGAAGGACCCAAGCCAGGGCATGCTGAAAGGCACAAAGTAGGATTTATATCTTCAAAGAAATATTTCCCTCCTTTCTGAGCTCTTTTTTATCTTTTTCCGAGGGATTTATTCCTCCTCCTGCTCCCACCCAGGCATGCTTTGAGGCATAGAAGCACTTTTTGCCTCCCCACAGTGGCTTATCAATGGTGGGAGAGTGACTTCTTAGAAAGCTGTGGGCCACCCAGGGGCAGAGCCCGGGGCTGTGCCCACGTGCTGCACAGGGCTTAGCTGAGAACGACTGCACACATGCTGCTGGTGACACTGCATGACCACAAGCACTGTGAGAGCAAAACTTCTCCCTTCTCCTGTTGACCATGCTGAAGTGTGGGGAGCAGCATCTCACCCCAAACTGGTCATGTTGAGTCTCCGTTTGCAGGCTTGACCTGGGGAGGTATAACCTCAGCGATGCTCCTGATTCCTTCTTTGGGTGAGCAAAGTGACACCCAGACATGGACATCTGGCTGCTGCCATCTGGGACCAGCATCTGGCTGGGGGATGGAAGGTCTCTGTGCAATCACAGATGGAAAGTAGCTGTTCCTGATCCCTTTTGGGGCTAATTTCTGCTGCTGCTTTCCTGTATTGCCAGGGGGCAGGGTCCAGCTTTCCCAAAGGGCTCTGTACTTCTGGGGTGGGAACCCAAGACTGAGATAACCTGTGCTGTATAACCCAAGATAATGGGTTATATATGAGGTATAAGAACACTGATCAGGGTCAAAAACAGAGGAAAGACTCTGGTGAGGGGTCTGGCACCAACAGAGCCCAAGATACCTGTCCATCATGCTCATTTCTGCTGGAAAAGTACCCAAGAACACTTGGATCAGATTATGCCTGAGTCCAGCCAAAGACATGGCATTTGTAAAAAATCTTTCTCCACCTCTTCTTTTTTTTTTTTTTTTTTAAGCAACTATTCAGCTTTATTCACAACACTCATTTTGCTCCTAGCAGGCGAGAGGGAAAATCTATTGTAGCTCTTTGAGACCCTTTTACAAACATGATGATTTCCCCTTGCCTGTTTCCACGTGAAGCTGAAAGCATTTGTATAAAACCCATTGTAAATGCTCTGAGACTTGGCCAGTAATTTCCTGGGCACACATTTGTTAATGTAGCCTGCAAAGAGCTTTGAAAATGAAGAAAAACAGCTGTGATTTCAAATGACGGTGAGTATGATTAAACAAGGTTTCTGCAAGTGGTTGTGAATAATGAGCCATCCCTGGGGACTGGACACTGGGGACAAACATGCTCCAAACACAGAATTATAAAATGGTTTGGGTTGAAACTTAAGGTCATCTCATTCCAACCCCCCTGCCATGGATGGGGACACCTTCCACTAACCCAGTTGCTCAGGGCCCCATCCAACCTGGCCTTGGGCACTTCCAGGGATGGAGCAGCCACAACTTCTCTGAGAAATCAGTGCCTTACCACCCTAACAGTGAAGAATTTCTTCCTAATATCGAATCTAAACCTACCCTCTTTCAGTTTAAAGTCAGTAACTGCCCCAACTCTTTCAGCTTGTCTTCACAGGAGAGATGCTGCAGTCCTCTGATCATGCAAGACTCTTAAGAGAGGTACCCTGAAGAAATAAAGACTCTAAACAGTCCTGGGGGAGGGTTTTGAGAGAGGAAAAATGTGACTTGCCCAAAAATGTGTTTCAACTTTACAGCTTTATTTCCTATGGTGATCACTCTGGAATAAAGCCAGGGATTAAGGTGCCTTTTGTGTGCTAAATTCTCATGGCTGATGTCGGGTTTTGTTTCTAGGTGAATAGAACTCACCTTGGAGTGAGGCTTGCTTCGCCATGTAGAGGTATTTTTAGGAATTTGGGGCTGCAGCAGTGTTTCCAAACCCATATCATTCATTCTTAGCCATGGGGGCTCCTCAAGGGCTTCTCAAATTGACCCTACAAAATGGATTGGTTGCCTGAGAAGATCTTGCCTTAAAGCATGTACCCACAGCTGAGACACTTATGGCTGAGCAGGGCACACCACCCATTCCCAGCACAGCTCCTGCTGGATGTCCTCTGTGATGGAATAAGTCCCTGTGTAACAAATACAGCATTTTGGCAGTATTCGTTTGAAACGGGCTTGTTTGTTTTTGCCTGTTCAAAATGTGGTGGGATGTTCCAAAAGGTGGAACATGAACATGAAACCTTGGTGGAAATCTCTCCATGTCTTTGGAAACCACAGCCACTGCCTGTTAGAGGTGTACTAGAACAAATGGAATGGAGAAGCATTGTCCCTGCAGTCCCAGGAGCTGTAATTCCTTGTTAACCCCTTCTACATCTTCATCTGCTGGTTGTTTCCCATGTTAATCCCTGTTGTTTCTTTCTGCTAATGGCTGTGCTCTTCCACCTCAGGAGCCAACAGATAAGCAATACACAAGACATGCGCTGCACCTGTTTGTCCCAGGCTGTGCCACCCCCTGAGATCTTACAGCAGGGCTTACCAAGAAACTGCTGAAGGTTGTAATGATAAATTATAATTATCACCTCCCAGGGAGAGGATATAGATTATATTCTTTATCATAGAGAGGTTACAACTATCTTTGTTTTATTTGATATTTTTTTCATTTCCTGGGTTAGGCTTCATTAATTTCCTGAAAAGAAACTGAAGGCAGATGACAGTCAGATAAAAGGGATCCTAGACTGTGATCAAGACTGGGCAGACTGTAGGGTAGAAATGCAGGTTTAAGGGATGCTCTTTGTGTTGACCTTTCCTGTCTAGTGGCAAAATCTGTATGCAGCTCATGGTGATAGTGATCAACCAACAGCTTTCCAGGAGGTTTTATTCCTTTGATTCTCTTTGTGTGATGCTGTGAAAGAATCCCAGGAGAAAGGCCAGGAAGTGATGCCCTGAAGAGTGGTGCCAGGAATCTCCAGGCTAAGGAGCTGCAGATGCTGGAGAGGCTCAGCTCAGGTTCAAGGAATATCTTAGTCCTGGCATGGGGTTCACTTGCTCTCCAGACCCCTTGGAAACAGTGGAATGGGCAGAGGGGACATCAATCCTTTTTGCTGTCTTTCTACAACATCAAGATTCTTAGGAGAAGCTCGCCATGCTCAGGGGCTGAGAAATGATCATCTCCATATCCCTCATATGACTCCTGTTGCCCATGTAATTTTTTTCCCTCAACTCTCTTCTTGCAGCAAACTGGGAAATGTATTTGTAAGATCTGGAAAAAGCCTGCAACCACAGAATCATGGAATCAAAACAGGTCAGGCTGGAAGGAACCCCAGTGGGTCATCTGGTCCAATCTCATGGCTCAAGCAGTGTCACCCTAGAGCCCATTGCACAGGCTGGGGTGGTTCTTGAGTATCTCCCATGGGAGACTCCACAACCTCTCTGGGCAACCTGTTCCAGTGCTTGGCCACCCGCACAGTAAAGAAGTTCTTCCTCATGTTTAGGGTGGAGCTTTCTGCACACCAGTTTCTTGTCCTTGTGGTCGGCACCACCGAGAAGAGCCTGCCTCCATCCTCGTCTGCCTCCCCGCAGGCACTCAGAGGTGCGGTCCCCTCTTGGTCGTCTCATCTCGAGGCGTTTGTGGCGACTGACTCTGCTGCCAGGGCTGGGGCGCCTCAGCGCCCTCCCTGCGCTGGGAGAACCTCTCTCTTCCTGGGAGAACCGCTGGGACATCAGCTGGGACATCCTGTGGGACATCAGCTGGGGCATCCTCTGGGACATCAGCTGGGGCATCCGCTGGGACATCAGCTGGGGCATCTGCTGCACGTGTGAATAGCTGCCCGCGCCAGCCGCTGCCTGCGAGAGCCCAGCCGCGCTCCATCCGCGCTCCAGCCCCGCGCCGCTCGCCGCTGTCCGCCCCCCGCTCGCGCGGCCCGGGCCGGTTTGAAACCGCCGCGGAGCTCCCGGCTCCGCCCGCTCCTGGCCCGCTCCTGGCCCGCTCCTGGCCCGCTCCTGGCCCGCTCCTGGCCCGCTCCTGGCCCGCTTCTGGCCCGCTCCTGGCCGCTCCTGGCCCGCTTCTGGCCCGCTCCTGCTCGCTCCTGGCCCGCTCCTGCTCGCTCCTGGCCCGCTCCTGCCCGCTCTTCACCCGCTCCTGCCCGCTCTTCACCCGCTCCTGCCCGCTCTTGCCCGCTCCTGCCCGCTCCTGCCCGCTCCTCACCCGCTCCTGCCCGCTCCTGCCCGCTCCTCACCCGCTCCTGCCCGCTCCTGCCCGCTCCTCACCCGCTCCTGCCCGCTCCTCACCCGCTCTTGCCCGCTCCTGCCCGCTCCTCACCCGCTCCTGCCCGCTCCTGCCCGCTCCTCACCCGCTCCTGCCCGCTCCTGCCCGCTCCTGGCCCGCTCCTGCCCGCTCCTGCCCGCTCCTCACCCGCTCCTGCCCGCTCCTGCCCGCTCCTGCCCCGCTCCTGCCCGCTCCTGCCCGCTCCTGGCCCGCTCCTGGCCCGCTCCTGCCCGCTCCTGCCCGCTCCTCACCCGCTCCTGCCCGCTCCTGCCCGCTCCTGGCCCGCTCCTGCCCGCTCCTGCCCGCTCCTCACCCGCTCTTCACCCGCTCTTCACCCGCTCCTCACCCGCTCCTGCCCGCTCCTGCCCGCTCCGCCGTGAGCTGCCCGGTGCTGCGGGGGCTCCGCTGCCGCTGCTGTCGCTCGGGTGTTTCCCCTTGGACGGCCTGACCTGACCCTCAGCCCCGGGCTGCCGCCTCGCCGAGCGCGCCTTACACCCCCCTGCGTTGTTAGGTACGGTGTGAGAGATAGCTCGGTGCAGGGGAAAGAAATGCTCAAGAGGCCCCCAGGGAAAAAGCTATAGGGCAATGCTAGATTTGGCTTGCCATCCTTTTGCCCCTTGGAAGATGAATGCTCCAGCCTCCGCACCCCAAAAAACACAGGTTTTTAATCCTTGCTTATGGACTGGCTTCTCAAGCAGGTTCCTCTTTTCAGTGCTTTCGGCGTTCAGGCTGTGTGGCTGAATATGTTTCCTGATTTTTCTCTCCTTCTCTTTCCTCTCTCATCCCCCCAGGCTATTTCCCATGCTTTTTCTCGCTCTCTGCCAAGCAGTGGGAAAGCAGCAGCCCTGTCTGACTGCCTGCGATTATGGGGACTCTTATCTATGAGCAAAGTCTCTGCTATGGAAAAACCTCAAGTCCCGGGGGTTTATGGAGCAGAGAAACATATGTTATTGCTTTCATGCCTCACTTGTTCAGAGTCCTAAACTCTGACATCCTACTGATGTGTGTTTACCTGCTTGCTTTCCCAGTGAAAGGATGCAAGTTTGCTGTTTCCCTTCTCCATCCATTTAACTTTGTCTGGTAAAGATGGGCAGGCATTGCAGACAGCCTCTGAATTTTAAGAGAGCTGTGCTTCCAATCTGGATGCAAGGACTGTGAAGCCTCTTGCTAAGTCCTGCCAAGGACTGAACTGGTTTTTTGGCTTCTGCATCTGTCATTTGTTTCGGTGTTGTTTGCCCCTTAGGTGGTTGTTGGGCCCAGTTACTGGGATATTATCTTTCTTAGGATCAGCTGCTTGTGAATTCAAATGTATCAGTGTTTGATGTGGTCTGAGGCACTGCAGATTCAGCCAGACCTTGGGAGTTATAATGTTTTTACAGCTTCTAATTGCTTGTCCCAGTTGTGGCAGCCGTGACAGCTGGTAATTGCTTGCCAGGGATGAAATCACAAAAGATGAAACTGTGGGACAGAGGGTCCTGGAGAACCTGACGGATGGCTGAGGGGTAAAGCGGGAGCTTGTGTTAAATGGAAGACAATTACTTGAGAACATGGAGATGAACCTGAGGGCAGAAACCGGGGAAAATACGTGGAGCTAAAAGGGGAGGGTGATGCCTGTTTGGAAGGACACATACAAAGAGAACAATGGAGTGCCTGGACATATGAGTACATTTTAACTGAGAAGCACCCTTCTGACTCTCCTTGTGTCTTTATTTTCTTCATTCTCACACGGGACCTGGCACATCTAAGAGGGATTTCTCCTGGACTTGTCCTAGGAGGTACCACTGGACCGTTTGCTGATAGCAGCAACAGCACAGTGTAAATGCATTGCAATACATGAACCTTGCAGAGCTGAAAAGGGAGATGGGCTCTTCTCAAGAATCACTGCCTTAAGAGTGAAGCAGCCTCAAATTTGGTGAGCTGTCCTTGGTCTTCCCTCTCCCTGTCAATTTTTTCCTTTGCATCTCCATGCAAGCACCACCTTTTGTCTAGTGCCTTGAACATGCCTTGTGCTTCATTCCTCAGCAGGGACCCTGCAGTCCCTGAAGCTGTGGGGCAGAGCTGCTCAAAGGCTCCCATTTGCTAGGTGAGCCCTGCATGCCCAGAGGCAGCAGAAGCCTTGGATCAAATCATGGTCTGGGGATTGACAGGATGGTTTCTGCTTTGGACAAGAGCTCACCGATATTTCTTCCTAAAATCTAATCTCAACCTACCTCCTTTCAGTCTGAAGCCATTCTCTCGTCCGCTGTTACTCCATGCCCTTGTCAAACGTCCCTCTCCAGCTCAGTAGTAACCTTCCAGTAACCTATTGCATCTTCCAGCACCCTTTAGGTACTGGAAGGTGCAATAGGGGCTTCCTTTATTTCTCTATTTACTTGAGTGGAGATATGCTAGAGAACATCTGTCCTTGACAAGATAGAACTTCAGTCTGAGTTTATTGCCTTTGTAGGATTCTTTTGCCATTTGCAGGCTTCAAAGGAGCAGTTGAGTCAGATAGCTCTGTCTTTTGGGGGCTGGAAGAGGAAGGAAAAGGTCTCTGGGAAGAAAAAAGAGAGAGGATAGGAAAAGAGAGTCAGATGGATGCCAGCAGAAGCTAGAGCCCAAGGCAGGGGACAAATTATGTTTTTTGAGTCTCTTGATACTGAAAAGTGTTATTGCCATAGTGATACTTCTCAGAATACAGGGCCAACGGGGATTCAGGGGATGCCAGAGAGAAAGGCGTTTTGCTCTTCTTTCATCAGGCCAGCCCGATGTTCTTGGGAGAACCAGAGGCTGGTGCAGGGGGTTGTGAACAGCAGGTTGTGTTTGTCTCTCCCTCATTCCCCAGCCTCCTCTGCAATGAAGTGTCCCTTTCCCAATAACCCATGGGCTTGGAAAGGTGACTTGATTGGAAAGGCTAAGGCAAGAGGTCATGAAATTCTTAATTACAGTGGTATCATAAGTACTCTGATGTATAGATGAAGCTCTGATATTGCCCAGAGAAGTTTTGGATGCCACATCCCTGGACATGTTCAAGGCACTCTGAGCAACCTGGTCTAGTGGAATGTTCTTTAGGATTCCTTCCAATCCAAACAATTCTATCGTTGTGTGATGAGGCTGAAAACACCTTTCCCTTTCTGCTGGGGGTGAGCCCAGGGTGAATTACTTAAGCATTCAGAAGCTCAAGACCAGATGATGTTTGATACATGAGAGAAACTGGATGCTGCAGGTATCGAGTAGCCTGTGCTGTGGGTGAACAGGTGTAACCTACTGTGTGTCAAAACCCATGGGAAATGCCACAGAAATCCCAAATAGCAGGTGACTATGCACTCCATACAAGGATACACTGGAAGGATACAAGGAAGAGGAAACACAAACTACAAGGAAAGACTAGAAAAGCTGGGATACTTGAGGCCAGAGAACGTTTAAGGGGAGACATCTATATGTGAATACATGTGATACTTAACAGAGGAAGAGTTTAAGCTGTTCACTACAGCTACAATAAACAAGGCATGAAGTAATGTCCTTAAATGTAATACAGGGGATAAGACACTCGGGGAAAAAACCCAATTTGTAATTATAAGGTGAGTTAGGACTTGTTCAGCCTGTCTTAAGAGATGGTGGGATCTCCATCACTAACAATTTCATGAGGGGTAAACTAATACCTAGGTTTAACACCTGGCATGCTGCTGTAGCCAGACAGATTATGTGGGCAGGGTTTCAGGATATCCATAATCTGTTTTCCTGTCAAATCCTGTGTGCTCATAGACAAATATTGATGTGTGAGCCTTGTGCCCACACCTGGGAGTGGGAGTAACAAACCTCATGCCCTTGGACAGCAAAACTGTTGGGTTTGGTCCAGTGTCCTGAATTCCTATTGCTGGAGGAGAAGGACTGAGAAAGAATGGACCCTGTGTTTTGGTGATACAGGAAGTCATATTTTAGGGATCCTTGTAAGAGGTAACAAATATTGCAATCTCATGGCATGTGACAAACCTTCTGGTAAGAGCTCTGAAGGTTCAAACATATTCAGAATCCATGGCTGTTGTAACTTGGTAATTGCTGGGTTTATGCCAGGTGTACTTTAGGCCAGTTGATGAAACCAGCCAGATCAGCTGTCATCTGCACCACATCTCCCCAGCTGTGCTCTGGGAATTCTAGAGCAGGATCACCATCTTGCCACATGAGATTGGCATCAATTTTTTACTAAGTGTGTCTTGATGGTGCCAGGATCTGGTACTGCTGAGCTTCTAGGGATGGCTTGACCCCACCGCATCCAAGCGTGTGTGATTCCCTATGACTGTCCTGGATGGACAGACACATCTGTCTCAGAAAGGCATTCAGGGCATGGCATTCTTAGCACTGCATAGTTACTACTGGTCCAAAGTGAACCCCTCTTTTTGTTTCCTTTCCATCTGCTTTCTTGCACTCCAGGTGCCAATAGGCTGGGGCATTTGGAAGGGGTAGGAGAGGAGTGTCTTCTCTGTTTGACCTTGTGTCTCATGTCTCTGATTTATTTGTGCTTTCTGCAGACTGGTCATTTATTCGGATGTGTCAGTCTGCAAGGATTTATGCAGTGATTTCTCCAAAGTCACACTGGGATCTGAGTTATTTCCAAACACAAATCCTTTATATGTGTGCTTCATCCATGTGTATATTTCAGTAAACTGTTTATTGTTCCTCTTAAATTATTTCCCTTAAATCATGGAAATCTTGAGTCCTTAGCTGGGATTTTACAGCAGGTATTCCAGGATTTGAACATGGTTGATGTGGATTCAAGGATGTGATGGCACTTCTAATGCGACAGAAAAACATTTCTGACTAACTCAACTCCAAAGAAGAGCTGTATAATGGGGCTTCTTTACATGCCCACACAAAACTGGTTCTCCTATATCTTTCCTTGAAGTCTTGGTAGTGCCCTGCTGGGTGAACCACTCTTCAGCTAGCACTAGTCCCTGTGCTATTTGCTTCACTGTAACTACACTGGTTGCCATTTACCACCAAGTACTTTGTTTTTAATTGTGATTATGAATAGATCTCCCACATGTACATCTTTGCAGCTGGTCTTTCTACACTTGAAAATCTGTTCCAAGTAAAGTTGTTTCAGCCAGGTAATAATTATTTCTTAAGGGATCAGTCTCTGCAGTGCTGTTGTTTTGCCAGAAAAAGAGAGCTGTGTACCTGTGGAGGAGGTTTAGTGCCTTTTCTACATGAGCTAGTTAAACTGACAGCATGTTTCAAACAGGTCACAGCGATGCTGAATAATTCCTATAGCTAATCCTAGATTCAAGTTCGTATGACATAATTTGAAATGTGCTTAAGTTAATGAATTAATTTCCCAGAACTCCCTGTTATAGCCAAAAGGAGGCAGAGGTGATCTGCCTCTTTTTGGCTATGGAGGTGATCATCAAAGGTGATTCAGAGTGCCTAAGTTACAACCAGGAGCACCACTGACTGCTAAGAGGATTTGCAGTGACCATCCTTCTCAGCTGGCCGTCTCACTTTGGTATATAAAATTAGGTGGGATGTCCACAGTATCACTTTCTTCTGGTCTCAGCATCTTTCTCTCCTTTTTCGAATATGGAAAGCTTACTCAACAGTCTCCCTGTAAAACGTGTGTACTTGTTTCAGGAGGAAGATGAGATAAAGCCACTCAGATGGAGGCCAGTCCCACCAGCCTCAAGAGGCTCAAGTTTGGGAAGCTGAAGGTGGTCCGCCGGCGCCTGCTGCAGAGGTACGAGCACCAGCCCTTCATCTCCTGCCTGGCTGGATTCTACAGCTGCCGGTGGAAGCGGTACCAGCGCGAAAGGACCGAGCCTGGGAAATGCTGCTGCAGCATGGTAAAGGAGCTCAAAATCAGCACTTGGATTTCTGTGCTGGGGCAGGGCAGTCTAAGCACACAAGGGGTCGATGTCGTGAAATCCCAGCCCAATATCATTTGGAGCCCACTGGGATCTGTTAGGCTGTTAGCTTTTGCTCTAAATGCTTGATGAATTGCTGCTTCTGTGGCAGGCTCAATTTGTCTCTGGACTTTGCACCAAGCTCTCCTGGCCAGTGAAATATCTCAAAGCCATAGAATCAAATGAAAGAAGTAACATTAAAGTTGGGTGGGCACTAAGAATTGCAAAGAATGTTGCTCTACAGTGCAATTTCCTCTCATGTGAGGCGGTTAAAATCCTGTTCATTTGGGAAGTCATGAGTTTTCCCTGAGAACAAGTAGTGCAGAGTATGCTTTTGAAGAATTTTCCTGGTTACAAGGGACAGGATGGGAATTCCTCTCCATATTTACTGCAGTTAGAATTCCAACACCAAGCTACATATTTTTAGGGACAGCCTAAAAGTACCTGCCATTTGTTTTGATTGCTCTGGGCTGGCCATAGCTCTGACTGCTTGTCCTTCCTCTCCCTCTCCAGCGGGAATGCATGTTTTTCCCATTGCTCGTTGCAGCTTTCTGCTTTTCTCTGGTCTTTCTGTACACGTGGGGTGAAGGTAAAAATGACTACAATGGCTTTGACTGGTAAGTGATGTCCTTTACTCCTCACACCCCTTCAGCAGGTCACTAGGATGACTGGGAAAGGATGAATACCCTCCAGAGCAGCTGTGAGGCAACAGGGAACTTGAGTCATGAAGCAAAAATTTGGCACCTTAAACTCTTGGTTACAGCATCCAAATTGAATGTCCAGTGACTCTGGTGGTGCTGAGACTCTGCCTTTTCTTGGGTACAATTTTTAGATGTAAGTGTGACTTTAGGAGAAAGGGGAGGATCATTGTCACAAAAATTGTGAATGGAAGGGACTAAATAACGTTTTCTACCCTGAGTCATTCTTTTTCCCCCCTCCCTTTCTCCCCCATTCCACATGAAGAAGTGTAGTGGCTGGAATCAGAGGCATTGCACTATCTCAGTAGTGCAAAATTTCATGTTCCCAGATTCAAAAGTAAGAAATAACCATCAGGGATTTATGCACACCTTTTCCTTCTGTAGTATGTAGGCAACATGTATGCAGATTTGCCCCCTGAAATTAAATTAAAGCTGTTCAAATATTATGGGAAGGAAAGGTATAATAATGTGGTTCAGTCTGACGGTTAATGCAATCAGGGATTTTGGGAGGGAAGCTCTTCATCACTTTTGCTTGTAACAGTGTGGGCTATTCCCGTGCCTTTCTTCGTTTTACTGCTTAGAAAATTTCAGAATTTCAAGGAACTGGGCTGTTGGTCCTCTCTAGTCCATGTACTAACCAAAAACATTCTTAAAGTCTTTTATTGGTTTATTTTTAGGTATAACTATGGGAACCTGGGCTTCTGGTTTCTTTGGTCTCTTGTTATCCTGATTGTGGCCGCAGTCTTTTTCACATACATCTCACTTTTGCTGGTAAGTAATGCCCCTTGTAAGCTGACCTTGATTTGTTGTCCTGAAAGGTAAACACAGGGGTGGCTTTAATGTGTCAGACCAAAGCTCAGTGTAGTCTTCCATATGATCCTTAGACAGTGAAGTCTGGAGATGATCTGGAACACAATGAGTGTTTACAGTACTTTCTCCCTATATCCACCTGCCAATGACCAGTTTCAGCTCAGGGGTCTCTGAGCCAGATGTCATTTCTGTGATTTCTCTCAATGATTTCCCTTTGATAAATGTGTACAATTTCTCCTCCAGCCCAAGGAAAGCTGACCCAGCAGTGGCTAGATTTAGAGGAAACTAAACATTGTTGCTTTGGCAGCAGGGAAATATGAGGCTCTGAGTCATGTGATACATCATCACAGCTGAGTTATTCTTCTAATCCTGGATAAAAAGTTTAACTAGGGGAAGGAGAACAGAACTTTATCACTCGAAACTCTCCTTTGCTGGAGGATTTTCTCCAGGTAGAGGCTATAGATGAGGTCACAAAATGCTGCTCAAGTTTATGCTGAAAGAGATTCCTGAAGTCTTCTCTTTTCCAAATCCTGTGGAATTCTCTAACAGGATGTCTGTTTTAGTTAGGGAAACATACCAACTCCAAAATTTCCCCCAAATTTCTACTTACTCATCCTTTTTCCTCCGTTTTTTCCCTCATAAGAAAGCTCTCAAATACAGACTTGCACCTGTTTTTCCACCTTCATCCAGAACTACAGGCCAAGAATTCACTTTGACTCCAGGCACTGGAGTCTACATCAGTCCCATGCCTGCTCTGACTTTCATTTGGAAATGCCAGGTGCTGAAGGCGAGGTTGTGGCTTTGTCTCACCTCTGTGACCAAGACAACCAGCTTTTATCATCCATTCCTGCTGTTCTTACCCGTTCCCTGATGTGTCATCATGCAGTCAGTCTGTAAATCTCTCATGACAGGGAACCTCTCTTGGCTTTGTCCATTCCGTACCTAACGCAATTGGTTTCTGGGGTCCTTTTTTCCTGATGAAGTACAAATAAATAGTACCTTTATTCTAGTGCTAGCAATAAAAGCACCAAAGTGATAAATTGGACAGGTGCTTGTTCATGCCCGCAGCGATCAAGAGCATCATAAGAGATGTGGACTGAGTGAGCTCTGAAAGGGACAAACAGTGATACCTAATTACAAGGATTTTGTAACACCATGGTGGCTCCAGGGCTCATGGACTATTATTCAGCAAAGCCTACCTGGCTTTCCTAGGGGCCATGGAGTAGTGTGGGTAGTTTGGTGGTTATGATACTACTTGGGGCAACTCAGAGCTTTGCCAGAGATGTCTGTATGACATGGACACATCTGAGATGGTGCTTCAGGCTGTGGGTCTGGAGTCAACCTTTAGGATCAGACTAACTCACCATAGCCCGTGCTAGAAACCAGCTTTACAGGATTTCCTGGGCTTGAGGAGCCTGAAGACCCCTGGGGCTGATGTGTCAGCTCAGTAACGCTCTGTCTGGATCCAAATGTCAGCCAGTGGACTTTCTTAGGAGCATTTTCAGGTTTTTTGTCACCATGAATGTGATGACTGCAAGCTATCAGGGCAGGTGATGGGCACAGTAAAGCCAGAAAGGAAGGTGAAAGATATGAGGTGAAATTGGTGTCCTACACGGTTTAGTTCAGTCCTGGTCTCACTCTTTATTTTGTAGCTACGTCTTCCTCTTCTTCTCAAGCCTCTTAGTTCTGTCTAATGAGGCTAACAGCATTTGCCTTCCTCAGATGGGTGACCATGGATAAACCTGAAAGGATGCCAGTAATCTGGATGGTATCAGACAACAGGAGAAACACTTCAGAGGTTCCTCTGCTCTGGGAACAGCCCTTGAAGTGAAGGTCCATTTGCTTCTTGCTTTTATGAAGCTGTTAAGTGACTCAACCAAAGCTGTTGGTTTGTTGGTATTTCCGAGGACACTTGTCCTGCTTGATTGCATCACCATGCCATCATGTCCTTTGCAGCAAGACTGCTGCCTGCATGCATGCTGAACAGTGGCTGCTGGGGACATGAGGCTGCTGCTTAAATGTTATTTGGTCTTGAGGGAAAGGGGAGCAAGGAAAGCTAGCACTGCCACCACTTACGCTCCTGCTATCTCAAAACATGAAGGGCATTGTAAAAACCATGGCTAGGAAAAGCTCATCCTAGCAGGGCTCTTTCAGAGAAGGACTCTACCAGGAATCCACCTCTCCACCCCTGTTTGGAGAGCTTCCTTTTCACTGAAGGCCTTGATGGACCACCCAACAAAACACTGGGAGCCTCACAGGCTGGTAAGAGTAACTCAGCCCTTCCACATCTAAATAAGTCGTTCAGTGTGGATACTATACAATGGTGGGTTGTTCTAATACATTTCAGACAACTAATGGCCAGATAGGTTTCTTCCATGATGAATTACATCTCAAGTTCTGGTTGAACAGTGTTGGGTGGAGAGTACCTTCACCTCAGTGACGTTTTCTGGGGGTATTGTACATGAACAGCACATCACTTCAGAAAACTGAACATCCTGATGCACTTGTTGGAGAAGAAAGATTTAATATCAACCACTGGCTGGTCTGGCTTTGCTTGTGAGCACCACATCCTCTTTCTTAATGATGGCACACTGCTGGAACCTGCAAGCCTGCTTCCATGACCTTATTGTGACTGACTGAAGCATACAGACTTCTGCCCACCAGCCACAAGTGGCTGAAGAAAATGCTGCACAAGAAAGCATTAGCTGTTTGGATAAAGATGCTCTCCATCCACATGGATCATTGTCATCTTTTTCACACAATCAATTTCAATTAATTAAATTGTTCAGTCACTCTCCAAAACAATTTTCTCATCCCCATTAGGGCTAAAAGGCTAAACTGAGGGGTCTAATTACAGAACTTTATGCTCAGTGGAGAAGAAAAATCTTGTCTTGTTTAGTCTTTCAAACTTCAACAAATAACATTTGCCTCTCTGCAGTTCAACCATGTTTTTCCTAAGGGTTGTGAGGAGGTGACTTGTCACTGTACAAAGGAAAGAGATTCAGATGCATTGTGGCCTCTTCATTCTTAGATGGAGAGGACTCAAAATAGTACGTTGACACTGAAATCCAAAATGTGACCTCAAAATTCCATCCCTAAGAGATTGGGGTACTGGACAAGTTGTGAGGGGCTTTTTTTGCCATAAAGAGAACGAATATGAGGACCTGAATACAGCTGCTGTGAGTATCTAAGTAAGCAGATGTTTCAGGTGAGCTGAGTGTCCAAGTGCCTACCTGCATGTCCTTGTAGAGTAGGTTCAGAGCCTGCCCACACCTCACCAGAAGTATTGAGATGATTATAACATTGTTCTCATGCTGAAGTAGAGTGGGGTTAAGCATCTGCTGTCCACCCTTTACAGCATAACCTCGTGGTCAATGGAGCCATTCAGAAAAAGGGAGACAGAGATTAAATTCTCAATGCAGTGAATCCATTTCTTGTGCCAGTAGGAAGCATCCCTTAATCACCACTTTGCAGGTAGATGGTGGAGGGGAGACACTTTCACACCTCATTTTGAAGAAGACAAGAATGCAAGAGCTGGAGGCTGTAAGATTCTGGAAGATGATGGGATTGGCAAAAGGGACCTTGACTCTAACCTTGGCAGTATTAGTCAGAAAAATACTGGTCACCTAAGCCCTCATACATGCCTCTGTACTTACATTAGACGATCTCGGAAAGTGTGTGGAAGCAATTTGGAGTAGACAGACCAGTGAGAGGACATGAGGGAATATCATTAAACTGTATCAGTGGAGATTTAGGTTAAAAATTAGGAGAAGGTTTTTCACCCAGAGGGTTGTTGGGCACTGGAACAGGCTCCTCAGGGAGATAGTCACAGGACCAAGTCTGAGTGCCCTGAGTTCAAGAAGTATTTGGACTACGCTCTCAGGAACATGGTGTGATTCCTGGTATGATTTTGTGCAGGGCCAGAAGATGGACTTTGATGATCCTTGTGGGTCCCTTCTGGCTCAGAATGTTCTAAATGTTCGGCTTTACTGTACACAAGGACAGGGTCTTTGTGTAACATCACTTGCAGCAAAGGAGCAGAGTGGCTTTTTGCTCTCATTTTTTCACCCTGAAATAGCTTATTTAAATGGGGCTGATTTAAGGTCTTTAGCAGTATTTTAGTTCTCTCTCAAGTGCTCCCATGTTACCCATAATGTACTGGGTACATTTATTCCATTAAAGAAAGCCAACATGTCAAGAAGCACTTGTATTCACTGCTGAGTTTATCATAGAATTTTAAAATGTTTTGTGTTGGAAGGGACCTTCAAGGTTATCTAATTCCCACCCCTCTATCATGGAGAGGAACATCTACCACTAGACCATGTTGCTCAAAGCCCTGTCCTACCTGGCCTTATATCTTTCTTCAAATCAGCATGATCCTGGAAAGAGAGTGTGCTTGTAGATGGATAGGAAACAACTTGCAGTTGAGTTTCAGGAGAGAAGACCCTTTTTCCCCCAAATCTATACATCTTGTTTTCATGCAATCCCACTATCCAACAGTCTGGAGGGACTTGCATCATAAACGATCCTCCTCAGTGGAGCACTGACATCTACTAACAGATGCTTTTCTCTAAGTCCTAATACCCTGGTGATACTGGTCCCAAAATGATCCTTTGCAGTGATTGGGAAGTTTCCCCAGGCATTTAGACTCCTGAGCATAGACCTATGCATTTTCACAGCAGCAAAGTGCTTCTCTGGGTGAAATTCATCTCCAGACTTACTGGTATGATATTTAGGTATGGAACTCTGTGAAGAAGCTCTGTTTGAGAGCTGTGGACTGACTCCCCTAATTCTTGGCTTGTTGCTGTTCAAGGCATCTCAGGTTTGTCCTCTGTCCTAGCTGGGGTTTGTAGCATGCGTCACAAGAACCCTCCCCAGGGGCTCCAACTTGCCATCAGGTGGAAGGGATGTGCCAACCACCAAAAACTGGAGTAATTTAATCCCCAAGACGCTTTTCTCTGAGACAGGTCTGAGATGTGCCTGTCTCTTACATTCTTGTGGTTAATGTGGGAAAAAATTGCCTATTTGCAGTCTGCTCTCTACTTTTGTGCTGCTCTGGGGCATTTTTTACTCCCTGACTTCTCTCCCATGGTTGGTGTGCCTCTAATCACAATAAATGACTAGAAAATAGTCAAGGTTGGTGCTGTATTGGTTTATACAATAATAATTGACCCTGGCCATCATTCTTTCAGAGTCTCTCCTCACAAAAAGTCATTGTGAGTACCCCAAAGTGCCCAATTATCTGTTACTGAGAAAATTGTCTTTGATCCTGAAGGGCAGTCTTGATATGTGTTTGGCCATTTCAGAAGCATTTTTACTGTAGCACTTAACTTTTCTCTCCATACACCTGTCCTGCAAACACTGACATTGAGCAGGAAGACCTCTAGTGTAAAGTAACTTCCCAATGCAAAAATAATTCCAGAAGTCCCTCACTTCTGGCACATGTCACCACCTTCCACCAGGATAAATACAATCTCCTCTTGATTTCCCAGGTCCTTGCGATGTGTTTGCTTGCAGAAGGTCAGCAGCTGTACCTGCACTGGAGCCACAAGGTGGGGAGAGTCAGGGCTTTCTGGTAACTCTAATCTATGCTTTTAATTGAGTCTGTGGTGATTCTTTGCACAGAAAACTTCTTAGACTTATGGGAGAGAAGGAAGAGAGGGAAGAGGTTAATCTCACAAGATTGAGATACCCATGAAAATAATATCTCCACCTGAGCTGATCACTCAAACTCCTTTTGCACTCAGTGGAGGGAAATGAATCCTCTGAGGATGCAATTCATCCAGCTGGTCACAGGTCTCTAAATTAAGATGAGATGAATCACACTCAAAGAACCCTTTTTCCAGAACCACTGACTCCAAAAGGTGCCTGCAGTGACTCATTCAGGTGAAGATGCCTATATTTGGCACATCTACATATGGTAACATGAAGTCAAAAGCAAAGTTTTCATGCGAAGCACTGCATGATTTTCTGGATCAGGCCCCAGTAACAGTGAAAAAAGTGTCTGCTCTCTCTGCAGAAGGAAAAGGTGGCTTTCCCAAATGGTGCTTTATACCTTTTGGTCTTTGGATAGTTCCCTGGGAGTGTTCAAGGCCAGGCTGGATGTGGCCCTGAGAAATCTGATCTAGTGTATGGCATCCCTGCCCATGGCAGGGGGGCTGGAACTAGATAATTCAAAGTTCCTTTCAACCCAAACTGTTCTATAGTTTTTAATTCTAATCTAGGGTTTGGGAAATGCCTTTTGGAGTTTTGAGGACACAGAAACAAATTATCAGGGACTTGTTGCTGTAAAATTATGGGTTAGAATCATCATCTTTAAGTAATTTTTGAGGGCATGTGAGGCATTTAAAAATGCTTCTCTATCCATGCCATTTAGGGTAGGATGCAATGTAATTGCAAACGCTGCAGTGGGAGGGAATGGCTGAACATGCAGGTGCTTGATCCTGTTTTTATTATTTAAATAATGGAAACTGAATGATCTTTACTATTGAAAAATGGGCTCCAGAAGAACCAGAAAGTTCTAGAACAATTTGTAAAAACCAAACCAAACCAAAAATGGAAAAAAAGAATAATAATTAAAAAGAGGCATTCTTGGGTTCAAGGGCTTAGGGATAGATTATTAAGGTATTGATCTGTAGAAGACTCCCTGAAGAATGGTTAGGGCCTTGGTGCAATTGCCTTTAGTTGTCAGCAGAAAGAATATATACCAAGAAGTATCTGCCATTATCACCGTGCTGGTACCAAACTGAACAAGAAGCTGAAAAATTGACTGAAACACTGCCTCACCTTTTTGGTTAAAAAGTGAACTGTCATCTCTTAACTATGGGAAGGTTTGTTATTGCTGAAGCCTGTTACAATGCAGCTCATAGAACAAGGAAGTTGTGTTGTTGTCACTTTTGGGTGGAATTTGTCACTTCTGATTTTAGAAGTGATGAATTCCATCTGCATGTTAGGGCTTTAATGTAAACTGATCACCTAGGCTCCATCTATATCAATAGAGAGAGAGGCATACATTCCATCGTAATGTAAGCAGGAATGGATCACCTCTGAAATTCCTCTTTCTCCATTGATTACAGAGAGAAACCTGAGAGCTGACTTAGTTGGGTACTCAACTTCTGAAATCAGTCTGCTATACTGATAACATTGTGGATTTGGTTTTAGTCCCATTGGATCTCTCTGTCTCTGAACTGGCACAGTCAATCTCATGCATCCAAAACAATTTTTCAAGCTGCTTAAATTATCTGAGACTGAGATGGATGGCATACCCTATGCAGAAATGCTGAGGCTGATTTATGTCTTCTTTGTGTCCCCAGATTGGTACTTTTCTCGTCCTGGGCTTCTCTATCTCATCCCTCTTTGCATTATCTATACTCTGGCGAGATCACCGCAAAACTGTCCGCCTGTCATTCCAGGTAAGAGGGGTTAGGAGGTCTGTTTGAAAGAGAAATTTGTTTATAGAAGTATTTTGTTACAATTGGCAGAAGATATTCAGTATGGTAGATGGTTTTTATATCATCTTTGATAGCAGGGTATGTTCTGAATAAACTTTCATTATAACTTAACATTTCCTGTTGGGGGAAAGGAAGCCAATGCCTGAGGTTGAGTTTCAAACTGTGTGATATAATACATCTCAATTTGGAAAGATATAGAAAGTTACAGCCCTTTTTTTTTTGTTCCTTCCCCAAAAATGCAGGTGTACTGGTAAATTTCATCTGTCCAGGGCAGGCAAATCAGGCCCCTTAGGCTGGTAGGTTTGCTAGAGCAAGAACTTTCTCCCTCATCCCAATCTGCTGGTACAGCACAGTTTCAGTCTTTTGTGACTCAGAAGAGCTTAATCTCCTGAGGACACAAGTGCACTGGGTTTTTGGGGAGCAGCTGGAGAACAATGGTGTCAGGTGGGACAAAATGCTGGATGTAAGAGGTCAGAGTTCATGGTTGCTGGCCTTCTCAACTCTCACCAGATGTGAAGGTGAAGGCAAGAGCTGTCCAGTGCTGTTCAGTGCCTGAGCATCCAGGTCCCCACTTGAAAGGGGTAAGGAAGAAGCTTGTAGCCTTTGTACATAGCTGTTTTGCAGGGTCCAGACCACTCTACAGTTCTATGATTCTATGCTATTTGGGTCTATTATCCCTCCCCTATGTGCCTTAGTGCTTGTGAAGGCTGGGAGAGCAATGCAGGTGGACTGGCAGAGGAATTGAAGATGTGTTTGTAGGGTGTGGTTAATTGCACATTCCTGTTCTATAGTTTGCTAACCACTGCGTTATGCACTGGCAAAGGTAATGAGAAACCATCAGCTTCTCCTCCCCCTGACAGACACCAGGGGATGTGGACCAGGAGAGGGACACACAAGAGCCTTTGGGTTCCCCATAGGTGCTGTTTATTTCAGGTGTCCATGCCCTTTGAGATGGCCTCCCATTGCTGTTCCTAAAGGACATGTATCTCTTGTAGATACTGTGTCATGTCCATTAACCCTGCAAATCTATCTCAGGTGTTTTGGACATCTCAGATGGCGCCTCTGCTTGTACAATGAATCCTGCTTCTGGGCAGGAGATGTTGGTATCAAGTGTCCGGGTCAGACAGTGTCACATGCAGTAATATCTCCCAGTGACTGCTGCTTTCTTCCACCCTTCCAGCTTAGAGAATTGAGGATCAAGACTAAGAAATGGGAAAGGCTTGCATCTGGACAGTTGGGTTTTTTCCTAGCACTTACCTTAATAACTGTCAGTTCTAGCTGGAAGGTTTGCCACAGGGCTCTGATGAGAAGACAATGGACTGTTTTCTAGCTCAGATTTGCCTAGTTTTAGGAAAAATGTGTTGGACCAACAACCATTCAGATTCTGTATTTCTGCTTGGCTTCCAACTCTATTCATGCATTCATACTAAGCATAGCAGTGATTCTTGTTTTATGATCTTCTTGTTTAATCTTTAGGATTAAAGAAATCTATTAACTACATCTGTCCAGCAGTATCATCTAATATATCTGCTTCTGTTATACCACAGTAGTTTCATCCCACAGCTAGCAAAATACCACATTTTTTCACTCAGCTTTGTTGGCATCAGTTTAATGATTTAACTGCAGTGTGGTGTGGAGATAGCTATCACCTGGATGGGATTGGATTGGAGTTGTTTATATTGGGTTAAACTAGAGGATACTCACAGATCATGGTGTATCAGTAGTAGCAATCGTATCCTCATGAAAGAGGGTTGCTGTGTCGCCTCAGCTGATTTAGGAGACAATAAAGAAGTGAGGAGCACTCCTTAGGCAGGGCACACTGCTCCCTGGCCTGGCCAGGGCCACGTCTCTCCTCTGAAGTCCTGGATTCAACAGAGGTGGGGCAGAGTGGCTAACTGCTGGTATCTGCAGCAGGAGACCATCCAGGTGTAAGGGCTGCAGCTCTGATGGGGATTGTTGCCATCTGTCTCCACAGTTCATTCTTTGACTAAAATCCCTTGTTTTCTCCTTGCCAGGTCACAGCTCCTTATCTCCATATAGGGGCAATTGCCATCATGGTCCTTCTTGCCTGGCCTGTGGCTCTTCATGCCATCAGAGCAGATAAGAAAGGTATGGCAGCTCTACTTCCTGCTTCCTGTATCATGAAAGATACATGAGAGCATGGGAAAAGAGGCATGCAGGAGCCCTTTCCTCCCACACCTGCACTCCATCCAACTGGAGGAGATGTTCAAATTCTGAATTCAAAATCTCCCAAGGAAATTAGTGGGGCTGGGGCTGTGTACTTCCCTGTTGCTGTCCAAGTGTGTTATTGGTTTGCATATTACCTTGCACCGTTTTCCCCTATACTGAGGCACTTATCTCCTTTGAGATGGAGGAGACAAGCAGAAGCACCCATGTTGTGAGTCATGAGTGAAAATTTGTTCAGTCCTCTGCAGGAGCAAGTAGCCAGTGGCAGCTCCCTTGGCTGATTTTTGCTGAAGGGATTTCCAGTCCAGTCTGACAAACCACTTCAGACTAGCATATCTCAGGAGAAGCCAGCTGAGACAGGGAAAAGAGTTTTTTGATCTGTTCCTAGTGTTATCTCATGGGAAGTTCCTGCCCACCTCTAGGAAGAATGAACAGATGTTGTAAGGAAAAAGCCAGATGCCAGGAACAGCTGCAGAAAAACCTGACTGGGAGTGGCTGTTTTTCTCTTTAATGTCTCTCCATATAGCCAAAACTATTTACCTGACACCCATCTTCAGATAGTGGTTTGCAATAAAAATCACAGACAGAATGGACTGGTAAAAGCGTTTTTTTTTTCCTGTCCAAGGCTTTTCTTGTTGAACTGGAGCTGAGGAGGTTGGGGGAGAATACACAGGGACCCTAGACATTGTATACCACCATGCCTGAGGTACTCCTAGCTTAGTACAGCATCATAGCATAAGCCCAGATTCCTTCAGAGCCACTGGCACAGAGGGATGGTGGTACCCATTCAAGAAAGAGGTGTTAGTGCATGGGTGCTCATTTCTCAGAAGAACTGCTTTGGTCCCTGAGGAGAAGGACTCTTGGGGTTCTTGGGCAATGTGTCCAGACTCAGAGAAGACCATAGATACTGAGTTGCCAAGTTTCTGAGGTGCAATATCCCTGCTCTCAGGGTCCATAGGATTATCTAGGTCACATACAGAAGGTCAGCAGGAACCATCTGGATGGAAGATGAAGTATTCAAAGTAATGGGATGCAACATAGTTGAAGGAGAGGTGCCTACTCTTCTTCATTGTGAATGAAACTTGAAAATGGTGCTTGTAAGTGCTTTCTGAGTAAGAAGAAATTATCATCTCTCTGTTGAAGATTGCTTTTCTACATATGGAGGAGATTTCAGTGCACCATATCTTAAAACAAAAAAAAAGAAAAAAAAAAAAGAAAAAAAAAGAAATAAAGCCATATCTTGCTGTCAGGTGTAGTGAGATGTAATTAAAGCATAAAACCTGCAGTCCTGACTTAGACAGCCTGCATCCTTGCTTTGACCAATTTGTCTTCCTGGGTTGCATTGTTTGGAGAGTAAGTGAAAATTAGGGGGGAAAAGGAAAGGAAAAAAGGATGGGACAAAGCCCAAAAGACTGGAAGACTGTATTGAAAGTTAAGTAGCAAGGCAGAGTTGTACATTATTATGTGGATTAACTCTAGCCTTCCTCCTTCAAATTCTTTCAGTTACTCAGGTGATAATTGTTGGTCCATACCTGGCTATCCTTCTCTTTCTTTTCTTGATACCTCTGGGGATGTACTCTCCTTGCATCAGAGAGATGGGAACACTTGGACCAAAGCCAGCCCTTATTGGACACCGTGGAGCACCAATGGTAGGTCTGAAGAAATTATTTTATGTCATTTCTTCATCCTGTCTATTGCTACTTTCATCATCATCATCATCATCATCATCATCATCATCATCATCATCTTCTGTTGTTTCTTTGTTGGTTTTTTTCCCTCCCCCTCCATGAAAATCTGTGGAGGGTGGGAGACATTTCTGGTCATTGGGACTGCATGCCAAAGGCATCACTGCATGGGTTTACTTACAAGGAAAACACTGTTCCTGAGGGACAAGACCAGGCTGGAGAGGGCCCTGAGCAGCCTGGACTAGTGAAAGGTGTCTCTGGTCTGACAGGGGAATTGGAATAGGGTAATCTTCAAGGTCCCTTCCAACCCGAACCATTCTATGATTCTATTATTGTTCTACACAATGGGTTTGGCTAAAGTAGCTTTAACAATATAATGATGCTCTCTAAAGAAAAACCAGAGATGTTACAAAGAGGCAGAAAGTACCTGCAGAGTCCTCTGGAGTGTGTTTGAAAATTATCTGCTCATGTGCCTTTTTTTCCAGCTGGCACCAGAAAACACTGAGATGTCATTTCTGAAGACGATTGAGCATGGTGGGGATGGTCTTGAAACAGATGTCACCATAAGGTGAGGGCAGAACATCACCACTCACAGAATACATGCTGCTTCTTCTAAGAGCTGTCTTTGGAGACATGCAACTCCAGGCAACTGGGTTTTCTGAGGGATGGGATCCCTCAGCTGTCATGTGATGACAGGGGCTGTAGGGCATGGTTGTTCTCAGGCAAGTCAATGAGCTGCAGCTATTGATTTAACAATCGTTATTTCTACAGTGTGTTTTAAATGCTAAGCAGTGTATAAAAACAAGTCCCTATTCTAGTCTGGCTTACAGGTCACAGTAAGGGTTATATCAGGTCTACAAACCAACAAAAAAGTGTGTCCAGATTTGTGACAGCATTGCCCTAATTATTATATCTTTAATTGCCTTTAGTGAACCCATTGCCATGAAATGCTAATATTCTGTGCAGGATGAGCTGTTTCCTGGCACTGAATGAAAAAAACACTTATATTTAGATGTTCTACTAAACTAGACCCTTCTACAGAAGAAAATTTTGCATGTCTGTCACTGACCGTTCAAAATTCAGTCCTCTGAAAACCACATAAACACTTTGATGTCAGCAAAAAGGGATTTCAACCATAAGTTTTTGAGGGAATTGGCAGGGAAAAAGGTCACCTCTTTCACGTTGACCCTAGAGAAACTGAGGCACAGACAAGCATGACTTCTGTGAGAGCTCCTAGAAGTATTTAAGCTGGAAATAACCTGGTGTTTTGAGCCTCAGCATTCCTCCGTATTGCAGTCTCTGCACTAAGGAAGGCTGTACTGCTGCATTCATGGTGGCTCACATGTTGTTCTGACCCAGCTTGAGTCTGCTCATGCTGTGAATGAACCTGCTCCCCAGGTGACCTCAACTCTTGCTCTCTGGCAGCTATGATGGGGTTCCTTTCCTCATGCATGATGACACTTTGAGAAGGACAACTAACATCCAGGAGGTCTACCCTAATGACACTGGTAAAGCTGCTTCGTTTTTCTCCTGGGATGCCCTGCAGAAATTGAATGCTGGAACATGGTTCCTTAAGGTGAGCATCATAAAGGGCAAGAAGCATTCAAGATCAGTTGGATTGGACTCTAAGCAACCAGTTGGACATACCCCTGTTTATTGCAGGGGGCTTGCACTAGATCAGTTTCAAAGTCTCTTCCAATCCAAACTTTTATATAATTTCACGACTATAAGTAATGATATTACTTAACAGCATCAGTATTAGAAGAGGAACTGCTAGTTGAGTCAAAACTCAAATAAATCAGTGCAAATACTTCAGTTTGGGTCTGCTTTGTCCAGTTTGCCTTCAGGCTAAGGAGACCTGTAACAATTGGCTTGGTGGGTGTTCTTGTGTCACCTTATCATGGCAGCAGTAGAGCTCATGGGCGGGGGGGGGGGGGGGGGGGGGGAAGAAGAAAAGAGCTAACAAGGTGGGTCAGAGAAGCACAGCAAACCTAGCTTTGAACGATGCAATTTAGATCCCAGCAGCAATGTCCTCACAGCCTGGGTTAACTTCCCTCATTTTTCATGTAGAAGAAATAAGCAAAATAAAATAAAATATCTGTTAAGCACAGACATCAAACTTTTTCCCTCTTAGAGATATAGCTGACTCCCAGAGCAAATTGCCTGATTGATTTCCTTTTTTTTTTTTTTTTTTTTATATCTGTTTATTTCTAGAACAAACCATTTGTAGGGATGGGCTCGCTGTCAAAGGCAGATCAAAACCAGGCAATGAATCAGTCCATTTACACGCTAAGTAGTTTTTTGCGCCTCGCAGACAGCCACAATAAACTTGTGATATTTGATCTCTACCGCCCTCCAGAGAAACATCCTTACAGGAACTTGTGGATCCGCAAAATCCTGGACGTCATCCTCAAGGAGTCGAAGATTAAACGCCATCTGGTAGGGTGGCCTCACTCCACATCCCTTTTTCTTGCTCTCTCATTGGGACTCTGGGGCATACTTTGCATGATTTCACCTCCATAAAATTGGCCCATTGCATTTCACCGGATTTAAAGGGCATAATTTGGAGTATATTCCTAATATTAATTCCTCAGAAGGTTCTCAGTAGTGTGATCCTTCAGCAGCACAGGAAAAAAGGCAGTGTCTATACCAGCTGATGCCTTAGCCCATAAACAGCACCCCTTAATAAATATAATAATTGTCAGTCTATTCCATGCTACCCATGCTTGTTTTATATATTGCATAGAAATTCCTGGCTTAAATTAAAATAAGTTGTGAGTCTTTATTGCCTTCCTCCCCTGACAGTGGATGAATACTAAACTCATGGGAACCAGGTTATGTACCCATTGATGTCTGAGGAGTTAAGCTGATCTGTATCTGCTGAAGACCTTTTCTTCCATGATGAAAGAATGGTAGAACAGAGTATTTTTGGTTGCCTTTTCCATAAACCAAAGCTGTCTTTTCATTCATTTTCAACACTGCATCTTTTGTTGGACTGTGTGAAACATACTTACTGATTTCCAGTAGATAAGCAAGGAACAGTGGGTACTTATTTCTTGATAAAAGTCACTTGCAAGTCCTAACCCTGCATCTGGATATTCTTTGATCACTGGGAGAAAAACCAATTGACAGGCTGGGTTAAGTCTCTCAAGATGTTAACTTTACTAGGCTTGTGTGAACAGCAGGGCATATTAGGGGCATGAATTCTTCTGCTGAGAATTCACTGCTGGTTCCTCTTGCTGCCTGCAGGTCCTGTGGCTGCATAACGGTGTGAGGTCCTTTGTTCAGTCTGTCGCTCCCGGGTTTCAGCACACGATGGGCAAAAAGGCACCAATAGAAGACCTATTAAAGCACAATATTGTCAAACTCAATCTGGTCTACACTGACATGTCCAGTGAAGACATCCGGTAGGTTTCAGACCCAGGTACAATCTCTGGGGTGCATCTGGACTATGTTTGCCTCATGTGTGGGGCAATGTCTCCCTCCAGTGACCAGTTCCAGAGACCATAATATTTTGGGAATAGGTTGTTCAGATCAAGTAGCCCTCCCTGATGTATTTTAGGGGTGACAGACTGCAAGTTCACTCTTACTGTTAAGAGGTGCCACAGGTAATTAAGTCCGTCTGTCCTCAATTCCATATTGACCAGGATCTGAGGATCTTCTGCTAAGAACAACAGAGCTGTATCCTGATTTCTTGTCCTTTTATTTGTGCCATCCCTAGTCCCACCAAGACTGAATCAAGGAGAATGAACAGCTGTTTAACCTCCCATGGCTCTTCCACAAACACCAGTGGGAGTGCATAGTGCTGTGGTGAGAGACCATCACCCTCTTGTAGCCAGTGTTTTGGAGATGTAATTTCTTGTCTGTTACTACCAGTTGCATGTGACACACTGAAAAGGTCATTTCTGTGATGAAAGGCTCCACATGCACCGCAGGAGTTCTCAAAATGCGACTTACACATGGCAAAATAGCCCAACAAACCACCAAGAAAAAATAGCTTTACCTGTCCAGCTCTCCTTTTGTAAATAGGATTCTTTGCTCTTTCCAATGCATAAAGCCATTGAAGTCTAGTTGAAATGAAAAAGAAAGGAAAAAAATTTAATCCTTTGGACAAGAGTAATGTTCATGTTTTCTCAGTTATAGTTGCCACAGGATGTGAAATCATGGAATCACAGAATGGTTTGGGTTGTAAGGGACTTTCAGCACCACCTAGTTACAAGCTCCCTGCCATGGGCAGTGAAGTTCCCACTGGACCAGGTTTCTCAGAGCCCCATAGCCTGGCCTTGAACACATCCAAGGATGGAATCCACAACCTCTCTGGGCAATCTGTACCAGTGTCTCAACCACCCTCACAGTTAAGAATTTTTTCCTAATGTCTGATCTAAACCTTCCCTCCTTCAGTTTAAGGCCATTCCCCCTTGTCCTCTCACTCAATGCCCTTGTAAAAATCCCTCTCTCTTGTTGCCCATCTCAGTACTGGAAGGTGCTCTAAGGTCTCCTCAGAATCTTCTTTACTCATGCTGAAAGGCTATAAAAAATAATAGGCAGATCCATTTGGGTAAACCTTGGATAGGTCCGAAGTGGATTTATAAACACTGATATTGATGATATATTACTTTACCTTTATACAAGGAATGAACTTACTTAATATTAAGTTTCAATAGTTTATAATAACTTGAGAAATGATGGGTTGATGGAGCGACCATAACAGACTTGGGTGGCCAGCTTCAAAGATTAGCTCAGCTGGTCTAACCAACTCAGGTGCTGTAGCCAGCACCAACACTGTGGGTTCAATCCCTACATGAGCCATTAACTGAAGAGCTGGACTCTGGGGCCTTCTGTGTCCCTTCCAACTCTGTCTGTTCTGTGATCCTGTGGTGGTTTGGAACACACTGTGGGAAGATTATAGAATGACATGAATGGTTTAGATTTAAAAAGTCCCTAAGATCATCAAGGCCAACAATTATCCCAGCACTGCCAAATCCACCACTAAACCATGTCCCCAAGTGCCACCTCCACCCGTTTTAAATTCCTCCAGAGATGATGATTTCAGCACTTCCCTGGGCAGCCGATTCCAGAGCTTGAAAACCCTTTCCATTAAGAATTTTTTCCTAATATCCAATCTAAACCTTCCCTGGTGAAGCTTGAGAACATTTCTTCTTGTTCTATTGCTAGTTACTTGAAAGAAGAGACTGACCCCCACCTGGCTACACCCTCCTTTACAACCCATTGCTACATTGATTCATGTGGCAGAAGAATTAGAAAAGTTTTGAGCTTTTGGCATTTTATCTGAATTTGTTTCCAGCTGTTCAGTTATTCTGTATTGACCAACTGGTAATGATTAATTATTGGCTGGTTGGCTTTCCTTATGTTCCTTATCTAGGTCCTAAAGTAAGCACTTCCTACGGAAGATTACAACCATTTCCCATGATCTTCCCGAATCTCCTTGAGTAAGCCTGAAGGAAGTACTAATCTCCTTGCTCAATGAAGGTTGTTGCCTTTTGGTCTTTTAAAGGAAATATGCTGAGGCAAACATCACCACCAACCTCTATGTGGTCAACGAGCCATGGCTCTATTCCCTGGCGTGGTGCTCTGGGGCACACTCTGTGACCACCAATGCTGTCCACTTGCTGAAGGATCTCAGCCAGCCACTCTTCCTCATGGTAAGTGGAAGTCTTCTCTTCTCAGGAGTGGGAAATAAGGTTGGGATGTTCATTATTACCTTTGGAGACGATGGGCCAGTTCACACATGGATAAAGGGTTCTTTAAGGATCCTTTGCATAAGATGGACCTGAGTTGAAACCTGGCTTACCTGGAACCTCAAAACCACTACAGGTATTACCATACCCTTCTCTCTTCTCCTGGCTCAGGATGAAGCACCCTACTTGTTTGGATTATCACCTTAGGCCTTGAGATAAGGGAAAAGAAGTCATATTGAGACTTGTGGAAGAAGAAAGGAAGGGCCTTTGGGGACACAAGCTGATGCATGAGGATTTCCATTTCTAAGCTTTTGAAGCACCTTACTGATGTCAGAAGTTTCTCTTTTCCCAGAGCATTCCACTGCCCTTGTCAAACTTGGTCTTGTTCCACAATTCCAAGAGAAACAACCACAGACATAAGCCTTTCTTCTGGGAGGAATTTTTATATAATTTTTCTGTTATTCTGCCTTGGACAACCTGTAGGGCCAAGAAACACCTGGGGCATTGGTCCCACCAGAGTCTCTGTAGGGACTTTAAGTAGTTGGCTTCACAGCCTTGAATTAGATTTTACAATGCTCCCCTCCAGAGAACAGCAGTTTCAGTCAATTCTAAATTTGGCTGGAGGTCCAGTCTAAGGATGAAACTTCAAATACTCTTAGATTTAAAGTGGGAGCCCACCCCAGGCTGTCTGTGGTGTTCAGTAAAGGGCAGTGTTGCCAGAGAAAATAAGATGCCACTAGCTGGTATTATTATTGGGGTGAAGCAGAGAAGTGCAAGGCTTGCCTGCACAAACAGGAGGTCTCTGTGGCATTCACTGTGATGTTGTAAAATCTTCTTGGCTACACCACAGACCTGCTTTTATGAAGGAGAATGATTTGGCACCAACACCCAGTAGTGAGTGGCCACTCTGAGATGCCACCAAATGCTTTTAACACCCGAGGGATGTTACTGCAGATGCAAACCAGGCAGCTGAACAGTCCTTTTCAATCAGGAAGAAAGAGCTTGAGTAACTTTTTTTGCAAATCTTGTGGTCCTTGGTGGTGGACACAACTTCTGTTGTTTTCTTTCAGACTCCACAGCAGTACAACATCATGTGGATCCTGACAGATGTGACCTCTGCATTCCTCATCTCACTCATCTTTGCTCTGCATTGGTAACTACCAAGTTGTTAATGACCATCCTAACCTGATCTTTTGCTCCAGGTGGAGGGAAGGAAGAATGCTTTCATGTGGCCTGAAGGGTTAAAACTACACTTGAGAACATTAGCTTTCCCTTTTGGAAAGGGAAAAAAGCCCCCAAAGTCTCCCCAGAACCTCTCTGTTTCTCTTGCTTGCTCTCATTTTCCCTTTCCATTTTGGCAGCTCAGGCATTGCCTGCTCTCAGGATTCAGTGGAGAATTGCTGGATTTTTAGTAGCAATGTAAACCAATTATCAAAGCTGGTGGGCTGAGAAAGGAAGTGATTTTTCTAGTATTTGACAATGTTTCAATCGACTGATTTGTTAGGAATGCTGTCAATGTTAATATTTGAGCATCCCATGTCTCTGGGCACATGTCAGAGCCCCACAGGAAATCCATCCTCCCACACAAAAATGTCTGATTGTGCCACGGACACCACGTTTTGTTTCCTTCCACTCTGTCAAAGATTATTGGGAAATCTGGGGTTCATAGAACAGGCTCACCGCAGCTGGTCGTGTTTGGCTGCTGGATGTTCTGCTCTGCCACGGTTGTATGAGGAACATGCCTGTGCTGTCATCCCAGTAGTGCACAAGGAAAGCAGGATGTGCTGGGCTCAGCTCTTTAGCTGGCTGGCTGTGGGTGGGTGGGAGGATCAGAGCAGCCAGCCCAGGGGACTATTTTTGCAGGATGCTGGCAGTCCAATGGTGATGCTGGTGGCAGCAAGAAGAAAGTTTGGGAAGTCCCTGGGTGAGCACTCTGGCTGCTGTTAACTGTGACTTGCTTTGGCATAGAAAAAGGTTGGAGTGCTAATATTGCTTTGGCATGGTGAAAAAATTAATTGGTAGCAGTTTGACAGTGATGAACTAGCATCTGGACACACATTTTTGCTGGGCATCCAGGCCTTTCCCAAGGAAAGGTGGACCCTTTCCTTCCTTCCCCTCTTACCCTGGTCTGCTCTCCTCAGGTCCTGCTTTCCCCTTGTTTTCAAGGCTGCAGGCTTTGGGGTGGTACACAATCACCCCTGTAAAGCATCACCAGTACCATCAGACCTTGCCATTCCCAACTCCTCCAGGATCATGTTCCTGTTGTGTGCATTTCCCAGGGTCTTGTGGATGCTTCTGGTTCAACCAAGCAACAGATTCCTCTCGGCTGGCCTTGGACCAAGGGCATCCCCAGCCCTCCTGGGAGCAAAGGGCCATTAGCAGTGCCTCAGTGCCCTGTGTGGTCTTGTGAGGTTTATGAACCCACCAAAATCACAATTTTTAAATTTCTCTGGCTGCTTTAGAACCAGTGTCTGTAAACATCTCAGGGGCTTTGGAGCTCTTAAATCTTGCTTAGAAAACAGGGCTAAGTCAGAAAAGTTGCCTTCAAAATGCTGTTGTATGCATGAAGTGTGGATGCTTAGACATCAGCCATACACTTGAGTCCTTTCTTGGTAAGGACCTGAGAAAATCCCCAAATACCTGCCCTCACAAAGTAGGAAAAAGCTGTCCAAGGCAGCAGGGGGCTGTGAGGAACAGCACATCAGGCAGCAGCCTGACCCAGGTGCTTTGTTCCATGTAGGTGGCGAGAGAAGAATTTCTCCTGCTGTGCCCAGGACAGTAACCCAGTGGTAGAGAGTGGCACCTACAACAAATTCAAGACAGGTGAGCAGGGCAAGGAGAGCAGCTGCATCCTGCTCAGGCTGGTCTCTGTGGAAGTACCGAGATCCTGATGGGTGGGTTGGTGATGGGTGTCCACACTTTTAAGCAAGGTTATGAGCAGTCTGGGTTATCTCAGCCCCAGACCCTGTAGCAACTCAATCCAATTGGCCCTCCTTCAAGCAGAGGGTGGGGCAGACACCTCCAGATGTCCCCTCCAATACTCATTTACTCTGCAATTCTGTGAAAAGAGACTCTGGAGGCACTCAGCACTCTTGGTTTTGCCAGGCAGGGTGGGACTGGCTGAGGACCCTCCCATGCATAACATTTCTGCACCCATGGAGCTATCATCTAGACAAAATGACCCAACCTGGGCTGCATGCATTTTCAAAAACGTTCTGTTTGCTCACAGTGGCTGTCAGAATAGATGCAATGTTTGCTACCTCACTGTGTGTCTCCTTTTCCAGAGCTCAGCGACATGCCTGCTGTCCTGGCCTGACATGGGCAGAGAGGAGACGTGGACTTGCTGTCTCGATGAGGCTGGGGAGACCAGCTGGTGAGGAGGAGCCATCTGCCTTTGTGGCCCTGCTGGAGATGAGCACCAACCTTCCTCTCCTACAGCTTTTCTCACATTCCCATGCCCATCAGGAATCCTTGGGGTGTAGGAGAGCGCAGATGGAGTTGCAGCCATGAAGAAACTGCATTTATAGCAAGATGCAGCAACCACATGGGAGTCACCATTTACCTGAGACCACTGGCATCCCACAGGGCATTCATTCCTGCTGTGCACAAGCCCTGTTTTCACACATGCTGCAAACATCTGAGCATCCTCCAGTCCTGAGCATTCTCAGGTGCCCAGATTTCTCCTACCAGACCAGCCTCTTCATCACACACTACCTCCTGTCCTCCCCCCTTGCAGGTGTTCTCCATCCCCAAGGGCACACTGTCCCCACCACGATGGCCAGGTGCTGCTGACTGCATCATTACAATCGGTACCTTTCTATAACAGAGGCAGGGGCAACTTTGGTTTTCCTTTTCCCCACTCTTGCCCTGCCATAGCCTAACAGGACAATCTCCTCCCCTTGTTCTGTGGGTGAGGACATGCCATTCCCATAGAGGCTTAAGGACTTTTTAGTGTCATGGCCATCTACTGGGACTATTACCAGTAACAACCACTTTTCTTCAGAAGGATGGAGCTGTGTGTGAATTGGTCCCACCAAGTGTTTGCTTTTTCCTTGGGAAGATCTGTACACCTGTACTGCAGGCTGGGATTTATTCCAAGTTTCATTTTCTCCCAGTGGCTACTTGCACACAGTGGGGAGGGGGGCCTATGCTCTGTAAGGGAGATGTAAACATCTCTCAGGTTTAAGCCATATCTTTCTACTTGAAGAGATAATAAGAATGTGTTTTTTGTAAATTGAAAGTGATGTTTTAAATACATTTTATCTCTCCTATCCTGTTTTTGTTCTTATTTCAGCAAACTAGGAAAGGGAAAGAATACAGTATTCTTTACCTGATTCAGATCATAGACATTTCTTATACATGAGCCTTTCGGTAAATGAAGTGGTCCCAAGTGAGAGGGCAGCATTAAGTTTCAGAGTTATCTGTGCTAAGAAGCACTCCAACTTTTCCAAGTTGCAATTCTGGAGTATTTTGGAGGCTAGAAATGCAAAAAATGAAGATCCTCCTTTGGAAAAAGGCTAGAGGACTGATGAATTGTTCTAATGCAGCTCCAGATCTATGAAATATGAGGAGTGGATGGTGTTAAATCCCCCTCCCCATGCCTTGCATAAATAGGTGGTTGATAACTTTTCATGGGTACCAGTCATGTAGGGTATGTGAGAAGCAAAAGCAGGAGGTGGGGAGCATGTGGGTGAAGTGTAGTGTGCACCATGGGCTCCTCAGCCTGTGCTTTGGTGTTCAAGTGAGGGACTTGGCTGTGGTTCCCCAGCCTCTGCCTTTACTATCCATTGGGAAAAGCCCCCTCAATGCCCTTTGATCCATGTGTCTAGCTGCTGCTTGGCCAGCATACTCTGGTAACTCCCTGTACTCACCCTCCTCATTCTCAGAAGCCTTGCCCAGGGAGAGCCTGGCCAGTTAGACATGTGATTTCCTTTAATGCCTTACACTCTGTCACATCTCAGCTGCTATTTTCATTGCTTCACAGCTAGGAAGGTCTGGCAACCTTGTTAAGCACATGGCTGGCTATTTGACTCCCACAAACTTTTCACCCGACATTTCCTACATGCAGTGATTAAGCTCAAAACTGACTGGAAGATTCAGCCCTTGTCACAGAGGATAAGCAATGGAGACTCCCAGAGTCCAGTGGTTTTTACCCCAAAAGAAAAGATTTCAATTAAGTTCCAGTCCGAGTACACTGATGGTTTGTTCCCCCTTGCTGGATGCTCTCATCAGGAATTGCACAGCGCAAGGAGAAGTCTTGTCCATAACAAGAACTCAGGAGCCCTGATCTCACCCTTCTCCCTGGAGATGTCACCAAACTGCACACTGCAGAACAGCCTCCCACAAGCCACTTGATGCTTTTTAATTGGAGTATTTCACTTGGACATATGTTTTTTATGTTACATTGCTTGGTGTGAATACAAAGAGGCCAGCAGATGCTAATACAGAAGACACACAGGTACACACACACAGAGTCCCAGTCTTGCCCAAAATTATGGAGGTGCATGGGATGCCAACAGAGCTGTAAGTGGAGAGATAAGCATGGTGGCTGGGGAAAGATGACCCAGGACAGCTCTGGGAAACACTGCCATGCTGCATCATCTGTTGAGTGTGCAATGAGTGGCAGGGATGGCTGGAGACTCAGAAAAAGCAGTGAGGGTGTGGTGATGATAGGCATGTGTCTAAGGACAGGTGCGGTCCCTGGGACAGCTGGATCATGGCAGCTGGGGAAGGGAGAGAAATGTCAGAGATGAATGGTGAGGAGGCCGCTGGGCTCCCAATGTAGCCTTGGTTGGTGTAACCATGCTCCCATCACCTGAGTGCTTTGGGTAGGGTATGATGGAGGAAAGGGATCTCCTAGCAGCACTGTCTGGCTGGTGGATGTCTCTGTGCAGCATCCCATTCACTTGGATGGAGCAACCAAAGTCGTAAGTCACTGCTGCGTCCCACTTGAACGTCACAGTCCTGGAGGTCTGGTAGGCAGTGCTGCCAATTCTGCCTGGCACACTATGGTGCTGGAGACCTGAGCCCAGCTGAGCTTAATAGAGCAGCACATGACACCCCACAATATGGATTTCTACTAATGCAGTCATACCCAGCCCAATGCACAGGACGAGGAGAGGCCTCAACATCTGAGATCCACACAGTGTTGGTTACACCAACACCAGATCTTGGTGTACAATTGTCCCCTCTCTTGATACCCCACACCTAGCCACGTGTTCCTTTGAAGCCTGGATTGTGGAAAGGCACCCCCCAGGCATCCCTCCCTGCATCCTCTCAGAAACAATGTGGTTTCAGCCTCCTCTCTGCCAGCAGGTCCCACCTCTGCTCCAAAGTAGGCTGGTCCGCATTGTGTGGCATTGGGTGGCAGATGAGACAAACAGCCAGCAGATAAGTACAGCCAATCAAAGGCAGAGAAAAGCCCACCAAAATCAAGGGTCTGCCCTTGCTGTGAATGGTTCAGGTCCAGCTAGGATTCCTGAGGAGCTGCTTTACATAGAAACACACACACACAAAGCACAATAAAATCATCAGTTGGTACAAACCCAATGGCCAAGTTCATGTTTGAATTATAGCTCAACGTAGGCTCAGTTTTATCTTCCGAGCATGGGGTGTTCAAAACCTCTATATCCATGTTGAAATTTGCTGTAAAAGTCCTCCCAAGGTTAATTTTTCTGGACATGGAGCAAAAGGAGATAATTCATTTTCCAAGCTTTGCTTTCAGCTGAGCCTTTAGCTTGGGAAAGATGTGCCTTACTCAGCCTCTGGCAGTCATGGCTCTTGGGGAATCTCTGGGCAAGGGATTGTTCTGAAGGTTGCCCTCAGCCCCAAGTCAGCATCCAGATACCGGCATGAAATACAGGATTTTTTTTTCCTTTTTAATATTTTAAAAAATAAATAGAAGAAGAAACAAAACTTTAAAATTTGTTCTTTAAATATTTCCAGCATTGCACGGATAGCACTTTAGTACTCTAGCCTGTTCGATCAGTAGTTTGTTTATTCTGATTCCTAGTTAAAATGTGCTCTTCCCAGCCTGCTTTTTCTTTCTGTACATCCTTAGAACAGAGTATTCTTTTGTAATGACAGAAAAACAAGCCCTGCAGTGTTCACTGGACATCCTTCCAGCATGGGTCACGGCTCTCTTATTCCTCTTCAAACCTGAAATTCCCAAGACTTCACCAAAAACCTGTTAGCATCTTAACAGCTCTCTTATTTAAGGGAAAAAACAACAAATGAAAACAAAGCAAGCCACACACACACACACACACACACAAATCCTCTTCCAAGAGCCTTTGTGATGCCAACCAATGGATTCAGGCAAACCTCTTGCTGGAGTGTCTTTGCCTTGGTCACACTCTGAGAGCAGTGGTGTCCCCTGGAAATCTTTGAGGTGTAGGACTGAGCTGGGATGCAAAGTAAGGAAGGCGAGTAGGAGGTCAGAGATAGTCATCTTCGCTGGAAGGGGAGGTGGGATTGGAGCCCTCAAGGTCAGAGTCCAGTGAACTCCCTGATGGTGTTCGGCTCATCTTCCACATCTGGGAGGCAAAGGTTCTTGCCCAGCTGCATGGGTATCCCACAGCCCTCAGCTGGTGAATTAGCCCCATGACCACCTGCCAGTGGCTTCTTGCAGTTCACTTGCTACCCTTTGCACTCCTCTGTTTGCTCATGGCTGTTAGCATCTGGCTGATGTACGAGGTCAAAAGATCATCCATCTTGTACCCCTGAGGAGGAGAGGGAAGATGTTACCAGCCTCTAGAGCACAGCTTACAGTCTCTGGCTTGTGCCCCCTGAATAGATTGGATACCAGCTCTTGACTCTCAAATTTTCAGGTTAATTTTGACCCATTCCACCATTCTCCTCAGGTGAAATGTCACCACCACGAGGAACCCTGTCCAAACATAACTTGCAATGCTGAGATGGAGGAACTCCCTGTACCAAGATGCTGCTGAGGCTAAGGACATAGGGAGCTTTGGATAGGACATAAATTTTCAAATGGCCAACAAAATACTGAATGCCTCAGATTAGTAACAATTAATTCAGAAGGAATTTTTGGGCTTTGGGTTTAAGATAGTCTAGGAGGAGGTTTATTGCTGTGATTGTTACTAGGGTCAAGCTAGGTAAATTATACTGGTTAAAGAGAGATATATATATATATATATATATATATATCTTTAACCAATATAATATACAATATAATATATAATATATATCAGATTTAATGTGTTTTTTGGTTTAGTGATAGGGAGCAGCCCCCCATGATCCTGACACAGCAACATCCCAAGCACCTTAGGCTTGCTTGTTCATTGGATGATGGGCCAAGTGAGAGCCCTGATTCATTGAGCAGAGCCATGGTGAATTCAGAAGGAAAAAACCGTGTCAGTAGCTCTTCTGAGAGACCACTTTCAGCCCGGAGAATCCCTGAGAGAAAATTTGCTGCTGAAGTCAGGATTTGGCCTAATCTTAAATGCTTCTTACCAAGGAGGTCTCACAGAGCAGCTTGCTTCCTCTCACCAAGTTGCCAATGGTTATGTGGAAATAGGTGTTGCCACTGCTCCAGTTGGAGATCTTGGTGAAGGGGTGAGTGATGAGAATATCCTGGTGGGAACACAAAACTGACATTCAACATGCAAGAGAACCTCAACTTCCATGAGGGGGTATGGACACTTCTTATGTCCCTGTTCACTTTCATTACAGCAGGCCAAAGACGTCTACTGTGATGAGACTCATGGGAATGGCAGCGAGATCAAGACTCCAGATCCTCCAGAGCTTGTGAAGGACTGCTATGCTAGAATGACCACACAGGTGGGGAAAGTAACTAGTAGGATCTCATTTACTCCAACTCCTGTCCTATTGCCTGTGAAAGGATTAAGGAAGGAGTATGTGCATTCTCCAGGTACAGGGCCCTAGTGGTTGATTAAAAATCCACATTTTGTTGAAAAAGTCTGGGCTGGCTCCGTGCAACAGTGAATTTCTGCCTCCAGAAAATTTTCTCTCTCTCCAACCTTTCTAAGCTGGCTTAAAGAGAACTCACTAAGTATGGAACAACACACTCTTTGGAATGTCTTCCATGAGGGCTTGGGGACTGGGCTCAGGAGCATCTGGTGAATACCCAAGTTTTGCTTACCTTGGTTTTCGGATCAATGAGGCTGACTCCATGTTTATTGATGGCAATTAGAAGGATTTCCGGATAATTTGGCTCTGTAGTTTGCTGTTGAAAAGGAGATGAAATAGTTAGGAGATGTGTCAAGCAAAACCAAACCCCTTCCTATTTTGTCTCTCCCTCTCTTCTCCTGACAGCAGTTGCTTCTACTGTCCTTGATAGAAATCTAGTGCCATGGTGGATGGTCTAGATTTGGTTTGTGGTGGGTACAGATGCATTTCTTGGAAAACCACAGGTTCCCCTTTGCCTTGGCAAAACAGAAAAGAGCTCTTGTGTGTTCAGCAGCACAGATGTGGGAACAGCCACAACAACTGAGATATGCTGAAGCTCTACAATGTTTCTATCTGTGCAAAGAGGCAGGGTAGCAATGAACGATTGTATTTGTCCTCTACCAATGAAGAGTATCACATTTTTCCCTGTTTCATCAGGATTGTCCCAGTCTGGTTCAGATCTGGAACCCCTCTGTGGTACAGGACTCCTGATCTTGGCTAAAAGCTGCCAGAGAACCCCCAGGGAAGTTACCTTCACTTCAAAGAATGCTGATCCAAATGTAGGCCACTTGAAGATAATCTTTAGAAAGGCAAGCTTGGCTTCTTCTCTTGTTTTGCCCGCGTGCTTGTTGTAGTATGCCACGATGGACTGCAACAGAGAACACAACAGAGATGGAGGGTTTGCAGTACCTGGCACCAGGGATGTTTGCAGGCAAGGAGCATCAGTTCCACAACAATAGACTCATAGAAGAGTCTGGGTTGGAAGGGACCTTTGAAAAGTCATCTAGTCCAACTCTCCTGCAATGGACAGGGCTGCCTGCCACTTCAGCAGGTTGCTCTCGTCCTGTTCAACCTGACCTTGATGTTTGGTTCTAGCATCTGTTCCAATAACACTTCAAAAAAGTACTGGCTGGTCACTGGAGCAGGCCTGGAACCAAGTCAGGTCCTTTTTAGATAAGCTGAGCTGATGACTCCATTAAAGAGATTATAAATTTCCATTATCCAATTGATGCAGCAGAGGAGACTGAGAGACCTTCAAACCAGAGATGCAGATATCAGATAGGAAACAGAAAGGACTTATAAGACTATTTCTTGACAGTGTGACGCCTCTAATATTTTAAGGCTAGACCTGTTTGCACCTATGCCACAGCTCTCCCTGTGTAAAGCAGGAAGAATTATCCCTTTACTCAGTAGTCTGCATTAAATGACAGACCACCTCTTAGCATGCTTCCTTCTGGCTTTGCAGGCACCATTACAGCCACAGTCTCAGGAGAAAGAGAACCCACGGCAAGGCATGTGTACGTGAATATGCATGTACAATTTCTCCTCTTAGTGGTGCCAGGGAAGCTGAAGCTCTGGTAAGGCTCAGGAAGGATCAGGTCTCACTGATTCTGGCAGTCCGGGTTCAACACTGAATGTCACACAAGTGTTGGGCTTCTCCCACCCAGGCCTGGCATACGAATCAAGCTGCTGGTTTACCCTTTTCCAGTCATCTGGAGAGAGCTGCCGGATGAGGTCCTGAGGCACCAGCTCCTTCAGGAGTTTGGGGATGCTGGGGAAATAGGACTTGTCATCCTCAAACTTGACCCGGTAGATGAGCGCCGCCAGCTGCAGGACCTCTTCCCGTGAGCACTTGTGGTAGCCACGCAGGTACTTTGGTAACTCCTGCATGGAGGAAAGAACAACAGAAAGATAGGGAGGATGTCCATGGACCTTCACCCTCTGATGTTAAATGGAGTTATCCAGCCCCTGGCTAAGAGGTTTGGAACATTTGCAGATGGACAAGTCTTCACAACCTACTCCTAATCCTCCCAAGCCACCACTGCTATTGCAGAGTCCGAGCGCACCTGGTAATAGTGGAAGATTGAGTCTGCCATCGAGTCTTTTCCAGGCATTGTGCTGGTCCATAGTTTTTTCATGAAGAACACTTGGTAGGTGAGGGAAGGCACTATACCTGTGCAAGTGAAGCAAATATAAAAGTGATGGTGTGAGTATCAGCTGGCAATCGGTGTCTGCATCCAGCAGTGCCCATGTGCCATCACAACCTGCAGGCACAGGGACATTCACAAGGCCAGCTGGGCTCTGACTTTGCAGAACAAACTGCCATGCAAAGCTTTAATAAAGTGGAAAATGTGTCTGGGTTCACTTATACAACTGTACTTCATTGACCCATGCCTAACACAGGACAAAGGAGTTGTACCCTGGAGGCACCTGTGTCTTGCAATCACTGGTAAATTCAGCAGAGCTGCAGCCAGTTCCATTTTGGATGTGGTCAGTGAGGTAAGATGAATCCCACCACTGAAACCTTCCTGCAGGCACTTCCTGGAGAGATGCCCTCCAGCAGGTGCTTCTCACAGGGGCCACGACTAGCCTTGGAACAGATGTTTTGCTGCTCCTGGATGGACCACCTCCCAGGTGATGTCCCCAGGGATGGTGCAGAGTGCAACACTCCCATCAGTGTGGCCCAACAGATCACGGAATCAGAGGTTGGAAAAGACCCCTAAGATTGAGTCCAGCCATTAACCTAACATTGCCAGAAGCATCACTAAACCATTGTCCCTAAGCACCACATCTACATTTTTTCAAACATTAGAGGACAGTGATTCCACCACTTCTGTGAACAGCCTGTTCCAGTGCTTGTGGCAGACTATGTGGTCAATCTTGTTTGAAAAGGGTTGTAGGATGGCTGTGTGTGACCCATATTGGGAAAAAAGTCATCATTACCATCTTTTGCTGGTCTTGCTTTCTTTATCCAGTCCGTCAAGTGTCTCACAAAGTCAAAGAAAAAATCTCCCTCTGGCACACTGATGACCTGGGGGGGGGGGCGACACAGCACAGAGTCATGAAGCCAGAGCGAGTGAATCATACAACAGGATCACAGAATATCCTGAATTGGAAGGGACCCAGAAAGATCATCAAAGTCAATCTTCTGGCCCTGCATAGGATATCACACCATGTGCCTGACAGCATTGTACAAATAATCCTTGAACTCTTGTCAGGTTTGGTGCCATGACCACCTCCCTGGGGAGCCTGGTCCAGTGCCAAACCACCCCTTACATGAAGAATCTTTTCCTAGTATCCAACCTACACGTCCCCTGACACAGTTTCATGCCATTCCCTTTGAGTCCCATCACTGATCATTCCAGAGAAGAGATCAGTGTCTTCCCCTCCTCTTCTCCTCATGAGGAAGTTGCAGACTGCAGTGAGGTCTCCTCTCAGTATCCTCTTCTTTGGGCTGAAGAAGCCAAGTTACCTCAGCTGTTCCTCACCTGGCTTCCCCTGAAGGACCTTAACGATTATCACAGCCCTCTCTAACAGCTCTGTTTCCTTCTTACATTGTGGTGTCCCAAACAAGTGGCAAGACTCCACAGGCAGGGTTGGCCACTGCTCAGCCCATCTCCTGAAGCTGTTGCTGACTGCTTTGTACTTCTTACACTGATGTGTTATAAACTGCTGATGTGAGAAAGCCAGTGCCAGCACCCTGCTTCAGGCTGTCTCTAATTTCACCCATTACTCCTTATTGCAACTTGTTTCATCACAACACATCCCTTCCCCTCCTGATGACTATCTCCATAGATTTCTCTCAGTTATCAGAGGCAGCTCTAAGCTGCACATTTTTCTTACTTAGTCCTTTCTTATAAACCCAACTCAGCAACAAGCTAGGAGAGCTTTTTCTGTCTGTGTTTTAAGTCCTTTGGGGTGACTGCTGTAAGTCAGGGCTGTGGGACTGTAAACCTCACCTGTATCAGGTCAGATATGACTTACAAATTCTTCTTTTAGAAAAATGCTTTCACACGGGATCTGGCTCCACTAATGTGTACCCACTGGCAAGCAGTTTGTTCCCGGTACCTTAGGGGTACCTCAGCTTCTGGGTGGGTCACTCACCTTGTCAGAGATTTTGACAAAGAGGCTGAAGCCCTCAGAGGACTTCAGGAGCAGCCTGTTGGAGATGTTCTGGCAGAAGTCCTTGGCTTTTGTGCTGGATTCCACCTCAAATGCCTACAAAGAGATGAAGATCATCACTGCTATCTAAGGGTTAATTTCCACTTTTTTCTCTCTTTGATGAGCCCCAGGTGCATATACACAGAGGAGTTTAGATGCCCACCACCAGTGAAATCAGTGACATTGTGGACTGGGGCTCTGGGCATTGGAATGGATGTCTGCAGAAGCTCTGTCATGCTACTGCTCTACCCATTGTGCTTTGTGATGTTGAATCTATATCCTGTGCTGGCTTATCCAGAGCCCTCCAAGCAATGCAAGAGATTTTTCTGATCTAACGGTGAAATGTCAGAACTATCTGCTTGAGGGAAGAGGGATGGGAAAGGCAGAGTGTGAGACCTCCAGGCTGATTTGTCCCAGCTGTCTCTCCAGTGATGATGAAGAAGTCAGATGCCTGGCTTAGACAGGTCTAAGCCAGATCTCTAGTGTCTAGCTGGCTGAATAGAGGGAAAATAATTCCTGTTTTATGGATATCTAAAGGATGGAATGTTTAAAAGTCTGTCCCATTTGTATGCACACCCCAATTCTGGTTTTGCCTTTTGAGCTGTGCTCAGCATTTACATTGCCTCAGTTTTGCTCTGCCCATTTAATGAGATTCAGCTCATAGCAGTTTAAGGAACTTAAACTTCTGACCACCACATGAACAACTGAACCACCAAACTACCAGGACCCAAGTTCCACATCCCATGAGAGTCTGATCTGGGGTTCAGTGCTGCTAATGCTCAGCAGCACTTCAGAGCAGATGCATGTTGTACTGGAATAATGCTACTCTGCCAGTCCACCTGGTGACTCCCATGGCCAAACAGGTCACAGCAAACCCATCCAAGTGTGAAAGTCCCTACTGCCTCCTTCTACTGGCTCTCACACAGATGCATGTGTATGAAGCAGTGCCATGCTCATTGCTGGTCATGTAGAAAAAAATACTCAAAGTGGTAAGAAACCCCAAGAGTTCTTTCAACTCTCCATTACAGATAAAAAAGGGCACTCACAGCTGCTGCAGAGGAATCATACTTTTCCTTCCATGGGTGTGGACTGTTTTACAAATAAACCCATTTGGAAATACAGAAATTTAGTTGTACCCAAGGGTATGAGGGAAGAGAGAGATGAGAGCCTCATAGGAAGACTAATCAGTAGGTGAGACAGCAGTATCTGCAAGGACATGCCTATCTGCTCTGGCATCAATATGACTAGCTGCCTTTTCAGCATGTAAGAAGATGCTTAGTGAGAGCTTCCTGTGTGCAGGTACGATTTCTGTGCCATCTCAGGTCAGAAGGGGTAATTTCAGTCACCTACTTGCCAGTGCTGCAGAAGTCTGCCCAGTTCCCATCATGGTACCCTTCCTGGGTATCATTGGGTGGACAATATCTCTTGGTTTAGGCTCCAAATAACTGAGAGCCAATGCCTGTGAGCTACTGTGAGTGAATGGATGAACCCATCCAGTTTCCCTCTTTCTGCAGTCATGCTCTAAAGCCTCCAATGAACAACAGTGAAACATTCACTTGAAAAACACAACTTGCAACAAATCTGAGTAGACAAGGATAGATTTTCCTTGTAACGCTTTGGCCCAGAGGTTTCTAGAAAGGTTGAGCTTTTCTGAATCAGAACCAGTATTAGTCTCTTTTGAGATTTTAATAAGAAAATTGACAGCCATCCTGACAGAAAAGAATCTCCTTCTCCCCCCTTTACCTCATCAGTGTCATCAGGGAAGTAAACCTTGTGGAAAATTTGGGTTGTTTTGTGTTGAATGGCTTCCACTTCTACGAGATGGGGCGGGTATTTTCTGGATCCATTCCTGCAAAACAGGAGCTGGTAAGTGTCACATCGTCATCATCATAGCAAGAATCCTTTGTCTAAATCTTCCCTTTTTAATGCATATTCTTTTTGAGTAACTCCAGCTACTTTCTTAATATTAATATTTTTCCTCCTAAAAAGAAGAAAGTGACTTAAATGAAACTGGATGAAGTTGAATCATTTCTATTCTTCTGCACTGCTTATCAGCAATCCAAAGTCCCTTTCAATCAGTTTGGTAGAATAGAGAGAGTCTGTGGTTTCACTGTACTCCCAGTTACCAAAATATCTCCCAATTTTTGCCCACATATTTGGATGTTGTGGTACACTCAGGACTAGGAGGTCTCTCAGTGCCATACCTCAAGGCTTTTTGGAGTCTCTGGATGCAGTCTGCTGCCAAGGGGTGATGTTTCCGGGACTGCAGGAACCTCTGGACGTGGGGCAGGAGGATGTTACTCGGAGGGAAAAGGCCTGTACACAACCACAACAGCTCCCAGCCTTTCTCTTCACTGTATCTGCACAAGAAGAGACCCAGGAGGGAAAAGTCACTCATGGCACGGACACTTCAGATCTGCTTTGCCCAACACAGTCTAATGCATTTGGGCCAAGGGAAACAAACAACTCTTACTTGATGTGATTGTCTGTGAGCTGCTTGAGGGTCTGGCAGTAGATTTCATCCTTTAGGGGTTCGGCTTTCAAGGCACCTTCAAATATTTGGTCTGTCAGCTCATTGACTGAGCGGGTCCTTTTGGATGGGTAGTCACCCATATATTTCAGCACAGGTGGGAGGCAGGAGTCAAGGATGAGCTAACTGGGATATTTGGTGAAGCCCCCCTGTCGATAATGTTCTTAAAGATGTCCTACACATGACTACAGAAGTGGCTGTAAAGGGATATTCAGGCATCAAACTCTGTCTCCTAGGCCATGTGGACTGGCCTGCATTCACACTCATTAGGGCTGTGGCCATCCACAGCAGGGGCACTTGGCAGAGAGTCAGCTGAACTCAAACAGAACAGCATGAATGAATGTGGACCAGCAGGACTCAATAACTGGTCCCTGCATCCTCACTGATTAGGAAGTAGACACATCTCAGATTTTAAGGATGCTTAAGTACAGATTTGTGGCTCAGACCAATCTCCAAGCCTGTGACATGGTTCCACAGCCCTTAAGAGGGACCACAAACCTTTCTTTGGGCTTTGCTTGGGGCCCTAAAGAGCCTGTTCAGCCCTTTGCCTGTCAGATCCGCTGCCCAAGGGCATTGCCAAGCAGAGGAAGGATATCAATAAAGGCCATACAGGCTTCTTGGGACAGCTCCTCACTGCCCAGGATCTTCTTCAGCAGTGGCTGTTTGATGGGCTCACGGGTGTAACACCACAGCTTGTCCTTTCCACGGCTCTTGGTGATCATGACCCGGCTGAGGGTGTGCTTTGGAGGTGGTCTGGTGGCAAATGCAAAGCCAGAGGAGGAGAGATTACAGGGATAATAGGAACAGCTCATGGTCAATGTTTCACCTAGGACGGTTGCTCACAGCACCTGGCTAATGAACTCGTACACCAAATGGGAATTTAGCAAGTATCCAGGTCCAGTTCTGCTCAAAGATAACCACTTGTACTTTCCTATGGCTCAGAAGAGTCTCTTATATAACTTACCCTAGTAACAACACTACAATCACCAACCCTATTCCAAAAAGCTTCTAACCACAGGAAGGATGATGGCAATGAATGGTCAGGGCAGCCACACTGAAAGAATATCACACAGCAGTGTAAGCCTAACAAGGGGAAGACATCCCAGAGGATCTGATCTACCTGTCTGGATTGCCAGCCCATCCAAACAGAACCAGGAGCTTTGGTCAGCTGCATTCAGCAGTGGTGCACATTTAAATTTTTGGAGCTGAGATGAAAATGTCTATATAGCCTAACCACATCCTCCCACATATTATTAAATTTCAAATTGCTACACCTGTGCTGAGGAGAAATTCTTCATAAAACCTTGTCTGTGGAAAACCTGCAGCTCAAATGCCATGACCTAAACCAGAGGCTGGAGTTGTACGAAGTCACACAATGGGGTATTCAGGGTCTTTTGCAGTAGCAAAATTTTCCTGATTCCCAAGCTACCTGCAGATGGATTCCTATAATTTTTGAGAATGGTTTAAAAAAATCACCTAAAATAATCATAGGAAAATTCCTCCAAGGTGTATGGCTTTACTCTTTCTTCACTGTCAGAAACTGCCATCTGGGAGGTTCTGATAACATCTTGTCGTTGATCAGGGGTCATTGTGACCAGGGCCTGTGGGACGAAAAGCTCTCTGTTACCTGGTATATTTGAAATAAAATATATCTGATGTATTCAAAGAGAGGAAGAAGATACAAAACAAGAACAGTGAAAATGAGAGTAATCCATCAATTCCTGTTAACAGTCAGTTAGAACTGTGCAGTTGTCATTTCTCTGTGCCATTCTCAGTGACTAACGCAAGGAATAACAAATATTTCCATAGCGAGGGTCATTTCCTATGGAAGATAATGTGCTCTGGAACTTACAGCTCCATATGCGAATTTAGCAGTTCCCTCCAACCACAAATACACCTTTAAGCAATCAGGCCAGCTGGAAGGATTTAGCACAATACATGGATATTCCAAGTCACAAGTTTGTGGTGTCCTGAGTGACAGGATCGGAGGAAAGGCTGAGATCACTTTTGCCTTGGACACCTCGTCACCCCTCTCATCCACTACAGCTTCTGCCTTATGTTCAGGAGACTCTGGCCAGATCTAAGCACTTCACGAAGGCTTTGACCTCGCTGGACATCGTACCAAGTTGTGTAATTCCGTAGGACTGCTTACCACAATCTCCAAAGGAGGCATGGTGACAGTGGGCAAGACATAGACGCAATCAGTTGGGAAATCCCCTCTCTGCTTGGTCCGTTCATTGAACCCATTAGCCCACCCCGAGTTCATCACTTGTTCTCCTGTGTCCTGGTCCAGAACTATCAGGTCTCCTTTAAGGAAACTGAGGAACCCTGATTCTTCTCCCACTGCAAAAAAAAACAACAAAAAAAAAAACCACAACAAAAAAACAATCATTGGTTTGAATTGTTTTTTTTCCAAATTCCTCAGGAATTGGAAATATTAAATCTACCTATATGCTTACCACTGAGCTGAGCTATTTACTTGCCTGGATTTGGGTTGTCTTGGAGAGTGACCACATACTTGGATCGTTTCCTTAGTCCTTCAAGGAAGGTCACCACCAGGTCCCGGATATCCTCTGCATTGTTGGAGGTGAAAGTATATTCATCACCTTTAATGGTGGCCAGGGTGAAACTCTGGCCTTGCAGCTTTCCTCCTCTGGGATATATTTTTGTAGGAGACATAAACATGAAACATAATGACATTCAGAAGCAAAGCCTGGAAAAAAGACTGATCTATGGTGAGATTGCCAGCCAAGTTTATTCCTCCTTACCTGCTGCTTGACACAGCTGTGATCTCTGGGAAAGAGAGCTCCAAAAGAACCTGCTCCTGTTCATCCACAAAATACACCCCTGTCCAGTTGACAGCTACAATCACATCATTTTTAGGCAGGCTTGGCCCTGGGTTGAAGACAAGACATTTGATCAGCTCATAAAGAGTCTTAGGATACAGAAAATGTTTCAAAGGAGGATGCAATGATCAAAAACTCTGTGCTTTTTTTTATGGGAGAGAAATAATTGCAGACTCATAGTCTGTGCCATTGCTAAGCAGGATGCAACAAAAAATAATGCGTCCAGAAAAGACCAGCTAGATGGTCCCCTTCTTGTCTGTGGAACCCCCACTTCTCCTTCCTTTTGCTTTAGAGTATCTTGTGCTCTGGGCATGTGTTGTACTGACTCACCTGAGAATTTGAAGGCTTCATAAAATCGAGAAAACAGCAAAGGCCACTTGAAACGTGCAAAATCCACCACTTCTTCCTTGACCTTTTTTGGGTCTGCCCTCTTCTGAGTATAAATTCCCTACAGAAAAAGCAAACCACAACCAACATGAAGCAAAACACAGTCATATCCAAGAAGAGAGCAAGGAAAATCAATCCATGTAATCTGGAGATCTTGGAACAAATATTAATGGACATTTCAGTGTGCCTAAGGGCCAAACTACTACAGGAAGAAGTGACAGTTTGGGCAAAGTCCTGGCCTTCAATTCCCACTTTATGGAATAATTTGACTTGGAGAAGGCTGGACAAGAATATGGAGTGAGGCTGGTCTCAGCTGACTGTGAGTTTCCCTAAAGTAAAGTGTTTACTTTTCAGCCTGACATTACTTCAGCTGGAAGCGGACACCAAGCAGCCCTTAAGCCCCTTATTTAGGGGATCCTTAGACACCTGACACTTCTGTACAAGGCTGACATGCTGACAAGGGATGTGCAAGATCCAAGCAAACCCCTGTGTCTCCACTGACAGTTAAGCTGAGGTGAGACTCCTAATGCACACGGAGATGTTTACATAGCAGGGATCCTAATCTGAAGCTGGCTCCTGATGTTAAATGAACGCCAATCCTCATGCCAGGAACATCACCCCTCATGAGTGGTCATGAGTACTGGGTAATGAGTTATGGAAAGTGCTGCTGTGTGGAAGTGTCACAAATGGTCTAATTGAAGTCGGGGAGGTTTTATACAATGCTTGGCACAATAAAGTCCTGACATTATCCAGAGACATGAACCACCTCTGTAATACAACTGGTAACACCACAATCTCGTGTAACAGGAATGCCACCCCAGAGGTGGTGTTTTGCATCTCACAGCAAATCTTTGCAGGATGTCTTCTGTCAGATCTTGCATAACAAACAGAGGTAAAGCTGAATATGGTTAGTACAAGCCCTGTACTTTCTCACTGTTTTAGCTTCAGGCCAGGCTAAGGGCTGAGCTATGATGTCTGACATATGTTTAAAGGCCACATGAAACTATTGAAGCATGAAGTGATCCTTGACAGGTGATCTATTGTCCCCACCTTTTTATGTGCAGCTATAATGAGCTGAGCCCATTTTTCCACTGTTTTTGAAGCTGTGATCTCTCTGTCTGGAATGTAAGATGGAATTAGGTTCAGCAGCCTTTCCAGTACCATCTCTGACCCATAGTCCACATAGTACTGCTGGGAAGCCAGTTCTGCCAGATCTTCCTCCTGCGGGAGCCAGAAAAACGAAGTTAATGAGCTCACCAAGTCATCACAACATCCATCCTCCACCACTCAAGGAGCCTGTTGTGGAGCCTGGGTGTACTACAGAATTGTGTGGGGATGCTTCCTTTTGGCAGAACATCACCTTTGGCAGCTTTTTGCACATCTAAACTTCAGGACATTGACCAGTAAAGGTTATGATTAAACCTTAGCATGTTCATTGTTAAGAGTGCTCATGCAGCACATGGAAACATCCAAGCCCAGTCAAGAGGATCTGATTGCTGTAGCTCCTGTTTTCCACATGAATACCACAATGTCCAAGCTTATGGGTATCCAGGGAGGAATATTTATCATCCCCTTCGTTGTAACCTATTTCACCATCTCAAAGATCCTTGTCTGACCGGACTGGGAGCGGCCGAGGTCACACACCTTGTCACACCGGTACTCCCCAAACTTCACCCCTCGCACGATCTGTTGGTAGATGAGATTGGTGGCCACGTTGTCCTCACTGGGGTTGTGCCAGGGAGTGAAGATCTCCTTCCTGAAGAAGAGCCGCCATGGCGCATTGCGCTCCTGCGCTCCCTGCTCCTTGGCGTACTGCTCACACTGGGACACAGCGTCCATCACATGGTCGTTGCCACTCCCCAGCGAGGACACCTGGGCAGGGCAGAAAGAAACGTGGCATTCACCTGACCAAATGCAGGCCTTTTTAGGTAGAGAGATCTATGTTTGAGGCACTGAGACTACCTTTATAACCCAAATAATCCAAATAATCCACATAATCTAAATAACCAATGGTTCTATATCATCTAGCCAGCCAAGTTCTCACAACAGCTGGGTGAGACATTCCAGTTTGACCTCCGTTTCCCATCCAGAGTAAAAGGAGAGCATCAATATGAATCAGCAATGCCAACGGGAGAGCATCAGCATGAGTCGGCAAAGCCAATGGTCCCATTTTAAACTATTGTTGATTATTGTTTCAGAAGCATAATTTCAACTGCTAGCTTTCCAATTAAATTTAATTGGCTCCCTTGCATAAAAATCCATGTAGGATGTTTTACTGGAAATTCATCTCTAATAAGCTTAACTGAGAGTAGGAAAATAGCATCACATAAGTATGTAGGAGGAAAGGAATATCTGAAGGTTTCTGGTCCACCACACTGGTCAGAACAGCTGCATCTTTGAATGGGTTTCTCTGTGTATTTTCCTGTTAAATTCTAAGTATCTCCAAGGAAAGAGATTTTACTACAACCCAGCTGCAGAGTTTGACTACTCTTTTTGTGATAATCATGCTGACACTTGTATTGTAGAAATAATCATTCTTCCTTCTGGAAGTTATGTGACAGCAAGGAGAACCTCCCCCTTCTTTCCCAGAACTATTCAGGAACAGAAGTTAAGATATACCTTGTCAAAAAGTGCAATGTAGAGCGAAAAGCCAAATCGGTCCTTCAGGCTGATTTTGTCAGCCAAAGAATTACAGAGCTCTTTAGCAGTTGTTGCAGAGTCTGTCAACAGTGTCTTTGTTGTCCCATCCATAAATGTGACAGGCAGCATGATTGGTTTCTTGGACTTGGTCGCCTAAAGGATTAAAATCAAACTTTATGATGTTACATGTATTTCAATACTATTTACATGCATACTCCTCACTCCACTCTGGCAACCATTTACTAATTCCTGATCTTACTGACTGGCTGCTTTTCAGTGCTACAACACCATATTTATCAACAGGATAATGTATAGTCAGCCACTAGAAGCACTTGGAAGTCACAGATATTTTGTTTAATACATTCAGTTATTAAGGTGCCTAATCCAGTAAATAAAAGCATGCTTGGGCACGCTCATGGACACTGGAGCACAGCAGTAAATGCTTGCAAACCAGTTTAGAAAATGAGAAATTTCTGCATTTTTGCACAAACTGCCTGTTCCAGCTATAATTATCCCCAAACGAGTCCCAGGGACCACTCCTAGGAGGTAGCTTGCCTGCAGCCACCTTCATCTGGAAGACAGTTTCTTTGAACACATGGAGGCTTGCTCTGTGCCAGCTGACCTCAATGTCAACAGCGCACATTTAATTTACAAGTACTGATGCAGCCAAAAGGATTGATCTTCGACATACTCTGAAGGAAATCCAGGATGCATGGGGAATATAATGTTTTGGAATTGCGGGAAAATTCTTGCCAGAAACAGGCATTTTGTTGTCCCACATTCTGTCCTGACAGAGATGTGGTTCTTGTGACAGTGAAAGGCTTAAACCCTGAGCCCCAGATCCCTGGGGAGGACATGGAGGGGCTCATACCTGCAGCTCCAGCCAGCTGGGTGGCTGTGTCCTTGTCCCATTGGCAAACGTCCGCCTCAGCCTCTCTTCACAATAGGGAGCATAACCTGGGGGGCCTCCATTGATAAAGTTCCTTAAATACTGTTGGCAGCAGGGAACACATTGTTTAGAACTTTGGCTTAAGAGGACAAGCATTTGCAAAAAGTAATGTTTTACGCTACATCACATCACTGGAAGCTGTGAGAGAATAGGACAGTATTCTTGCCTTGTTCCTCTACTGTGCATTTCTGGCCTCAGGGGAGATAAGATACCAGACCAGATAGACCTTTGATTGATGCCACAGCCACCGCTGTTCTGTTTCTGCTATTGCTGCCACTAACTTCTACCTTTGAATTTTAAAGATGTGTTATAAAATGTTATTGAGTGTTGGCCAGAAAGATGGGAGTGACTGAAAAAGATGTGTAAGTAATGATTAAGGGGAATTTTAAGTGAATGCCACTCAGAACATTTAACTGACAGCACAAAAGATCTTTCACAGTGACATTAGCAGGTATCTCCTTAGTCAGATTTTAAATTGCATTTTGGGCTAAACCAGAATTTGAAACACTTCAGTGTACATTAAAAATACAACCACATTACTGTAGAGAAAATTAAATCCAGTGATTTCCACAATATGAAAGATAACACACTTAAAAATATTACACAAACGTCTTGGCCAAAATGTTAGCGAAGATGAATAATCTGTAAAACAAATTTTTCTCAGAAACTTTTATATAAAGAGTTCTCTGAACAATAACACACAGCTATTCCTTCAAAACCACAGACTGCTTTATAACACTGGCAGCCATAAATAACATAACTGGAGAGACAGATATCTCTGTCAATCATAACTTACAGAGACACTATGAAGTACCTAAGTAATACAGCCAGGTTATAGGGATCAGATCCTGCTGCAAATGATTGTAAGCAGTCGATGCAATGTAAAAGCGTAGTTTTAATTATGCTATTGTTAATAACTATGAAATGATATATTTTTTCACATTTCTACTTCCTTGTGATTGAACCTTCCCATCTAGGCCCACTGTCGGTTGAAGGAAAAGTGCAAAGAACAGGAGTGCTAATGTGTCTTGGCTCATGTTTAACACATGATGCAATAAAGGTGTCTAATGGGTCCAAAGCATAACCTGAATATTTGGGACCTGGAATATATATTGAAGACTGGCCTTATTATCAGTGAAATCATTCTCATAATGTTCAGTTCTAACTGATACTTTTTAACGATAGAATCACAGAAGGAAATGGATGCCATCCAGAGGGACTTGGAGATGCTTAAGAGCTGGGCCAGTGTGAACCACATGAAGCGTAACAAGGGCAAGAGCCATTTCCTGTACCTGGGTTGGGGCAATCCTGAACACAAACATAAGCTGGAAAGAGAATTGGTTGAGACTTGAGTGTGCTTATGGGCAAGACGCTCAACAGCACCCATCAGTGTGCATTCACAGCTCAGAAAGCCAAATGTGTCCTGGGCTCCATCACCAGCAGTGTGGGCAGCAGGGTGAGGGAGGAGATTCTGCCCCCCTGCTCTGCCCTAACCAGATCTCACCTGGAATGCTGCATCCAGCTCTGAGGCCCCCAAGAAAAGAAAGGTGTTGAGCTGTTGGAGCAAGTCCAGAGGAGGCCACAGAAATGCTCAGAGGGTTGGAGCATCTCTGCTACAGAGACAGGTTGAGAAAATTGGGGTTGGTCAACCTGGAGAAGGCTCCAGGGAGACTTTACAGCACCTTCCAGAACTTAGAGGGCTACAAGAGAGCTGGAGAGGGACTTTTTGATAAGGGCATGGAATGACATGACAAGGGGATGTTGCTTAAACCAAAAGAGAGCAGGGTTAGATTGGACATAAGGAAGAAATTCTTTCCTAAGAGGGTGGGGTAAGGCACTGGAGCAGGTTGCCCAGAAAAATTGTGTTTGCCTCATCCCTGGAAATATTCAAGGCCAGGCTGAATGGGACTCTAGGCAATCTGGTCTAGTGAAAGGAATGCCCCCTTGGCAGCAGGGTTGAACTAGATGACTTATGAAGATCCCTTCCAACCCAAACCATTCTATGCCTCTGTGATTCTATGATCCTGTGATTGTACAATTCTATGTCTGAGTCTCCAGAACTACTTATAAATTATTTCTGAAAAATGCTTCACCATCCTAAAGTAATCTTCTGTTATTAAAGATTTAAACCAACACAGCTTCCTGTGCCATACTTCTCAGATCTAATTTCCACACATAATTTAATTTTCTGTGACTTTGCCAGTGATTCATCTTCTTTATTAGATTTCACACTGACAAGGCCTGGGGATGAAGGAGGCATTTCTATTCTTGGCTTCAGCTCTTTCAGTGCTGAACATCCAGTACCTAATCTGATATCTATAGAAATTAATGGAATATCTTTATTTACAGTCAGGCACTGGAACAAATTATCCAGGGAAGTGGTGGAAGCACCATCCCTGGAAGTGTTAAAAAACATGCAGATATGGCACCAGTGGATATGCTTTAGTGGTAGGCTTGGCAGTAGTTGGACTGATTTTAGGTGTCTTTTACAAACCAAACAATTCCATGACTCTATAATTCATTTGGAAAGCACTGTTCAAATCTAGGCAACAGAACTTTGCCCAGAAAAGAGAAAAAGAAAATCCTTAAGAACAACTTGATTTTCAAAAGTGTCAGCCACTTGGCATCTCCCACTGACCTCAGTCCTGCTGATCCACAGTGCTGCTGAAGATGGGTTACAGGTCATCTCATATGGCTGTTTGGAATTGGATGTTTTCAATATGACACATGATGGGGAACACAGCATCATTCAGAGAGCACCTTTGCAAATGTACTTCCATGTAAATGAAGTCCTTTCCTTTCTATGTGCATTTTTAAAGCATAAATTTATATTTGTAACTGGCTATGTTCTATTCCTTGCCAGTTTTGGTAGAGTAGATGCCTGAGGTCATACTGTCAAAGCCAGTAGATGCTGAATGCACAGACCTTTGCATATAAGAAACAGGAGAAATCTGGGCTATTCTGGTTGTGTAAATGCCACTTGCAGGCTCCCACAAATAAAGTTCTTACCAGAAGTCACTTAATCGCATCTTCACACATCTACATGCAGGAGACATCATCTAATTTGGTTGTCTACATTACCTTTAGAGTCACAGGAAAGAGATAGTCACTTCTCAGGAGTGACTCATCTGATTGGCATTAGACACTGAACTTGGGATCATGAACAATTTTCCTAGGAACTCTGTCATCTTCATTTCTGGCAAAGACTGGGATTCCCTTTACTGTGAAACCCAAGAGAAAAGCTGGCCCCATGAGTGGAAAAGCAAACGTATTGGTAGATAATTCATTAGACAAATGTCATCTACAATTTACCTTTACAAACTTCTCAGAAGGAGCAAAACATCCCACACAAAGGGACATCAGGATCCAACCCCTAGCATGGCTGCTTTTGGATGGGTTCTGAGTCAGCTGCTTGCAGATTTGACAGTAGATTTCATCCCTACAATAGGAATAAAAAAACAATTAAAAGTTAAACAATAAAAAAAGAGAGTAATTATTTATCATTAATTTCTATTAACAAACACAAATACATAAATTGGCTAAACCAGAGATGTACAAGTGGCCTTCATTTGACACTTTGCAATTTCTGAATGCTTCATTTCGCAACTGAAATGAGTTTTAGCTTTTCATTAGCAGACCATTAAAAATATTCACACAAACAAAAGATATACAATGGTCAAATGGAAAACAGAGTAGTGAGGAACAAGAGTGGGCATTTAAAAAAACAATCTAGTGTCATTAGGATTTTCAGAAATATTTGAATCCCTTTTCATGATCTTTCCACTGGGCCTCATATGGCCAGTAAGGAACATGATCCAGCCCAGCTTGCATTATACAACATAACCACAAAAATTATAAAACAAGAGCCATGTAAAGCTGCAGATAATATCAAACCTGTTTGAACAGCTCAAGAAAAGCACAAGGAAGAAGGAATGAATGGCATGTTCATGCCTTTGTTTTGATTTCTAACCTTAAGGCTGGCCTGAGGATGCCATTACCAATAATGAAATGGAGCTTCTCCAGGTTGGAAGTGGGTCGGTCTTCGAGCATGCTATTACCCTGCAGGGTAGACTCACCATCGTGAAGTCTCTTTGTCACCTGCCAACCAGACATATTGGTCTCTTTCAGGACAGCCAGTTACTGTGCACCCTCCCACCCCCATCCCAAGTGTGTGGTGCTCCCCCAGGAGGACTCCTCCACCAGCCAGGAGGGCTCTCAGAAGTTCTTTGATCTAGGACTCTTACAGCAATGGGAAGGTTTGACTGTGTTGGCTTTAATCATGAATGGGTGAAATTTAAAATGGTCCTGTCTAGTCATACTTCCACCTGCTTGGTCCTTTCCCAGGGTTTCTACAATGGCACCCCCTCTGTATCCCAGCTCTGAGCTGGTCCTTCCACTGGGAGAAGGCCACCAAGGGTCTTTGGAATAAACTATCTAATTGCCAAGGAGGACCTGTCCCTTTAACTTAATCATATGAAAGTAATCATCAGTGTTTTCACTGGCAAAATGGACCCATTCCCCAAGCTAATGATGCAGCTGAAAATGCACAAGCATTGTGCTGTTTGTTAAAACAAGGATGGCATTTGTCTGCCTAGCAGCCTACTGTCTCAGCTAGTGAACCCCATCTCCATTTAGAGAGATGGACATTTCTAGAGCATTTTTAGAGCCAATTAGGATGAGCTGGATTTGACCCTGTTTCTCCCCACTGACCCCTAAGGGAATATCTCACAGAGCAATCTTCATGCTCTCAAGCAGCTATAGCCAGGTAAGATGGTGCCTGCTCTGGGAATGGGCAGCCTATCAATAGTTTCCATCACCCCCATCTGAAAGATTTATCATTCCTCACTCTTTTGAGATGGCATTTCTCAAAAGCTCTCAGCTTGGGGTAACTGCTCCCATGCGGAGTTTTGTCCCTGGCACTGGAGTGGAGCAGAGGATGGGTGAGTGCCATTGCAGACCCCACCTCTGCTCTCTATGGTAGAGGGCAGGAAACTAAAAGCAGGGATAACAATCAGACCATCGCAGAGTGGTGAGAGGTATCGGCAGCTGGATGGAGGGCTGTGAAAGAGGGGAGGGAAGGTGCTGGATGGATGGAGAACAGGAGCCGAGGGGAGGCCGGCGCGAGGTGCAGAATGACTCAAGGAGACACGGGAAGCCAACCTTTCCCCTTAAACACTCCTTAAATCTTTCAGGCAGAGAGACAGGTAGCGCCAAACCCAGAGGAGGGCTGGTTCTATGTTGTCTAGGGAAAAGCAGAAGAGAGTCAGAGAGGGCTGCAGACAATCCAACGGCACTTGTGCTGCCAGGCGGCCAAGCGTCTCCCCTCACCTCCTCCGTCAGTTTGGATTTCTTCTTGAGTGTTAAGGAGACCAGTTTGTGCCGCACACTATTCTTCTTGTGCCCATCAATATGAGTACTCTGCAAAGCAAGAGGGGTGGATGCAAAGTGGTGAGACTCAAGTGCTGAACAAATGCTCTCTCTGCTTTGCCTGAGCTCCTGCAAAAGACCATTAATCCTGAGCAGAGAGTGAGATGTTTCTAGTGGGAACCAGAAGTCTGAACCCATATTCCTGTGCCTTGAGAACCCAGGGCTGGCTCTGAATTTTGTAGATACTCTCTAATTAGTAAGTGTCCCTCAGATGGAAATTATATATTGGGAGCATATCTATGTTGAACACATGGCTGATTTGTGCTTAACCCAGGTCCGCCTAGTTCTGCTGTATGACAGGGGAAACGCGATGAGCAAGACCACTCTCTGAGACAAGCCATTTGCACAGCAGGTTTTTAGCTGGAAGTCATCTAGCCAGGGATTCATGGACAGGTAGTTACCCACTGTGGTTTCATAACTTATAACCAGCCCAGTGCTCTATCAAGGTTCCCAGAACACCTTTGATGTGGGACAGCTCCAGGCACTGACTATGTATCATCAAATTGCTTGCTGGCTTTCTACTTTTATAGCAAACTTTTGGACCCAGTTAATCTCTACCCATTTAAACAGCTTTGAACAGACCACGACTTCACACCCAATTGACACTTTGAGTCCTGTGACTGTGATGGTTTATATCCACTATAAACATGAGTTGGTGATGTAAACCTGCTTTTGGATATCATTTAACTCAGGCATCTTTTTGTACTGTGAAGAGATGACACAACCACAAATAAAAAGGACAGCTTAAATTTCCTTCTCCTCTGTACCACCTGATATATCAGTTGGCCAAATATGCCTTTTGGTAATAAACAAGAAAGAAATTATGGGTAGAAGGAATGAAAGGTGATTCTTTGTGTATATTTATACATAATTATGATCCTGAGGCTACTCTGATCAGGTAATTCACTAGAACTGCTGAATGGTATTGTCATTTCTAAGAACAAGGAGATTGGTTAATTTACCTCTGCAAATACTGCAGAGATTTGTCAAGAAAACTTGAAAATTCAACAGTGGCATCCAGAAGATGCCAATAGCAGATTATATGTTTTCCTACTGAATAAAGCAATTGCCACAGATGAAAATGTATCAGCACTATGGATGTTGATTTATCCAGAATAATGTTTTGTCTGGGAAGGATGTGAAAATGAAGTCCTCCAGTGACATCCAGAAGGCACTCAGGATGCAATAGGGATTTATTATTTTAAATTATTATTTCCACAGTTTAATCTCCTGCTAACTAATTACTTCCTGCTCCAAGATTAAGGGCACATTTTTAATTTAGTCTCTTCTGATTCAGGGCAGATCAAAAGGAAATCCCCAAATAAGAAACGTAGGACATTGCATTCCCCCCCACTACTTTAGCCCTGCAGGATGGAGGAGAGAGAGATCAAAGTCCCATGAGAGATATGAGGGCACTTTCTTCACTGGGGAACATTCAGCTGGCAGACATTCAGTTCTCCCTGTGAGGAAGGGACCGCATCACAGTCAATTCTCCCTTCACAGCGTAAGTGCAAATAAAATCAACAAAGTGACTGCCTGCAGCAAACCCTGCAAGTTGTTGCTTTCCAAGACATTTCAATACCCAACACCTAATAATAACAACATCTCTTTTACAGCTGCAGCAGTTACCTCTCCTTCTCCCTGCAGAGCCTGCAGTTCTTTCTTATAGGTCTTCTTCCCAAGAGTCTCATAGATTTTGGTCATTACAGGTATCTTCTCACCACCATCACTCATGGCTGTGTGGTATTTCGGCTCAGGGAGGTCTCCCATGAAACGCAGGATAGTGATCCATACAGCAAGTGCCGCCTATTTGAAAGGGAAGTCACACCCCGTTAGCTCACACCAGGGCAGTGGAGAGGGTGGTCAAGCCATGCTGAATCCATCAGGATCCCCACTGAGATCTCTCTGTACATCTGCAGGAGATAAAATACTTCCCTGTGCCATAGGTAACAGTTTTGCCTGCAGCACACATCCTCTCTGATGTGTGAAAAGGCCAGGCTGCTGGCTGGGACCACCATTCAGGCTTTGTGTTCGTGCCACCATGAATGTGTTTGTGAACCCTACAAGGGGTTTGCTTCTTGACAGGAAATGCCAACCTTATCAAGGGACTGGCAGCTCCTAACCCAGTGCAGAGGGGAGAAGAACCACAGTGAAGGCAAGTTCATGGATAATGTAATAAGCATTATAGCCACGCAGGTTCAATTCATTTCTGCTCTTGTACTGCTGCCTATGGGACAAGCAGATCTCTTCTACCTCTGCACTGGTGTGGATGACAAGGTAAGAAGAAACTTTTCCAGCTCCCTAGAAGCTTTACAAGTGATACTGAAGCAACAATTTCCATTGCCCCTGCCCTGACTCCAGAGCATCTCATTGTCTTAACACAAATACCAAGGTACAGAGATGGACCCTCCTTTCTAATGCTCCATCCCTCTAATATTCACTGTCTTCCCAACACTCAAAGCATACTGGTGGGACAGTGGCCTGGACACTTGTGCAGCAGATGAGTGTGTCCCAAAATGGAAACTCCTGGTGCCCTTTGGCTGGAGGGTTACCCAGGCTTGCTCCAACCCACCCAGCCCTTATCAAGGTTTTTCATCCCCTTCCTCACCAACTGGTCTCCTTCATCTTCATGGTACAAGAGAGGCTGCTTGAGGGGCCGGCGGATGTATGTGTGTGTTGTTGTACCCTGGAAATACGTGGCAGCAAACTTGGCAAATTTGTACTCTGAGAGGTCTTCTTCCTCCTCCTCAGGGAGAGGCAATGCTGCATCCAGGTCCTCTTCCTCCAGCTCCTTCTGGACTTGCTCAAGATCCTGTTGTGGAAGGACATGTCAGACACCCAGTATGGCTTTGGATATTAAACTACCATTTCCTTTTGAGCCTGACTTTTCTGCCAGTCTGATTTCCATTCCAAAAGAAAAAGTCAGCTTCAGGAAAAATATGGAATATAGCTCCAGAGCTCATGCAAAGCCCAAGCTCCAAAGGACATGCCTGTGCCCAGGCATATGCCCAGAGCAGTAGAAGAAGCAACGATAACGGCCCCACTCATAGCATGGGGAAAGGATGTCTAAGAGCTAATGCCATGAACTGTGATGAACCTTAAAGGAAAGATCTCAAAGGCCACAAGTCCTTGATGATCTTATAGTGATACTGCTCTCCTCCGTTTGGTGGTTCTAGGGAAAGCTGCCAGGCTGCCTGCCCATCCCTAGCCACACCACAGTTTACCTCTGTAAACTGGGTTTACAGAGGTCTAGCATCTGTAAAACCCCAGATAACCCTCTGGGGCCACATACAAGAGCCTGGCCTTGAAGAAAGCCTTCAGAGACACATTATTTTATTACTGTACTCTTTCTTGATCTACTAATGTTTTGCTGATGCCTGTCATGTGACAGCCAGGCTCCTGTAATTCTCCAGTACCTCGAAGCCATTGGGTGCCTGCCCCTCCTGGCCAGGAAGGGAGGAGGTTGTCCCCAGGAATCCAAACATTTTGTCCACCATTTCAGAGTCATTCACTGGCTCATTGCGAGCTCTCTCCATTTTTTCTAAGAGCTCTTTCTTCCGACGTGCTTCCTCTTTCTCCTTTACTTCTCTCTCTGCATCCTCCCGTGCCAGCTGGGCCAGGCGCACCTGCAAAAGGAAAAGTGCAATGACTGAACTGCTCCTTCCAAAGACCTGGCAGTAAATTCCGCAGAGCCTGGCTTTAGGAAGGCAGGCTGCCTGGTGCTTAGGGCACTATATCCAGGTCATAACTTGGGGCAAGTCAGTGACATGTCCACATCTCAGTTTCCCAACTGCAGAAGGACAAAGCAATGCATTTTCCCTATTCCTTAGTGCCTGTTTAGGGGTGTTGGTCCATGCACAGTAACTCTCACTGACCTCATTTTTTTATTTTATACAACAGCCCTGCATGTCCACACACAGAGTGTCTCAGTTCCCCCTTTATACAATAGCAGAAGTGAATAATAACTGTAATCTCTGACATTCCTGTGCAGCAAATCAGAAATTCTGGAGCAGATTCAAACTAATAGAGCACAAAGTACTTTAGAGAATTAAATACAAACCACTCAAGCAGGGTAGAAATCCCTTAGATATTTTTGTCATTGCCTCTCAAAGGAGCAAAACTACTTCCTGGAGAACAGACAGAGCCCCAGAAAGATATCAGCCCCTATGTACTTGGTGTTTCTTTTCTGCTTCTTCTTTGGCTTTCTTGGCACTCATCTCCTTTCGAAGTCGTTCCTCTTCTGCCAGCCGAAGTTTCTCCGCTTCCAGGCGTCGATAGTACTGAGGGAACAAACACAAGAGCCTTTCTGAATAGGTGTCTAATTATTTTTGGACTTTTATTTTTTTCCCCTTTGAAAACAGATCCCAAGAGCAGGCGATGCAGAAGCAGGTGTCTCTGCCCTCCAGGGCACTCACCTCCCCGCGGAGGCGCTTGTAGAGCCTTCGTGCGATCATGCCGCGGGCGTAGGCCTGCACCGTGAGGACGGCCCACAGGCGGTGGCGGAAAGCCCTGCGGACCAGGTAGCCCCGGCAGCGGGCCTGGAACTCGATGATCCGCCGGCGGGCCATGTGGTACTGCTTGTGGAGCTTGCGGGATCGGTACAGGGCCTGCAGCCTCAGGAAGCCAATCCGCATCTGCAAGGGGGAGCACGATGAGACCGCCCCGCCAGCCGGGGCCTCACCCACCCTAAGCAGATTTCCACTGCTAATCTCCCGCTGGCACGGCTGTCAACAAGAGCCACTGGAATCAGGCCCCACGACAGCAAGCCTTCTGGAGGGGGCTTCTCCAAGAGGGTGGAGAAATGAAGCTCTCTGGCTGCTGCATTGATTCAAAGCCCAGGAAGGACAAACACGGTTTCTTCCTCACTGAGCCTCTGAGAGGCCTCAGGATTTCTGTCTGGCCAAGGCAGCCACAAGCCATGAGTTGTTCCTACAGAGGTCTAGCATCTGTAAAGCTCTTGCCTGACAGTCAAGGTGCTGTTTGATGGCAGGAGGCAGCGTCCTACTCAGTCTGGAAGTGGTTATTTGTATTAAGTTGCCGGCTTGAAAGATTATATTGAGATACTTTAGACCTTAACACACTTTCTGTCCAAAAGACCCTGCTGTTGGGTCAAAGCTAGCTGGAACAGGGAGAGAAGAGGACAATGAACTGGGGTGGTGACAAACCCAAAAATGGTCCCACATGGAGATGGAGTCCGTTTTTTAAAGGAAGCTGCTCTTGAGTTTTCAGTCATCTGGAAACTAGGGGAAGACCTATAAAACCCCAAATGACCAGTTGATGCAATGGACATACAAGTCACAGGGGAAAGAACAGCTACGAGGTGGTCTCCTCAATGAGAAGACAAAGCAAAAGAGCAAACTTCCGTTCATCACTCCAACTGATAAAAGCCAACCTCACCACTTCTGACATTCAATGGGACATTTTGAACCAGGAAACCCTTATGTATGTCCCAGGTGAAAGAGGAAGGAAGGCAGAGGTGTGAGGAAGCACCCCTGTACTTACAGCACCGTAGTTCTTCCTGCAGTTATGTCCACGCCAGTACCTCTGAATCATCAGGACTGAATTTCTCACTTTCAGGAAATTGGACCTACAAAAGCATTTCAATCATTTGCCTCTGTGCTTTGGCCACAAGTTATCATCATCTCCTGGGCCTCATTTCTTGAAGATTTGAATCTGAGTGTCCAGGTGGAATAAACACTCCATTTTTGGCTTGAAAATGTCTCCTTCCCTAGCTCTCCTTGCTTTCATAAAAATATTTGTAGACACTCTTTGAGAGGTCTCTGCAGGGAGATGCTGCCACATTATGGGAATGAGAAGAACAGGAGATGCTAGGAATGGTTCCTTCCTTCCTCCAGACCTGCATCCTCTTCTCACACCTAAAATCTCTTCCCTGTGTGTCCTTCCCATTCAGTTTTAGCACCTGAAGATGGATTGAACCCCACCCAAATGATCAAGAGTCAACCTCACCAACACCACGCTGCTATCCCTAACTGCTCCTCCTGTCCTTCTCAGCCTGATCTGATTCTACCTGCAGACAGTATGGAGGCAACTGTGTTGGGAGGCCTTGGGGGGAGGGTGACACTACAATCAGTGTGAAAGATTCACGAGTCATTTAGCATGTGCCCTTTCTGCAAAGCATAGTCTGAGTCACAGCCATGGCTTGGACAATCAAAGAGCATAAAACCCCAAGAACTGTCCCTCCTCCATAGGTGAGGTTTGGCTGTGGCTCCCCTTCTTCATCCACAACAGTGCCATGAGCTACCTGTTCTCCTCCCACGTCTGGAAACTGAGTTGCAAAGGGAAGAGTTCTGAACCCCTTGGGCCTTGGAGAGAGCAACTTTAGTAGCAGTAGGTGAGCCAGTGTTTCCTCTGCAGTCTTGTAGAGATCCCCATAGATTGGAGTCTCAGCATTGCCTTCAGCTGGCTCAGAGTCCACTGCTGCATGCTCACAGCAAACACCACACTCCCTGAAGATAGCACTGAACAGGGACAGAAGGTCCTATTCTGTCCAGGTTTGAGGCAGATAACACAGGTATCCTCTTGTTTCCTCTACTGTTTTCCTCTAGTACTTGCTGCACCTGAGTGCCAACACATCAGGGGTCCCCTCTGGTCATCTGGGTACCAAAGGAGTGACGCAGCCTCCAGGAGCCACTTGCCGGATGAAGCATTCCACATAGCCCATCTCCCATTTGGCCCTGGGGTTCATAGACAGACCTACCTGTCCTTGTACCCACGGACCACCTTCTGGATGAGGATGACTTTGTCTGTGATCGCCTTGTCTCTCTCAATCTCCAGCAGCATGTCGTGGTGGTCCTGTGGGAGGAAGCAACACAGTACCAATGTCTCAAGCTCTCCCTCTGCCTGATATGTGGCCAGAGTGGGTGGTAGAAGACCCTTCTCCAGGACAGTTGTTCAAAATAAACACTCGGGTCATTTTACATCCCACCTCCTCACTGGGGAAGTCCTAACATAAACCCTAGTGATCTACAGTCTTCATTCCCAAATGAACCAGATCGTCCAGAAGCTGCAAATGCAATGCTTCACAGTCTGAAAACAACTAAATTACATTGTCCCTCCCTGCAGAGCGCCTTCCTAGTGCTCTCAGCCATGGGAGCAGCTCTTAGGAGCACTGGAGAGGTTTGTAAACAAACTCCAGGCTGCCTGGGTCCCATCACTTCTTCCAGCCAAGACTGCAATGCCTCTCTAACCTAAGGGGAAAAAAAAAAAAACCTCCTCAAAACACTGAATTTCCTCTACCCTGAGGCTTTCAGATGCACCAATCTAAGCTTTATTCTGATTCCTCCCATGTTGTGTGTGATTCAGCCTTCTTTCCCAGTCATGGCAAGTTGAGCCATGCAGCACTGGGTGCAGCAGAGGCAGTTCCACATGTTTCCTGCTTTGCTTGACCTCCCGCAGCCCCTCAGGACCTCCCAATTTCTCTGCTTCCTGTCCTGACAGCTGTGAAATCTTGATAACAGGCTCTGGAAAGAGTAACTAGAGGGAACAAGTTCTGGGGAAGAGATGGAGGTGTTTGTGCTGGCATTGGGATTTGGGGGTGAATTTAGGTGTAAGCAGCCAGGGTTTATTGTTGTGATTTTTGCTCAAGAGAAGCCTCACCTTCCTGGAACAGCACAGGAATGGGTTTGTAAGGAAAGATGAGTGTGTATGGGGCTGCAGAGGACCCGCAGCGTTGGACTGCTCTGTGTCATCTGGACTGATGCAGAAAAAGAGACTGTAGGCACATCTCGGGTTGCACAAGGATGTGTAGAAAGCAAAACGAGCCTGTTGTGCTCACATGCCTCTCTCAGCAGCGCTCTGCATGGGCATCCCTCCTACTGCTGTGCCTTTTGGGTGAAGGCAGGAGAAGAAGCTGAACCACACAGCCCAGGAGGGAAAAGGCTGTGCACTGGATGTGATCACTTTTGTTCAATATGGATTTGTGAATGCATCAGTGCTGGCACTGTGTAAGGACCTCCTCCTGCCTGCTGCTCCTAAACTGGCCCCCAGTATTCTGCCTTAAGTCAGGTTCTACCCACTGACATGCCAGCCCAGAGACCATGGAAAAGGCTCATGTCTTGTGATGGAAAGGAATGGGTAGGACATGCCCTCAGAGGTGAGGATCCAAGATGGCAGGGGGGATGTGGAGAACCACCCACCTTTAGAAATATCTTTGTCTTGCCAATCTGCCAGTCATCATCCTTCCCCAGCACTGCTTCAGCAATGCGTTGGCATGTCCCACGCAGGTCACCCTGACAGAAAAGGGGTTGGGATTCACCAGGACCAGACTCACCCATCACTCCTCCCAAGCCCAGTGTAAATCTTTTCTGGCCCCAAATCCTGCAGTTTTCTGCTAATGAGGTTCTTATGTCTTTACTGTCACTTTGTTTAAGATGAGTGAGATGGACAGGCTGAATATGGCTACCTGTCCCTGCCAGCCCAGTCACCATTTTTCCTTCCCTTGGAAAGCACAGAGCACCACTGTGACACCTGGGGATCAAATGCTGCGTCACTGGAGAGGAGGCACACCCCATAAATATCTCTGGAGACCGCCCAGCAGAGAGCACTCGTTACCTGTGAGAGAGGGTCCTCACCTGCTTGTAGGCTGGCTTCACCCCTGGCATGAGCACCCGGTACCGGTCCACGAACTCCACGAAGGTGTAGCGGATGGGGTACCCGGCCCGGCGGATGCGGATGGTCTCCATCATCCCGGAGTACCTCAGCTGACGGACGCACAGCTCCCGGTCAAACAGCTGGGGAGGTTACAGGACACAGGGGTTGGATTGCAAATCTTTCTGGGCTAGTTCGTGGAAATTGTGGGCAATTATGTGCTCCTCCACATGGGCCTGATGAGGCACAGACTGCTGGAGACAGTTTTGATTTTCTTTGCATGGTTTTGTTATCTAATTCATCCCACACCTTTCTCTTGGACTAACCAGAACAATACGCAGAAGCAGCAGCATGGGATGATGTACAGACCCAGAGAACTCCAGCCAGCATCCCGATACAAACAATTTTTTCCCCCCTAAAGCATATTTCAGAAGGAAGTAGAAGTTTTAGAATAACATAAAATAACAAACAGTCAGGACTTTCCACTGGCCTTTCACTTCCTCTATCCCATTTCCTATCACTATCAGTACGTTTTCCTTCAAAGGCAGGGACAGAAAATGATATCTCAGACAACGTGCTCTTTTGCAGTCACCCTGCACAGCTCTGTGTGCCTTTATCTGGGATTTCTTTTCCTTTGGACTATTAAACCAAGGCCAAAATTAAACTTAGCAAGAAATGACATTCCATATCACACTGCAGCCTCTGATTCAGTGTTAGCTCACCCACTCATTTCTTTAATGGGGAGATTAATTTCTCTTTGTCTAGTTCTTTCAAACTTGAAACCCTTTTCCTGTCCCACTGAAAGTTTTGTAGACAAATAGGTTGAACAGAGACTTCTGGCCTAGGACTTGCAAGACCTGATGAAATACAGACTTCCTATGCAGAACACAAAATACCAGACTGAATTCCAGACATCCAGGTGTAAAAACAGCGCAGAGTCAGGGCATTTAGAATAATTTGCTAATGTCAGTTCAGGATGTTCACCTATTTCTCAACATTACCTATGTTCAAAAAGAAGGTCTTGTTCTAATCTCTGCTCAGATGATAATAACAGATCAGACATGTTGTTAAATATTTACCCAATATATTCCATTAACAGGCTAATAGGACCCTTTTTACTCTCACCAAAACCAGGATGAGAGAACAGTAAAATAACCTGAGAGACCCACCAAACATTTTGCTCTGCGTCCTATTAGGTTCACTGAACATTAAAAATAAGTTTTAAACAAACACTGCTTGTACGTAACAGCTCTGAAATTCAGTACTTTATGCTTTTTTGCACTCAGCTGAGCTTTGCTAACAGACACTGACTTTAGATAAAGCTCCAGGCCTGGCTAGATTATTTATTAAATAAAGCTTTTCCTTTCCAAGCAGTGTCACTATTAAGTGTGGTGAACAGGAAACAGTGATTGATCCCAGCATCAGTGTCTGATCCTGCAAGGTGTGGGGAGTGGGATCAGGGCATGCACCTTACCACCTGCCTTCACCTGCAAAACTCAGAGTCCCTTCCAGGAGCAGTTTGTGGTCAGGGGGATTGAGAGCCTTCTCCTTCCGTCTCATTTTCTCCTAAAAGTTTGTCCCCATAGTGCTCACTACTTTTGAAGCAAACCACTGTGATTTGGAGCAAGGTAACTCCTGTCATATTTCCCCTGAGCTATTTTGTCTCTTTTTCTCCTCTGCTTTTAGAACCATGTTTTTGTAATTGATGAAGAAAACAAAAAGGCAGTGGAAAGGATCAAACAGGATTTAAAATGAGTGAGATCCATTGGGAGCAAAGATTTTCAGGAAAACACCCACGGGAAGATGATTTTTAGAAAGCACTGAACTCTGCCACAGAACTAAACCCATGGCTCAGCTGAAGTCTCTGGCAGGAAGGAGCCTACCCCCTATGGAAATGGAGAGGCATTTCCTATAGGATAAAGGGCTGCAGGGTGAATTCCTTGAGATCGCCCTTGGGAAGAAAGGCAGGCTCAGGATAACCCTTGCAAAAAGTTTTGGGGTGCTGTTGGACTGCAAAGCAAGTGCCTGATTTTGCCAACCCTTCTGTGACTCTCTTGCTAGCACAGCAGGCTGTGGGTTGGTTTTCTAAGTGTGCAGGGTTAATCCTGATTCCACTGATGCCCAAAGGAGTTTTGCCGGTAGCTCCAGGGCAGAATGACCCTACGGGCAGTCCCGTACAAAAAGCAACCAGGAGAAAAAAGCAGGGCTTACCATGGGCTTCTTGTACTCATTGGGCTTGATGCAGCGGACAAAAAAGGGCTGGCACACGCTGAGAGTCCTCATCAACAGCTCCAGGGAGCGCTTGAACTGGCTGCTGAGCGTCGGCGAGCGCTTCCTCGTCTCTGCTCCCTGCAAAAGCGCAGCGCACTCAGGAAATGAAAGGATAACACTGCCTTTCCCCTCTGGCCGCGGCCCCAGAAACCTCCTGCTACAGCCGGGGTTGCAGCGGGGACTGGGGCCAGAGGTGGCTGAAACTTGTGGCAGGACAGGGGGAAGGGCAGAGCCTGTGAACTTGCAATGGCCGGGCTCCGGCAGCCTTCTCCACATGCCTCTGTTCCCGCAAGAAAAGCGCCATGATTTAATTTGTCCTGCTTGAATCTCCCTGTGTGACTGGAAAACTCATCTTCCCTACACAGAGCCATGAGGAAGATCTGCCCACAAGAGCAAACAGCATCTTCTGGGCTATCAAGATTCTCTGTATTACAGCTTGGGGCAATGCACCTGCCCAGGGATGCTCTCAGGAGCAGTGTGGGCTGCCCTCTCTCCATGCATTGCAGCACGAGCATGCCAAACCCTCTGTCACAGTTCCTCGTGTCAGGCAGGGCTCCTCCTGCTCCCTGGAACAAGAACCAGAGACTCACTTGAGGAAAAAAAATAATCCAGGAGAATGCATTCCTGCAACAGTTTCAGAAACTTCTGCTGAGATTGCTCAGTCCATACTAGCACAGATTTGAGTTGCTTTTGGAAAAGAGTATTAAATAGACTAAAAGAGGTGAGTATTTAGGGGGAATCAAGATGATTTGGCATATTTGTCTTGGTTTAGCTCCCTTGATCAAATTAATAACTCAGTCTCTATTTTGGGGAAAGTGTCTCTAAATGAGAATGTGTATGTTTCCCGTAACAGTCCCTTCTCCCTGCTCTGGGAAAACCTTGTTAAACCACCTCCAAATGAAGTCCCTAGCTCATTTCATGTGCCAGGCACTATTACCTAAGTTCATTACTCATCAGTCACAGTGGTGCTGTGTGTCTAGTGCGGTCTGGTGTTCAGGGAGCCTTTGTGGGACAGCAGGTATTGCTGGAGGGCTGGAGGAAGAGTTGGGCACCAGGAGGCAACCCCGTCTTCATTAAAAACAGGGTGAAGATATAACATGACCTGTGACATGACCTGATGACCAGAGAGATCCCGAAGGGAGAATTCCATCAGCATTTTAATGCATTCTTCCTCCAAATATCCTCTTATTTTCAGGTGGTCAAGTCACATGTGGAGTCACAAAATTCTCATCTGCACTGGCCTTGCTGCCATGTTTTGCAGTGTTTAATTTGCACATTTTTGTTGCCATGTTATTTCTACTTTTGCTATAATCTTTATACATGCTTCATCACATAGCACTAGTAACCTTTAACATTCCCACCCCTCAAAACTGAGGAGTTCCATAGAATCACGGAATAGTTTGGATCAGAAGGGATGACAAATTCCCTCTAGTCCAACCCCTTTGCCACGAACAGGGAGTTTACACAGCTCAGGTTGGACGTGATGTTGAGACAAACCCAATCAAGACAAACACAAAGCCATCATGGAATTCCAACAAGAGAAAACCCAGCTCATGCAAACACCACAAAAACCTGGCCTGCTTGTCAAGAAGAGCATGGGGAGCTACTAGCGATCTCTCCCAGCAAAATCCTCCCTGGAAGGACAAAGTGCTAACAAATCTAGAGTGATTAACAGATACAGCTGCTACCTGCAGAACACTGTAGAGTCTGATGTTCACATTTTGTTGCAGATTTTCTGAGGAAAAGTCTGTTTCATCAAGAATCCTGATTTGAAAGGCTTTGATGAATGTTTTCTTATCACATTGCTAATTATGCACACGAGGTCACCTCTGTGAGATGTGGAAAGATAGCCACAGGGCTTAGAAGCAGCAACAGATGCAGGAGCAGGGGCTGACAGTTAGAAACAATTGCATATTAGCTGAATTTTAGTCAGTTTGGGCTTGGCTGGGAGAGATCATTTTAAAGCCATGGTGTTAGGAATGGAGCAAAACTTACAAGGGTCTACAAGGGAATGCACAAGTGGTTTGCTCCCAGACAGCAAGAAATGCCTCTCCAGCTTGCTGGTGCCTTGCATTTCTTTCCTGCATGCATCCAGATCTGGCAAAAAGCAGTGGTGCCATCTCCATCCTTATATCTGAGAGCTTTTTGCTGGGAGGGGTTGGAAGGAAGGGACCGTGACCAGAGTCCCTGGTCTTCCTGTCCAAATAGTCAGAGTGAGCTGGGTTCCCCCTGTCAAGACCACATCATACCATTCACAACATTTCAGGGTGTGACAATTGTGCACAGACCCCTCTCAATGGTGGGCATTACCCCTGTGAGCACTTTTGGGCTCTCAGATACACAATAAGTACTCTGACAAGTGTTTTGCATCAGCTTCATCTTCAGGGATGGGTGACACCACTCAAGTAATTGTGGCTCCTTCTGCCTCACCTCAACACCAGCTTAGAGAGAATCACACCTTTTACTTCAACAAAACAACCCCAAAAAAGGAGAGGAGCAGCCTCTCAACACAGCCTAGCAAGGCACTGAAAATAACAGGATTTACTGAAGAGGAGAAGCATTTTTTAAGCTAGAACCAGGCCCAGTCCCCATAACCTGATGGAGAAAGGGCTGGTACATTCTGCTTTTCCCTGTTCGGATACTTCCTAGCTTTCAAACTCTGAGACTGTAACATCCTTGGGACTCAGACTATCTCTTCACTTGTCCATACAGTGCCCAGTAGAAGGGAGGATGAGACCTGTGTAACATGGGGAAGGACGAGCAGGATTCACAGGTGCTGTACTCCAGACTGGAGCACTCAGCCTGTACTCAACATCAAAGGAGGAAAAGACTCAAAAACAGAAGAGAAAAACAAGAAAAATAAGAGAATTATATGATTTACAGAGAGGGAGCATGCAGAAGACAGTTTAGAATGATGTGCAGACCAGCATGACATCTGGACATGCTTCAATTCTGCTTCTTTCTGCAATCTCAAGCCAGTCTGAACTTTGGAAGTGCGAACACATACATGGCTGTTTGCAGCATCACCAAGACAAAAGGCAAGGAGAATGGCAGCTACAAGGAGAAATGTCACTGAGCCAGAAATGGTAGAGGTTATTCCTTCTGTCTCTCTGCACCTTTCTCTCCTTGAAGAACAAGGCTGCTGATGCACCAGAAACACCATCAGGAGATGGCAGCCTGCTTCAGTGGAAATGCAGGAGGATTAAATACTTGAGGAGAGATAGGGAAGGAGGGCAAAGCATGTGACACCAGCAATACTTGGGGGAAAGGTTCAGGATAAAGGACCATCCTCCCATCTTGTTAGGATTATAAGGTCACTAAATTGAGCCATGCCAAAGTGACATACAGTTTCTGGGCAAAATCATGCTCTTTCTTTGATATATTTTTATATGAAATGCCACTGGAGTGGCCTTCAGGTGACCATTGAAAGTTGAGGCCACCTCATTCTGCGGTGTCATATAGTGAAGAGAGTCTTTCTCCTAAAGGCTGTGCAGTCTGGAAAGTGCCTTCCAAGGCAGAGTTGACATGGGCTACATAACAGTGCCAAGTATCCCTATTTGAACTACAAGCTTATTGGCATATATATATATATATATATATATATATATATGAGAAATCATTTTTAACTTGGCTGTTCCATCTCTACTCAGTATCTAACAAATATGAACAATTGTTATTCATTAGAAAACCTACAAAACATGAAATTGAATTGTAAGATCAACCATGACAACAACAAAACTCCCATTTCCTTGTATCACCTGTTATCATCTTCAGAGGGAAAAACTGGTCTAAACATTTCTGGCAGATTTTGCATGTTATTCTCCTGGATTAAATCTCACCATAGAATCACAGAATTATTATTGGTTTGGGTTGGAAGGAATCTCAAAGTTCATTTAGTTCCAACCCTGCTGCTATGGGCAGGGACACCTTCCACTAGACCAGGTTACTCAGAGCCACATCCAACCTGGTCTTGAACACTGCCAGGGACGGGGCATCCACAGCTTCTCTGAGCAACCTGTGCCAGTGTCTCCCCACCCTCACAGGAAAGAATTTATTCCTAATACCTCAACAAAACTTTTTTCAGTTTAAAGCCATTCCCCTTGTCCTATCACTCAAGGCCCTTGTCAAAAATCCCTCTCCATCTCTCTTGTATCCTTACTCAGGAAATACTATTATTTTTGGTACAACTCTAGAGCAAGGCCCAGTGACATGTTCAAATTGAAACAGTTTTAACCATGATACAGAGGGGAAGGACTCCAGCTCTGGAATGAATGGCTTTCAGTTGTTTTGGGTCAGATCCTCCTCATTGGAATTCCAAATCCAAACATCCAAGATACTGCAGAAGTAAAAAGGGATGAAATTCAGCCCCATGCAAAGAGCTGAATTTTGAAAAGCAGGCTAATCCTCTGGTTATCAAGGGGTTGTGGAAATGTGAGCAGAGTGACAAAGCTTATATCATAAAATTTTTAGCACACAGTATGCTACCTTATGGCCAAATAACTAGCAAGCAAGGTTTGGGAAGTTATCAGAACCAGTCAGCAGATGAGATGCAGCAGAAAAGACCTAAAAAAGCTGCTAAAACCCTGTTTTGATGATTATGCCAAAATTTCACATTATCTTGTCTCTGAAGATCTGAGGTCCACTCTGAGGCCCACTCTGAACAAGAACTAACCCTCCATCTCCAAAAATGACAGCATTTCCAAACAATCCAGAAATGCAGTCCAGTGGCCTCTCTATGCATGTGAGCTGTCTTGCCTCAAAAAGTGCAGAACAGGGTCAGATTTGCCCTTGTTTCAAGGAATAATTTCCCACTGAAGCCAATGGTGGCACCATGGTAAACAACAGCCAAATCTCAGATGATCCATCTAAAGTTATTTAAAATGCTTCGAATGTCAGAAAAAAAATCCTCAAAACTTTGGCTGGATCTGGTTCTGATTTCATCCAAACAAAATTTCCATCATTACAAAGTTCTTCTGAGTTGAGTCCTAGAATTAAGTGACAAAGTCATACACCTGTACCTATTCAACAAGCTGTAAAAGTGCTCTCCAACACATTGGTCATTTGAAATAGGTCCTCTATAGATAGGGCAGGAAGAGGAATAAACCAACAGGAGTAAAGCACAATCCTTTCCAAGGAGAGGTGAGTATAAAACAGAGGAACTCATGTATTCAGTTTACCTTTGGTGTGGGTGTGGGCGACTGGCCAAATGTGCTGGATGCATAGCCACAGAGAAACTACACGAAGCACAGGTAAAAAAACAAAACAAAACACAAAACAGAGACAGAGAAGAGCAAATAGTGAAAAGAAGGAATAACCGAAATGGGAACCTGACATATTTAGTCTTAGAAGTCCAGCTGTTACATATCTAATGAGCAAAATGCATTAATTCTTAGATTTTTGTCTAACCCTCTCCTGGCCTTTCTCCTTTGTCTTGATGTTTACTTCTCTGAATTTGAGGGACCTGCCAGTGTTCAGCTCTTGCTTCTTGGAAACAAATTTTGTACATTTTTTAGTGTCACTCTTTATCCATCCAATTTCAGCCATTCCCACTCTTCTTCCTCACACATCTCTGCTCTCAATATACAGTGGTTGGGAAAGTGCCAGGAACAAAACACAAAAATTCCAAAAAAATCCCAAATCCCTCCCTTCCTTCCTAATTCTAATCCCCAAAATCAGGTATTTTTTATAGAATTTAAACTTTTGCCAAGGGGAAAGCCCACCCCCCAGTTTCCCATTTGTTTTTCACTTTACAGGGTTCCATCCTCCTCCACTGCTCCTTCTACCTGTTCCTTGAGCAAGCAGTGCTGCCAGACCATACCAGCTGATTCCTCAGAGAAACAGTGTACAACTCCCACTCAATCCATAATTTCACCTGGCACCACTCAAAGCAATGTTCCTGTTCAGCCCACACATGCAGATAAGCCTTCTCTGTGATGACCATGAATAAATGAGACTTTACAGCCCCATGTGCTCCAGAAATACCCAGTTTGTCACATAGCTTTCATTGTGTAGAAACATTAGGTCTTTCAGGGACAAAACAGTTAATACAATATTCAAATATACAATCTCAATCAGTTTTCAAATTTCTCTGATCTGTGGCTTTCTCAAGTTTCTGGAATATAAGGACCCCATCTGAAAGACTGAATGCAAAGCAGATGTGGACGTACTTGTAAGTGACCCACAAAATCTTAGAAACTCATCAATAAGATCCTGGGGACCAAAGTTTGGAAGGCATTGAGCAATATGCGCCATGATTTGATTTAGCCCTTAGCAGAGCAGTCACTTATCTCTTTTTAAGAGAAGATGTTATATTTGATTGACCAAGCCTGAGTGTCTCTGGGAAGCTCCTCCACAGATTGCCTCACTGAAGCTCGGGGAAGGCATGCACAGTTTCAAGACATTCCAAGGACACTTCACCACAGATCTTTGCTACAGGCAATCAGTTTCTGTGACCCGGGCTCACTTGCTCCTTCTTTTGGGGCACATGTCCTAAGAAAGGGGCTGCAAACATTATTGAGTGTTGATGGAAAGCAATGGTAAAAGCATCTCAGCCCCATGTTGGACCCTGCTTGTCTGAGAATTTTTGTGTGATGGTATTCAGGGAATTAGTGTTCTTCAGGTCCACAGTGACACTGTGCATGACTAGGGGAGCTGGTACACAGTGTTGGCTCTTCTTTGAGTTCCATGATGTCAGGCTTATGGCAGAACTGTCACATCAGGCTAAAAATCTCTCATTCCAAAAGGAAAACTAGAAATCATTAAAGTATCAAAGCACTGAGACCACCAGTTGGGACAAATTTTGAAGATATCTAGTGAAACTATAAAAAAAAAAACAACAACAAACAAACAAACAAAAAAACAACCAAAAACAAAAACCCCAAACCATTTACTCTTAAAAAAAAAAAAAAAAAAAAAAAAAAAAAGGGTTCTGATGCTTTCAAAGGGTTCAGTTCTCAGATCCTAGCTAACATCCAGGCAGACATCTCAACTTTGCTATTAAATACTTCCAGCATCTTTTAAAGATGCTTTGGTAGGGATCCCTGTGAGAAACCTTGTGTGACTGTGTAAACCCTTTCATTGATGCCCCAGAGTGCATCTCTGCTCTGCCCAAAGAAGAAATAAATCACTTCCAAGGTCAACTGCAAAGCTTACACCAAAAATAAAAAGCAGCAAGGAATAAGCAATAAAAGCAAAGTAAGCAGGCAGCACTGATGCTAAGGGAGTTAGTGTCTATTTCAGCAGGAGTATCCACTTCTGAGGATAGCTCTGAACCCAACAAGGAGTGTCATGCCAATTGGTAGTTTAATTCGTAATTGATAAATGTTCTCTTATTCCTTATGAAGCCAAAAGGACAATGATCATTCATTTCAGCAGGAGCAAAACTGAATGGCTGAAGGTTATGAAAAAGGCTTGCAAAACAGCCCGTAGTATATTCAAAGAAATGTCTTGGGAATGTAAATATTTCTTTCCCTGGGCAAGTAAAGGAATTCAGCACTTATAACTTGGCACTCCTGAAAGTCCCTAAGTCCCTTGGTCCATCAGTGGCATTTGGAAATGGGACTCCGACTGCCAAAAAATTTGTGTGCTTTGAAAAACGTTATGCCTACACCTTCTGCAGTCCCATGGCTTTTGCCTTGGGAAAGACTGGGGGATTTGGCCATAGTGACTGATCTGTATAAACTTTCAGATTCCACAAGACTGATATTTTAAAACTCTTCCTACTTTAATTTTGGGAGCAGGGCTGAGTAGAGAGATTGAAGTGCTCAACTTCCTGAAGAAAATGTCATACAATTGTGTTATTAAAGGTGAAATGGTCACTAATCTCAGCATTTAAGTTGGTATCCCGGTAATAAATGCTCAGATGGGGTGGAAAGGGTTAAAGCAATAACTCTGCCTTTCTCTGACACTTCAGAGCACACAGTCTTCTCTCACACTGAGCATGGAGTAAGCACATAAGCTCCTGGAGGCCTCGGATGTGGAAAGAAGGGCTTTGAAGTTCAGCTTTTATAACTGGTGCTCCCTCTCTCTGCTGTTGTGACAATAAAACACAACTGTTCACTCCAATTCCTGTTGCAGCGCTTAAGGACCAGCAAGACTGTCCTTTTGTTCTACTCTGGTTGAAAAGCATTTGGCTTTTACTTGGATTCATAGAAAGGTTTGGGTATGAAGGGACCTTCAAGATCACGTAGCTCCAACTTTTCTGCCATAGGCAGAGGCATCTTGCAGTAGACCAGACTGCTTGAACACTTGAACACTTCCAGAGATGGGGCATCCACAGCTTCTCTGGGCAACCCGTGCCAGTGCCTCATCACCTTCACAGGTAAGAATTTCTTTCTAACACCTAATCTAAACCTGCTCTCTGTTAGTTTACTTCTCATTCTATTATACACACATTGGCCGGATTGGAAGGCACAGTTATTTTTCTCTCAGATTTCTACAATCAAAAAACTAATTGTTCCAATCCCTACACAATTCCGAGGGACAATCACAGCAAAAAAGCAATAGTTGATGAACTAAATGCAGTGAACAGGGAGAGTGAGTGTGGATGCACCCATGACACTGCATTAACACTTCCTGATGGCTGGCTCTCACTAACAGGTTTGAAACACCCCAAAGAGCATCAGAGCAATCTGCAAATCTACAAATCTTCCACCCCTTCCAGGAACACCCCTCCTCATGAATAAAGATCTTCTCCCGCCTGCATTACCATTGCCACATCTGCTTGGAAGATCTGCTTGATGAATTTGTTTTTTGAGGAATGCACCAGCTGAATGATGTCTCCATGCAGCGTGTCCCTGTTTTTCTCCAAGAAACCTAGAGAAATAATGGGACAACACACAGATGACACAGTGCAACATGGTCAGCATGTGAGCTGCAAGCAGCTTCTGGGTTTTTGGACTACCGGATGTTCTTGGTGAGGTAATGGGAGTAATGAGCAGAGAGAGAGGGACCATGGAAGACAGAGGCGCATCTTCACACTGGATTGAAGATGCAGTGGTGCAAAGCACTGCCATTCTGTCACAGGCACACACAGATGAAACAGCAGCTCACGGGCACAACTGGAAGGTAAAGTCATTGCAGCCAGAAAGGGAATACTTTGACACTTCTGTGGACTGTCACCCTACCCTGCTCCAACACAGCAGCAGCTTGTCTGCCCATGAACATCCCCTCACCCCCTGCAGTGCCCCAGGAGCTGCCCCATACCTTTTGTTTCGTAGTAAACAATTCCAGCAAAATGGTTAATGCCAAACTGGGTTTCGTAGTTATTCTTCGGAGGAATATAGTTGGTGTTAAGCTTGTGCTGGGAGTTCAGCTTGTGTAGCATGGTGGCATCTGTACCCTGCACATGCATGAAAAGATCTGACATTTAACAAAAATTGAAATAATTTTCCAGGTAATAGCACATTTCTATCTTGTCTTGGTGATGATGTGCATTTATGTTGAGAAGTGATGTGTTGGAGAAGATATGTCAAGTGCAGAAATTACAGAAGCTGATTAAATATCACTGGTATGTAGTGCTGTATTCAAAATAATGCTCCAAAAGGAGTATATTTAACATTATTTTCTCTTAAACTTTGCCAATAGTAATTTTTGAGCTTCCTGAAGGCATATTTTCCCATCAGAAACACTTGTTTTAACATGGCTGTGACACCAACAGAAGAAAATTTAAGAGAGCAACAAAAATTATAAATAGGCAGGCCACTAGTGAATGTGTGCTTGGGGCTGAGCAGATCTCTCACAGGGTGCCAGTATGCAAGTGCAAAGGGGATAAAATCAGGAGAGCCACTGGCAGCAAGGCTGAGCCCAAAACACACCTTGGGGAACTTGCTCTCCTCATCAATGAGTGAGATGATGTTCATAGGCTTGATGGCAATCATGTCCAAGGCATCCTGGTTATCAGTGAACTCGATGTGCTGCCAGTTGATGTTCTCCAGGTTGTACTCCTCCTGCTCTAGCTTGAAGACATGGCGCACAAAGAACTGTTGCAGGTTTTCATTTGCAAAGTTAATGCAAAGCTGCTCAAAACTGTGGAGGGAAGGTCAAGAAAAGGCCACTTTAGATCCATCCTAGTTAATTTTTCTACATCTCTCTCCACACTTGGTGCAATACTCTCAGACCTTGTCAACCACTTAATAAGGCTGCTGATAGCTTATAATTTTCCTATTGGTTCAGATATTCAGTTTTTCTCCCAAAACAATGTTATGTGTGTGGTCTAAATCAGTTTTGGAACTCCACTGTCTGCTGCAATTGATTAGCTCTGATAATTTCTCATACAGAAAAAGGCTTGGTCCAACCCAGTCCAGTTCACTTCAGGAGAGGTGAAAGGACTGCAAGACCTTGAGCTTGGGCTTGTGAAGGAGGATTAAGACCTCATTCTCCTTTTTCTGTCTCCATACCTGTTCACAGTGAAGTTCTCAAAGCCAAAGATGTCAAGAAGACCGATGGATCTCCTGATACTTTTGAGTTCCTGGGAAGGAGGTCTGTAAATTGCAGCGTTGATCTTCTCCACAATCCACACAAAAAGTCGCCCATAAATTCCCTGCAACATCCCAAAGTTGGAGTTCACTGAGACAGTTCAGCAGCTTGTCCCACTAGTCTGTGTCAACACTTCACTCTTGATGGCACAGGTTCTCCTAAAGCACAGCCAACAACTAGACAGTACCTGAGGATGTCTGCACATCTGCACATCCATGACGTGCTCACCAATATTTGTGATAGACTCTTGGCACAGTTTAAAGCTCCATGAACCATTATGTAGATCGAGGAAAACAGACCTGAAAGCCTAGCTAAAAGACAACTGAGAGCAAACCCCCAAATTTGGATAGTGCTAAATTTTGGATCTGTGGGCTTGCTGTGAAGCCAGACAGTCCTTTCCTTGGTTTCCACACATTTCTCTCTACAGATCAGCAGAGCAGAGCCAAGTTACACTGCAAGAACATGTTGCTCACTTGAACAAGGTGCTCACTGAAACATCGCAGCACTGGCTGAACAGTCAGATGATCTAATGACACAGATATTGCTGCTTCAGTAATTCCAGAACTTCATGTTTTAAACTGTTATTAATTTTACTTTATAAGCTACAGCAGTGCAACCAAGAGGGGAGCCCGTCACCACTAGAGAAGACACTGCCAGGATTTGCAGGCTAGTTAGCTATCAAACCAGATTGATCTACTGAATCCCTACAGATAAAATGAGGACCCAAGTTGGCCAAAGCATGCCAATAATGCTTGTCTTGCAATTTTACACGGGGCTGCAAACAGCACAGCAGCAATGCACACCCACCCACCAACCTTCATCACTCCAAAGCCTCAAGATGTTCTAAGTGCTCTGATGGCCTCTGGACTGTTGTATCCCTGGACCTGTGTCATTCAGTTGTATTTACTGTTGCTTATGTTCCCAAATTCTGAAATTCAGAATTTTGGTTTGGGTGCTAGAGGTCTTGGTAGAGTTGCTCTGATTTACAGCAGCTGAGGATCTTTCCTGAAGCTGAGGTAAAGTCATTTCAGAATGCTGGGTCCTTCTGCAGGTCCCCTTTGAGTATAGACAATCTCCAGTCCAGACTGCAAATCCTTTGCAAAGCAGGTTACCTAGACTCCTTCCATCTCAACTCTTTGTACATCCCAGTTAGAACATAGTTTCAGGGGCATTTGCTGATCTGAGCTCACACAGGCACCAAGCAAGACCCTTTTCCTGTGCAGTGGATGCTCCTGTTTCAGAAGGGGCAGATTTCTTGAGCTCATCAACAGAAGGCAGAAGGAAATGCCCTAAGACTTACCTTTACAAAAGCATCCCTCACATCCAGTGCTTGCTCCATGCTGAGAGGGGTGGAGACAGTTTCGCCCCTCGTGATTATAGTCCGGCTGGTGAGGCAGTTCATCACGTCCTGAGGCTCAACCTGGCACAGAAAACACAGCTGCTGTACAGGGGAGGTGCCTCAAATGAAGACATGGGCATTTTTGGAGAGAAAAATTAATGTTTTTAAATCGTAGTTTAATCTGTAAGGTGTTCTTGTGACTAAGCATGAGATGTTAATGAGGTGTAGGAAGACAGGATGAGAAAGTAAAGCAAAGTCTGCAAAGCTGTGTGCTACCAGCATGGTTTAAAACTTTGCATAACCTTGACCCATTTTATACTTCTTCAGTGAAATGTCCACTCTTTAAGTGGACAGAGAACTGTGGATCACACTCTGAGCCCAGCAGTACCTATGGAGATGAGATGCTGTCTCTGAGGGATACTTGTTAGCTCTTAGAAGGCCACTGAAGAATGCTCTAGTCACTGCATGGATGGTTTCAGTGAGGGTCATTTCACCTCATTTCAGATACCCAGAATATATATGCCATTTGTCTCAAGTACAGTTATGAACTTTCTTTATATCAGTGAGGGAAACACCCTATTTAGGGCCTGAAGTATTTTGGGTGTCTTTTCTAGAACGATGTGCTACCAGAGGGTCTGTTTCTATCCGCTGGTATGAAGGGAAGCTCAGATAATCAGATCATGGAATCATAGGATAGATTGGGTTGGGAAGCATCTTTAAAGATCATCTAGTGCCAACCCCCCAACAGGCGCAGTTTCTGTTAGACCAAGTTGCTCAAAGTCCCATCACACCTGGTCTTGAACATTCTCACAAGTGGAGCAGCCACAAAATCCCTGAGCAACCTGATCCAGTGCCTCAACACCCTCAGTGAAGAATTTCTTAGTATCTAATTTAAACCTGTCCTCTTTCAGTTTGAAGCCCCTTGTCCTACCATTCCATGCTCTTGTCAAATGTCCCTCCTCCAGTTCTCTTTTAGCCCCTCTAGGTACTGAAAAGGACCCTAAGTTGTCCCCAGAGCCTTCTCCAGGCTGAAACACTCCAAATTCCTCAGCCTGTCTCCAAAAAAGAGGTACTCCAGCCCTCTGAGCACCTTTGTAGCCTCCTCTGGCTACTCAGCCCAGATGAAGACTTTCACTTTCATGCTGCCAATGCAGGACACAATGTGGCTTATCCAGGCCTCTTCAGCCTCCAAGAGCTGATGGTGCAGGGAGAGGCTGGCTCAGACAAACCTTTGCCACAATTCTAAAAACCTGTGATTAGAATAGAAAGGGGGGAACAGGAGCACTGCAGGGCCACTGACCTCTAGCAATGTCGCCGCAGTGATGAGCGATGCTGACTGAACAACCTCGCAGGCATCCAGGTTGTCATAGGTCCGAGCTGGGGAAAGAAAAGCAGAGGGAAAGCCATCAGCAAGGGAAGTGTCGCTGCAGAAAGTGGATGTGGTGAGGGAAAGGGTCTTTCTCCACTGCCTCTGTGTGACGTCCCAGCGAAATCTGGCCATCAGAAGGGAGAGAAAAGTTCTTGCAGCTGCTGGAGTCCTGCTGCAGGCTGCAAAGGACCTGTACTCTGCTCTGCGAGACCAGATGGTAAAGAATGTAGTATTGTTTCTAGCATCTAGGTGCTTTAGGCTTCTGTCTTCTGAAGAGGCTTTTTGAACCACTGTGCCATTTCTGACAGCAGAGCTCTTTGGTACATTTACAAAGGCATAACCAATCACACAGACACCTGTTAAGCACTCCATTAGTCTCATTTTGTAAAACCTGAGTCTACTGAATGGACTGTGGCCATATTCAACCTCACAACATTCAGAAACCTGGATGTCAGTGAGCACACTGCAGTCCAGCAGCCTTGCTGAGTGCAGGTGGAATTACTCCTTATTCCTTGTCCTTACAATAAATACCCGAGTCCCTGGCATGGCACCATGGCAGGTGTTCTGGATACAGCCCTCTATCCCTAGGCTTGGCTCCCTGTCAGCATGCAGAATAAAGAGCAGCAGTGCACTGGGCCATGTCCCTGTGTTTTGTCCTTTTACCTTCATACTGCAGGTTGCCCATGTGCAGGATGGCAGCCAGCAGCTTGGAGATCTCCCAGTTCTCGGTGTCGGTGAACATGAGGACCTTCATAGCGGAGCGGATGTTGGCGTACTCCTTGCTATCATCTCTGCCATCACAGGTCGTGCAGTTACCCTGGGGAGGCAAACGAGGCATACACTACATGGGGCAAAGCCAGGGAGCACTGGGGTGTAACCCTAAGCTTCCCTCAGGACCAGCAATGTTTTGTTTAAGCAATGATGCTGAACTTGTGGATCTGCCCTTTGTTATGTTCTATGATTCAGTGCTCCGCCTTCTAACCTACACTTAACCTGTTGTACCCAGGTACCCTGTGTCTGACTGCCATCAGCAGAAGAGAAAAAGCTCTCTGAGATGGGGATAGGGGGCTGGAAGCTCCCACAGGTCCAGTCAGAAAGCCCAGCCTTGCTGATGATGCACCAGCCTTAATTACACCTGCTTATATCAGCTCCTCTGGATATCAACACTGGTATATAGGGAATGGGGGTGAAGACTGCTGGCTTGGTCAGACACTTGGAGCACACACAGCTCAGCCCCATATTCTGCTGAGAATGGGCCATCCAGACAAGCATTCCTCTATACCCATCACTGCCTCAAGAGCAGCAGGTCTTATCTAACATCCTGGTTACTTCCAAACACGTGGCATGGGCACCATCCACCACCCCATCCAAGTTTGTGTCCTACTTCACAGAAAGTGTGGAAATAGCCTGGTCTAGACGCAGGGATTAAGGATTTCCACTAAGACTGTGAGCCTTGTGGTGGTGAGACAAAGAGACCCGTCAAACCCTGTGGCTAAGGCTCAGGAAGGTCTTAACCAGCAAAGCAGCTCTTGGCTGCAGAAGCACCTCTCTTTTCCTTCTCCCTTGTTAAGAACCTTTCACCACATCACTCCACCAAACCTCTGCTCTCTCACCATGGCAAGGTAGTTGTAGTCTGTGGCTTTCCCAAGACCCAGCTTCTTTTTCTGCTCCAGGGTCATTCCTCTCAGCATGCAGTAGAAAACGTGGTAATTCCTCTCATCCTGGGCCTGCAGGGGAAGAGCAAGTATCAGCTCTGTGAGGAGAACAGCATGGCAAAGGTTACCAGCTCCCACTCCTTGCAGGTGTATCACCTTACCTGCCTGCACACCCTGGACTTCTCCAACAGGTACTGCTCAATCTTTGCCCCCTCTATGGCTCCCCTTTTGTTGAAGTGGATGTCGATGTACTTCCCAAATCTGCTGGAATTGTCATTACGGATGGTCTTTGCATTCCCAAAAGCTGCAAGAATTATGGTGTGTTAGAGAGGATCTGAAGCAGGGAGGATGATGGATCTGGTCTCATGGCAGGGAAAAAGTCAAGAGTGAGGCTGAGAGGGTTAAAAGCAGCCCCGAAGCCTTCCCTTAAGTTTGGCTGGATCAATTTCATCTCAATGTGAGGCAACAAGATGTATATCAGATGACTGTCCTTGGAAATACAGAGAGGAGAGAGAGGAGCAAGCTTGGGAATGGGGTGACCTTATCCAGGAAGAAGGGCTGGGACAGCAGGATTTTGGCAGCAGCTGATGGAATAGAAGAGAGTTGAGCAAGACTGCCTGCAGTGTGAAAGGTGAAACTGTGCAGACAATGACAGAGATGCTGGTGAGTGATTCAATGACTGAGAGGGAAAGAAAAGGGAAAATACATCCAAAAGGGACATACAGACAACTAAGCCAACCTCCAGCAGGAGACTTCTCTCTGCAAACAGACTGCCAAGAAAGCTACCTGTGTCCATCCTCTGTTGGGTGTGAATGAGTGCCCTAAGCCAACATACCCTGCAATTTCTGCTCCAGGATTTCTACAAGGTGATGGACATGAGCTTGAATTACAGAGCCTCACTTTCCTGAATCTCAGCAGTGACTAAGTGCATATTCAATAATGCCCTGTGTACCTGTCACATTTCAGCTGGTTCCTAGAGGGTTGTTTACCAAGCAGAGGAGGTAAAAATGATAGAATGGTTTGGGTTGGAAGGGACCTTCAAGATCATCTAGCTCCAACCCCTCTGCCAAAGGCAGAGACACTTCCCACTAGACCAGGCTGATCAAACCTCAATCTTTAGAGAACAAACCCAATGTTATTCTTTAAGGAAAATGCAATTTTTCTGCAAAAGCATAAAAGGTACATCTGGCATCATTTTGGGTCAAGAGGGTGAGATAACCTATTTAATTTAAAGATATCCAATTAAAATAGTGGGGTTGATCACAATAACAGCTTGTCAATGAACCTATTAAGGCCACAAGCTGATTCTCATTATCTGGTTCTTTCTTGGACTCCTCTATTTCTTTTCCTGCATTTTGCTGCCATTCTTATCTTGGAAGGAAAAGGTGGAGTTTGCTGTTGTATACAGCCAGCACCAGGTGTTGTAAAGCTCAGGTCCTATTTAACTGATGTTTTATGGAACCATCAAAAAACAGGAATAGGATTTTTGCAACTATGGCAAAAAATATGCAAATAATTAGTTAGCTGAGTGCAGCATGGATGGGATATTGATGCTCTGCATGCAGTCCAGCACTGGAAGAGGCGGTGAGATTTTTCAAAAGAGTTTTGACTGAACATCAGATATTTAAAAAAGTATTGATCAGCACTTTTACATACTACATACAGAATTAGGTAAAATTCAGAATTTTCTAGGGATTTTTTTTTTAAAAGTACTGCTTTAAGTGGAAAACCATTTTTATCAATTTTAAAAGAAACAAAACAGTTGAAAAAATAATTCAGGTCAGCTGAAATGCTTTGCTTTCAACAATAGTTGTCAAAAATATTAAAGGAAACACTGAGAGCTCAAATCAGAGAATATTAGTCTTGTGAAAAATAAATTCAGATTGAAAGAATCTGAATGTGTTGTTTAGCTAAAGTGTACTTCAAAAAAAGTTTTGTCAATTTTTTGGAAACTCAAAGTGTGACAAAAAGGATTTACATTTGGTTATATTTTATGGTTCCTGAATCTGTTTGGGTTTTTTTCCCAGCAAAAGAATTCTTTATCATCTGAGGCCTCACCTTCCAAGATGGGATTTGCCTCTAGGACCTGCTGCTCAATCCAGGAGTGCTGACCACTGATTGCTGCCAGGAACTGCAGAATCAGTTTTGTGCTTTCTGTCTTCCCTGCTCCGGATTCTCCACTGCAAAGACAACAGGAGTGGAGGTCAGTGAAAGCCATGATGCACCCCTTCCCTGCCAGTGTCCCTCCCTCTGTCTCCAAAGGAGCTTCTGTCTCTGTGTCTCTTCTGTTAGCATAAGCATGATGAGACCACTAAGGAGGGGTTTCCCAAGGATCCCAAGGAGTGGCTGTGGGACAAATGGTAGGGCATGGTACCAGAAAGCTTCCAGCCAAGGTCCAGATTTGCTCTGTGTTTCATTTGGCCCAGGTTGCTTGATTTTGGGTATGGCCAGCAAATGCCATCATTCAATCAGCACTAAGAAGGTCATGAATGAAGTACTTTCAGTCAGTGCTTTTCCAGGCATGACCACCAGACCATGACTCTGTGGTGCAGGGTCTAGCTGTTCCCATGGGATATCTTCATCACCAGTATGGAGCTGTGATAAGACAGACTGGGAAATACAGTCTTTTAACAGCGGGGACTTCCGCAGGGCTTCTAGGCTTGTTCTAACAAGGAGAAGATGGAAGACGAGAAGCTTATGGGGCAGGGAGCCAGAGTTATTCCTCACACTTTTCTCTCCACGGGAAGATAACCTTGTTATCTTGTGAAGGGGCTGGGCAGAAATATTTGGGTGAGTCTATGGCATGTCTGATACAGGGGGCAGCCAAAATAAGTGACTGAAACAGACCTTCCTGACATTGAGTATCCAACCCTGCCCTCATGGGCAAATTGTTTAACTTTTGAGGCCACTGGCACACTGCATTGACTCCCCTATAGGCCCTACATGATGCTTTTTTAGACCAGCAAAAAAAGCCTTACTGAATGGCCTTTTCAGACTCCTGTATCTGAAAGACTGCACACAGGATGTTCCAGAGTTATGGGGTTTTATTCAATGAAACTTAGGCTAGGCATGCCTTGGGGAAAAGGGTGCCTCAAATGAAAAAGACCGTGGGTTCAGAATTTATAGGATCATGTTGGAGAGCTGAGGACATCAAATCTGGCTCATATCACCATCTGGGACAGATACAGGAGGGAACTACACCCATTATACTATGACCAGGCACTCCTTGGTGCCCAAGGTTGATTGGTCCAGAGCAGTGCCATGCCTGGAGACACTGCTCAGGAGTGTGAATGACCACAGGTCCAGTGACCAAGCTTGTCCCTGACCCTTCCTTGTGCAGAAAGTATCCATGTTTGCATTTTTGATGGCTGTAGAAATACTGAGCTTGAATTTAAAAGTGGAGGTTAAAAATGAATATGAGATCTATTGGGTTGTAAGGGTAAATACTGAAGTATTGATAAAGCACCTTTACTAGGAAAAGGGTGATTGTGAACAGAGACCTCCACTGCACTAGGCATATGTAGATGGAAGACATAGTCAGCCATTCAATGTCTGATTCTATCTGACAAGCTGTTCCAAATCAAGCATGTTGCATCTGCTCAGCATCTGCTTTCAGGATATGGCACATTTGGAATCTCAGGAACTCACCTTATGATACAACACTGGTCCTTGTTGTTGCGCTGCATGTTGAAGTAGCAGTTGTCAGCAATTGCAAAGATGTGTGGTGGCATCTCACCAATCTTTTTGTTGGTGTAGAGGCGTATCTGCTCAGGTGAGTAGATGGGTAGGAGCTGGTACGGATTCACTGCCACCAGTATTGAACCAGTGTATGTCTGGAGGAGAAGCACATCAAGGTTTATGTGAGGTTTCAGTGAGGTGCAGCTGAGAGACTTTGGAGCTTGGATGGGATCTGGATGGAGGCCAGAAAAATCAAGGCTTTTTAAAAGCTGGATGAAAGATGATGCTCAAGTCAGAGATGCTTGCAGACAGAGCCTGGAGCAAAATGGGAACAGAAGTCCCAAAATACCCAAATCAGTTCATATTCAGCCTCGCTCATGCACAGCATGGTTTCAAGCCTTAATACATATTTTGTATGCTCTCAGTTAAGATTCAGAGTCTTAAGAGAAGCTCATATTTGCAAAAATATCACCAGAGCCAGCATATATCCATACACATCTATTGCATTGCATGTACATTGAGAAACCATAGATGAAAGAAACCTGACAACCATTCCCATATCTCAAGGCAGGACCAGCTGGATCTAAACCATTCTGACAGACGAATATCTAACCTGTTTTTATCAATCCACAGCAGCTGCTGAATTTCCCTCTGCAATGCATTCTTCTCTACCATCTCTGCCTAACCAAATATCTCCATACTTCAGTTTAAACCTTGTCCTGTGCAGATAAATATTGCCCACAAAGTCCTGACATATCTCTCCCTTCTCATCCGTTTCTGAAATTTTGTAAAGGGCCTTTGGTCCAGCTGTCCTGGGTCTTGGGTAGCAAACTCCTCTGTAATATCTTGCTCATTCATTTCTGCCCTTCCAGAAGCTCTTTCTCTCAAGCCTCTCATCAAAGGACTCACGAACTTTGTTATCTTCCTCAGATGCAGTGCTGAGGTTATGAGGTTTGGCCGCATCCCAAGCTCAAGGCAGAGAAAAAGGATCTCCTTTCCCCTGTTTCATCTGTCTAAAAGTCAGTGTCTAGAGCAGGTAAGTCAATGGGCCTCCACCTTGGGTTAGCCAAGGGGCATGAGATGAAGGTTACTTTCACTCTGTGACTTCAAAGAATTCAAGTCACTTTCTCTAGGTTAATTTTTAGCAACTGAAGTTACAAGACTCACTTACTCTTACCTTACCTTCCTGTTGGAACCAGCTGTGAGACGTGCCTCCATTACTGCATATATTTTTTTAGGAAACAAAATAAGAAATTTCAACATTCATATAATCCTTATGGGTTCTCATCTGCATGGCCTAAACCAGTAAGGCTTTAGCAGAAAGCAGCAAAGTGGCACAGCCAAGTATGCTTGTGAGACAGAAGAAATTGCCACCATCTAGGCAAAACCTGCCACCAGCTCAGGCTTCCTGAAGGCAGCCAGTAGGTGGCAACTGTGTCCCATAGTAGGGATGATGAAAGCCATTAGGGGCTCCTCACCTTCCAGTCTCATGGCCAACACAAGAGAGCAACTTTCAGTTCAGTCCCATGTGAGGTTTGACTTTACAGTGGTAACTGAGAAAGGACACAATACTCTTCTCTGTAACAGGGGATTATGTGCCAGTAAGGGAAAATAAGTTCTTTGAGCTCCAGAACAATGTTGTCACTTCAAAGAGTAGAAATTGGCTGTGAAAGCATGTAGACTGGATTTTAGAAGAAGAAGGCATTGAAATAAGGGAGCAGAGACATCCCAGAGAAGCCTTCAAAGGCAACAGAACAGGTTACTTCAGTGCTCAGAGGAGAAGGGAGCTCAGTTTCTGAATGGGATTATGACACCAACATCCCTAATGAAGACTCCTTTGAGCACTAGCTGAGATATTTGAAAAACTCTTTTCCTCTTTACAATTTATCCCAGGTTAATTTTAGAGACATTTAAAAATCTAACTCCTTTCAAAGGTTTCTGAAAGCCATGCATTTCAGTCACACTGGTCTGCCCAGCCACAAATGCAAACAGAGAGGCTTTTAAAGGTGTTAACCATTAGGAATGCTTTCTGGATGCTCTCACTGACCCTTCCCTTGTGATCCACAAAGCACTTTGTCAGCATGAACTCTTGTACTATTGCTTGTTTTCGTAGGTCATTCCTAGTTGATAAATAATCACAATTTGCCCAATTCTCACAGCTGACAGAAGGCAAAACTTTGTTCACTCTGTTGATGAGGGGGCAAAGGGCACTTCCAAGGAAATAGTAGCTCACTGGTTTCTATTGCTGGGTGATGTCAAAGCCCTTTTCTATTGGAAAAATAAAGCTTTACTGAGAGCAGGGACTCTGCCATAGCTGACCACAGGAACCGCATCTCACAGCAAATTCATTACTGCCTGCATGACCTACATTTTAATTAGCCCCAAACAAATCCTTTCTGAGCCTGCTTCCCTCGCTACCCAGAACACTATAGCTGACTTCATCTGGATTGTCATAGGGTTAAAGCTCTACCAAACATTACTGCATTCTGGCAGCCCTTAGAGAGCAGCAGCAAGCACTGGTTTCATCTGCAGATACAGAGATTTAACCTCACAAGTCCAAACTCCCCACTAGACTCTCTTGCTATTCAGCACAGTTTCTCTTGCTGTGTGCAAGCTAAACCTTGGGCAAGAAGCCCTTGTTGAAGTTTTTCATATTTCATTGCAGACATTTCTTTCCTTCAAGTTAAGGTCACTATTGAGAAACACTTAAAGCTTTAACCCCATTCACAGGCTGGGAATTTTCCAGCTCTGGGAAGGTGTCACAACTTCACCATGTGGGTCAAGCTCTGCACCAAAGCAGATAGATGCTCTCAATGCATTTATGAAGCAGCAGCAATGGTGGTGTAAAAGTAAATGAGAATGCCAAAATGGTGAACAGAAAAAGGTGATCCAGTGGAAGGCATGACAGCAATTGCAAATGACGTTGTGAAGCGTCATACTCACCCTCCCGCCGCAGTTTGTCTTATGAGTAAAATGTGAGGGAGAAGAAAAAGGGAAATTATATTTTATTAGAGCAGAACTACATCCTCCACAAAGCTAAGGACATGAAGAAACAAGAGGAATTGAAGTCCCATTGGAAAAGTAATCATCTACTCAGCAGACTCTGAAATCCTTTCAAGCAGTAAAACTTCAATACCTTTAAGACAGTGCTAATTATACCACAGAAGAAAACCACCTCAGAGGACTAGGTGTCCCCTGCATACATGGCATCCATATGGTACCTTGGCTTTGCAAAAACTGTCATCAATACTCACCACATCCGACACAAATCACTTCTCCTAGTGCCATCACTCTTAATATCTGAGATCTAAGGTTGGGCTCCTGAGCCTCCAACTACACATCTGTAGACAGAAGTGGTTTGCATACCTCTCTATCAAGCTATGCACTCTGTCATTTTAGGAGTGTCATTCTGATTTTTAGATTGCACTCATTGCTGTGGTGTTTTCTGGGCTGGCACTCTAAAGCCATTAGTGGTGTGGAGCAATCAAGACACAGTAACCTGGAACCTCTGTGATGCAAATGTCTTTGTGGGATGTGGTCATCCCTTAGGCAGGAACTCTGCAGGACACACTGCACTGTCACCATCGGACCAGAAGAACTTGTAGAGAAACTGATGTGGTTATTGTGTCACTTCAGCCCAAATCACCATCCACACTCACCTCCCGGCTAAAAGCTTCCCTTTGCATCAGCCCTTATTAGGATGATGTTGCCAAACAACACTTTGCCCAGTGCTTGTTTGTGTTCCTAATCTGGCTGCATGCCTGTGAATAGCTTGGCAAGGGAACTCAGAGACAGAACTTTTTTGAAGGACCTTGGTGTATTCATAGGCAATCTGATGATACTGTACACACAGGATTGTATCTGAAGACCTCTGGTTACTTGGAGAGGCAACAGGCACTTGCTGGATAACATAGGTGCCCCAAAATAGACACATAGACACCACTGAAAAAGTATCCAACACGATCCAAACTTTCTCAGAGAGAGTGGCAGGAATCCACTTTGTGTCACTGCAGGGTGCCCACAAGCAGGGGAAAAAGGGGCAATGCTCAATGGGTAAATTCAAATTCCTTGAATGAGCCAATCAGCTACAAATTATTGGCCATCTGTACTTCTTGGGTGGCATTCAGGTTTCTTGAATGAGTACTGCACCTAACCTTGAAGATTGAAGTGCTCTGAGCTGGGGTAGGTTGGACTGTAGACCTCCAGCCTAAAATCTTCTTCCAACATAAATTCCTCTATGATATCCAAGCTCCAGTCAGCTCTAAAGCATCTGAGAGGCACTTCTGTTTGCATAGCTGGAAGGCAATCTTGTCTCTGTTGGCTCTATTCACACCTCTAGTGACTGCCATGGATGCTCATGGAGACTCCATATCAAGTGTGAATTTGGTCTGTTAACTTGCTAGTTTATAAATATAAATGGCAAGAAATTTTAATTGTAAAGAGAGAATTCTGTTCATCTAATGTGGGAATAATTTTCTGGTTATACTTTTTTTGTCAAAACTGACAGTACAGGGGACTTAGGCATCATGCACAACAAATAAAGTGTCTGAGTGAGAGATGCATTTGGAGGTCTCTACTCTCCTCCAAGATTTGGGGACTTAAGGGTGCCTTTTCAGCACCCATGTCTTCTTCCTCCAGGACTGGACTCCATCTCTGAAAGAAGAGATGGATATCTCCCAGAAAGGAGCTGTCAATCATATGAACAGCCTGCGCAACAGAGTGGTGTCTTCTCCATCACTGCCCAGCCCTAATCCAAAACCATTTTATCAAAAAGTGCTGGACATCAAGCAGTGATGTACAAATAGACTTGATAGATTAAATCCCACCTATACTTTGTTAGCTTATTTTATCTGTGAAGTCTGTCCTGCAATTCCCTCCGGCCTGAAAATCAAGTAGTCTCCAGAGCCTTTTAGAAATTAGATGACCAGGAGGTTCTGACAAGGCCTCCAAAGGCATGGCAGACACTTATCTGAGTATCCGAAAACTGTAGGATTTAAGAGTAATAGCAAATTTTCTGTATTTGCAGAGGGTGTTTGAGTACATTATCTAGCAGCAAACACATGTGCACTCTGAATTTCTGTCTGAAGAATGTGCAGAAGACTACACAACATAGAGAACACTGATAAAACAAGAACAGAAACGTGAATGCTGACTCCTGTCCTGCTGGGATGGGGGGTGGCCTTTTGGCTGTTCTGGCTGACCCCCTGTAAACCCCTCAACCTGTGAACATCTCCTTGTGTTGGCAAGGCTGCATTGGGTCCACTGGGCATGCCATGACTGAGCTAACCTAAGGAAAGACACTGCTGTCCTCAGAGAGCAACTGCCAGGATCCCAGGCAATCCAGGGATAATAAGCCATGAACACAGACTGGGAAGCTTTTTTAGAGGTGTTCTGGGAGTCGTTCACTTCTTTGCTCCCAGTTATTTCATGCGTGCCCCTCCATCCTTTCTCCTGTGCTTCCACCTTCAGCAGTGGTTGTCTTCACCCCCTTGGGTTAAATAAGTAAATAGTTCAGGGGGAGAGGGCAGAAGGGTCATTCAGCAAGTAGTTTACACCACCATAGAAGTTTTTGCTTTAGGATGGCTACAGCATGCTCATGGCCTGGGTTGAACTGGTTATTCTGTGTGCAGAAAGCTAATGCACATGCCCAAAACTTCTACAGGAGTGGGACAGCAAGGTGGTGTGGACTTTGCCCATCACCTAAGTGATGGGGTCTTTCACTGGGGCATCTGAAGCTCTGCAATGTTCTCCAAAGTCAGAAGCCCTTCACCATCTGGGACAAGGTGAAGGTAGAAACCCAAATGGTCCATTAAATCAGGGCTCCCCCCAGCACGGGCTCCCCAGAGCTAAGGAGAGCAGGGGGTGGAGTGCAGAACCAGAGGTGGAGAGGAGGTGGACTCACATAGATGAGGTGCTCCCGATAGCGAATCAGCAGGTTCCTGAGAATTCCGGCCTCGTTCAGGTCCCCCAGGCGGATCATGTCCTCTACACCATGGATGGAGGTGGGGTGCATGGGTTTGATGTGGCTGGCATTCTGTGGGGAAATCCAGTGCTCCTGGGAAAAGAGCAAGGCCACAGAAAGGTAAGTCAAATGAGAGACCACTTGGATAAAAGACACAAACAGCCCACCCCAAAGAGAAGGACCAGACAGAAACACATACACAAGAGATCATCAGCACATGTGCCACAGCTTCTATTCCTGGGACAAGGCAGTGATGGATTTCAAAGATTTGTAACAGAAGAAGGAAAACATCTTTTTATTGGAGTCCTATTGGAGCAACAAGAGACAGGAGACACAAGCCATCCTGCCAGGAGCCTCCGCCAGGGCAACATGATCATCCAGCACATCAGGGGAGTTTATAGCAAATAGCAGATCTGCCCTCCTCTTCACAAATGCATTTTCACATCACTGGTTTACCCTCTGACACAAAATAATATTGAACAGAGAGAAGATGATTTAGAAAAGGAGAAAGGGATGGACAGAGGTGGCAAAATCATACTTTTATTGGCAGTGGTATTTAGACACACCACTTCTAAAGGCTTCAAAAGTCACTACAAATTGCCCATACGGACCCTGCCAAAGCAAATCTCTATTACCCTTTAAGGGAGTGCAAGAAAAAAAAAAAAAAAAAAAAAAAAAAAAAAAAAAAAAAAAAAAAAGAAGAAGAACAGAGAACCACCTTGATACAGACCTTACTCTAAAATAGCCACCACCGCACAAAAATAGAGGTAGCAAACTGAAAGAGAACCAGTGTTTGGGCACATCAGGTATTGGTGGAAGGACTGGATAACAACAGAAGAACATCAGGTTGAGGTGGGTTTGCTCAAATAAGTACCTAAATGTATTTTGTGAGTTTCTGCTATCATTGTTTTCAAGAAGGTCCTCAGTTTCGCACTCCCAGTACAGCCACAAAAACAGGGACACAACATTGTCTTGTCTACAAATAGAAAACTATGGCACAGTCGATTCCCGAGGACATATGGGAGGTCCATAACAAAGTTGATTATCATGGCCCTGGGACCCCTGGCCTAGCAAGGCCACAGAGCTGAGGAAGGGACAACACAAGCCTTTGTACGTACATTGCCTTCATCATCCACGACCTGGATCTGTCCAGAGTCACACAGTTTAACCACCGCTCCAATGGGGACATCGAATTCCCGTCCGGTTTTGAGGTCCATCCACACATAATCCCCCTGGAACCAAAGACAGCATAGTTACACTCAGTGCTGCAGGGAGTTCAGCATCCCTTGGGATACAAGTTGTTGATGTTTTGTACCCAAGTCATTAGCACAAGTCAAATGACTTCCCTTGCAAACCTCAAACCGCCCCTTTTCCTACACAGAGGCTCAGGAAAGCAGATGCTTTGCATGTGGCACTTGGGGATGTGGTTTAGTGGTGAACATGCTGGTGGTGGGTAAATGGTTGGGCTTGAAGATCTTGGAAGTCTCTTCCAACCTTAACGATTCCATGACTCTGTGAAATCCCCCGCAAGGTGCCAGAAACAGGACATGGTCCACACAGCGTATGGACCTGACTCTCTGCTGTCCCACTGCCCTACCTCTCAAGAGCTTCTCAAGCTCATGAGCGGTTGTTGGAAACAGAGTAGTTACAGAACAGTGATACAGGTAGAAAAACCCACCCAGGTAGAGTTTTTTCTCTGTGTAATGTACAAATCTAGGAAGTCACATTTAGGGGATGGTTTTGAGCTCTGCTAAGCCTTATCTGGAGGCTTGTGGCACCCTTCTTACCTGCAGATAACCACTATCAAATATTCCTTGGAGACTGCTGAAAAGGGAATGACTGAAGATGGGTTAAGAACATAAACAGAGAAGCAGATATATGTTCTTCTTCAGGAGTTCTTCCAGCAACAGCAATGTGTAGGTGGACTGTTTGTATTTAATAATTCTCAGTGGATTTTATCTGCTGTGAGCACTTCCATTTGAGTCCTGAAGCTGTGCAAAGTTTTAGCATCCATAATCCCAAAAGGCTGTGTCCTTTTACATGTTTCAAATGTTTTATCTCCTTCATTTCAGACCTCTGTGTTTTCATTTTGAAAGACACAGCAAACAGTTGACCCCTATCCACTCACTTCATGTCACTACTGATCCTATACACCTTTGTCAGTCCTGCTGGGCAGGGACTATCTGCTCATCAGATCTGTGGATATTAAATTACTCAAATGCAAAAAGCTTTTAAAGAAGCTGTTTTCCTCAATACAAAAGCAAACTCCAAAATAACTACAAACTAAAGCCCCAAGCAGGACCCACACTGGAACAAAGCAGAATTGTGTCCCACCCCTGTTCTCAAGGTAAAAAGGTATTGAAATTGGGAGCAATCTAGTTGTCAGGTGTGTTTTGATTCATGCAGCTGAGATTAATGCTGTGGACTTGTGGCCCCACCTAACACCACATTCTTGGGGACCAGCTCCACTTGTACCTATTAAGCGTGATGCAAATGCTGTATCTACCTTTTGAAGTCCTGAAAAACTGCTGAGAGAGGGAGAATCAGGATGTATCACTTTGCATGTGCTTTGATATAACCCCTTTCCTGAGTATCCACTATCAACCATTTCTGTGGACAGGGCATATTTATAGATTTGGTTTGGCCTAATCGGCTGCTAAACAATGTTCATCTCTGTGCTGGGCGGTGGGAACGGGACTCATCATCATCCAAGTCATCGTTCCCCAAGATTTCCAAGAGCCACAAACCTGAGAGTACCACATGGATGTAAGATTACATGCAGGGACCCACACACAGAGAAACTACACAACAGGAATTCCCAGCCATTTTGTGGCAGACTACCCTTGGCAGCTGCTCACTAGGTTTCCACTAGGATATCAGCAAAGTCATCCTGCTTTCTTGGAGCTCAGGATCCAGTCCTTAGTTTGGGTTTTTATTTCCTCAGAGGGTTGTAGTACAGCACTAAGTATCTTTATCCAGCTCATAAAAAAATAATATTAATATATTTTTCTCATTAACTGTCTTATCCTCATATCTCATAACTGTTAAAAAGGCAAAAAAAATCACAAGCAATGAAGGCAGTGTCAGGAGCAGATACGTTATAAATCTATTTATATTAATATTTATTTTTTAGTTCCTTTGATGCAAGACTCTGAAAGCATTTCAGAATGTTCAGCACTGTTATCCTCTCTGCATCACTGGGCAAATTCATGCACACAGTGGGTAACCTGATCAAGGTGTCAGCAAGAGACGAGCCAGCTTGCTCAGTTTCTGCTCAGCAGAAAACCTTTGCAACACCTTAGTGGCTCTGTAAAAATTGCTCTTGATCAAAAATCCAAGAATCATAATGCTATTTTTTTTTAAAAAACCTCCTCTAATATCGAGTAGCTGTAAAAGCAGCCTGCTTCATATGGCGTATTACCACACAGCTGAGATAAAAGGCAGTCTACCCTCCCCAAGGTAAATTGATATTCTGCTACCACTAAGACAACTTCTGTGCTTTGTCTGCCTAATGCACAGAGTGCTCATCCCCTCAAACTGCTCTTTTTAAACCCATTAAATTGCAGTTCTTAATACTGGTGAAAAAATCTTATGGGATGGGCTAAGCTGGTAAGCTCAGGAAGGTCAGGGGGGGTTATAAAATAACATCACTTATTAAGAGTGCCGACCTATTTCCTTTTCTGACTTTAATCAATTTCATATAAACCCCATGGAAGCCAGTTACATTCCTTCTGCTGAAGCAATCACCTTCGGATCAGCCCCAAGCCCAGCAGATATATTGGGGATTTCAGGGCAAATCGGGGTGATTCACGCATTTACCAGCTCTGGCTTGTGAGTTGCATAACCTGCCTCATGCCTACACTGGTGCAGTTTATTTCCCAAAATACATGACAGAATACTGGAGAAGAGAGAATACCACCAGATCCTTTACAGTACCAACATGGTCACCCTCTTCCTCCTCAATGCAGCCAGTGGGTTTTAGTATTCTTCCAAACTAGAAAAATCTTCCAAATTGCTCTGGGGCAGACCCTCAGGACCTCACAAACTGGGGGCAGTGACAACCAAACAGTGGTGCAAGAGGAGGAAACATCACACACAGATCCACACAATTCACAAAGAGGATCTTTAGGAGGAGCTTCCAAATGTGAAGAGCAAGAAGGTTGCACTGCGGGGGAGCTACAGTGCTTGGGGGGGCAGACAAAGGAGGAAGGTGAGAGAAGCTGACACAAGCAGTACAAGGATCCCATCAACAGCAAGAGAGATTTCAAAGCAGCCTGAAAGCTTCCAGCCATGCTCAGGGCTTGGGACCCCCTATCTTACCGCTAACATGGTCGTGGGCTTCAGGACCTGGTTGACATTGCGAAGTAGTGTCCATCTGCCCTGGTCTCTCTCCTGATCTTCCACCACCTCAGGGCATGGCTGCACAAAAACGACTTTCTTCTTCTTCAACATCTCCAGAACTTTGCAGTGGTATTTGTCCCTCTCTCTGCTTTCTACATGTATTCCACCATGAATGCCCGAGCACGGTGGCCGGTGTGCTTTAGACCTGCGGTGCGACCATGCCTGCTGCTCGCAGGACACCCTCTGACCTGATTCACAGTATGGCTCTTGGTAAAGATCTTCTCCTAGCAGGAAAATTTCCACGCACCAGCCATGGTCCTCCTCTGGCCAGCTGACATGCTCACTGTATATGACCAGCCCTGCGGGAATCTCAAAGCAAACCGTACAACTTTGCTTCTCTTCACTTAAATTCTTCCAGTCTCTCCAGCAAGGGCTGATATTCAGTTAAGGACCTGACGGACACTGCAACTACCCGTTCTGGAAAAGCAACTGCAGGATTAACAGGAAACCTCTTCATTTCCCCAGGACTTCTCTCTGTTACCTTCCTTTCTTAGTGAAATAATCGTCTGCCAGCTTGAGGACTTTCAGCACAGAACACTCTGGGATACTTATTAATCCACAAATGCAGTCAGTCCCCATGCAACACATGGCATTTAATTAACCTAATACCTTTACATACCAAATTAACCAAAGCGTAGTGGGAACTCAAAACCAGAGGCCATCTGCATTTTCTTTAAACTGATCGCCTTGAGTAGATCCATAGCAACTGAATTTTAAATAATTGAGTGGAAGGTGTTCAGTGCAGCATGGCCTCTGTGCCTATAGGTGAGAGGAGAGCCTGTGCTGTGGGTGAAAATGGGCTCAATACGAGGACCACAGAGATAATGAGGTTGCTCTGACTCCACCTGCCAGCTCCACAGACCCATTTCTGCAATCACTTCTTCTATGTAGGGAGGATGGTTCTAGTAAGGACTAATAGGACCACTGGCCAAAACAGAAGAGCACAAGGCATTTTAAAGTCACCTCAGATTTGCTTTTCTCTTGTCCTATATTAGATACACTTGAAATTTCTCATTTTCATCTAAGAAAGGCTTTTCTGGTCATTTGGAGAATTTCAGACCACTATAGCTTGGCCCAAATTTCTTCCATTAAAATTTTGAATCTGAAGCAGTGCCATTCACAGAGAACAGAGGAATGCATGACTAGATAAAACACTGCAGCTACTAAGATATTTTAATTTATCACTGTTTTAATGCAAAGCTCTACTGATGCCTTGATTCCATGGGGTTTTGAATCAATCTGACCACAAAGAACAGGGCACAGGGACATGGTTTTGGTATTATACAAATACAACTGATTGGTATGCCTGGCAGCGTTAGGTTAATGGTTGGATTCAATGATCTTAGAGGTCTTTTCCAACCTTAATGATTCTGTGATTTTATATGCTTGGAAGAAAGCTTTTTAGATGAAAGAGGGCTTCATAGGTACCCTTCATGGGACACAGTCTCCAAGGGTAACAGCAGGTGATGGCTACATTAAACTCAGAATGAGCTAGTTCTGCTCATCCATTAGCAGCAGCGACAACAGCGAGGCAAGCCTTTGGCCAAAAGGCAGGTGACATTGTAGGCAATAGTTTTAAGCTGTATTACACAGCCCTGGAACAATAAGGTCTATAGTTCTTGTAGCTGTGCAGGGAAAGAAAGGAAGAGATCATGTCTCATGGATAAGAAGCCAGGTGAAGATTAATTAGATGGACGTCCACCAAAGTAGTAAGTACAAATGTATATGAGGCATAACAGCAATGCAGGGAGAAGAGGACAGAGTGAATGTAGCAATTCCAAGGGAGATATCTACCTCCAGCATGACCTGAACACACAGTGCTGTAAATTACTGCAGTTTTGCTCCCCTAGAAAGTAGAAGATAGATGTCAAATCAAAGCTAAAAACAATGAGAAGATCCATGTGGAAGAAAAAGACTGATTAAATATACATAAAGGGACGCACAAGACAGGCTCTTTGGATTTGAGTGGGGTCCTACTGAAGCTCTTTATTCAGCAAAACACCTTTCCTTACTGCTGTGCCACAGAAACTGGAGCAGTGTGGGAGCAGCAGATCCAAGAGAGCAGCTGGAGTATTTATCTCACCTTGCACTGGAGCAGACAAATCCATCATTGCTCAGCCATACCCTGCACCATATTTCTGAGGCTGCATATCCCAGTGTGCTGCCACAGAGTAAGCTAAGGAGCAGAGACTGCAATGATTTGCCCTAGGTAATCCCAGGAATAGAATCCAAAGGACAGATGGGACCCTAGAGAGCTGAATCCTACCTCTGCGGTCCTACTATATGAGTGTGCTTATTTTTCTCCTGGCAATGGGGCTGCTGAAGATCTGTAATTTCACACACTACCACTATATTTTTTGCATTACTCCTCGGCTAGCAGCAGATTTTCTGGGGCCATGTAGGCAGAGTAACCTGTGTCAGCCAGAGCCACTTGGCATTTGCAGTGAGATCTGCCTGGATGACCCGAGTGTGCTGCCTCCTGGAAATGGGAAACCCCATTGCTTGGAAAGAATGACCCGGCTTGGAAACCAGCCTCCCTTCTCTATGCATCAAGAGACAGAGCAACGGCACTAAGCCTCCCTGTCAGCTTGCTTTTTCGGAGGGGATGTGCAATGCCTTATGTGGGAAACAAATAAACACACTTAGTACAATAAGGGGAGGGCCACAGTGGAGGAAAATAAACCTTTAGCTGGCTGGCAGCCTGTCAGCAATGCCATCCGGTTTAGATTACAGCTCCCCAGGGTAACATTAGATCCTTCCCTGCAGAGACAGAAGCATGAGCCAGAAGAGGCATGCTGGACCCTGCTCTGATGATTTAGTACACCTCTGCAGCAGCAGGCACAGCTGGGATGGAGGTCCTGCTGTGACACGCTTGGTGTATATTCATAATAAGGGGTAAATGTTTATCCTAAATAATTGATGTGACACAGGCAATAAGTTTACGCTGCTGCTGAGACCTGAGCTCCCATTAAGTGCTCATGCAATGGCATGGACCTTACTTCTAGAGAAAAAAGTGAAATTCCACCTTCAGGAAGCACCCTCACAGCAGGTGAAACACCTAATTTAATGAAAGCTTGGGTTTCTTGATCCCAGACTGTTTTTCAGTCCCAAAGAATATGCATCAGACACTACCAGGGCTGAAGAAGTGTTCTTGAATTAATTATTTTGCAGCTAGCACTGAAAAGCTAAGTTATTCAGTGACAAAAGGTCAGGTAAACTCAACTAACCCAGTGTTCACCTCTCAGCAAGACATCCAGACCTTTGCCAGATGATCATCCCTTTCAAATGAAATATCCTAGCCTAGCTACCCTATTCTACATTCAAGGGGAAAAAAGAGGAACTTCTACAGTCATCAAAACAGGTAATTAAACTAGGTCAGATGATGCTGACCTAAAGGAGTGTGGGAAGAGGACAGTTTTGGAGTTACAAAACTACAGTATGTGTGTCCAAGGCTAGCTAAGGTGGCTCCTAACCATTGCATGGATACTGAAAATCCCTAAGGGCTGATAATCAGGTAAATTGCTGAAGGAGATGGGAAAATCAGTGGATAGCAGAGGCTGTCTATGGACTCAGGCCAACAGCTACTCCCTGCAGCTCTAAAACTTGCTTTTCTAAAATAAGAAAGACGATACCCTGCAGAACGACTGTTGATTCACAGCATGGGCCAAATGTTATCTGTGGGCCATACCTCTGACAACTGATGTAAACCAACCTGTTTGTGTATTTGTACAGTTTGTTTGTTTGGTTGGTTTTTTTGGTTGTTGTTGTTGTTGTTTTGGGGGGGGTTTTTGTTTTGTTTTTGTTTGTTTGGGTTTTTTTGTTTTGTTTTGTTTTTTGTGGGTGTTTTTTTGTTTGTTGTTTGGTGTGGTTTTTTTTTTTTGTTGTTTTTTTGTTTTTTGGTCTTTTTCTTTTTCTTTTTCTTTTTTCTTTTTCTTTTTCTTATGGAAACAGACACACTCACATATTCAGGCTTCCAGAGCTGAGTCCTTTACTCCCTTCCTGCTCATCTTGAAGAAAGAAAATCCTTAGTGCACATGACAGCAGTGCAAACATAGGGTATTCCCCCAGCTCCAAATTTCTGTGTGATTTACAGAGCAGACTGAAATCCAAATATACTGGTGCACTGCAGCCAATTATGCCAGTTAGGACTTGCAGCAGCTACCTGAACCATTCAGGCAGTAGAATGCCTTTGCTGTACTAAAACCACATATCATCACCTCTAGATATCACCTGTCTGATTCAGTTCAGCTCTCAATTACATGGGTGTACCCTGCTCAGTTAATGGAGCTCCTCCTGGATTCACAGCTGTGCAACCCAAGGGAGAATCAGCCTGCTTGTCTCTATTCTTTGCACTCATCTTTAGTTGTGCATTTGCTACTATCATCAGGAAGAGGTAGAAGAGGGAGCAAAAGCCTGCATTTCTGCTTGATAACAAATGATAACGTAGAGCAGAAGTGCACATGCTGGTAACTGGGAACACTAATAATTTTCCTGTTTCAAAGTAGATTTCATTCACAATTTCTTGTAGCACGTCAGGCACCAGTTGTCAGCCAAGGCAATGAACTACACAAAGGCTTCCTGAAGCAAGGGGAGAGATACAAGAGGAGTTGCTAAATAATTCAATAATTGATGCACTGCTTACTCACCCTGTAACTCCGATACTGACAGGAGTGAAAAAAACCTCCCACAAATGCGGCAGTCATCCCAATATTTTCCCATTTGGTGCTGAGGGATAGTCAAAGGCTCTGGGAGCAAAAATGATGGATTTAGTCGGATTTACCAGGGTGCAACCTAGTGTGGTGTAATGAGGCTCAGCTCCCAGTGATGCTTGACCTCTTCCCTGGCTTTTGGCAAGGAGCTTGTTGTTGACTGTTTGGGACCTCTTGGCTCAGGAGAGGAGTTTAAGCATGCAGACAAACACGGAGATAGAAGATTTAATCCATGACTCCTATGGCATTACAGTCACGGGTGAAGTGGAGAATCCGGCAATCCCTTGATGCTACAAGCAGATTAGGCTGTCCTTGGGTGTCACCCACCCAAAAGCCATGCCACAGCCCAGCCTATCAGGTCTCATACAAAAAGCTGAGGGATGCTGCTTGGGATGTGATTGAAAAATCTGCTAAGATGCAGAAGTGGAACAGGAAATTAGGACTGAGCCTTTTAGCCCCATGGCCGGGTCCTGTCCTAAATGCAAACGGAAGAAATCCCAATTAAGACAACAGAGCAATCATAAGAAGTACAGTTCTAGAAAACTGGATTGAGGGAAAATAAAACCAGGAGGAATCAGAAAGAGAGCACTTTAGGATGGGAGCACATAATTTAGTACTGTTCACCAAGACATATTCTTTCAGGTCCTAGGAGTAAGAGGTTGCCAGGAACCACTCTGGGAACTTTCTGATCCACTCAAAATCTTCCAAGAACAGTCAACCCCATAGTCCCAGAGAACCAAGGGTGCAGCTAAATCTTCCTTAGTTTGCAATAGCAGGGATGATGGAAACTCCTTGCCCCTACCCATCAAGAATTAAATAGTTTGGATATTTTCCATAAAGAATGTTGTTCTATATGTCAAATTTTAGGAAGATGGTATTAAGGGAATGCCACCTCCTTCTTTTCGCATAGTTTGGGAGGGCTGCTGGTTCCAACAGGTCCCTAAGGTTGGACAATACTGCTCAGGTATCTGTTCCCATCCCTTTGATGCTACCAAGCTCTAAGGATGAGAACCTTAAGGATGAGATGCCATCAGAGGGACAAGCTCAAATAGTGCACCCATGGGAACCTCATGAGGTTCAACAAGACCAACTGCAAGGTCCCACACCTGGGTCAGAGTAACCCCCAGTGCCCATGCAGGCTGGGGGATAAAGGGATTGAGAGCAACACTGACAAGGACAGGATGGACAAGAAATGAACATTACCCAACAATGTGCACTGGCAGCCAGAATTCCAATTGCATCTTGGGCTCCATCCCCAGCAGTGTGGCCAGCAGGCCAAGGGAGGGGGCTGCTTCCCCTTACCTCTATTCTGGTAAGACCCCACCTGCTCTGGGGCCCCCAACATAAGAAGGACATGGACCTTCTGGAGTGAGACCAGAGGAGGCCATGACAATGCTCAGAAGGCTGGAGAACCTCTGCTATGGAGACAAACTGAGAGAGTTAGGATGTTCAGTCTGGAGAAGAGAAGGTTCCAGGAAGACCTTAGAGCCCTCTACAGTACCTAAAGAAGATCCAAGAGAAAGCTGGAAGGAGACTTTTGATATGGGAACATAGCGATATGACAAGAGGGAATTGAACCAGGAATTGACTGTGCTCATTGTAAAGGCTCTAGACCAGATCAGCCTTAAAGAATCTGTGATTTTTTTCTTTGATTTGATCCCCAGTAGACCAGCTGAGGGCATAAATCCAGCGATGCCTTAAGTTTAACTTCCATGTATTTCAGATTCTGTGCTGCCTAGGGATGTAGTTCTGAGCCTCATAGTAAGTGCTAGTAAGATCTCTTCACAGAGTAGATAGACAAAACAAATCCTTTTCCTGCTGAAGACCAAGGACAATGAGTACAAATCTTAGCTCCAAAAGCATAAACAACAGTGGACTGAAGAGAGAAAACAAGAAGGATGAGAGCTCACAACCTGAAGCTGAAATTGGACAATTAAACTCCAATATGCAAATGAACCCAAATTTATAAAAGTGTGAGACCTCATGACCAGTCATCATTTTTGTGACCATTTCAAGTCCACTTTGGGAGTAGCCCTGGTCAGGCTCTTGTCCTGCCCAAGGTGTACCCTAAAGGTCTTTCAATGAATATCTACTTTATTCTCTAGCACTGTCCAGTCTCTGTTCCAGGTCAACCTTCCCAAGGCATCACCTGCAGCAACATTTTCATGTGTTTCTGCAAAGTGTTTTGCTGGTTTAGTCCCTGAACTGAACTGCCCCAGGCAAAAGCAAAGCCCCCAGTGCAGGAGCAGAGAGAGCAGCAAGAACACCGAGCTGGCAGCATGGCTTGGGAGTGGAGCTGCTGCCTGTGAGGTACCTGCTGTGGCATCACTGAGCAGAGCTGCTGAAGGCTCCACCACAGTCCCAGAGGAGCTTTATTCCCTGGATAAAGGCAGAGAGGACTGTTTGATTTGATTCACAAAGCAGAATCCCAGCTGATGAGCATGAGAGCTACAGAGCTATGTAACAGATGGAGGTAAATAGGTATGTCTACAAAACATTGCTCTGCCTCTGAGGCATACAGCCTTTTCAAGATCACAGGGATTCACACAAAGGACAGTTTGAATTACACTGCACAGTACTGATAAAGGGGGAAAATAATAAAAAAAGAGAAGATGATACACAGAAATGTAAATTGGAAGGGATGTTTCTAATCCTGGCTCATGCAGAGTGTTCAAAGAAGCCTAAAAACAACCACATGAATTTAACTGTTTTGGCTGATTTTATTCCTTTGGAAACAAATAATATTTTTCCACCATCTGCGATAAAAATATCTTTTACTTTTCACACGCAACCTGTCAAAATGTGTTTCAGAGTTTTAGCTTTATTTTCCATGCTGTGGAAAGATGCTTTCTGCTTAATTTCTTTACTTCAGGCTCTCCTTTGCTCCTCCCTGCCTTTTCACCACCTCACTGAGAACTAGCCTGCAATTAGTTCCTGTGTAACAAATAGATGTGGGACTAATTGCATTCTGCACAGCAACTCCTGCATAAACAAAGATGCAGACTTAGTACAAAGGAGTGCTCAATCGTACTGCAAATATGTTATTTCCTATATAGCAGTAGTCTATACTTGTGTAAATGCAATTTTCCCAGCAGAAGTGTGTCTGTGCTAAGGGTCTACATTAGCCAAAGTCACACTGATCTGTCTAGACAAACCCTACTACTCAAACAGAATATCTCATCTTTGTAAATGTTGAATGAAAAGGGAGTAATGCTATTTTTCCTTGGTTGCCACACCAGATCTGAGCAGATCTGTCCTTTTTGCACACCATTTATGTTTACCCATCGAGGGTTGTGATGATTACTGAGGAGAGTGAGGGGTTCTGGAGGGAGATTATTTTGCACCTCAGAGAGCAGTATCCTGAGGGAGTTTGTGATATGACTGCTGAAGAGAGAAGCTGACTACTTCAGGGGTGTGTTTGAAAAGCCAGCTCCTGAAAGGCATTCCCTGAGAGGAATGGATGGCAGGAGAAATCATAACTGGAAACAAAACTGTGCTGACAATGCTTGTGATGCAATTCAAAACGAGATCTCAGTACCGGTCTTTGTTCCTTAGGTGCCAGTAACAAAGGTGCAGAGATGCTGCAATAAAAGTAGAATCCTTCCAAAAGGAAAAAAGACATTCCAAGATGTAAAAACTTCCGTTTAGATTAGGTATCAGGAAAAAATCTGAACAGTGAGGGTGGTGAGGCACTGGAAGAGGTTGCCCAGTGAAGGTGTGGCAGTCCCAATGCAGAAGTGTTGAAGGCCAGGTTGGGTGGGGCTTTGAGCAACTGATCTACTAGAAGGTGTCCCTGTCCATCAAAGGGGATTGAAATGAGGTGATCTTTGGAGTCCTTTCCAAGCCAAACCATTCTATGGTACTGTGATTCTGTGAAAAAGTCTTGAGACTGTGAAGCACATGGTTCCTTTTTCATAATGAAATAGAAAACAAAAGAATCCTGCAAGTAGTTATCAAAACCCAGAAAAATAATGCATATTTCATGCTTGCTTTGTGGTTTTGAAGACTCCAGAGCTGCCTCCATAAAGATCACCTTGAAAAGGAAACTCAGAACAGGTTGCTAATTACAACATCTTGCCTGGATTCTTCAACCCCTCTGCCTATAAAACTGGAAAAGCTCTACCAAAGTGCCGTTGGTGGGTCCCTCTGAGGGAGGACGTGGACCAGCTACAGATCTGCACAGCACAATACCAGCCCCATCTGCTGTAACTCTCTGGAATTACCAAATGCATCAGGAGACTTGCTTCTGATGATTTCCCTATGGGTTTTAATAAACTTTGATGCTAAAGTATATGAAATTCCAAAAGGCTCTGGAACAATGTAGAGACCACAGAGGACAACTGGCTTGTTAAGGGTCTGAAGGGACCAGTTGGCAAGTTCAGCTTACACAAACCCTAGAGCTTGCAAACAGAGGTGGAGTGGAGTTCTTAGGCTGGCACAAGATGATAGAGGTGGGACAACCATCACAATTCAAATCACACCTGCAATTGCCAGACCCAGTCGACACAGTCGACTTGTTGGATCAGGACACATTCAGATGTGCATTCTGGATGCCTTCAAACTGTGATCTTGGGACAGCTTTACAGCTAATAGTTTAGAGCTTGCTGGGCACACACTGAAGAGACATGGCCTTCAGAAAGTGACCATGAACCAGACATCAGTGCTTTTTTACACACATGAGCCCAGAAAGCTGTTTCAAAATTCAAGTCCTACCAAAAATCCTCAGCCACTGCAAACAAAGCAATAGTCACAGCTTGGAAAAGGGAGCTGGACCTATTTCTTGCACGAAATTTTTAAGGAATGGTGGCTGGTAAGATTACCAGTAGGATAAGACTTGTTTGGGCATCCTGAACTCTAGTAGCTAGAAGAATAAAACCATAAAAGAAATAAGCTCGGGATCTTGGCACAGGAAATAATTCCTTTCGTTTTGGTACTTCTTCTATTCCTCATGGATATTTATTCCATGGGCAGTCCATTGTGCATATACTGCTCAAGGGGGCTATGGCCTCCAATCCCATTTTGAGAAGGGTTGCATTACAAATAAGTTTTCTTAAATGTTACTCCTGAAACCAAAATCTTGTTTAGTTTGGGAGTTTTCCGGGGAGCATGGCATAGAGGCTTGTTCAGAAACTGGTAGATAATAGGTACTCATATGCAAACACAAATTGATGCCTTAAGTTTCATTTTCATGTTTTTCAAATTCTGTGCTGCCTACGGATGTAGTTCTGAGTCTCACAGTAAGTGCCAGTAAGCTCTCTTCACAGGGTAGGTAGACAAAACAAGTCCTTTTCCTGCTGAAGACCAAGGACAATGAGTACAAATCTCAGCCCCAAAAGCATAAACAACAGTGGACTGAAGAGAGAAAACAAGAGGGATGAGGCTTCAAACCTGAAGCTGTAATTAGACAATTAAACCCCAATATGAAAAGGACCAAAACTTATAAAAGTGTGAGATCTCATGACCAGTCATCCATTTTTGTGACCATTTCGTCCACTTTGGGTGTAGCCTGGTCAGGCTCTTGTCCTGCCCAAGGCGTACCCTAAAGGTCTTTCAATAAATATCTACTTTATTCTCTAGCACTGTCCAGTCTCTGTTCCAGGTCAGCCTTCCCAAGGCATTAAAATCGTTATGAAGGGAAATTAATTCATGTGAATAATACTCATCAATTTTATACTTGCTTTGAGAGACTCAATAATTGCCATACAGCTTTAATTTGAGACCTCCAAGAATATTATCATACCAGATATATTAATTAAGCTGTTTCAGGAATTAGCTGACAGTATCAGCATGGAAATACAGTTAATGCTGCCGCTGCATTTTGCTGGATGCAAATGTTGTTTAATTTCCAGCATCTGTGTAATGAAAAGACTGCCTGTTCACCTCACACCAAATCTAGCAATTTTTATGGGGCAAAGGGGCAGTAAAATGCCCTAACAAAGTGATTTGTAGATCATGAAAATGCAGTGTGTGACCTTAAGAGTAATTTGCTAGCAATGGTGCTGGCAATAAACGCCTGGTGGGTGATAGGGGAGGCACATAAATTGTTCACATTGCATTCACATGGGCTGTACAAAATGTTTCTGAGTCATGGTGGGCAAATCACTGTCCCAGAAAGGTGTTTTTCCTAACCTTAAAACCCAGCATATTTGGTTCTTTCTTCAGCACGCAGGATAAGCCAACCCCTTCTCCTGGGTTCTGCTAAAGTGGCTCTGAGGAAGGGGTGGAGGACATCTGCTTCTTGGTAGATGAGTTAGGAGGGAACAACACTGTCAGGAGGCAAGTGGAATTGCCTCAGGCAGGACATGCAAATGAGTGTGCCAGGCACACAAAAGGACTATTATGTAGGTATCATTTACTTTCTCCAGTGGCCCATGAGGTTGCCTAGGGCAGAGCACCACAGGTCAGATGGGATACTTCTTATAAATACTCCTTTGGTCCAAAATTAAGGGGATATCAACTCAGTGGTGGGTAGGTCAGAAAATAGCCGTGAAGGTGGATGAGAAGTAAAGACATGGTCCAAGTGCTTAGAAGGGAGATGCATTAGGGACTGCTAACTAAATAGGTCACACGAGGCTTGGGAAATAACCAAGCTGAAAAGTCAGAGGTGAAGGCAGATAACTAGCTGAAGGATAGAAAAATATTTTTGGGAAATAACAGTGTATCCTTACTAGTCCCTTGGTGCTCAGCAACAGTCATTTTGGATATACAATGCCAAGTGGGACAGACCTGGGTCTGGACAAATCTGAACATTTGATTGTTCATCAATTGATGAATTCATCAATTCATCAATGTTCATGCATTCCCAACTTCAGCCCACTGTAACTCCTATAAGAATTTTATAATAGTTTCTGTTCAGGAACAGAAGTCCTTATAATTTACAGTGATGAAGTTTTCTCCTTTCACAAAAATTGCCTTAAGGAGGATGAAATCTTGTAAACTTTTAAGACTTGACCTTTGCCCAACACAAGAAAGCAGTTGGTTTCCTTTGTCAATGCCACGTCCCTTGTGCCACCTCCCAGACAGGGCTGGTTTGTGAAGCAGAGAAGAGTAGGACTGATCCCACCATCCTATCACCTTCTCATGTTTGTAAATTTATCCATGTGGATGTGGCCAACTGGGAAAGGACAACATCCCTTACATTCCAACATTGATGCACAACCTCTGCACCATCTGGGCAGTACTGCTGATCACTAGAGCAGTATCTGTAAATATGTCCAGGAGTAGCAAAAAGGAAATGCTAAGTATCAGAATACAAATTCCCCAGTCCACACTTACTCATCTCATTCCCCCATTGTCAAAAGCCCCAGTAGAATTACCTAAAGTGGCAGCTGGCTCACTGGCCTATCTCAGGTTATTTCACTCCCAGTACTGAATTTTCTTTGTTCTTCTATGGATTTTTAATTCTTTTTCAGAAGTATCCTTATGTGAATTCAAACAGACATCTAAATTATCTGACTATTTTGGCTACATATATGAACCAAATCAAAATAGATTTACTCTTCAAAATTCTCGCTATAAATTTTCTTAGAGATTGCCATTTCACCAAACCTGTAATGCAACAGGAAAAACATATAAACAAAGCTTTCAGGGAAAACATTTGCATTTCACTGAAGTCTGACATGAAGAGTATAATTTTGATGTTCTTATTGGAATTCTGTCTCCAAATTCAGCTTTTCATTTCAATAGAAACTATTTATTTATTGACTAGGGAAGTACATCCTGACAGATATTCTCTATATCCCTATATCAACTTTCTCCTGTGAAAGAAATGCCATTTTTCAATTTGTGCTGTTGGAAAAGGTCTGTTATTGCTTTTCTTCCCCTGGGCCCCAGGAGATGTGCTCAGCCTCTTGAACCTGATTGCAAAAGCCAGAGCTAAGTGGGTTTCTCAGCAAAACTGCTGTCAAGTCTACTCTGTGCTAGCAAAGGATGCTGTGTCTTGAAAGGGAATTGAGTTTACACCACGAGAGCCAAATCTTTGGTATACATCAGAGTCATTCCACAGAAGTGTCTGTAACCCCAAATCCATGAAATGTTGAGGGTTCCTTTTTTAATGCCTTGCTGTCAAATGTTTTTCAGTCTTGGAAGAGGAATTTGATGAAGAGGAAGATCGCCTCAAACAGGGAGAGACACCAGCGTGCTGCACAGCCTTTTGTACAAGAAGACAGCAAACATGGTCCCAAATTGAGGATGCCACGTCACAAGCACTCCTTACAGCAGATATCTTGGCCTAAATGTCTACCTTTTACTCAAATCCCTCCAATTGTCAGTCCCTATATATCCCACCTGAGAACTGACCTGAGTAAAAATAACAGGAAAAAGAACAGAAATCATAACTTACATAAAAGATTTTTAGAAATACATGGGAATTATATGATTTTGGTAAAATTATAGACAAGGTGGTCCAGCTAACAGCTGTCTCACACACCTGGGACAGAGTGGAGGGCAGACAGAGGGAGGTGGGTATGAGGGCATGGGGATGGGGTGGGATGGGATGGGATGAGAGCTCCTTTGCTCTGCTGCTTGCACAGCTGGGATGAAGATACTTCCCCCATTAGGAACAGTAATCAGAGGCTCCACAGCTGGATAACCAAAGGAAATCAATGCTGGTGTTGATCCCTAGCAGCAGAATAAGATGTGGGGTGGATGAGAGTGAAGGATTTCTGATCTTCCTCCTAAACGCTCATTCCTGAAAAAGGTGTTGATAGGTGGGCTGGCAGAACCCAGCTCCACCAAATGGTGAAGAGTGGCCAGGTAAGGTTCAAGATTCATGACAGCATTTCATTCTTTTCTTACAGAAAGCATGTAAATACAATGAGACTTCTTCAAGGTCAGGTTACAGAATCACAAAATGATCATTTAGGTTGTAGAGGACCCTTAAGATCATCAACATCAGTCATTAACTAACACTCTAAACTACATTCCCAAGTGCCACATCTTTTAAATACCTCCAGGGATGATGACCCCACCACTGCCCTGGGCAGCCTATTCCAGTGCTTGACCATCCTTATGGTGAGGAATTTTTTTCCCTAATACCTGATCTCAACTCCCCTGGCACAACTTGAGGCAATGATGAGTTGGAGGGTTTAAGAGAAAGAGAAAGTTTGAGGTGCTGAATTCCCTCTCTTTTTGCTCCAGATGACAGGTCTCAGCAAGTTAAATGCATCTTTAAGGGCTCTGACAGTCATGGAGAAGTTAAAATCAAAGACAAGATGATATATGGGCTGTTCTGCAAGAGTTCTCTCTGGGGAAACATGTGGCCCCAAGACTGAGTCAGGGTAAATTTGTGATTGAGTCCTTTGAAGTTTCCTACACCAGTGAGTTGGCTGGGTATTTTGTTACTGCTTCTTAGAAAAGCAATACTAAATGCAACTGCACATACAACAACTCTCTCTCCAAGCCTCCTCTGTCTTGAATTCAAATAGATGAAAGTTTCAGTGCATACACTTCAGGGAAGATGGATCCTGGGGGTTTGCCTGAGGTATCAAGAAGCAGGAATGAGTGCATTTCAGACAGGCTCTCTCAGAAGGTATCTCCATGCCAGGGCTGAGATTGCTTGCTCTACCTTTATTTGACATCACACAATTTATATTCCACAGCCACAGCCCTGCAAGAACATCTCCTTAGCCTGCAGCTTCATTTTCTGCACACAGCAACCCCAGCACTTTAACTGTCCCATAAATGTGATGGAAAGGATTTGATGCAAAGAGCTGTTAAAATGCCAAATGTCTTGAGCACTGCAACTAATGAATGGCTCCCAACGATTCATGTTTCAATCTATATGCAAATGTGCCCTTTGGTTAGCTTGTGCTGGACTTTTCACTGCTGCATTACAGCTATCCAGGGAAGCCTCAGACTCATAGATCAGACAGATACAAGGCATAAATGGGAGAAGACTTAAATTATTCAGTGTTATGAGAAAGAATCCAAACAACACAGTATACTTTGCTTTTTATAATAACATGATTACAGATGAGCCCCAAGCAGACCTACAATACCATTGTTTTTCTCCCCCACCCCTTCCTCCTTGCTAGCAAAATACACAGCACAATCAATCACTTGGCAAAGCTGAATGTGTGCTCAAAACAGAGTATGTCAGCTCCAGGTAAAGCCAGTGCTCACACAGCCCAAGTGGAAGATGTCTGTGAAAGATTTAAAAACCGCGTCTCTGCTATTCTTACCCCCAGCACACAAAACATCTCCTGAAGCATAAAACACAGACTCTGTAAATGCTGGCAGTCACAACATCTATTTCTGCTCATTTACAAACTGCACAGGTCCCCTTCACCTGCATTGCAATGTGCAATTCTGGTCTTAACAAGAAGAAATTAAGCAGGAAGAAAGGGCTGCTGCCATCACAGGAGGACTGCAGAGCTTGTTTTTCAAGGCTGGGGGAAAAGGTTTTGTAGAATTCTGGTTAATTCCAAGGGTACAGAGGTAAACCATAACTCTGTACATGAACACTGAGAAATGGCAAGAAGGAGAAATGACAATTTTATCTAAAGGCCTTTCCTGATAGGAAAGCAGAAAGCCACAAATATCCTCAAAAACCAGAGACATGAAGGTATCAAGGACCATCTTGTTCATGTAGGCCTCGTGGAGTTTAAAGCTGAAGCTGTACCACAGACTTTACATGGAAAGAAATGCCAGAGGTGTCACAGAACTTGCAGAGTGGATAGCAGCAAGGAAACTGTGAGATTTTGGCATTGCCCACAAGAGTCACCTCCCCAGAAGCTCTGACAAGCCAGGAGAGCAGAGCTGAAGTCTCTGACCAAGCCTTGGCTCCTGCAAAATTTCAAAGTAGTTGAAACCATTTCTTTGTTTTGCTCCCGAGCTAAAAAGAACTTTACAGTATGAGGCATCCACTGTGCTTGATCCCTTGGGACCTTAATACTGGGCTGAACTTTGGTTTCCTTTATCTGCTTGGATTAGATCTCCACTCTTTGTTTTAGCTCTTATTTCCACCTTTCTCCCTGTAACTGCAGGAGCAGGTTAGGGGGACACTAAGAATGGGAGAAACCTGCAACAGCAGTGATGCTCTTCATGTGGTCTGGACATAATCAGTAACACAGATACAATAATCTGAAAAGTCTAGCTTAATGGATGAGATTTGCAGGATCACAGAATATCCTGGGTTGGAAGGATGCATAAGGATCATCCAGTCCAACTCCTGATGCAGAACTCAGTCTTCCACGAAATACTTAAATTTTGCAGCACATTTTATTCCCCAGTAGATAAGCGGGTTTGATTTCTATTGGGCTGGCCCAACAAGAGCAAATTTGCAGCACACTGGATTTAAGACTGGGTTATCTGAGGGCTGCCTACAAGAGGGAGAGGGTGGATCTGGCAAAAAGAGCCACGCAGCAAGCAGCAGCCTGCCACCACTTGCCAGGAAAGCCTCTGCCATGTGGTCAGCTGTGGGCAGGACCACCGCACCCTCCCAGTCTCCTCGCCAGCTCCAAAAATGTCTCTGCTTTCAGTAACAGACAGAAGGCGCATGAACGAACCACTGCTGTGCTGTGGAGCCAAACAAACTTGTCAGGCTGCCAAGGCAGGAATTCAGGAAGACCTCCTTTTCCATCTTCCCTTTCTTTGTGCATGGAAATGGACTTGCCACGAGTAATTTGCTAGTGACTAAAGCTGATAAGTTTGGCTCCCTGCAGGCCCCTGCTGGGGAACAATATTGGCTTTTCTTTTGGATTACTGAGTGGAAGGCACAGGGCAGGCAGAAAGCTCTGTGTGCTTTCTCCTCCTCACTGGAGCTGTGTGCTGGCCTCAGTGCTCAGTTCTCCTTCAGGGAGACCCTCGTATGGGTTGTTCTGATGGGAGAATGGAAGAGAAGCAATGTCACAGGCTCATCTTCAAAAATCCTGGATTTATAGCTGTGTGGAAGCAATCAGTAGGGACAATGCCCTGTGCTCATCTATCCCAGGTGATGATTTAGGGTTTTGTTTCACTTTCCTGAAGAAAGTTTTCAGGAAAAAAGGGGTAGGATGGCAGGACCGTAAGCATGTTGTGGACATTCAAGAATGAGAAAAAAAAATACTGAGAAAGCTCCTTGGAATGTATATGGGTCATGAACAACACAGATGTATTTCCAAAATCTTACAGCAATAGTGAAGAAGGCAAAATACAAATATTGCTGCTATTTGCATTAAGCATCACATAAACAGCAGTCTTTAGGGCAACAGGAAGCAAAATGTTTCCTACGTGACTCATAAAGGACCTTTAGATGGGACAACTGGTATAAAGGGACTTCAGAAAGGGACTGTGCCTGCTAACAACTGGGTAACCTTACTTCATTATGGAGGGGTCCTTGCTCACCTTATCCATGCTGCAGAGATGTCTGCAGTAAGCAACAAATTCAACACAAACCTATTTCCCTCATACTGACCAGCAACTGCTTGGCAACCGAACCCACAGGGAGATTGCCCAGAATTATTCAGAAGCACTCTGCAGCCTCACCTAGACAAGACACTTTGTTTTTGGATAATGAGCAAGGTGCTCATCTTGATTACAGCTCCACAAAGGGTGAATTCAGACTGGTACAGAAGACTATGATCCAGTAGCTGAACCACAGAGGAGTAATCCCCAGAGTGAGACATGACAGGCAGCCTGGAGTGATACCATCCTAGACAGAGCTGTAACAGGGTATTTACCAATTGGTATTCTGACCTTTTTGCCTAATTTGTTTCAATTTCCACACTCATTTTCCTTGGCGTCATGAACTGCATCAGTCAGTTTGGGCACGGGGGCCAATGCCTTGGAGCCTTTGGAAGGAAGACCATGCTCCCACACACCCCTACCAAAGTACAGCCTGTTTTTGTTGGGCTCGGGTTCTGGCAGGTTGGGGAAATGCTGTAAAAAGCATTTCAGTTGCTCCACAAGATCTCTGGCATTCCTTCCACGCAAAGCTATCCTCAGTTCTTTCTGTCACTGCTGTAAACTGGAACTATGTGAGTTCCTTCAAATGTCCAGTGCTTTCTGCTGGACAAAAGCAAGACAGAGAATTCAATCAAAATTGTTGGGAAGATTTGCCCCGTTGCATCAATGCTTGACTGTGTTGACAAATACACTTAAGTCTCTGCAGCCCCAACCCAGGACACGTGGTGGGACTGTCAGTCCTCCCCAGGTGAGACATGTCAATGAGAAGCTGAGTGTGAGATATGTGATACCTAGACAGAGGGAAAACTACAATATGAAGCCCTAAATTATTGCAGAATCTGCATGAGACCTGCTAGGCAACTTAATTCTCCAATTGATAGAATCATAGAATGGTTTGGGTCTGAAGGGATTTTAAGGATCTTCTTGTTCCAAACCCCCTCCCACAGACAGGCACACCTTCCACTAGACCAGGTTACTCAAAGCCCCATCCAACCTGGCCTCAAACACTTCACGGGGTTGAGGCAGCTTCTCTGGGCAACCTGTGCCAGTGCCTCCCCACTCTCACAAGAAAGAATTTCTTCCTAATATCTAATCTAAACCTGTCCTCTTTTAGTTTAAAAGCACTTCCCTTTCTCTGGTCAGGTCCTATCAGTGCAGGCCAATGTAAAAGTTGCTCTCCTTTTTTACAAGCTGCCTTTAGGTACTGTGAGGTGATAAAAGCTCTCTCTGGAGCCTTCTCTTCTCCTTCTCAACTTGACCCTCTCAGACTGTCTTCATATCCCTCAATTTCTTTTAAATGGGCAAAAAGTTTCCATTTTTACACAACCAAAGCAGAATTGTTCCTGGAAATTGAAAATCAATTTTTGACAGATTCTATTTTAAGTCAGGCAGTAAGTTGTTTTGTTCTTTGGCATGTCCAGGATTCATGTACAGCTTTTGGGCCATCCCAGATGAGAAAATAGAAGTGGAACATTGTGTGAGGTTAATCTGGACTACACACACAGAGCAATGATTTCCTCTAAGCCAATCAAGGATTAAGGCTAATGAGTATCTCTGCATCTTGTAACAGTCCTTTTAGGGAAATAAGACAGGACAAAAATAACCTGACTTGACCCTTCCCCTCAAAAAAAAATATTTTTATTAGTACCTGTGATGATGGAGTGAAAAACTGGAGAAGCTGAAGACAGGAATGATTCACTTACCTGTCGTAGAATGACCATGGTTCCTGTATAAACACATCAGCAATCACCAGGAATGGACCTAAATCAAAAGAAGCCAGCAATTAATGACTCTCCTTCTGACTCAAGAGACACAACTCAGGGACTATCCCAACCCTACAGTATTTCCACAGCCCTAGGTGTGGAAGAGAGCTAGTAGCACTGGAACTCCCAATGCTTTCATAATAGTAATTCCAGACAGTGAGAGACAATCCTCTAAATACATCCAGATTAATGCTGGCACCATGGTGAATGAGACTGGGACTGGAGGTCACTTATGCAAGTAATATTTTGTAAACTGAGTCCTAGAAAGTTATCCAAGGATTAACCCAGCAAACACACGGATACTGATTTATTACATGTGTCTTTGGATCCTGTGTATGAACTAAAGCACATGGAGATGGGGAGTACTGTCCTTAGCACATCACAAGGCTGGAAGGATTTTCATCCTTCTATCCAAATTGCTTTCAAGAGAGGAAAGAAAATATCAAGTCCCCAAGCATAGACTGAAACTAAGACCTGAACTGGATGCAGTATTTCCAGTCTCTGCTCCAGCTGTTGTGCAAATTGTATCTTTGTGGGATTTTCATGGGAAAGTCCCACGCTGCTCCTGAGTTTGTGCTTGCTGCGCTGGTGCCATTTCATGGCTCCCAAAATTAAATGTGTTGGGTTTGTATGAATGAAAAACTCTTTCAAACAATTGAATTTCTGCAGCTTTTAATCTCTGAGTCATCCTTGCTACATGGCAATCAATAATAGCTGTATTTATGGTGTGAACATTTTCCAGCATAGTAAAATACTCATGCCTTAAGATGCAGGGGGAAAGGCTCTCAATCTCAGAGACACAATTCCCACAGGACACTGGACATTGAAGGCTGGTGAAGGATAATCTTGTAGGACACAAGGTATTTCCGTTCACAGCAGCAAAGTAATCTGCACTCATCATAAAAACCTAAATACTGTGTCTCAAGTTTTAGGCATAATTTTCATTTTTATGCTCCCCTCACTAAAAAGCAAACATATCTCTTTTTATGAGGGGGAGGGGAGAGAGAAGTCTTTCCACCCTCCCCACAATTGTCTCCAGGTGTGATGTCCCAAAGAGACAAACTCAGTCTCGTGAAGAAAAGGCACAATAATGTCCCATGCCAGTGTCCCTGCATGCTTTCCTCATGGCAAGGAATATGGTCTGTCTTCTCCACCAGCAGTAACTGCTTGCATCCCACTCAGCAAAGCAGGGACTTGGCCTTTGGTGCTGATCCTGCTGGCTGAATTTTCTGTAGCCCCTCAGGAGCAGTGGGAAACAGAGGTGTTCCCTTCCTAGCTGGAAAGGCAGGATTTATCTCGATTAGCTCCTGCAGAGACTGTGAGGGATCAACAGAATTTCCAGTTATTCCCTTTTCCTCACCAGGCTGCCTGCACCACCTCTACATTTTCACAGATCACACATATGTGGTAGATAACTACCCCACTGAAATTTGTTGGCTTTTGCCATCAAAGTGCCTTCAGCCACCTTAATGAAAACATCCATCTGCTAAAACCATCTACACGATCCACAAACCCTCGGTGTTGCCTAGGAAAGGAACTGGTGTCCTAAGAGCAGCCAGGGCCTCACTGTTCATTAGAAAATATTCACTAGGCAAACTTTGGCCATGGGCCATATTAATTGAATTAATTTTGCTTTTCCTAGAAGGTAGATGAAGGGTGGAAAATCACGTGCGCACTTTAATAATTGAAAGGCTGTCAGGCACTTTTCCTAATTCTAAGATTGAACCTTCTCTGTAGCACATTCAATGATTACTCTTCTCTTTAATTCACACGGATTGAAAATAACTTTCTAACGCTGCCAAGTAATGAGCCCTGAGGCTGACTGCCTAGGGATGCTGAAGAGTCTATTCCACTGGCAGTGGTCAGTGAAATCTTAGCCAGGTTCAGGGTAGGCACTGGAGGAGGTTCTTCAGAGGTCTGTACATGATGATCATGGGGTCAGTGCTGGACACTGGGGTGGGTAGTTGGATAGCAGTTGGAGTTCCCTGGCTGAAGGACATCTGCTATGGATGAGTCATCTAGCAGTTCCTTTCCTCCCTTTTCCTCTCAGAAAAATAGAGATCTTGCCCAACAAGGAAGCCCCTAAGTATCCCAGGCATAAATTTTATGCTAATTAACCAAGTGACCAAGGTGAGCTGGCCCCATTGGGTGTCTACACTGCAAAAACCATGCATAGGACATCTATTCCAACAATCTGGGCTAAAGACACAAGCCCATATCTCAGAATTGCTCCTTCAGTTTTTGTCCTGCTGCTGCTGAAGCAAAGCGCTTTTCCATGGTTATCTAGGTTCCCAGCACTGAAACTACCTGGTGTGTGAACATCCTGCTCAGCTTGGCCTGTTGTGATGCTGAGTACTCTCCCAAAACTTGCGCCAGGTTTGGAAGAGTATTTACATACCAAATCCAGTCCGGTTTTAAACAGGATTTTGGTGCCCAGAATCTTTTGTGGGTTGATTTTATTTTTATTTTCTGAAGGCCTAGCCTCAGCCCAAGCCACCAGGCTTGATCTTGTTCAGCGCATTGTCAGTCCCTTCATGATGGCTTTGCAAGAGATGTTGCACACAAGAGAGAGCCAGCTTTCCCCACAGATTGCTCAGCCTGAAACACCCAAAAGGGGAAGCAGCAGACTCCCCTGCCTGTTCTTCCCACAGGGATCAGTAAGGAGGATTGGGCTTGTCTGAGCACCAGAGAGATCAGCTGCCTCCTAATTCATGAGGGCCCTGGTGGAACAAAACAGCCATCTGGACCCTCTGACCCTCGCTGGCAGGTGAGTGTAGGGCACTTCAATCCCAATCCTGTGAGAAGCTCTACAGATGGTCTGGGAAATGAGCTGGGCTAAACAAAACATACCCAGCACCTCTCCCAAATCACTCATATTGTAGCACAATGGCACTGAGACAACCCTCTGGAAAGTGTGTTTTTTGTAAATGTGGCTCATTCTGACCATCACTGGCCATTGATTCTGGCCATCACTGGTTGAGCATCATCTGAGGGAGGCAGTGGGGTGAGGCTGAAGGGGTTTTAACTACATCTGGATGCAGAGTGATGTGTGATGGGCCATACGTGTCCCTTGCTTGCAACCTGTGGTCAACAGTAGCCAAGGATGCTTCAGTATGAGGTCTGCACCACAGTGAGTGATCTCCACCAGGGCTTTCCTGGTTGAGAAGAGAACTTCAATACAGAAGGAACCCGACAGACCTCGGGTCTGGAGGGAGAAAGTCTGAGGAACCTGGACAAAGCTGTTATCCTGCAATTGCAAAGAAGGGAGCTGCGACTCTAATCTCTTTAACTGGCACTTCTGTGCCCCTTGTTGGCACTTCAGGACCAGAATGACCAACCACATGACTGGCCATACTTCCTAGGGGATCACTCCACAGTGCTAATCCTCCAGAGCACATGCTTATTAAGCATTCATCAGAAGAAATTCAGGTATTTCACTCTAAATGTAAAATCTATTCCTTTCTCCTGGAGTTCTACACCCTAAATTATTTTCCTGATTGCAAATGCAGTGAAAAAAAATTCATTTATGGGGTGCATTCAAATTCAATGCCTGTCCCCAGCTGCACCCATCTTGGTGTAGAGCCTGTATTTTGGAGACTACCTGGTGCACTTTAAACTGCAAAACCCCCAGAATTTCATTCAGCTTGCGTCCACTTCACTTAACAGGCAGAAACATGTTGTCACCTTAGCTGAGGAAAGAGATTTAACACGTCAGTGCTCTCTGCACACTACTGCTTTCACCTCCTGCCCTCCTGCAAGGGATCTAAGAAGGATTAAGGGTTTTCCAGTGTATTTTACTGTTCATCTGAGAAACAGTGAATAAAAAGGTCAGACCTACACCCTCAGATACAAGCACCTTTGTCCTTACCAAAACCAAGATTACAATCAGGAAGGAAAACAATGGCTCTTGAATGTGGTTAAGCTCACAAACCCAGCCAGTCTTTGAGATCCCTAAGCACTGACTGTGGGTGACAGTGAGCACAAAGGAGGAAGGCAATGTCACTCCTTCCATACTACATCTCCTAGTCTTTGTCCATCTGGAAGCTGGCATGGTTGTGAAGCTATGACAGCCTGTCAACTTTTTTTGCACTTTCCTAGAGCCCTGAATGGGAAGCAGTGATTTCGGGTCAGAAGGTATCAGCCTGAATATGGCAGCCATTCATCTTCTCCTTGACTAACAGGATTTTTCCCTGCTAGCTTGATCAGTGAGCAAGCTCTGAACAGAGACAACCCACTACTTCTCTAGGTAATTAGCTCCAGCTCAAACAATTCTTAGTGTTAAAAATTATATAAGTATCTTCTCATCCTCTGTATTTGCCTTCAGCTTCTCATCTGAGATAGTCACAACCTACCAACTACAACTGACCACACAGATAGGCCCACATGGAGGGTTTTGCCTGGTCTAGTGGAAGGTGTCCCTGCCCATGGCAAAGGGGTTGAAACTAGATGATCTTTAGGATCCTTTTCAACCCAACCCATTCCATGACTCTACCATCTCCCTAATTTCTCCCACCTGAGTTTTGGACTGAAGTCTTATAGTAGTGGCCATTCACTTACACCTTCCCTTCCCATGACACAAGTATCTTCATCCTTGCAAGAAGAAATAGTCATTTCTAACTCCTCCAGAAAAGCAAAACCCAGCCTTCTGGCTTTGTTACCCATTATCTCCTCTAACGGATGCGGAGAAAAGATGCATTCCCATGGAAAGCAATGGTATTGCCTGCAGTGTAATAAATAGCAATGGGAATTCGCCCAGTGTGTTCACTGGGGTTTTTTTACACACAGGACAGCACACCCTGAGCTTTTGCAAGTGAGGAAACAGAACAAGATTCTCGTGGCAGGGATGTGGGGACACGGCAAGCACCTGGCCACACGTTGCTGGTGCTGAGAAAGTTCCCTTATTTACGCCGTAATTGCCGCCTCCGCACAGACGGATCAGCCTGAGGTCATGCTGACAAATGACGTGAGGAATGCAAGGGAGCTCTCACCTCAGCAAGGCAGGTCACAACGGCAATAAGCTGCAGAAAACATTGGAATTACCTTTGCTCATGTGAGCGGTGCATCCATGACACAGCCTGCCTGCGGGCTCTGCCCGCCGCCTGATCAGCACGGAGCCTGACTTCCTGGAAAAGCTCTGACCCAAATTCACTAAAGGTCAAGAAAAGCCTTTCCTACAGCTTTTGGATCAGAACTTGAGTGATTACCAGATTTCCAGTGAATGCTGGGCTCAGGAGAGGAATAGCTGCTTGAACAAGAGGTGTATTTTGGTGTAAAGAATTACCTCCCCGTCAGCTGCAGATCCAGCTTCCCAGACTGGGAACTTCCAAACTGAGGGTAAAAGACAAATTCATGGAGCTACAAGCTGACATGTAAAGGTATACCTGATAGCAGGGTGGGTAAAGAGCCATTGGGAAGCCCTGGATCCTCACAAGGGCTCCTTGGTGTGCAATACTGTACAACTAAACACCAGCCTGCAAGGGCTCTTTTGGGAGATGTGCAGCTTTTTCACTAGCTGTTCTTGCAATACCAGCCTTACAGTGATGAAAGGCACAGGATTAGGTGCTAATTAGATTTGAGGGTACTCCCATCAGGCTTCTCCTTCTTGGAAGTGGATGCTGTTCACAGGGAAGACCTGGTAGTTTTTCTATTGTGGTGAGGTTTTGTTTGGCTGGTTTGTTTCTGGTTTTATTTACAAAAAGAGATGCTCCAGCCATCCTACAGATCTGGAATCCTCAAACTCATAAAATTTCCACTACTTGGGGTAAAAACAATCTTTCCTACACAAAAGAACACAGTGAACCTGCTGATCAATTAGCCAAATAATTACGGATGAGAAGACCACAGGTACCAAGGTGGTTTTCTATAGTAAAACATCACAGGAGCAGCCTTGCTGCATTACATACACAGATACTTTGCATTTCTGTACATTAGGGTTTTTATTTCTCCATGCAAGTAGCACGAGGAAGAAAGTGCAGTGCTAATGCACACTGCACTCTGTCATTCTGCAGGTGCAACTGAAACCTGGGGAAATGATGCTCGTTAACTGAAACCACCAATAACCAGGGTGTCATCTACACAGCATGAGTGACAGATGAGGATCAGGGGCTGTGCAGTAGGTAGCATTTCCAGCCAAAGACCTCAGTATCCAAAAATAGGGTATGATTTTTAACAGACCTCGGGTAGAGGTGAACAATGTGAAAATTATGGCTTCTCTCTGAAAACCAAGAACTTATAAACCATGTGCTGAGCTCTCCTCATTAGTTAGGCTGACTGTGGAACAGCTAAAAATGCAAACTGTGTTGTTTCTTTTGACCCAGCTAAAAATCTCAACAACCAGATCCCCAGCAGTATCAAGTGACTGAGATAAAATGACTTCAGTTTAAACTGTGCTGATTTCCACAAGCTGTGAAATGCAGTGCCGTGAAATGCTGAGGTGGTTATCTCTGCTGAGACTGTGAAGGGTTTGAAAAGACAGCAAACAGAAGGGATGTGATCCTCTGTGCCTTCCTCCACCAAGATCTGCAGCACTAATCAGAGCCTGTGACGACAGCTCCAGGCTGTGCTGTACTGTTTGCTTTTGCAAAGCACTGCACTGGTCAGTGAAATCTCCCAATGGAGATTCATTCTCCAGCTGCAGGGTCTCAGAGCTTTTTTAGAATCATAAAATAGTTTGAGTTTGAAGGGACCTTTAAAGGTCATCTGGTCCAAACCCCTTGCCACAGGCAGACACACCTCCCACTAGATCAGGTGGCTAAAAGCTCCATCCAACTTGACCTCAAATGCTTCCAGCAATGGGGCATTGATCACTTCTCTGGGCAGCCTGCTCCAGTGCCTTACCATCCTCATTGTAAGAAATTTCTCTCTTATATCTAGTCTAAATATACCCTCCTTCAGCTTAAAGCCATTCCCCCTTGTCCTATCACTACGTTCCCATGTCCAAAGTTCCTCTGCAGCTCTTCTGTAGCCTCTTTCACTGCTGGAAAGGGCTCTAACATCTCCCAAGAACCTTCTTTTCCCCAGACTGAACAAACCCAGATTTCTCTCCTCAGCCTGTCTTCATCAGAGAGCTGCTCCAGTCCTCTGAGTGTCTTCATGGCTCTCTGCTCTGTCCATTTGATCCTCTGAGTTGTCACTACCAATCTCTTAACAGAGTTGCCCAAACTCTTTCATGTTTCAGGTGAGGACAACATAGACAGTTCCCCAAAGAGGCTGACACCCCCTGTGTGTTTAGCTGTGTTGAGGGTGCATTCTGAGCTATCCTCTACGACTACCTCAGATGTAGCTAGGTGGGTATCAGTTTCTCCTCCCAGGCAATCAAAGGGGACCTAGTCTTAAGCTGTGCCAGGGAAGGTTCAGGTTGGGTATCAGGAAGAACTTCTTCACTGAAAGGATAATTAAACACTGGAATGGGCTGCCCAAGAGGGGTGGGGTCATCACCCCCGAAGGTGTTTAAGGAAAGACTGGATATAGGACGTAGTGCCATGGTCTATTGACATGGTGGTGTTCAGTCACAGGTTGGACTCGGTCATCTCAGATGTTTTCCAACCAAATTGATTCTGTTATTCTGTGCAAGAGTGAAGCATTCTGAATTGACATCATGTTTCAAAAAGTGATAAACTAGCTAACTCCAAAAACTAACCCCAAAACACTGTGGACCTCAGGATGTGATTTTAAACAGAACTCAAGACAGAAGCAAAAGTCTCCACAAATCCAAGAGCCTGATTTCTGATGCACTCACTACCTAGGGATGGTGCAAAGTGATGCCTGAACATTTCCTTTCCTCCTCCTGGCCATGCCACAGATCAGAGGAGAGCTGGGAGCAAATACCTGTCATTGTGTTTATCCACACAAGCCTGGGGATCATGGAGTAAGACAGAAGCATGCAAATTCTAGAATGGGAGTCCATTAGCGTATCTCTCTGTTGTGGCTTTATGCTTCACATTAGCATCCATCACTCCCTCTCCCGTGACAGAGCTGTCACTTAGGTGTCTTTGTGGTTCTCAACCTTTTCTTTTCATGCTTCAAGTCCCACCTGACACCCAAAGTGGGACTGAGCTGTTTATATGCAGACACCGGGTTTGATCAAGTCAACAAAGATTGGAAGGGTGGAGGCTCTGGAGCAGAAGTCTGAAAAGGAGCAGCCAAGGAAGCTGGGGGTATTTAGCCTGGAGGAAATGAGGCTCAGGGGTGACCTTATCTCTCCCTACAGCTCCCTGAAAGGGGGTTATAGCCAGGTGCAGGGTTGGTCACGTCTTCCTAGTAGCAAGCAACAGGACAAGGGGAAATGGCCTCAGGTTGTGCCAGGGGAGGTTTAAATGGAATATTAGGAACTTTTTTTCATTGAAAAGCTTTTCAAGGATTGGAACAGGCTGCCCAGGGCAGTGATGGAATTACCATCCCTAGAAGTGTTCCAAAGGCATGTGGATAGAGCATTTAGGGACATGGCTCGGTGAACGTAGCAGTGCTGGGTTAATGGCTGGAATTGATGATCTTAGAGATCTTTTCCAACCTGAACGTTTCTATGATTCTCTAAGGTCACCTCCATGATGATGGCGACACACTAGTGCTTCCAAGGCCCAATTCATCCCCTCTGTCAGGATTATTCATCTCCACAGCGTACAGAAGAAGCCTGAGGTGACAGGTTTCCTTTTCATGTCCTCTCCTTTCTCCCATCCCTGAACAGCTGTGAATATGAAAAAAGTCACTTAGCTGACTCTGAGGGTTTGATCCCCAAATCTCTCTCTGGAGGGTTTTGGTAGTAGTGCCACGGAAAGAGACACCTCAACTGAATGAGTGTTTGCCAAAATGTTACATTAAAGCAAGAAATCACAGAAAACTCCGCCCTCTGGAAAGTCAGAGAATCGATATGTAGTAGCTTCTGTTCATCTGAGAGTGGTCAGAAACAGGCATCAATATTTTAAGCCTTCAGCAGGAAGTTCAATAGATCTGCCCTGCATTCAATCTCCTCGAAAAGTCCAGCAGGTAGAGGAGCTGAACAAAAGACCTGACCTTTTCTCCCTCACTGAGCATTCACAGAGCCCAAGCAGAACAATGGACCACAGTGGCATCCGATCCCAGCTCTCTGCAGAGCACTCAGCACAGCCTCCTGAGGACGGCAATTTCCTTTTGTGCACCAACCTCTGCTGGCGATGGAGCATTTTTCAACCGCCACAATAATGAATCAAATAAAGTATCTTTTTGCAAGGAGGTCAGGTGTAATTTCAGCATAATCCAGACGCAGCACGCTGAGCTGAGCCAGGGAAAATGCTGCACTTTCAGGTTGGCTGAATGGTGTTTGCAACTGTTTTCACCTCCTCTTTACCTGTACCTGAACTCCCAAGTCTTGCCCCTACACACAGGGCCCAGCACATGACAAGAACAAATTAGGAGTAAAGTCTTTGTTTGAAACTGAGGGTGATTTGAGACATGAAAATGCTCTCAAGATTCTCCTCCTTGGAGTAGCACAGTGCTGGTCTGTACTGGAAGCCCTCTTGCTTGCCTTGAGCAAACTGGGATGTCTGGACAGCACTGTGCCAAGGCCAGAGCTCAGAACCTGCCTACCTGTGATTCAGAGAAGCCCAACGAGCCTGGACTGAGCAGACCAGCAAGTGCCACCATGGACTACCATGGTCACTATGCACCTGCTCCTTCATGGGCTGGTAAATCCCTGCTGTTTATAGAGCAAATGATACACACAGATGTCGTGGGTAACTTCAGCCTGTTTTACACTGAATGCTTGGATTTGGGAGGAGATCCATGCATGGTACCTCCTGTTTTGGGCCACGTTTGGGAGGTTGGAACCTTCTGAGCCACCCAAGGCTCTGCCAGCCCTGCAGTGGAACCACAGACATTAGCCCTCAGCTTAGATGCAGGTGTAACCCTTTGGCTGTATTGCTCAGGCACCTATAAAGACTCTGTCTGTTATCTGAAAACAACTCCGCAAAGGTCATAGAATCCTAGAAAGATTTGGCTTGTGAGGGACCTTAAACATTATCTTGTTCCAACCCCTCTGCTGTGGACAGGGAGTAATTTCCACTAGATCGGGTTGCTCAAAGAGCCAACAGCCCTCCACCACCCAGACAATATATGGCAGAGATAATTTACTGAACTTAGCTCAGTAAATTAATTACTAACCCACTTCTGGTGTTTTTTTTTTTTTTTTTTTTTTTTTTTTTTTTTTTTTTTTTTTTCCTATAGAAATGTTCTCTAAAGGGATTCTTTACCACAGCCACTGTTTTAGCAATCACTCTAACAATATATTATCCTGTGTTATTCCTTCTTGAACCCCAGCCTATTTATGGAGGAGGGGCTAATGCTATTCTCAGAAGGAAACTGAGGCACAGAGGATGTCACTTTCCCCCAGGTCATGCAGTAGAAGCAACCAGGGCACTTCAGTCTGTGCCTAAGACTCCAGATCAGAATGTCTTTAATAAAGGCAGCACCTCTACTCTTCTCTATCCTTAAATTGGCATAATATGCAGCTGTCCTACATCTACTCTTGTTGGTCCCTAATGATCTGGCCTTGGCTCTCTCCTTTTGGTGCGACTAATGCTGGCTGGAGCAGGACTTCTGCAAGCTCTTTTAATCCTGTGAGGGTTTTTGTCTCAGCAGGAACCCCTTTGCTGGGCTTTTTTGTGAAATCCTCCTTCTGCCTGCCCTAACATTATCCTCTCATTTTTCATGGTCCTGGAGAAATCCAGGGTGGCCCTTCAAGGGGTTGGGGTCAGCCTCGAAATGCAAGGGCTGTTAGGATGAAGTGGATTCAAATCATAAGATACCAACCCTGTTTTTTTCTGCTGAGACTCCTGCTGACTCTTGAGGTTGTTTTGCTTGGACAGGGACTGTAAAATTAAGTGGAGACTCTGCTCTGCCCTTTCAGGGTGGCTTTGGTGCAATCACCATCACACCCCTCAGGGCAGTATCAGGCAGTGCTGGAAGACATCAGCCCTGTAATAGTCTGGATGAGAGGGGGACAGACACTCCCTGACTCATTGGCTGCACATGCAAAAAGTTATATTAATTTTTCAGCTGGGGATTCTGAGTCAGAGGGGCTGTTTGCTGCTGATCTACTGCTCTCCTCGCTGGGTGTTATTCAGTGCATAGGATACTCTGCTCTAAAGGGCATCCTCTGGCTGAGCTGAAGTCACTCATATAGGTCAAAGCAGTTAGACTAAAGGGCATATAAAAAGGTAGATTTAGATTAGATGTGAGGAGAAAACATTTTACTGTGAGGGTGGTGAGGCACTGGCACAGGCTACCCAGAGAAGCTGTGGATGCCCCATCCCTGAAAGTGTTCAAGCTCAGGTTGGATGGGGCCTTAAACAACTAGGTCTAGTGGAAGGTGTCCATGTCTTGTCCCCATGGCAGAAAGGTTGGAATGAGATAATCTAAAAGGTCTCTTTCAACCCAAACCATTCTATGATTTTATATGTTAGGTGTTGCATAGGCATAAAGTTAAAGTTATTGCATCCTGAAGCAGCCTGGATGGACAGAAGTACTGCAGTCTCCAGGAAGTAAATTGGCTTTGCTCCATGCCAAGTTCCCACCTGGCAAACAGCAGAGCCAGAAATAGATAGAATTTCCTCTGTGAGGAGCAGTGCTAACAAAAGCCTCATTTATAATGGCAAAACTCCAAATAATAAGATTTCTAGGTGGCTAGTAGGGGACAGCTCCTCCTAAGAAGACTTTCTTGCAGGTGGGACACCCATAATAGCTTTCTCGCCCCACCTGAAATGCCCAACAGGCACTGGCATCATGCTGCAGGGCACCAGATTTCTCCCATGCTCACCTGTCCCTTTTCAGGAAGTGCCTAGGAACTTTGTTTCCTTGTTACAGCTCAAATTTGAAGTGAACTTTATCATCAAACTACTGTGATTAGGTGACACATCTAAAGGAACAGGCAGAGTGGTCACACAAGCCTTGTTTCTTATGGAAATCAGCCTAGATGAGAAAGCCAGCATCAATCAGATCCTTAAATTATTCCAGCTTTAACAAGCTGCTCTGCTCCTCCCCTTCTTTGCAGTACTTTGAGATACTGACACAAAGAAAGGGGTGGCTGTTGATAGTTGTCATTTGCTCTTAGCTACACTTAAGAAATCAGTGGTTTCAGGAGAGAAGTCTCATTTCCCTGGCTGAGGTCAACATCACAGCTGCATCTGAAAAGCCTGAGTTTTGTCGCAGCCCTGTTTACTTAATATCTTCCCTGTCTGCTGAGCTCAGGGCTGGGAGGACAGGACCTGGTTTGCTACTCTGAAGAGTAGTCTGCCCTGGGAGAAAAACAGATGTAACAGGGCATCGGGGGAGATCTAGAGGGTTTTTTCTAAAAGCAATAAGGCTGCCCTAACAGCTTTAACCTTCTGCTGCCCACCACCCTAATTTGCATTGGTACAATTAAGCTGAATCGACTGCAGTCCTGATTTACTTAATCATTTGGCCAAAATCTTACAAGTCTTTTTCCAGCCCTGGAGAACCCATACAGACTTTCTGCAGACTTGATTTGAGGAAGGCTCTCACACTGAAATTACAGATGAAATGACCACCCTTTGTTTCTCTAGACCAAAACCTTCTGTGGGCTGTAGGAGAGACAAACCCAGTGTGTGTGTGGTTTCTGGAGTTCATCTCAGCCCAGGTTAAATCTGCTGGCCTTGACGGCACTGATCCAGCAAAGCTGAGGGACGAGAAGAAGCAGGACAGAAATAGCTGGGGTATCACAACATAACAGCAACCTCCTCTGGTGCTGGAAAACACCCAAAGGCTCAGACGTGGGAGGCAGCACTCTGATGTGCTCTAGCTGGGCTTGCAGGGCTCCTTCCACCTCCCCATGGCACACACGTGCTGGACTCCTCTGTCCCAGTGTACGAGGTCTGCCTGTCCCCCAGCCTGGGCCAGGGAAGAGGATCCTACCTCTGCTGGTGAGAGGTGCTGTGGTCTGTGCGTGCTGCCCCCTCCCTTCCAGCCCCAGTGCCTTGTGAAGCTGTTTGTGCCCACTGAGCTCAGGAGGAGCTTTGCCTTGACCGGCAACTTGATGCCACCAAGAGGCAAAGCATTTTCTTCTCTCAGCCTCTCCTCTTGGCATGAATTCAAACTCCTGTACACCAGCACACACCAGGCACATGGAAAACTGACTTACAAAGCAAGCCTCACCCCAACAAAAGCATGGGTCAGCTCTGGAAATCACAGGAATCCACACACAAACCCCAGCTTTTCTAGCAGAGATCCAGCTGATCAGTATCTTTCTAGCAATTCCCTAATGACTTTCAGGACATCTGATACAGAACCTGCAAGAAATCCCATTAAGCTCCTCTCTGTATCAGCTGGAATAAAAATATTTTCAATGAAAAAAGAAGAGAATGGGTTTTGTTGTATTTCCCTCGGCCCAAATGACACATGGCACTTGTACTAAAATGATGTGCTGACACTTTACCTTCTCCAAGATAACTAAGAAGTGCAGTGAGGCTGATACCTCAGAAGGATTCTCTGAAGGAGGATCTCTGGGCATGAACAACTGTTTAGTGAGTTGAGCTCCACACAGAATAGCCCACACTGGATCCAGCCTGTGGGCTCCTCATCTACTGTATTTCTCTGACAGAGGATGCCTAAGGAGCAGTATACAAGATGTAGTGGCATTACTCTGCAGTATTCCCCCAGAAACTAACAATTCACAACTCAAGAACCTCTAGAACCAAAAAGGGGCAGTTTTCTTTTTCCTTTAATATATAGTGCTTCATAGTTTTTAGAGGCTTTTTGTAAATGAAACTTGTCCGAGTGCTTTTTTTAACCCAATACTTTGAGATCCACACTGTTCTGACATAAGGAGCACCACAGATGTCAGATTGTACAAACTCTTCTTATCTTTGAGCCTGGTCTCTACAAGCTTTATTTGATGCTCCCTAATTTTTGTATTTCAAAGGACAATTAAGAAAATTCTTACTTTTGCATTCACCATGTAAACATGAACTTCCAGGACCTATAACATGCCACCTTTTCATCTCTTCTCAGCTTGGAGCCTTTGTCCAAACAATCATTCCTCCTGTGGTAGGTGTTCCAAACCTCTGACCAACTTGCCTTTCCCAGAATTGTCCCCAATGCAATCATTTTTGTTTTAGATGACGTGAAATGAGATGAATCATCAGAGGAGTGGAATGTGCTCTCTGGACAATGGCAGATATGAGGAAGAACACAGAAGGGCTTGGGCCCAATGTTTGGGTCCTGGTCCCAATCTAGCACAGCCCAGAGCACCTTTTCCCTGTGCCCTGGTGTTTTGGGCAGGTCAGTCCTGCTCAGGTGGAAGGTGTTTCCCACCTGCAACTTGAAAGCCTTATGAGATTAAATCTCAGTGATCAAGGCCAGGTTGGATGGGACTTTGAGCAGCCTGGTCTAGTAGAGGGTATCCCTGCCCATGGCAGGGTAGGAATGAGTTAATCTTTAAAGTCCCTTCCAACCCAAACTATTCCATAATTCTATAATATTCCTAAGAATCTTTACATTTACATAGAGACATTGACAGCTACCATGATCCCAGATTTATCCTCCCATTTACAGTTAGGAGCAGCTTTGTCTGATGGGGTGAAGCCCCTTCCAAGCACAGCTCCCACTGTACAAGCCACTGTCAGATGGGGAGAGAGGACAAAACCATTATTCACAGAGGCTCCATCCTCCCAACACTCCATGTAACATCAGGAATATCTTCTTGCAAGTCTTCCTTCCTCCACACTCATACAGGTGGAGACCAGGCTGGTTGTGCACCAACAACAGCAGTGCAAACCTCCCCCCCAGGCACCTGTCAGTCTACAGCCAACCTTACACCATAAGTTTTAACTCCCTTCATGCACCTGAAACTGTGTTCAGGTCATCTACACCCCAGTTAAATGCTGTGTCATTACACCAGGTTAAATGCAGGAAAAGTGGATGATGGCAGCAGCTGAACCAATGTCTTGGGAAAGGCATTTGCTGGACTGAAGTCTAAGAAGAGGTCAGTGATTTTTTTGTGACTGCTCTGAGGCTGACAGTGAGACCAAGCACTCAGTTTTTAGATTCCAGCTGGGCTGAGGTAGAAGCTGCTACCTAGCTGGGCAGGCTGGGCAGGTCTGGGGGCAACACTCATCTAACAATGCCAGAGATTTATGGCTATGGATTTCTAACTTTTCTATTTTCATTTGGTACTCAATCTATTTCAAACGGCTGTTTTTCATTGGATTTCTCATTTGGTATTCAATCTACTTCAAATGGCTGTTTTTCATTGGATTTTCACATTTTGCATTCCCTTTGTGCAGCTGGGCACAACTACATTCTGCTCTCTACTAGTGTCTGACTACAAGAGATTTATATTGGATCCTGGGACAACTTTCTTGGCAGAAAGGGTGGTCAAGCACTGGAACAGGCTGCCCAGGGAAGTAGTGGAGTCACCATCCCTAGAGGTTTTTAAAAGACTTGTGGACGTGACACTTGGGGACACAGTTTAGTGGTGGACATGGCAGTGCTGGGTTGAGGGTGGGACTCTATGATCTTAGAGGGCTTTTCCAACCATTGTGTTTCGACAGTTCAGAGCAGGGGCTCTGTGCACAGCTCCAGGCACAGCAGGGATTGGGAGGGTTTACCTGGGGCTGGACAGAGCATAAACACGGACACAGCTGGGGCAGCACTGTCCTGATAAGATTTCTGGCTCTGCCTAGCACTTGACTGGGGGACCAGAACGTCACAAACACATAGGTTCATCCCATACCAGTTCTCCTTGGACATTTCCTAGCAGAGAGGAGGGTTTCACAGTGCTAAGCTGTCTTACATGCTGTATCCATATCCTGCCAAACCCTTGGTACAGTGACACTTGTCCCACTCTGGTTTGGGAGAAAAAAAACACTGGCTCTGCTCCAAGAGAACAATAACTCCCTCCTTTTTTCCTGTCACCCTCAAAAGGGACTGGCAGAGCCAATGTGACTGTGATAGGAGCCAGCATGGTCTTGATATGGACAACCCAAAATGTGCCCAGGACTGAGTGCCTCCAGCCACCTATCCTGTCAGCCCCTTTCTGCCAGGCTTGGAATCTGTTCTCTGCAGCTCCAGGAAAGGCTTTGAAAAAAAACTATTAGCTGACAATGCCTTCATTAATCACAGCATAATCCTTTCCATGGCAACCCAAGGATTGCGAAGTCACAAGTTAGCAAGTGTAAGACAGAAACACTGTACAGCAGCCCTCGGCCTGGGGAAACTTCACAGCTAGCAAGATGAATTGGCTACTCTGAGGAGATGAAATGAGTTAGAAATAATATTGCTTTGAAAAGAGGGTCATCCCTTGCCAGGATTCAGATCTCATAAACGCCACTGTCTGTGGGGAGATCCTGTAGTTTCACAAAGTTACTCCAGTCTCACCCCAAAAAGCCCAAGAAGAGACTTTGGCCCTATGTCTTAGTTTTACAGAAGATCAAGGCTTCCAAACAGGTCAGGGAGAGAAGAGGCACAGTTTGTCCCCAGGCCATCACCACGAAGTTAAACACAATTTAGATTTGGGAACTGTAAGGGCTCAGAGATTGCAAAGCCACAGAAGAAAACAATTTTAATTATCAGTGAACAGGAGAGAAGTGTTGTCCTGCAATTTTTTTCTGCCTTTTTTTGTACCTCTTTGGTTTTCCCTGGGACAATTTAGGCACAGGGTAGGGAGGAGACTTCACAAGGTCTCACAGGGATGCAGGTTTTTACTGAAGTTTTGGCAAAACTCAGTGAAAGCTGCAAATCCATTCCATACCTTCACACTACTAGTGTTGGGAGCTTGCAGTCCCTCACCTCACGGGAGGAGTGAGACCCACAACATCCTGTAGTGGAGGATGGATGAGGAGTCAGCTTGCAACAACCATGTCCTTGCCATCTATATGTAATGCATAGGTTAACTCCACAGGGTTGGTTCTGGACATCCTTTTGCCTAGACAATGGAGCAGCACTCTCACCAACACCACAGCCCAGGGCTGTGAGAAAATCATCTCTAGCTTCTGCCACCTCCTTCTGCAGGAGAGACTTAACAGCAAGGAGCAACCAGGCAATCTTAGACCCACCAGTGTGCTGCCTTTCAGACTCTCCCTCCATTTTGCCTACATGACAGGAACTCCACCATACACCCCAGTCTTCCCAGAGACTCCAAGATACGTCAGTTCCACTGTTCCACTTTCCTTAGGACAATGTAATTGTAAATATCGTACAAAATCCTGGGATTTTTTTTCTTTGTTACTGTGCTCAGCTGGTCCAGCACAGCCCATGTGTGGGCTCCCAAACCAGGCAGCAAAATGCAAACTGCTTTGTGGGAATTGCCTATCCCATATCAAGCCTCAGTCCCTTCACTGGATGGTGAAATAATAATTTAATAATAATAATTGAATTGAATAATAACATATTGAATAATAAAATAATAATTGAAATAGCCTGGAAGGTCCCGGGTCCTTCTTACCAGCACCAGTGTGACCCAGGAGACAGCCCCCAAAATCAGTCTGGGCACAATCTGTGCTGTGCTGCAGCCAGGGAAAACTTGTGCTGTTCCCCGAAGAGCAGCAGCTGCCTGAGCACAGGCTGTGCTTTATCCACCCAAACGGTGTGCTTGGAGCTGCAGGAAAGCAGGGAGAAGGTGGAGCGGACCGGGAGGACACCTGGGGTCTTGTGGCACTGACAGTGAATCCATGCAGCAGGGACATCCCCCAAAGCCTCTCCCCTCACGTCCAGAGCTATCCCTGAATATGAAGCGGTGCGGAGCAAAGGGGTTGAGGGCTGCACACCACAGCACGGGAGGGCAATGCCCTGCACCCTTCACTCCAGCTCACTGCTAGGTGACCCCAGCCAAATTAAGCAGCAGCTAGAAATTACCGAGCCGCTAATCCATGCTGCAGGAGCCGAGCTGGCTCGGGGCTGCTGGGCACTGCTGGCAGGTCTGCGGTCGTGTCGTCTCCCCCCTCCCATCGAGCCCAGCCCCTCGCCCAGGTTTGCTCCGACCCGCCGCCCCGGCGGGGACACCGGCACCCGCCGCACCCATCGCACCTCACCGCGCCCACCGCGCCCCGCGGCACCCCCGCGGCAGCCCACCCGGAGCATCCCCGGCCCCGCCCGGCTGCCCCGGCCCCGCCAGCCCCCGCTCCGCCTTACCTCAGCGGGGCATGGCCGCGGACGGCGGCGGGGACGGGGCGGCGGTGCCCGGCGCGGAGCCGCGCTGCCTCCAGCACCGAGCGAGGGCAGCGCCTGGCCGGGCTGAGCCTCTTAGCGGGGGAGGAGCCGGGCTGCAGCCAGCCCCTGGTGTGCGTGTGGGTGTGGTGTGCGGGTGTGAGTGTCGGGGAGTGTGCGTGTGGCACCTCCATCCCGGGAACAGCGAGCGCCGCGCTCCCGCGGCATCCTCCCTCTCCAAAGATGCGTCCTCCCGCAGCCCTGGAGTCCGCCTCGGATCGCGGGATCATAAAGCCAAAGAATGGCCTGGGTTGGGAGGCAGCTGAAAGGTCGCCTTGGTTCAAACCCCCCTGCCGTGGACTGGGACACTTTGCACTAGACCAGGTTGCTCAAAGCCCCATCCAGCCTGCCCTTGAACACTTCCAAGGATGGGCATCCACAGCTTCTCTGGGCACACAGTCTGTTCCAGTGCTTCACCATGCTCACAGTAAAAAAATGATTCCTAATATCTAATCTTAATCTCCCTTTTTTAAGTTAAAAACCATACTCCCTTTTCCTATCACTATCTGCTCATGTAAAATGTTTTCATGGCACCCATGCTATGAGTTTAGCTGCAGTTTCAAGTCTTCTTTGTGGGAATACTGATGGATCCCTAGGAAAAACTGTGGCTGGAAAGGTCCTGCCCTGTGCAAAGAGGTCTCTGGGCTGTGCAAGGGAAGGTACTGAGGTCCTGTGGGGTGAGGCCAGGAGCTGATAGGTGTCCTCGTTAGAATGCAGCAGCCTTGTGCACTTATAAATGTGAAAACTGGGACAGGAAAACACTTGAGGACCAGGAAATTCAGAGATGAGATTTTGCCTAGAAGCTAACTCTGACCTGGTGACTCCCTTCCCAAATCTGGGCTAGTGTCTTTTTTCCTTCCTGCTGAGAAAGGTGGCGTTGGATTTTAACTGTGCTATGGAGCACCATTGAAATTTCTTACTTAGGTATAAAGCTTGTCATTTTAGCTACTGAAAGGTGTAAATTAATCATTTTATTTGCAGTGTTTTCATAAAAATTGTTTCTAAACTCTGCTTTGGAATGAGAGTGCTGTAAATCCTCCTGGGGACCCGACTGAATGAGGTTTTTTGGTGATACAGCAGAAGTAAGGAGCAATAAAAGAGAGTCTTCTTGCTTCAAAGCTAACCAGGAACTCTGCTCAAAATATAGAAGTCACAGCACAGTTACCTGGTCCCTACCCTAGCCCTTAGAAATGCCCTGCCGATGCCCAGCCCTCAGCTGTGAACAGTTTCAGCTGACTTCAAGCTCAGGAGAGATGATTTGTGACCACCTGGGGCCATGCCCAGCATCACTCAAGCCCTCCTCACCATGTCAATATGGTTGGTGTGGATATGAGGGCAGATTCTGGCTGTGTCTGGGCTCTGCTCTGGGCTGTATCCATTGTGCTTGGAATGGCTTGGGCAGCCTTGCCTTGTGCCCAACAGGACCCACATTGGGAAGGCAGCAGGACCCATGAGGGAGGCTCTGCAGGAACACTTCCTGACTGCACCACTGGGTTTGGAGGTGGGATTTGGAGAGTGCAAGGAGCTTCAGACAGCTGCACAGAACAGACTCCAATGGCCAATCCCTGGCTATTAACCTGAACAGTTCAGAGGGACAGGCAATGAGCCCATCCCACTGCTGAAGGCCTTTCTACCTCTGCAGCCCTTCCTGCTGGAAATCCCTCATCCATACTGGCAGGACGCCAATATGGCAGGGAATGCATACAGGCTTAGGATAGGAAGATCATGGCTATGGGAGATCCAGGTACAACAAGAAATACTTCAGCACCAACTTTTCAGGATGGATGTCTGTTCCTCCATGAAGATGGTCTTTCAGGTCAAAGGCAGAACCTTGATTACCAATTTATAACAGAATCATGGAATCATAGAACTGTAGAATCATAGAATCACAGAATTATCTGGGTTGGAAGGAACCTTAAAGATCATTTAGTTCCAGCCCCCTGCCATGGGCAGGGACACCTTCCACTAGGCCCAGTTGCTCAGAGCCTTCTCCAGCGTGGCCCTGGACACTTCCAGGGGTTGGACATCACATTCACAGCTCTGGGAAACCTGTGCCAGTGCCTTACCAGGCTCACAAGAAAGAATTTCTTCCAGATGTCTCATCTAACCTCACCATCTTTCACTTTAAAGCCATTCCCCACTTGTTGTATCAAAACATGCCCTTACAAAAAGTCCTTAAAAAAACTCCCCTATGAAAACTAAAATGAAACTATATGAAACTAGTGTTGTGAGCAGAAATCCCTGGCAAATGACCACGCTGGAGGGATGAGGAGATGCTGCAGGACCCTTGGTGAGCCTGGGCTGGATACTGGCTGGAGCTGTGCACTACTCTATTACTTGCTGCTGGTTTCCAAACATGCAGAGTCTCTGCACAATCTCCCCACTGAGGTGCTGAGGTCCCACACCAACTCCAGCACCCCTAACTCCATGCTGGTGCGCACCACCAGCAGACACAGGCAAGGCTGCAAAGCAACCTACACTCTTTAAGCTCACTGCCCCAGTACCAGCAAAATCGAGGAGTGGGTGTTGGTGGGAAAGCAGAACCTCCATGCCTACATGATGGTCTGTGGTTTATCCAGGCTTGCACAGACTTTTTTTTAGAATGTGCACAAAGCCAGACTCAGTAAAACCATCTGGTTTACACCAGAGCTCATGTGCTATGTGCAGCATTGAGCATCAGAGCCCCACAGGTGCCCAGCCAGGCCTACTGCTCAGGACACCCTCCAGGAGAGGATCAGGATGTTTGGGGGACTGAGGGGTTTGTAAGGCTTTCCCCCTAAGAAAGGTCCTTGCAAGCTGTTTCAATGTTGGAGGCAGAGGAGTAGGATGCTCATTCTCTGGGTGTTATTTGGTGACACGTTTTGTCCCAGAGGAGGATCCCAGAAGCTGAAGAGTCTGGGAAGATACTTCCACCCCATAATAAAAGGGCTTTTTCCAGATGTCTACTCCAGGCTTTTAAGGGGGGGCTGCAGAAGCACACAGCTCCTTCATGCTGCAAAGCCTTTGAGCACAGGCAGCTGGTGGAGGGAAGCTGAGATGGAAGCAAGATCCCAGAGTCAAAGCTTTGGGTCTGTGTGTTCCAGCAGCAAGACTGGAGATTCCCATGGGCAGGGCCAGGCTTTCCAAATGCTCCCCATGTGCATTGTGCAGGTTTGTTTTCTGAGGGAAAGCCATCCAAAATCCACTTTCTCCTTCTACTTTGTCCATAAACTCTCCCCCCACCCCTTTTATTTTTTCAGCAATCTACAGAGCTCTTTTCAGGTGAGGCTGAAAAAATCAAGTTCCCTGCACTGTGGTGAGTCTGGGGCATAGGATGCAAAGGTTTATAGTCAGAGGAGGTTATCCATTCCCACCGTGGATTTTCTCAGCAAATGTGAGTGTAACCTTATGTGAAAGACTCATTGCAGATCACCTTGCCTCAGTCTCAAAGTCTACAGAGAAAATAATTTGAATGAAGTTTATGGAATCTAACAAATTCAAAAGGCTCTGCAGAGCCACTTTGTGCCCATCAAAAGCATTCTGGAAGAACACAGCAGTTCAAAGGCAAGGAGTCTGAATAAAATATACACAATTTATTTATTTATAGGAGGTTTACAGCTGTACAATATTGGCTTTCTGTTTGGACCACTCTGATCTTGTGCAGCAAGACATGTCAGTGCCTTTGGAGACGAAGACAAGTCACAGCCTGTTTTAACAGGCAGATGTCAAAAAGAAATGGATTCCACAGAGTGTAATGCCAGGCTGCTTGCAACCATTGAAATGATTAACAAAAGAAATGTGAAATAACTCAGACACGTGTCCTACTCCACTCATGAGGGACTGGAAAGTGCTTTTCAGACCTGCCCTCCTCTCAAAACAACAACAACAACAACAACCAGCCCAAAGCCCCCTGAATATTTCTGTTTACTTCATTCAATGAGAAAAGGCATCAACAACAGGAATGGCATTTCAGCAATTCCCCTCCCTCATCTGCTCTACAAATAAGTGAAAAAGAACAGTAAGAAAGGTAGTTTTTGTTCTTCCATTGGAAATGTAGGGGAATAAGGCTTCTAAATTTTCCAAAACTTTCTTTTTTTCTTTAAAAAAAAGGACAAATATTACTGATATTAAGACAATTTGGTCCTGATATAGAGTGATTTTTTTTTAAAGAAGCTATTAAAAAGCTGCCTTTCCCATCTTTATGGCTTGATTTTCTGTAGGGAAGAAGGAGGCTGCCCTTCAGTACCAGGGCACCACAACTCCTTGGTGAGCTTTGGCACTGCTCCTTGGGGACCACGGTGCCATTTGGCACATGGCAGGGCACTCCTGGACAAATGGCTCTTCTTTGCTGAAGCTATCCATAGCCTGATTTCCTGAGAAAACAAGGCTAATGCAGGCAGGCTGGACACCTCCACCTGCTGCTGATGGTGCAAAGCTCCTGTCATGTTCCTGCTATAGTTCCTGAAATAGTTCATCCCCCTGCCAGGTGAGGAATCTTTGAGCATCCCTCTCACATATCACTCTGAACATAAGCCTGTAAGATCTTCTCCTAAGACCAAATCATACCTTCTAACCCCACAATCCTGCTTCCATTTATTTTCAGTGATGAGTCTCATTAAAAAAAAAAAAACAAAAACACAAAAAACCCACAAAACAACCAAAAAGAAACAAACAAACAAAACCCCAAAAACTCCCAAAAAACCCCCCCAAAAAACACAAAAAAAAAAAAACAAAAAACAAAAAAAAAAAAAAAACAACCCAAAAAAAACACAACCAACCAACCAAATAACAAACAAACAAAAACACCAAACAAACAAAAAAACCAACCAAACAAAAAAAACCCAACCCAAAACCAAAAACCCCACTAGGATAAAATCAAAATATCTCTGAACTGGTCTTCCTAAATTCAAGGATTTTCTTTGACCTTGGGAGCAAAAGTTGCTTTACCTAACTAGGAGCATTAAAGTCAATTCTGCAAGACACTGAAACAAACTTGGTCCCAGTGATGGCTCCTGGAGTTGACGGATACTCAGTGCAAACCAGGAGTAACTGAGATCTGGAAAAAGCATCATGAGGACTGCTGCTTGCCTTAAGTCCTGAAAAACAAAACCTAAGAACATAAGCAAATTTGGTAAAAAAAGCAAAGTCATAACTGCAGGACTGTGAAGATGAGGAAAGGGGGAAAGCAGCCTGCAAAAGTCAATGCAGTTGCACTGTCTCCTTCTGGTTGCACAAAGAACTGAGCTAGCAGGAACTTTGTGGAACACTTTACCACGTTTCAGACTTAGCAGACCTTTGGGGACTTTAAAAAAACCCAAACAGACTTGCAGGAAAAGCATGGGTATTTAGTAGAACAAGCAGGAACCCTTTGCTTCAGCAAAAGAAGGCTTTCCTGTTCACTTTTGTTGCAGGAAAAGGACTCTGCTCAGATCAAAATTTACCAAGATTCAAAGATTTTATCATATACAATAATTTCCACTTGCATGCAGTTGCTTAGAAAATATGACAGAAAAATCCCTTAACTTGCACCACTTTAAAGGCACATGAATAAAACTCCCAAACAACAGGAGAAAAAAAAAATGGTTTGAAACTTGTCCTAGTCAGCTGCTGAAAGGCCAGACAATGGGTTGTTGTTTGGTTTATCTGGGATGGTTTATAAGAAGCCAGATTCTGCCACCCAGTGGAATAAGGAAGATTAACCCAGTTTTCATGGAAATCAGGAGCAGACTGTAGCCCTAGACACGTCCCCAAGGATGCATTTGGGTTGTGCTTGTGAGACTGGCTCTAGGACTGTGCAACTCATCCTTCATGACAGGAGACCGGAAATTAAAGGTGAGAGATGGACAATGGTATGAATTAAATATTCCCAGCATTTCCAGGCTGCACTGGGAGCAGTGCTCCTCTAGTACAAGCTAAAATCCCACTATTTTTTAAAAAGAATTTGAGAAAGCGAGGCACTGGGAAATGATGCGCTGTAGGCAGCAGTACAGACGGAGCCCACGGAGCGAAGCTCCCCATCCCTTCAACTTGACACTTTGGCCTTCAGAGGAACAAATCTTCTCTCACCCAAACACTGAACTGCCCCAGCAGACAATCCACCCCAGCTCCTGGGGTGAGCTCTTGGCATGGGGACAGCATGGAGACACGGAGACAGCAGGCACCACGGGAGTTCAGGAGGCACCCACAGGAGCTGGGTCCAGACCGATTCAGAAATCTGACCCCAGAGAACAGTTATCCCACCACAGCTGTTGACATCTTTCTATGCTTCAGAGTTTCATGGGGTTGAACAAGACCTGGGTGGAAACAGCTAGTCCCCAAAATCATGGAGCCTTTGGTCTTGTTGCCCCTGTGGATTTGGGCTGCCTTGGTACATTTTCCTTGCAGTTGCAGTACACAAACTCATACCCAAAAATCCTCCAACAGACCCTGATCTGTTTTTCCACTTCTCCTTTGCTGTGGTGCCTCCACAGATAAGCAGTTACATGGCAATTTCGAGGGAGACAAGTCCATGCACACTACTCTTAACCCAAGCAGACACACTGAAGATGCACTGAAGCAGCTGGTGGGACCGCGGTGGCCACACGCGTGCGTGGTGGCATGAGTGTGTGCCAGCCTGTGTAAACAAACAGCCCCAGGACATCCTGCTCTGGCTGTCAGGACACACAGCGTGCTCACAGCGGTCCCACAGCACACCTGGCAGCCACGGGAGGGGGCTTCAGAGGACGCCAGCAGAAGGATCATTGTGGTTCCCCAAAAAAAGGCACCATTTTTTAACACTGGAAACACAAGATTGGCTCCTTGGAGTGGAATGCATGCATGGTTCATATACACTTTGCAGGTGGTAGGTAGGCTCTGTGTGTCTCTATATATATATGTATGTGTGCATGTTTATATTCACATATGTGGCACCAGAAGAGTCATCCTTGAGTACTCAGACATTAGTGAGGACGTTACTGCTGAGCAGCTTCACAGCAATGGTTCCAGGGAGGTCGTTTGACCTCCTGTTCCCCTTGTCCTGGAGGTGCAGTGTGTGCACCGACTGCCGGTCGCTGGGATCCCCCGTCAGCACCACTTGGCCCAAGAACTCGTCACTTATCAAGTTGTGGTTCCAGATCTGTGGAAACAAACAGGGATGAGGGCAGCCCCTTCAGGGATGCAGTCAACTTTCATGAACTGGAGTGAAGGGGTCACTGGGGACATGCCCTGAGCTGAAGCCAGGGAGATGGTGAGGTGTGGGGGTGTCACTCTGTAGAGAGAGGGGTGAAGGACATGCCTTTACCAGATGTCATTGTGGTGGTGAGAGGTTGAGCTGCATGAACTAATGATGCTCAGCCTGGGGAACAGCTGTGGACAGTGTGAGGAGAGGGCAGGGGGTCCAAGTGAGAGAGGGTATCCATCCCTCGGCCCACTGCTTGCCTGCCAGGTACCTGGACAATGATGGGTTGTCCTGGCTTCTTGCGGTAGAAGAGCCCTTTGACATCGAATTCTGGTGACACCGTGTTCTTCTTCACCGGAGAGCGAACCTTTTGCCCTTCACACTTGATGATCACATAAGGGTCAGCTCCTGAGGAGAGAAAAGGGAATTTTTTCTTTGTTGTAGCTCTGTAATTCCTTAGAGCCCTGTTCCAGGGGTGTCATGCAGTACTTTGCCTCCATATCCCAGCGGAGGAGATGGATATCTGCCAAAGGGTTTGTCACACCCCAGATGATGTCCATGGAGCTCAGCTGTTTGGCTCAGGCTTAATGCTATTAGGTGACGTTGTTTCTGGGCAGCACGTGCTGATGGACAGCTATGAAGCTGGGGAAGGGTCTGGATGGAGCACAAATCTGATAAGGAGCAGGCTCTAGGAGCTGGGGGAACTCAGCCTGGAAAAAAAGAGGCTTGGGGGGGACCTTATCCCTCTCTACAACTCCCGGAATGGAGGATATAATGAGGTGGACGTTGGTCCCCTCCCAGGAAACAAGCAACAGGACAAGAAGAAAGAGCCTCAAATTGCACCATGGGAGGTTTAGACCGGATATTAGGAAAAACTAATTCATCAAAAGGGTTATCAAGCACTGGAACAGGCTGCCCACAGCCGTGGTACAGTCACCATCCCTGGAGGAAATTAAAAGATGTGTAGATGTGGCACTTGGGAACATGATTTAGTAGTGGCAGTGCTGAGTTAAGGGTTGGACTCGATGATCTTATAAGGCTTTTCCAACAGAAACAATTCTATGATTCTATGGAAGGGCTGCCTCTCTTGTCTTCATATTCTACAGGAACACTCCTTCATCACCCCAAACCCTTCTGACCATTGCAGTAAATGTTCCATGGAGGACACCATCCTGGTCAACCCTCCTTTCAGCATTTGCTTTCCTAGAGGCAGGCAGAAATAAAACCATGGAGAAAAGAAAGAGGCTCACACAAGGACATACCAGATGAAGGATAAAGTTAACAATTTCACTTTCTAGCAGCCCACAGCTGGAGGGGACCTGAGCTTCCAGGAGAAGGAAAGAGTCCCTCATTAGTGAAAACTTTCATCTTGCCAAACAAGTGCTTGTTTTGGGAATTTAAGTAGAGAAAGAGCTAACCCTATTGAAATTTAACTGCCAGAATGCATTTTCTTACCATGAACTTTAGTGGCTATGATGGAAATACAGACCAGTTGGATGAGTTTTCTTGTCCATGGGAAATGTGGAAATGAGGAGGAACAAACATGCCCCTTCTGAAGGCCAGGGATTTTGATTGCCAGACTACCTCTGCTAGCTTTCTGTTTGCAAGGACCTGGCTCCCCTGGTGGGACACAGATACTGGATTTCACAGCTGTTTTTCCGAATTACCTTGTCTTTTGGGATGTCCCATTAAATCCTCATATTCCATCAGCCAGAGCCAAATTCCTATCTGTAAATCACTATTTCCAAAGTAATGTATAAGGCCTGGCCTGGGATATGTGAGAGATGACACTGCATTGGAAAACACCAAACACACTGATGGTGGTGGGAGGTGAACAGATGGAAAATAGCTGGAAGAAAGCAATTCCCAAGGTTTTTTTGTGGAAAAAATATTTTATGATTCCACACATCTCCTTGTCTAAAGCAAAGATAAACCTCCTTGTTTCTATGAACAGTTCAGAGACCTTTGGCTACAGGTTTCCCTGCATTGCTATAGGTGCACTGATCTGCTCCGAACAACACAACTAAAATACTGCCTAGGGTTAAATTCCCTCCTCAAACACCAGATAGGGTAGAAGAACTTCCTTTGTGACATGTGATAAATAAGCACACTTGACTACTCCTTGCTCAGAAAAGATCCTGCTCGTTACTTTCCAGGATATAGTGATAGGGAGCCCTGATAATAATTCTTGGGTGAAAAAAAAAAACTACTTAAAGTATTAATCGTGTTTTATTTAAATTTCTTAATTTTTCAATTTTTATATTTTAAATTCAGCATGAAAGTGTTTATCTAAATCTTGCCACAATTACCACACATCCTTGACTCAGGAAATGGGGGAGAAAGGCTAGCATCTGGTCTATTTCCATGGTGGAAAGATATTTGCTCCTCTAATCCTAGACCTTTAGACCTCTAGAGCAACCTCTAGACCTCTCATCTCAACTTTAGCAATCTCCTAGCACAAGCCATCACTACCACTGTGTTTCTTGGTCCAGAGGCAGACAGAACATGGGGCTCTTGCCATGAGCCTCTGTGTGGCTGCAGGGCACGGGGATTTATGGTCCTGCTGCTGCCTTCCATGCAGGAAAAGTGATGGATGTCAGAATGGATGTAGATCCACACCATCCCAAAGTGAGCTGAATTTGACACATCTTTTGCTGATAGGACATTTATCAAGTCTCAGTGATGAATGCCACACATCAGGCTCTTTCTCTGTCCTTAACAAAAGGCTTTAAATACAATTCCTGACTTTTACAGCTGCTCATTCCTGGGAGGAAAGCTTGAGTTCTTACAGGACCTCTCCTAAGGGCTTTGGGGAAGTTTTGGGAGGGTCTCAGATAACAGCCTAATTGTAATAGCTCCCAGATCATGTCCAGTCCAAGAAGTGAGTTTAGTTCTCCATGGACTTCCTCCTCTGGTGTCTGAATCAAGCATGTTCACTGAAAAAAATATCTGAGGATATAAATTCCAGCTATGTCGCACTTCATAAACCACCTCCCAACTCCTCTGGGGCCAGACAACAGGCAGGGAAAGACCAGTACCTCCTTGGGAGTCCTGATTCTTGAGCCCAGCTGCAGCAAGGACATGGATCTGGGATACTACCTGTGGGTAGCCACACATCCCACTCCAGCAGGTGTGTGGTGGCTCATCCAGTGTCAGCTCCCTGCAAGGAAAAACATGTGGCCTTTGAGAGGTGCCCAGTCTTATCCCAAAGAGTTTGCCCTGGCATGATGAAAGGCTGTACAGGCCATTTATTTAAGAGTTGGACTCAATAATCCTTGGATGATCCTTGTGGGCTCCTTCCAACTCAGAATATTCTGATTTTGTGACTATATATCATCCACTGTCAGACTCTGTTTCCCACTCCAGTCTCCTTAGCCTGGGTTTGGGATGCTCTCTCAATATCATGCTTTGAAGCAGAGTGGGAGCTTCTCTGCATGTCTGTGGACAGACCTGTAAAGATGTCCTGTCTCTTGACTACCCTTAACAGAAAGCCAAAGAGCAGCTGCAGGCAAGGCTATGACCATTCAGGAAAATCACAGATCAAAAGCACAGGGCTGTCTCCAAAGAGCCAATTCCTCCCCATGCCTGCTCGTGCTCCTTACCGGCAATCTGAAGGCACATCTGTGAAGATCCTGAGGAGGAACTCGCCTTCCTGACCAGGGTCAAAAGTGGTGGGGATGATGACATAGCGGCCTTCCTTCAGGTCTGTCCTCAGGAAGACGCTGCGGGAGTTGATGTAGATGGAGCTGGCCACCTTCTGCTGCAGGGTGTGCATCCGGTAGTTCCTGTTCAACTCCACCTGGGCAGAGACCACAGTGGCACGGTCAGTGGATTGCCATGGGCTGAAAAGGTACTGGTATCTGCCATGGGGGGGAAAAGACTGCAGGGACTGAGTCCACAGTGCCAGGAGACCTGGAGTTAGGAGAACCAGCAAAATGGTCCCAACTGTGCTGGGTGTAAAGCAAGTGTGGCTGTGGCTTTCCCAACTCTTTTGACTCAAGACTCATCTCTTGCATCCCAGCTTAACACTGTGGACCCAGCAAACAACACATAAGGATTGGTCTAACCGATTTCAACATTTGGAGAGAAAAGACTAATCATTACTTTTGGCAAGAACTGCACAGAATCATAGGGGGTTCCAGTTGAACCTTCAGGATCATCTGGTTTTAATCCCCTGTCATGGGCAGGGACACCTCCCACTAGAACAGCTCACTCAAAGCCACATCCAGCCTGGGCTTGTACATTTCCAGGGATGGGGTACCCACAGCTTTTCTGGGCAACCTGTTGTCCATAATGTCCCCCTTGATATCCCTCTTCCTCTCCAGAGGAGGGCAGGCTGTGCTGATGGCACTCCAGAAGAACCCAGATAATGCTTAAATGAATGATATGGTCATCCAGGACTGATGTACCAATCCACAAACAATAGACTTCCAGTGGCATTCAGGCCAACATATAGGAACCCCAGCCTACCTTATGGATATCAAATCCTATGGCCAAGTTCTCTCCTTTGCCCTCTTTGCGACTGGTCCTTTTGGGCTTCTGCTGGATGGAGATCAGCACTTCATCTTCTGCCTTCTTCACATCAAACACATACTAGAAGCAAAGAGAGGAAAGTAATGGAGGTATTTATTAATACAGGATCCCTGGGCATGGGTGGGGTGGATTTAACAGATCTAACATCAGCTTCTCCCAGTCCACCTCCATGCAGGGACAGCCTGGCTTCAAAAGGCTAATACAGAGCTGGAAGCTGGAAACAACTCTCCCACCTCCTTTATGACAACTCCTGCAATGGACCAGACCATCCTTCAACTGCTTGTTACATGAAGGACTCAAAAGGATCTGGCTTGTGATATGAGAGTCCCAGTTCAGAACAGGACTAGACAATTGCAGAATCATTTATGTTGGAAAAGACCTCTAATATCATCCAGTCCAACCCTTAACCTAGCACTGCCAAGTCCACGCTAAACCATGTCCCCAGGTGCCATATCCACATGCCTTTTGAATGCTTCCAGAAATGATGACTATACCAGTGCTCTGGGAAGCCTCTCCTAATGTCTTCATCCTTCCAGTAAGGAAGTTTTCCCTAATATTCAATCCAAACCTCCCCTGGCACAACTTGAGGCTGCTTTCTCTCGTCGTCCCACTTGTTACCCGGGAGAAGAGACCAACTCCCACCTCTATATGATCTCCTTTCAGGTAGTTGTAGAGAGCCATAAAGCCCCCTTGAGCCTCCTTTTCTCCGGAAAAGTTTGTTCCAGGAGGTGAACTTCAAGCTAGAAGGAAATGGCTCTATGGGCTACACCTTTCCTGGTAAATTTAACAGCATCAAAATTTGGGCACAGAAACTGGAATTTGGTCATTCAGACATACAGATTGTTGGAAATGACTCCTGGCCCTGTTTGACTGGAACCAGCCAACGTTGCTACCCTGTGGTAGTTTGTTTTTTCTTTGTGCCAAGATGCTCTACACTAAGCACTTGGATGCAGTCTCCTTGATAAGAGGGATAATGTTAATAGAGTTGGCCTCGATGCTGGCCATGCTGTGCCAGAGAATTGCCATAAGCACAAATAATCCATCAGAAGTCTGGTAGCCATTTCAGCCTTCTAGGTCCCTGTAGGAGAGTTAAACACCTGGAAGCACATGTGAAGGCTCCAGAAGGACCTCTGCCCCATTACTCACTTGGGGGTTCTGCAGAAAAGTGTCCTTGTGGTTGATGCAGCCTCCGGAGCGGTTTTTCAAGGGGTCACTGCTTCTAGTCCATGCCCCGTGTAGCACTGCCTCCTCCCAGGTCTTGTGGATGCTCAGATAGGAGGTGTTGATCAGACGGCACTTGATGATGTCCGTGAAGTATTTGCAGAAATCTTCAAAGGTCATCCTGAGTCAGGAAAGGGCAGAATTGGGTTAAGCTGTTTCATTCCCTGGAAAGCTACACTGCAGGGATTTTCTTGATCACCCGTTAGAGAGTGTAGGTTGTCTCTGACAGCTGATCAATAACAAATTCATCAAACATCTCCAGAAGAGATGGAGATACCTTTCTCTATGCCTGCAGTAAAAACTTCATGAGTTTAAACAACAGATCTCTGTGTTTTGGAGTGAGAGAAGCAGCACCATGGCCCTTTCTCCACACAAGAGTAAATGTTGTACTGAAATATTCCTGGTGAGGCTGTGAAGTTCAGCACATTTATGACAAGTTCTCAGTATCCTGGTGAAATGATTTGGCCCCCAAGTGATGAAGAGCACCTTGCAATTCCAGAGTCATGGTCATCAAAAGTTGACACCCATGGGATCTAGGAGGAAGCTTCACTAGAGATCCTACGGCTTGGAACACTGTTTTCTCTGGATAGCTGTATGCATGGAAAAGATGTACATGCTCCATGGGGTGGGAGGATGCTCAGGGCATGGCCCGTGGTGACAAACCCAGGAGGGACTCACCAGAATTCTCCATCATCTTCCACTGTCATTCCCATCTTCTCTCTCTCACTTTTACTCACTTTCTGCCACTCCTCAGAGCTGTGGGAAGAGAACAGGATCATTACTCAGAGGTAAGGGACACACAAGAACTTGAGGCACAAGGACTGTATAAAGCTAGTCCCCATGCTGCTCTGGTTAGGTCATCTGCCAAACAGGGGGGCAGTGCAGCACAACTTGGAATTTCAGCTTCCTTCCTGACCAGTCTGGCAAGGTTTTCTTTGGCCAGTACAATCACAGCCCTATCCATAAAGAACAAAATTGACTCTGGCCAAAGGCTCTGGTTGTACCAGTCCTTGATTCCTCGTCTCATCCACAACCATCACAGCAGTCAGTGGTGGCAGAGGCTGATTCTGTTGGATGCTTGTTCTGCTGGAATAAGACTGGGAGCACAAAGTGACTTGTGAACATCCTTCACCAGTATGAAAGAACATGGAATCATAGAATCACAGGATGGTTTTGGTTGGAAAGGACCTTAAATATCAACTCATTCTAATCCCCCTGCTATGAGCAGGGCAACCTTCCACTAGACCAGGCCACTCAAAGCCCCATTCAACTTCACCTTCATATTTCCAGGGATAAGGCATCCACAGCCTCTCTGAGGAAAGCTGCCAGTTCCTCACCACCCTCCCAGGAAAGAATCTTACACTGAAACAAGCTGTCCATCCCAACTCACGTGTCGCTCCAAGGGCCGTTCCACTCCCGCTCGCCCCACGGGTTGCGCATGCGGATCATGTCCAGCTTCTCTGACTTGAAGAAGGACAGAAGGCCATGGCCCAGACGGACCTTCCGCACGTCCGTCACCGCGTACGCGTGGCCCTTCACCAGCCCGCAGGCCAGGCGAGCCTCCATGTCAGCTGCTGATGTGGCCTGGCAGGGGGACACAGACAGTGCTCAGACCAGGGGGACACCTCTGCAGGGGCTGGGAAAGAAAGCAACTCAGATTTCCCTGTAGGTTTCTTTAAGCCAAAAAGAAGAGCACCAATAGCCAGGGAGAGAGCCAGTTGGCATGTCTCAGATGCCATTTTCTGTGCTGGATCCCTCCTTTTCTTCTTTTGCTTCATGAGGTCTCTGAGCTCCCGTACTGGCAACAGATAAAGCTCATCCTAATGGTTATACCGGGAGGTCTGGCAACCAGCATTTGTAAAGATGCCCAGATGCAGACTCCAAAACACCTTTATCTGGAGTGGATCCCCTCCTAGCATTTAAAGGGTGCTAGGTAAAATCTGGGCTCTTGGACACAGCAAGAAGGAATAAGGAGGGTTGACATTCAGAATTCACTCCTTTTGCTGCCATCAAGAAGTTGGAACCCTTGGCCACAATTTATCTGATCCAATTTAGAAGTTTATGACTGTGTAAGACAGCTGCATCCCAAAATGCCTATTCCTGTGGGGCTGTGGCCACACTGGTAATGTTGCTTACTTTGATGGAGCAGCTGATGAGGCCTCCCCTGTTGTGCACCTTCAGCACACGCTCAAAGAGGAGGTTTCGCTTCGCTTCATCAGTGATGTAGTCCCCTTCGGTCAGGTCGATGGGTTCAGAGACCCCACCAGTGAAGTCCACCAGGGCATCAGCTGTGTTGCCTCCATCCAGGGCCTCGTAACAGCCTGACAACCTGAAAGAGAGTGACAGGGATGGCACAACACTGGCCTGACATTTAAAGGGGTCAGGCATGACTCTTGAGGCGGACTTGAGAATGAAGATTTGCATTTGAACTTCAAGTGGGAGAGGACAGCAAACTAGGGTGAAAAAACAGGACCCACATTCCTTGTTGCACTCTTGGTGTCACAGGACCAAAGTAAAAGAAACTTGAAGTCTCTAGAATAGGTGTCCCCTAAAGAAACATTGAAGGGTATTTTGCCTTGAGGGTAAATTAGGGCTAGAAAGGTTTTTTTTTTCTGAGTGTTTGTCTGTTTAAGTTATGTACTACTCCTCTGCAGGAAAGATGTTTCCACTGCTGCAAACCAGCTGGCGAATGAACAGAGAGGAAAAACAAGAGTATCCAGTTCCCACTTTATCCAACAACTTCTTGGGTACTTACTTGGCATAAGCTTTCTCCACCAAGGCACACCAGAACTCATTCTTGGAATTGGAGTGGCAGTAGATGAGCTGATTGTGGAGTGTGGGCAGGCGGTCATCAATCACCACATCCAGCCACTGACCAAAACGCCAGAACTGGAAGTGGAAGATCCCCACGTAGCTCTCGGGTTTCTCAGGGTTCCACTCCTGCTCCTTCCAGTCTGGGATGACCTGCAAAGGAGGAGGCACATATAACCAAATTATTCCCTTTTTTCCTGGGATGACTTTTATCCTGGAGCTAATGCAGACAATATCAAAGACAAGGAAGAATATGAGGGGGATAGACTTGCTTACAGTCTGCAGGGGACAGATTTTGGGCCAGGTTCCACCAATGCAGACTAGATTAACATGTACTGGAATAGCTTAGACTTCACTGTCCCTTGGAAGGTGGAGGTAAAGACCTTTGTTCTCTTTCTTATAACCCGATCCTGGACTCTGCTGCCATCTACTTCTGTAGACAGGCTATTGGAGCAGATGAGATTTTGTCTAACCAGGGACAGTTATTTTTATGACCACATTTTTGGTTTTTTTAGTGTCAGTAGGCTACCACTAACAAAGGGCACCTTCTTTGATTCTCCTACTTGATTCTGGTGTGACTTGTACCAAAGAGCAAGTGTAGTATTCACGGTGCCAATGAACAGGCAGCAGATACTCTGCATGAACCTACTCTGTTAAGTAAAAGTGGGAAAAGCAGGATCCCCATTCCCTCCATTCTTCCTTGTCAAGAGCTGCCACACTCACCTGGGCAAACACAGGGAAATTATTTGATAAAAGACAGAAAAGAAGGCCTGAGCTGAAAGAAACTCTAGAGCAGCTGAGAGGTCTGAGGAGGTTTGGTGTCACTGCCAGCAGGACAGGCACAAGCAAAGGGTAAGTGCTGAAGTCCATAGCCCATCAGGTGGTGGTAGCTGCAGGCACCACCAGCTCTGCTTTGGATGGAAAATTCATCTGGCTGGGACAGAAATTACCATAGCCAGGCACAGATGCTACATGTCAGGGGGATCTGCATCTTATTTAGAACCAGGACACAGAGGCACACAGCAAGGAGCCACCCCACCACAGTTCAGCTTTTGTTGAAGGTGGAGCCAATGTGGTTTTACTGCATGGCCAGGGTGGGCTGTGGGGCTGTGTGTAGTTACTGTAGTTGATGGCTAACGAGTGCTGACTTACACAGCAGCAGTGATGTGACTGACTGTCAACACCCCTGCTACTTCACTTACCTGCTCCCAAAGGATCATGAGCTCAGTGATAAAAAAACCCCAAGGTGTCCATGCAAGCATGCCTTATGTTCCAATACACCAAATAATCACTTTCCTGCAGAGAGCTGAATGTGTTGGGGTGGGATAGGAGAGGACACAAGTGCATTGCATGGAAAGAGCCTCTTCAAAAAGTCACAGCTCATGGTGAAACCACCTTTACTGTGCTTTAGGCCCTTGTCCAGCTGAAAGAGCTGCCTTTTTTTTTTCTTTTTTTTTCTTTTTTTTTTGTCTGCTGTCACAAAGCAGGAATTGTGCAGAGAGAATTTCCTCTGAAGAGCCCCCTAACTCCTTAGCTACAAGCAATGATTTTGCCCAGGGCTCTTATTGCTCCTACACTGAAATATTAATGATGCCATCAGCCCTGCAAGCTCACAGGCACTCCTGAGTCGTCTGGATCAATAGAAGCAGAGCAGACAAAGCCGTAAAAAAGAGACACATTTGGAGGGCTTGGTGTTTTATAGGAGTGCTAATAACTATGTCCCAGAGTCCTCTCTGGAGACTGCCAGGAAAGGTCAGCCAGCCCTCCATCAGTGCCCATTGATTCCCTCCTGACTGGAGCTCATCCTAATGAATTGTCATAGAGGACCATCATGATAATCAACTTGCTATTAATGTGGGCTTAGAAATGAGCCCAGCATTGATCAGAGGCAGCTTGTCAGCCAGAGCTGGTAGTGACAGCTTCCAGCCGGCTGGCTCTGAGACTTGCTCCTACTGTCACTAGTGGCAGGACACAGGTCATCACCATCCTACTCCACTTCTTCTCCTGGGGACAGCTCTGGGAGCACCCTCCACCACTGAAGGCAGCAAAAATGGTCAGCTTTCATCCAGAACACGGTCCAGGAACAAGGATTGGTCATATTTCTACACTGACCCACGAGGATATGAGAGAAGTCGGATCTCCACAGGTGTTCCCTGCTGGAGCATATGCCATGGACCACCCATTCCAGGATCCCAACAAGTCCTTGACTCAGCTTAGTTGTGTGATGCTGGAGCAATGGAAACCACATTCTTCTCTTTTACCCAGCTGTGCTGCTTTTGCCTTAGGGGCTCACAAAATCTGATGCTGCAACACCATTTAGTGTGACAAATTTATAGTGAAAGGGTTCAGGGACAGATAAATTGGGAGCTCAGAAAGGCCAGGTTCACCTCCCTAAGCTGATTTAGGGCTTTTTTTCAATTTTCTTAAGAGTGGTTAATTAAGAAAAAAGGTACCTGTGGCCCTGGAAAAATATGTCCCTGATTAGAAGAAGAATTTGGTACATGCCAAGTTCTCCAAGCTTGCTGCTGGGAACTTGCCAATTCAGGATAAAGAGAGAGGCACCCAGTTGTGCCAATCTGCTGGACTGTGGTACAAACTGGGATGAAATTCCCATGGGAGATGGGACAGGGTGGTGTGTCTGAAAGTCTTTATGGTATGCTGACACTGTGTAGGAGTAGTTTCAGTGACTGGTAAAAAGAGGCTCATCTTCCCTGCAGTAGAGAGAGATCACACTGGTCCCCCCACCTCCCTCCCCACTTCTGAAGGAAACAAGTATCCATATGGGAATAATTTCCCCTCCTATGCCCAGCTTCAACCCTGTCTTGACCACAAAAATCTGCTCAAAATACTCCATGAAGCCTTTCACACCAAGAGAGAAGAAAGTAGATGCTAATCTTAAATCTTGCAGGAAGTTAAAAGGGGCTCAAGAATACCAATACTGAGTTCAAATTTGGTGCTTTATTGCGTGCAGAATTAGGGCAGCTTCCAAAGGGAGCATGAAGAAGACACAAACAGCCTCAGTCCTTAAGGGGAACCCCTTGTCTAGGCTTTTATTTACTGTGGTACACCAATACCCAGCGAGATATCTGCAGCAAGAACTCTACCCTAGCAACACAGTAATGGCATATTGTGAGACTTAGCATGCAAAAACCCCTTTGGATGTTGCCAATGGCTCCTGTTATTTGGTCTAAAGTGGTTTGTAGTCAGGAACTCTGCTCTGGGTTGTACAAGGAGGGGTCTTCTATGGGTAAGTCTGCTAGGACCCTAGAGGTGTGTTTGGCCAAGAAGGGATGCATCCACTTTTCTCTCTACTCACCAAGTCCAGCATTTCTTGGGATCTAAACAAAGACAGCAACTTCTCTTGCAATGGCCATGGCATGGCTGCAGGATTTGGTGATTGGTGGGCTTTGGTTTCGGGCAAGACTCAAGAGCTCCCACCACCTCTCCAGCCAGTAGCTATCTCCTGCTTTCTGCCTGACATAATTTGTGCATTCATTTTGCACACTACTGTTGGGCTGGGGGAGGCATAGGTCTGCATCTCTGGAGGTTTGGGAGAAGAGGTTGGACTCTTCTTGGGGCTGGTCTGCATAAGTCCAAAGGCCACAGGTACAAAATCACCTTGCCTTGGCTTTCCCATCACTGCTCTCTCCTTACTCATCTTGGGAAAATGTCAGGCCACACCTTGAGGAGTACTCACATACACTTGAGTGCAATCTGAGCAAAGGAGCAACTGTAATAATACTTAGCTCTTTCAAGGGACTCTTGTATCTGTGTGTCTCAAGAAGCTTCACTGAAGTGCTCTCCACTTTTTGGTGGAGGAAAACGAAACATCCAAGCTTAGTAGTTTACTTGTAGTCATGGGGCAAACTGGACACGAAACACTCCTGTTCCAATACATATAAATGTACCACTGCCCTCTGCTCCCATGGTCACCCAGACACCCTTCCCTGTGTTTTAGAGGGCAGGAGACACTGCTTTTCAGGTACAGAAGCAGCAGGTTCCTGCTCTGTGGCTTGCAAAGTGCTCGGCAGCCTCATGGCTCTCTACAGACACTTTATAGAGTAAATATTTTCGTGGGTGCTTTAAGGGCAGAACAAAGCACAAATTAGCTCTGCTGCAGAGGACTCACTGCTGGCCTAGGCTGCTCTGAGCTGCTGGCTCTGCCCACACACACACATGTGCTCCAGCTCATCTTGGACCAACAAATTTCGTCCTCCCCCAGCAGGAAATGGTGGCAGTGGTCAGAAAAGGCTGGTCCAACCTCCCCATTAGTCTAGTAGGTTTGCAATCTGCAGAATACAGTGAGTCCAAGTGCATGTACTTCAGCTTCACAGCAAGGTGGATTCTCCATGGGGCTGGTCTTCAGAGATTCCAAGCAGCCACAGCAGCAGCACAAGTCACCAGATCCTGCAGGCACTCAGCACTTTGCCAGGAGAGAAACTCCATCACAAACAAGCCCTCCCTTTCTAATGGCCAGGATGGAAGCTGGAAAGCAGGGCTCTCTCCAGGGGTCCCTGCTGTTTTCTAGTATAGCAATTACTTATTTTTCCAGCAGGTTTTTGATGTGCAGTTGCTACAGTGAGAGGACTTAGGGCAGCCTTGTACTTCCAAGCCAGTAAGACCCTGTGTGAATCCCTGATGAATTCACAAACACACAGTCATATACTCCAGGCAAGTGCAGCAGCAAGCTCATGGTCCCATTCTCCCCATCATTTAGACAGAGGGCAGCACATTTGGGGAATATTTCACTGGGCTGAGGGGCTCCAGAAGCACTGAGCTGTTCTCTGCTTTACCACAGTGCTGTCTCTCATTAAAAAAAAAAAACAGATGTAAAAATGGAACACAGAACTGAACAGAAAGAAGCATAGCTGGAGCAAGAAAAGCTGAGCAAGAGGGGATCAGGCTTTAAAAACCATGGAGCCTTTCAGCTGAGCTGGTTCGAGGCCGCCAGTGAAAGTGAGGAGAAAATACATCACCTTGCGGATCTGGGCTAATTCTGCTATCCGCTCCCCAAATTCCTGGGCATCTGCCTCATTGTACTCCACCTCCTTGGCCCCTAGCTTCTTCCAGAAGATGCCCACTGGCTCCAGCAGCTACCTGTTCATCAGGTGGGTGAGATCAGGAGTCCAGTGCTGGGAGGTGCCGGTCACCGTGACCTTCCCAGGTCTCTCCAGCTGCACATTCCAGCGGAGGAAGCGCAGTTGGTGCTGCTGGATGAAATCCACTCGGTAGATGTGCTCGTTGGGACGCAGCAGCTTCTCTCCATCCTGGGGCCTGAGGTTCCTTTGCTGCAGGCTCTGGAAGCGCAGTCGCATGCGCCGGGTGAGCTGCTCATCGCGGGTGAAGGGCAGCTCGAGCACCCTCGCCTCAGCTGCCATCACCTCGGCTGCTCCTCTGCTCCGTGCTCGGCAGCGTCTGCCTCCCAAACAGGACACGCAGGGGGAAAGATCAGACAGGCCCCTGGAGCTGGTGTCCCCTCTCCACAGTCCCAGCAGTGCTAGGCAACCTGGGCCAGTGATGCAAAGCACCTCTGGGGCTTCTCCTGAGTGCCCTCCCATTTGCAGATTCAGAACTGTTGGTGCTGCTGTGCACGATAATCTATAGGGAAAGGGTGTCTGATGTCAGCCTCCTTGGCAACCTCCCTAACAACCACGGCTCATTATCCCTAAGCAAAGCCAGAGATGCCACCTTGGCAGGGATGAGTGGCACTGGCTTTCTGTGAGTGTAGGTTCGTGGCTAATTCAGGCTGGAACGAGACTCTGGAGGAGTCTGGTCCAACCTACTGCTCAAAGCAGGACTCACTTCAGGGTTAAATCATATTTCTCTGGGTTTCATCCAGTCCGTCTTTAAGTATCTTCATGGACAGAGATCCCACAGCCTCTCTGTGTCCAGTTCCAGTGTCTGACTGAGCTCATGCTGAAGAGAAGCTGCAGATTGTGCTGCTGTCATTTGTCCTCTGACTGTGCATCCCCGCAAGAGCCTGGCTCCACATTGTCCACACTCTCCTATCCAGGCTGCATGGGGCTCTGAGCAACAAGGTCCAGTGGCTGGTGTTTCTGCCCATGGCAGGAGGGATGGAACTAGATGACCTTTAAAGGTTTCTTCCAAGCCAAACCATTCCATGATTCTATGGTCAAATAGCTGCACACAGCAATAAACTCCCCTTTTAACTTCTCTCCCCCTGGATGAAAACCCACTTCCCTCCTGGCCATTTTGGTGGCCTCCATCAGGCTGTGCCATCCAGAAAAGGACATGAGGGTCCCAAGGGACAAATTGACTCTAAGTCAATGAATAGCAAACTAACACGACCATCGTGCCCTTTTCTGGATGGCACAGCTGGCAGGAGTCAGACACCACACTGCTCCTGCAGCAGCAAGTCGGCACCAGCATCCTGGCATGGCTTTGCCCCACATTTTAATGTCTCAATTTCTTTTCATAAAAGCTAGACATGCCTGAAGGGTCATAGAAAGGGTGTTACAGAGCTAGATCACACCTAGAGCCATGTAGGGTTATCTGAGACACAGGAATTTAGAAAAGAGCTCTCAACTAAATGCCAGTACCCTATTCCCACTCAGTGATTCGCACCACACAGGCATAACGGGAAGCAGGGACATGGAGAAAGCAAGGTGGAAGAAAATGTTTGAATAAAATAACCTCCTGGGATATACAAGGATCTGCTGGCCTGCCTTATTTTCTTGAAGGTATTCCCCCTCCCCACACTTCAGAGAGACAGTTTCACTGTGTGAAATGGAGCAAGGGATATGCAGAGCCTGTGTTACATCCTGGTGTACACCAGGAATACATTTTCTATAAGGCATAGGCGATCTGGGCCAAGATTTCAGAGCTACTAAAGCCTGCATCAGCATCTTTCAGTACTTGGCAGACCCCAAATAGAGACATTTTGGTGTCCAGCAATGTTATCACAATTGCATGTGTGACCACACTTAGCGCCAAGGGGCCCATTATTTCTGTCTCTGACATCGTCAGCAAATAAGGAATTCTTCCCTGTGAGCATGGTGAGACACTGACACAGGCTGCTCAGAGAATTTGTGGCTGTCCCATCCCTGGAAATTTTCAAGGTCAGGTTGGATGAGGCTTTGAGCAATCTGGTCTTGTGGAAGGTGTCACTGGCTATGGCAGGGGAGCTGGAACTAAATGGTCATTATGGTCCCTTCCAATCTATATAATTCTATAAATCAAACTTTTCTGAAAGAAAAGAGGGAACAGATGAAAAAAAAAAGCCTCTGAGAGTTAAAGCAATGGAAAATGAGAAGTCACAAACATCCACAGCCAAACTGCCAAGGGAGGAAACGCAATGCCCAGCAAAGTGAAATAATGAAGTGTCCAAAGGGACCCAGCCTGTTTGGCATTTCCCAGGGCAGAGCTAGAAGTGAATGGTGAGGAAGGATGACAACTTGCCCACTCACCCTTGGGGGATGTTGATGGTAAGGAACAAGCTAAACAACCCTGTGCATTGCCCTTGTAATGAGAGCCACAGCAGTTGCCATAGCCACCATGGCAGGAAGACTTATTGCTTATGTAGAAAGCAACAACAGCTATCCTGTTCCCATATAAAGAAAAGGCTTGATTTTAAGAGGAAATGGCGATCCTGCAAGAAATCCATGAACTTGATGTTCATGCTCACCAGGAAGCAGAGACTGGAAGAACCTCAGCACACAGAGCAGATGTAAAGGTGTGGGGTGGAGGAAATCGCCTCAGGCCCGTGGCTGTGGGTGAAGCTGCTGCCTGCACACACTGGCTGCCTTTTTCAGTAAAATCTGGGAAGAGTTCATTGCAACTTGCTGCTCTCTTACCCTGTGATGACACACACCTGCATCAGAGTCTGAAGTCCCCTTGCCTTGGCTTTCACAGGGCTGACACCTTGCACAGCTAAAGCCATGATGGAGATGGGCACAGACTGTCCAAGGATGTGGCACTGAGCACCTCCATCCCCCTGTACCTCTCTGCTTGCTCCCCAAGTCTGGTGCAGCTCCTTGGTGGCTTTCTGGCCCACAGTACATGCCCTTTGGACCTCACACTTGAAGGAACACTTCTACATGGTGACATCCAGCCATGGGACATGCCAGGGATGGATGCTTTGGGCAAACAGTGACTTGGGAGAGGTGCTAAAACCTGACATCAATCTACCTGCCCCAGCATGAGGTGTCTCACTGCTGAGGTAGGAACACAGTAAACAGCCAGAGAGAGGGGACACCATGGGAATGAGGGAAACGGGACCTAATGCTGCAGCTGAGCATCCTCAGTTTTGTTCTTCTTGTCAATTTTTATATTTTGGAATTCAAAGGGTCAAATTTGGGATCTGAAAAACAGGATGGGATTTGATCCACTTGGTTAAGGAGAAACTGGCCAAGGGTTTGGCTGGAGTGTGGTGAGTGCAGTCATGATGACTAATGCCCTTTGCAAGTCAATCTTCTAAGGGAGATTTTTGCACATTCAGCTTTTCCGGACACGAGGCATCCCTGAGAACCAGTTTTTGACCTGGAAAAACACAAGGCAAAGCCAAGGAGTTGAAGACAGGCTCTCCCCTGCCATGGGGAATCACTTACCTTCTGCCAGAGAGACTCCCGGGATGCCAGGGAGGAGCAGGCAGCCACAAACCAGCAGTTCCCCACCTGGCCCTGGTGTAAGTCATGGGAGCTGATCCCATCCACAAAGAGACGTGGATCATTGCAGATTTCCTGTGGGACAGGAGAAAAACAGACACTCTGGGTCAGACAGCAGACAGGGAAACCAGGAGAGGGCTTCTTGGCAAAGGAAAGTTACTTCCTCTCTTCCTCAGAATCCATATAAACTTGACCTGTAGATTTCTGCTGGCCTCACTCATCGTGCTGGTGGCAGAAGAACCCTGTCCTGCCTTAGGCAGGACATGGACAGCATCACAGGAGCTACTCCCTATTCTGTCCCAGTACCAGTGCAGCTTTGTTATAATTATCCCTGTTGATAATAGTGTGCTTTCACACCATTACAGCCCTTCTAAGTCTCCTATTTCATATGTCTCTACTCCATGACTTTTTTACAAAGGGTGAGGGATCTGCTCCTCCAAATCCTAGCACAGCAGATGAAAAAAATTCGGTGAGCCAAAAGCTTTGTAGCTGGGCCAGAAGGATTAAATACTCATTCTGCCACCAAAACCAGGATGGTGGATTGGGCATAGACACCATGAATGGAGAAACTCGGGTAGGAGGCAGCTGGGGGGTAAGCTCATCCCTACAACTATGCACCAAGACCATTGGCTTTTCTCTGCCTGCCTCCTGCCAGGCTGCCCTCCCTGCTTCCCACTACCACTTGGGGCCTGGCCAAGAATGCACTCAAATAACAGAGTGTTGAGCAAGCTTCAAGTGACACACTGCTTTTTAAAAATGTAATTTCTCCTGCTCAATTCTGTTTGTAAGTCTGTCCAGCTGGGGGCTGGGAGAAGATGGGACAGACAAACAGCTGAAGGAACCTTTCCCCCTTGGTAATTACAGTTAGTTTGAAGAGGAAAAAAAAAAAAGAAGCAGATGATCCTTCTTCCCCTGCACCCCCCAGTTTTTCAGGCTGCTTGTATCCAGAATACTATTCCCCCCTGCCCTGACTTTGCATATGAGGACTTGTATTACACCTACCCATAGATTCGTGGAAGAGTTTGGGTTGGAAGGAATTCTAAAGATCATCTAGTTCCAAACCCTGCACTCTAGACAGAGACCCCACCCACCAGATTAGATTGTCTAGAGCTCCATCACAGGGAGAAAAAGGAACCATAAGCACTTCCTGACATTCCCACCTAACTCAGCCAGCTCCAAATAAGTCCAAAGGCCACAGGTACAAAGTCGCCTTGCCAAAATTAACCTGACACAAACTGGCCAGACTCAGACCCAAGGGAAAAGACTAATCCCCTAATGCTGGTGCTGCAGGATGTTGGGATGAGCGCTAGGGGGAGGCAAGCTGACACCAGCAAAGGCAGGAGCCACCTGTGCCTCTCAGCATCGCTGAGCGCATGCAAGGATGGGAGAGGAGCAGTGGGGGTCAGCTCCTGTTTCATGGCACCAGGGAAGCACCCAGCACTGGGGATGTGTCTGTAACATCAGCTCTTTGTGATCCTTCTTAGGACTCATCTGAGGACCACAGCTGCCCCTTCTGCCCTTGGGGGGGATCTGATTGCAATAAAGGAATTGCTTGATATTACACAGACAGGTGAGAACACGAAATCATGAGAAACACAGAACCACAAAATGGTTTGGGTTGGAAGGGATCTTTTAAAGGCCATCTAGTCCAAGTCCCTACAATAAGTGGAGACATTGTCAACTGGATCAGGTTGCTCAGAGCCCAGTCTAACCTGACCTTAAATGTTTCCTGGGGCTGGGACATCGATCACCTCTCTGGGCAAGCTGTGCCAGTGTTGGACCACCCTCAATGCAAAAAACTTCTTCCTTACAGGTGGTCTAAATCAACTTTCCTTCAGTTTAAAACAACTAGTCCTATCCCGACAGGCCCTGCTAAAAAGTTTGTCGCCATCTTTCTTACAAGCCTCTTTCAATTAGGGAGAAGCTGCAGTAAGGTCTGTCCTGAAGTGCAGAGCAGGGCTACCACACTTCCCTGCAGAAGGCCCACACAGCATGCCCAAGCCCTCGGACTGAGCCTGGCCCAGTCGACTCCCAGTCATCCTAAGCACAGAATCACCAAATCAACGTGGTTATAAGGAATTTCTGGATATCATCCTGTCCACACCTCCTAATCAAAGCAGGGTCAGCTACAGCAGGTTGCTCCAGACTGTGTTTAGTCAGGTTTTAGTATCTCCAGGAATGGAGACTTTGCAACCTCTCAGGGAAGCCTGTGCTAATTTTTGTACCACCCTCACAGGTTTTTTTCATAAGCTCTTTTCTCATGCTTAAATGGAATTTCCTGATTTTTCAGTTTGCATACATTGTCTCTTGGACTGTCACTGAGCACCACTGAGAAGTCTGGCTCTGTCTCCTTCATTCCCGGCTATCTGGTATTTACGGACATCGTTAAGATTCCCCTGAGCCTTCTCTTCTTCAGAGTGAAGAATCACAGAATCATTAAGAAGACCTCTAAGATCGTGGAATCCAGCCATTAACCCAGCACTGCCAAGTCCACCACAAAACCATGTCTCTCAGCACCACATCTGTACTTTTCTTGAATATTTCTAGGGATGGTGATTGCACTGCTTCCCTGGGCAGTCTGTTCCAATGCTTGAGCGCCCTTTCAGTGAATACATTTTTCTTAATATCCAATCCTTGTAAAGGGGAAGGCAGCATTGCCTCCTTGTTCTAATGCTGTGGAATTGATCCTATTGGGATGAGTCTCATCCATGGGTCAGTCTCTCAGCAACCCCCTGGGAAGGTTTGCCATATTCCTTTAGACTGGAGCTTACCGATATTAAATTACTTGGATTCTTCAGTCCCTATTGAAGCTGCTGAGTTTCCACTCATACGTTTTGTACCTGGTCTAGACTGTGTGGCCTCAACCCACTGGGATGACATTCCCTGTATTCTGTGGCTCTGCTGAGGTGGGAGCCAAGGACCAAGGCACTGCTTCAGGCCAGGCTGCAATGCCCCAGGGTGGCATGGAGCACAGTGGGGCCCTGGTGTAGGATGCAAAGCACACTCAGAGCCATGGAGCACCATGCCCACATGCAGACGTGGTTGCTTGATATTACACAGACAGGTGAGAACAAGCTACCAGTGGGAACTAGGTCAAAAAGCCAAGAAAAGCTTTGGAACATTGAGTGTTCTTTTACTGTGAAAAGTGCTGGAAGTGATAAGGAGCCTGTGCTGCAGCCAGATGGAATTACAGGGTCTGGGATGTGTATGTGCAAAGGGAGGAGAGAAGCAGAGATTCCCTGATCAGAGGAGGTCATGACCTTGGTTTCTTCCTCTCCCTACCATGCAACAGAGAGAATCCACATGAGCAATAACATTTACCCAGGCAGCAAACACCACGTCACCCTCCCAGCATCATGACCCCGAGAGAGGAGGGCAGCACACCAACATCTACACCCACACACACCCTGGAGCCTTCTGGGCTCAGGCTTCAGCCACCACAGAACCAGCTCAAGCTGCCTCTTGCCACTTGAGGCTTCAGCAGACAGGAAGTCCATTCTGTCCTTCATTCATTCATTCTGTCCTTCATCACAGCCAGATCCTAGGTCCTGTTTGCTCCTAGTCTGGCACAGATGGAGAACAGGAAGGAACAGGAACAGGGAGCCAAAAGCTATGGCTTGCAGGAAAGTTATGACTTTAATGTGTGGTTCTGAACTCTGCCTTGGCCACGGGAGTCGTCCATGTCTCTTTACCCCCAAGAAGAACCTTGGGGGTAAAGAGATCCCAAGAATCACAGAATCACCGAGGCTGGAAAAGCCCTTAAGATCACCAAGTCCAACCATTAATCCAACATTTCCATGTTCACCCCTAGGTCATGTTCCCAGGTGCCACACCCACATTTTCTTTGAACACTTCTGGAGATGGCTATTCCAAGGATCCTAAGCATCATCAGAGATGATCTGCCCTCCCTAAAATTGTCTGCTGAAATGCCTGCTGAGCTTCAGGCAACAAAACACATTCTAGAGAAAGCCTGTGTGGATGGTTCTATGGAAAGAATCAGACTGATAACACAAGGAGGGCCAAAATAGTGATTCAAAGTTCTGGTGATTCATATCCTCCCCTCCTCCACTGGATGTGGGACAGAGGTAGAAATCAGAGCCAGAGCAGGTCCCTGTCGATGAGAGGCTGCTTGCAGAGGTCTGGCTTAGGAGAGCCCAGATTGGGACAGTTTGCTCCCTCTGGCTCTGGGGTTTTGAAGTTCATTAAGCAAAAAACAACAACAACAACAAAAGACCAAATCAGAGCAATTATCTTGTACTTTTTTGCTTCCCACCCAAAAGCACATGGTCAGAGAGCACTCTGCTCTCCCTTCTTTTGGGACACTTTCCCAAAACCACGCAATTTTCTTCCAAATGCATTTAAAGCAGAAAATATTTTCCTCACTTTCTCCAGCCAGTCAAATTCCACACAGGGTTGTAAGGAGAAAATCACTCTCTAATTTTCTTTATAATTGGTGACTGTTTTACAATAAATGTTTCCCAGTGCAGGTTTCTAGGATTCAGATTCACAGGGATCTGGATCATGTCAAACCAGATGTGGGGAGAGAAAAAGCTGCATCAGGGGGAGGAATAACCATGGGAGATGCAAAATCTGCTGCATGCCAGGACCATTTTTTGCTAACAAGATTTTGTAAGGAACAGACTAGTCTAATTTCATTGCAGAGCCTGGCTGTTTCAGAACAATGCCTTCACTCAGACTTGCAAAATTAGCAAAATATTCTATTAGCATGGCTGGGCTTCCTCCCTCCCTTCTGGACAACTGGGAACTGAAAGAATCCTGTCTTAAATGTCACTCACACAGATAGAGAGCAAGAGGCACCCAAGCATGGTAAGCAACGGTGACACAGCAGACACAGAGGTCCCCGTGCTGCCCTGCCGCAGCTCCCTGCAACTGGCAGGTGATTTGGCAAAAAGGGCAATTAATAAAATTTGCACCAGGGTGGAAAGGGAAACGGGGTGAATTTAGAATAGGAGGGGTCTATGCTTTCAGATGGATTAATACAGGATTATAGAATCATGGAGTGGTTTGGGTTGGAAGAGACCTTAAGAATCATCTCTCTCCAGCCCCCTGCCCTAGGCAGGGACACTTTCCATTAGACCAGATTGCTCAGAGCCCCATCCAGCCTGGCCTACAACACTTTCAGGGATGCAGCAGCAACACCTTCTCTGGGCAACCTGTGCCAGTGCCTCACCACCCTCACTGTAAAAAATTGTGTTGTTATATCTAGTTTTAATCCATCTTTTTTCAGTTAAGAACCATTATCCCTTATCCTGCCACTACAGGCTCTACTGAAAAACATATGCTTGGCAGATCAGCTTCACACACATGGAAGGGCAGGCTTGGTTGGGAATATCTACAACCTACAGAACTGTTTGTGGGGGTTTGTATTGCCTCAGTCAGGCATCCCTAATGCTAATCCTCTCACAGTATCTCAGTGTGTACACATTTGTATTGCTATCAGCTCCCACACCATGCAGAGGGCACTGGACACTCCACCCACAGCAAACAGGACTTGCTTGTAAAGGGAGGGATCCAAAAAACATGCTCACCACAAACTCCTGCACTCAGTTTGTGTACCACAGCATCACAAAATGGCATTTGTTCTGGCACCTGGAAGAATGGGGGCAGTGTTTGTTTTGGCACCAGGAAGAACAGAGACAGAAGCAAACAAGATCTAAAGGTCAATTTGCAGGACTTTGACAGGTCCCTCTGCAGATTTATCTTCCGGGTATCCAAAGTACAAAGGGATACCCAAAAAAGGATAAAGCAACGAGAGGTGGAGAGACACAAGAGGCTGTGAGAGCACTGCACTTTCCCAGGAGCAGATGGAGAGGGATTGGAAGGAGAATGGCAAAAGTACAGAGAGCCCATACCTGTCATTCCTCCCACACGCCCTTTCCAGGGATGCACTCTTGGGAAGTCTCACCAGTACTCCACCCAGGACTTCAGTCTCTACCCAACCAAAACTGATGCAGAGGTTGGCACAGCCTGGCTTTTAGCATCACCACACATCCAGACACAGCCCTCCCCAGGCCATCTCTCCCACAGCAAGTGCTTTTGTCTGGTGGCAAAGCCACTAAGGAAAGAAATACTCCCTGGATACCAACAGCCCTGAGGTCTGCAGAAGCCACTGCCAAAGCAGGGAAGTCTTCACATGGCTCACTGACAAACTGGGGGATGGGATGCTCAGAGTAGCGAGATGATGTGCCACAGGTCACCCCATCAAGAGGCAGAAGTGGTCCCTCCAGGTTTCCAGTCCCAGCACAGCCCAGTCTCCAGGGGAACCATCCTTCCTTCACAGAAAAGATGTCACCTGGCTCCCCTTCATGCTGCGTCACCTGAGCCAGCCAGCTTACAGCTGCACACAGCTACAGTCTTGAGATGTAGAGAGGACACTGAGCAAATGCAGCTCTCAGAGAGGCTCCACCTGGATCCCCTTCCCTAAATCCTGGTCCATGTAGGCACAGGCTCTAGGGAGCTACACCAGTGCAGTGGAGGAAGAGGAAGAAAATAAGCTGCCAAGGCTGTTTAACACACTTGACAGATACACCTCTGACTCAGCACAGTGCTGCTGGCCACCTTTGCCCAAATTCTCCCACCTCTATCATATCCCAGTCTTGAGCTCTCCTACAGATCTCCTTTGACCAGCTTCCCTTGGGAAGGACTTGCAGGGTGAACCAACACTGGTTTGGCAGTATTGTGAGTTTAAATTACGCCCACACTCCAAAGCCTGTCCTCTCACATGGCACACCATGCTCTCACTTGCTCCAACACTTTCAGTTGTGGGGTTTAACCTCAAGCAGAGGAACTGCCTTGGCTTGGAACTATGTGCATCAAGCCCCAGACCTGGAGGATCACAGCCGTGAAGGTACAAATGAGGGACCACAAAACACAGGGAGGAGCCCTGAGGATGCTCCACAGCTTGCAGCACTTTTGAGCCATTGGCCCCCACCCCGGAGGATGCAGAGGTGGGGCCATGCTGGTGGAAAAGGAGGAGCCTATCCAAGTAAGTTCTGCTGTGAGAAACTACAGTATTTCAGGAGGAATGGTCCAAACCCAGCCATTCATCACAGAGCTAATGTGAAATCCTGGAGCAAGCTGATGTGGCCACAAGCTCAGCTGCACTGTTTCTGCCTCCAAGCAACATAATTCAGCAGCTGCCCTGCCTGAATACCAAATCCTGTGTCCCACTGAAAGCCAATCTCCTAAAACAGGATTTAGAAATCTAAATTGTGCAGGGTTTTTTTGTTGGTTTTGCTTGTTTGTTTTTAATTAACCTAAGAGTAAACTTATCGATGGGAAAAGAAGAATTGGAAACTGCAAAGGAAAACTACCTCCACACTCCATTGCGTGTATCTCAGATCAGAATCTCCAAACTGCTTTTCTATGGGGATTCCTCCCACACCCCCTCGAGCCATACTCTCTCCATTTCCTTGTCCCAGGGCAAGGAAATACCCTTTGGCTTGTGATTGTGTCCCATTCATAGCAGCTCCATTCACAAACAGGACTTGACCTCACCACAATCTAAATTAATCCCTGACTAGGCAATCATGATGAAAAATGAGGCTATCATGGGTTTAAGCCATTTAAAGAAACTACTTTCAGCCCCCACCTTTTCTGGTTATTCATACACTGGGTGTAGCTTTACAAACAGAATCCTGCTTTATGAGAAAACCACCCTTGAGAGATGTGGAGTCATGAGCTTCCGCGAACTGGGAGAAGGGACATTAACTCTTATGCAACTCTGTCAGTGACATTTGCATCAGACCACAGTGAAAATTTAACCATCCATGACCACTCTCCATTAAGATGGGTGGTTCATCCTTTTCCTTCTTGGATGGGGACTGGGAGGAATGCATCACTGAGCAGTGTTTTCTTCACAGAGATCCAGAAATATCAAAGAACAATTGTTTTGTATTTCCACTCACACACAGTCACTCACAAATTCACACACTCTTCATGTTTTATTTTCCTTCTGCAAGAGGCAGCACAATGCCTGATCAAATCTTTTCAAGGGTTTCAGTGGAAGACACTTGCTCCAACAGGAATGCCTGCCCTTTACACAAGGAAATCACCCCAAAATCCCAACCTCTGTGAGGCCTCAAAGATTAGAGCTCACAGGCAGTGCAGAAACTCCAGCTTGCACCAAGATTAAAAGCCTTGGCTGATTCAGAGCATGCATCCAGCTCTGGGACCCCCACCATAAGGAGGACATAGTGCAAGTCCAGAGGAGACCACAAAGATGTTATGAAGACAAGCTGAGAGAGCTGGGGTTGTGCAGTCTGTAAACAGGAAGGATCCAAGGAGACCTTAGAGCTCCTTCCAGTGCCTAAAGGAGTTCCATGAGAGCTGCAGACTTTTGACAAGTGCATGAAGTAACAGGACAAGGAGGAATGGCTTGAATGGCTTTAAACTGAATAAAATCAGGTTTAAGTTAGATAATAGAAAGAAATTTTTTCCTATGAGGGTTGTGAGGCACTGGCACAGGTTTCCCAGACAAGCTGTGGATGCCCCATCCCCAGGACAGGTTGGATAGGGCTTTGAGTGGCGAGGAAGACATTTAGTGCCGGTATCTCAATGAGCAGCTGCATTTTGAGCTCTGGGAGGAGGAAGCCCAGGCCTGAAACAAGAGGCTGTGAACTGCTGACCAAAGAACAAAGGTCACCTGTGTCTCATCCATGTGATCGGACACTCAGGGACTCTGCAGGCTTTCACATGCCTGGACTGTGAGAGGATAAAAACCTAAGGTTTCCTTTGTTCAGGATCCCTCCTCAGAAGCACCAGCTTGGGCCATTTTTTTATCACTGCACCAAGATGAAGAGGTTTTAATGATCCAGAGATGTCTGAGACTCTGTTATGGGAAAGTTTGGGTCACAGTAAGGAAGTCTGGTCTGACCATGAGTGTAGGGAATCAAGTGGGGCTGACTCTCTGACCCATATCTCCCTGGAGCTGATGCTGTAAAGGGCTTTTGGTCCCAGCTCAGGTGTTAGGAGTGTGACTGCCAGAGTGGGTCCTGGATGGTTGGACAGGGAAACCATCCTTAACACTGAGCAACCAGGTCTAGTGGAAGGAGTCTCTCCCATGGCAGGGTGGTAGGAAATAGGTGATCTTGAAGCCAAACCACTCTGTGCTTCTATGATAAGCACCTTTGCAATTGCTCTGCAGGTCAAATGAGCCTCTCCAGGACCCCAGGGCCCAGTCTGGGGGATTTGCACATTCTGTCCCATGGAGTTCAGAGGTAATGGATGCCCAGGACTCCTTTCTGCCACACCCTCTGTTATTGTTCTGCTCTAACTCATTACCAATACAATAATTTCTTGTCACCAACATAGAGCTGCACTAAGAAGCATGCAATGAATCTAATCCAGGGATTTTACTGTCGCTTTTGCTTGTAAGGCTATGTCCTTCTGATGCTGAGGACAGAGCAGACTGCTGGAAATTTCTTATCAAAGGCTGCACTAGTGCCAAGCAGCTTATCAAATCTAGTCCTCACTGGGGCTAAGGGGGAGAGTGTGTTTGCCTGGCACCATGAGGCCATGGCCCTGGGAGGATCTGGCGAGACCGGCTGGAATGCAGCCAGGGTCACCATCGCATCTAATAGGAGCAGAGACCTTTTAAAATAAGTATGAATAATAACAATGAATCTCTTGTTCATCCTTGAGGGATGGGGTAGCCTATGAATGGCTTAAAAATGTAAAAACAAGGTCGATTCAGAGATTGCATTAAATGATGACCAAATCCTTTCCTGGCAAGGAAGAGCCAGACTGGCAATCAGCTGCAGTTTTACTGAAAACAGCAGATAAATTAACAGGCGAGTGGCTCATACATTCTTAAGCTGAGAAATGCAAAGGTCTGGAAGGATTTTTACCCCTGTGATGGACCCCAGACAGTCTGTTGACTGTTCAGAGGAGATGATCCCTCAGTCAATCCAGCAGCACAGAGGAGCCCCAGCATCAACACTAACCCCAAACACTCTTTGGACGAGACCAAAACTGAGAGAGACAGGCTAAGACACTGCAAAAAGCTCAGTAAAGACACCCCTGGAGCACAGAAGTTTAGTCTTTCTGGAAGAAACACCTCCAAGTGGGACACCAGAAGGTTTTTGCATCCAATTGTCATTGCCAGCACAAGTGCCTCCCTGCTAGACTCTTGGTGAGCTTCGGAGAGCAAAGAACTGCAAGACCTTAACCTCCTTCTTTTCCATTATCTTCACTCTTGTGTTTGTCAGCTTCCCAGCCTGCACTACACACTGGGGAAAAGACCTTTTAATGCAGAAACTTGTGGCCAGGGAAGTGCTGGACCTGCTTTTAGTGAATTAGTTCATTGACTCCTTTCCCCTTCCAAGGAAACCCCCAAGGGGATTGATTGTATAATCCTCACTCAGCAAGACAAAAGAGCTAAGTGCTTAATAACGTAAAGAAAAGTGGAGCTAAGAGACGCACTTCCATCCTGCAACACCTCCTCCAAAGATAACAGCATCCAGTTCAGGAGACAATGGACATAATGTATCCTGCATGACAGACAAGGGAGAATGGCTTCAAGGTTAAATAGGGTAGATTTAGATTGGATTTTAGGAAGAAATTCTCCCCTGTGAGGGTGGTGAGACATTGGCCCAGGTTACCCTGAGAAGCTGTGGATGCCCCATTCCTGGAAGTGCTGATGGCCAGGCTGGATGGAGCTCTGAGCACCCTGGTCTAGTGGAAGGTGTCCCTGCCCAAGGAACTAGAGGATCTTTAAGATCCCTTCCAACCCAAACCAGTTCATGATTCTGTGAATGGCAAAAACTCCTACACACAAGTCACAGTAATAAATACCAGGAATTCAGGGAATGGCTACTGAAATAATCCTATTTTCTTGGTTTCTAAAACAAGATTTCTCTTTGTCTGGAAAAAAACCCTCAGGGCTGTGACTGAGAGCATCTCTCCCCAGTGCCATAGTAGGGCTGAAAATGCCATGGTGCCCTAAGATCTCCTGCTTCCACAACCAAAACACCTGACCTTTCTCTCTCCCCAACTACTCTCTTAGGCTTTCCCCTCCAAATGACATTGCCTTCATCCAGACAAACTATTATTACCATTTAGCACGAATCTACCTTTATGCTCTTTAATCAGTGACAATCTCCCCTGACAATTAGTTCCTGCAGAGATAATTCAGCACTTGCAAGTAAATAGTGGAGAGAGATAAAAATACTGAGAAACAGGCATGGAGGGAAAAACAAGATCTTCCCTTGAAGATTGGGAGGGGGTAGACTTCATCCAAGAGAGTTTCTGTGGTGGTTGCAACCACACAGGCTTGAACTCAGAGTGCAGGGATGCAGCTCAGGTTCAACAACAACCCCACAGTCACTGTGACAACAGCTGGCTTGGAAATCCTTGTGTTTGTCACAGCGTCTTGTTACAGCACCTTTGGTACAGCTCAGCATGGAAATCCCACCTGAACCCCTCCAAAGTGTCTTTGGGATCTCATGCCACTCAGCATCTTAGGGATGACCATGAGGTGTTTCTATGATGGCCTGCAGCACACAGGAATACACTCAGCACACAACAGCCCACCTGCCTCTCAGAAGAGAGAGCTAAAAAACCATCTCCATGCTCAACCCGGCTCCCTGGGAAGAGCTGAAGGACCAGAGCATGCAGCTCATGTAGTTCAACATCACACCTGTGCACGATGTAAGCCTCTCACCAGGCTTCTTTGCTTCCCACAAAAGGTGCAGTGATGCCCAAATTTGTCCTGGGTGGTGACCTGTCCCAGCAGCAGGTCACAGCTTGGCAGGCTGAACCTGAACCAAGCCTCCTGCTGCAGAGAGAAAACAAGCCCTGGCTAAGGCCCAGAGGTATTAAAGACAGACCCTAATCGAGGCCGGTAGCAATCCCATGGCATCACTGAGAGCACTCTGTACCCAAGAAGAGAGCTTGGGGCAGTGATGGTTAGAAGATATTTACTCTTTTCCCACAGGCTAGATGAGTCTCTCTACCTTAGACCATCACCATTTTTCCACAGGGGATCAACAGACACAGCAGATGCCCCAAATCTCCCCTTATTTTTGCCATCCATCCTGCACCTCATCCATCCCCTTCTACTTATCTTTGTGCCACCCCTTCTTGTTAACCCACCTCCCAAACATCCAGACCAGCTCACCCAATTCACAGACCAAACCTCCCACTTCCAAGGTGCACTGCCAGCATTTCTATCCCAAAACAGGAGGGCAAAACTCAGAGCTTGAGGATCAGGCTGAGACTTCCATTGGGAGTGGTACTACTTGCCTGGATAGAGATCTCCCTCTCCTTTGCACGGCAGCACACAGAGCACAAGGGAAAGAAGTCTCAAGCAAGGTGTTGGGATGTGGGCTAAGCTCAAAAGTTCTGTTTAATTTCTAATGCAACAGCCGAGTGCTGCTGCCAAAAGGAGCCGCTGATGCTGCCTGAGTGATCTCCAAAACTGCCTTGGCTAGGCAACGAGCAGCCAGCTTTGTTTTTAAGTGGATTCACTGAACAGGGCTCTTCAGGACCCCCTTCCCTGCTCAGGCTGATGCTGTGGTTTCCCTCCCTCTGAGGCACTCCAGTAATTGGCTTTCTGGCTTTGCCAAGCCACATCACGAAGGCGTCCAGCAAACAACCACCGGAGCCAAAACACGATTAGAGGGCTCAAACAGCTGCTCCCTCTGCAAAGATCTGGCATCCAGAGCGGGGCTGGAGGCCAAGGGAAGCAGGAGGGAGGGAGGACACCCTGCTGGAAATAATAAGGCTGAACCCATTCCAGGAAAGGCTGCAGTGCTGGATGCAGGAGGAAGTTTAAGCAAAACATCCTGACCAGAGAAGGGACCAGAGCTGTTCCTCAGCCTCTTCTTTTCCCCTCTGCCCAGAAAAACCTCAAGCAAAAGGGAAAGCACTGCAGAGATTGGAGGGGTTTGTTGTTTTGTTGGAGGTTTTTTGCCAAAGCAGCCTCAAGCTTTGGGAGTGCATGGAGGAGCAGAGAAGATGCTAGAAGAATAGTTAGAAAGGCAGAGATGCACACAAGGAGGACAGACTGTTTAGATCCATACTAGCACCATGGATGCATTTGGAAATAAGACCCTGCCTCTGCCAAAGCTCATTCCCAGCACCCCAGTGAGTTCACTTTTTACATGCAAGCACTTTGTCTGAAAAATCACAGAATGGTTTGGGCTGGGAAGCATCTCCAAGATCACACAGTTCTGACCGCCCCGCTGTGGCCAGGAACACCCTCCACCACACCCCACTGCTTAAAGCCCATCCAACCTGGCCTTCAGCACTTCCAGGGATAGGCCAACTCCAGCTTCTCAGGGCACAATTTATCTCCTACGTCTGATTCCTTTCTGTAGATCACAAGCGACAACTTTTCCAAGAAAGCAAGTGGTTGTTTTTAATAATGGGCAGCTTTTATTTCCATTCTCCACCCACTCTGTTCTCACAAAGCTAGAGACACAATGAGCTCTCACATTTTATCACAGTTTTAGCTGAAACTCTCCAAAACAACCCATGGCCATGGTCCTGAGAGATAAAAGTGAAAACACACCATCCTTTCCCTGCAGACAGTAACCCTGGGACTGGGTTCTTGATAAGGAAATCCCCAAAACAGCATCTGCCAAAAACTGGGAATATCACTACTTGCTTTTTTTTCTGAAAGAGATTTACCTGTGATTGCCTAAGAGAAGATTTGCTGGCTGTAATAGAAACAAGTTGCTTTGGTTTAATAACTCCACCATGACATTCAATATCACACAAGCAGAACAGTTGATTTAAACCTCGTGGACAGTTTGGACTCTACTGAATCCTGCATTAACTTGGAAAAGCTGATCATGATTACTTTCTTGCAGAAGATGTCGGGATTTTTCCTGGACTCTCTCCCTTAGAAAGTCAGTTTGAATTCAGGCAGAATGAGGTCCAGCAACTAAAAATGTCATTTTGCATTGTCTGCTGGCACAAAGCAATTCTCCCTGTGAAATTTAGTTACTTTTCCTGAAATGAGAGATTTCAATTGAGAGAAAGAACATAGAGAAGTGCTTTTGACAAAGAGGCTTCTCGAAACTTCAGCAGCAAACCGGGCAGGTGTGAGCTCAAATCCTTTTTTTAATGGTGATTTTGTGGTCAAGGCAGCTGAGTAGGTCTGATCAAACAATCCTACCAGTCAGTGACATCATGAGTCTGCTACTGCTCAGCATGCATTCCTACACTGCTGGCAAAGTTCCCTTTATCTGCTGCAATGGCAGCAAAACAAGGACCAACTCTGTGTCTTGTTAAGCCACAGGACCTTGTTGGCACATGGGACCCACTTCCACCTCCATTCCCACTGACAGCCCATGACAGAAAGAGCTCTGGTTCAACATTCTATGCTAATTGCTTTAAGGGTTCCCTCCTACCCAAACAGTTCCATGATCCTATGAAACTGCAGAGCTGGGTGGCTACAAAAAGTCTGAATTCACTCCGTGCTTCAGCAGGGATGGGTTTGGACTAGGTGAGCATGACACTTTGCAGGTGAGGTTCAGAAAGCTTTCCTAGAAAGACCTCATGCTCTAAAGAGCAAGGCAGCAAAAGGATAATACCTGCCTGAATACCAAGGGCTGCAAGTGGGATGAAAGCCAGAAAAGGAGATGGAGAAAAGCTCTGAGATGCTTAGCAGAACACAAGCAATCCTTGTCCCTCTACAAAAGGATCCAACTCTTTAGACCTTGGGCTGAAGTAATGTGTGCGACCTGACTGCAAAACAGCAAAGGGGTCTCAAATACACCCCCACCTTTTAGTCCCAGAGAAAGTTGTTTAGAAAGTCTCAGCTATCACCTGTCCGCTGTATAAATGGGATGTGCAAGGTGTTGTGTACCTGTTGGCCCCCACAGTGAGACCAAACCATGGTCAGCCCTGTCTTCAGAAGGCAGCTGTGCACACAGCCTCTTTTCCTTCCAGCAGAAAGGAGGACTGAAGTAAAATGTACACAGGCTTTGCACAAATCCAGTGTCCAGGCAGAACTGGAGTGGAGGGCACAAAGGCAGAGAAGAGGGAAGCGAGGCCTCCTCTCACAGGGAGCCTGGTGGGATGCTGGGGGCCTCAGCCCCTTTGGCCACACAACAAGAGTCAGTTCAGCTCCATCTCTCCCTTCACACAAAGCCTTTTGTCCACCCCCCTCCAGACTGCCCTCATCCAGACAGGCACAGCACTGTCTTGTGGAAGGCCAGCTGATTTTCTGGACTGTCAGCGGGGGTGAAGATGATGACGGCAGCTCAGGCAACCCTACAACACTCAAATGCCACCAAGTCACGTGTGGAAAAGCACAGGCTGGGCAGAGAGGGCTGCTGCTCCCCACAGGGAAGGAAGGAAACCCACGTGTGTGAGATGCTGGGATACTGTCACTTCCCAACCACAATTATCACCGCTACCTAGGGCTCCTTGTGCTTTATGGCAGTCAGAGCACTGCTCTCATGGACAACTCTGGGCAGACAGCCATAACAAGACATACTAATTCCCATAGTGCCTTCAGGTCCTGATGTGTGTCCTTTGGGCTGGCACTGAGGACAGCAGAAGAGGGACTGGCAACACAGGGGACAGGCAATGTTATCCCCAGACTCCCACAACCTGTCTTTGTGACAGACACAGCAGCATGGAGGAGAGACATAGGACATGGTTTTTGCACAGAAGAGGAAGGATGGGTACGACCACCCTCTTCCCCAAAGATCCCAAAACCACCTCACCTACCCAAAGCTTATCTTCTTTTCCAAACAGACCACCAAGAGTATTCTAGCAGAAGGTATCCCTTGCCCTTGGCAGGAGGGTTGGAAACAGATCTTTAAGGTCCCTTCCAACTCAAACCTTTCAAGGATTCAGTGATAACACTCTGCCTTGCCGGACCCACCAGCCTTACAGGACCACACAATACCAACCCAGCTGCAATCCATCTCTCTGATTTATACATGGGGAAACTGAGTCACAGAAAAGCCTCCTTTGCTCTTGGACCTCACTGGATGCAGAAATGCTTGGACCTGTGTGCAGCAGGTATTCCTGGCACCCTAGAGGATCACAACATCAGGTCTGGGTAAATAAATGCTGTTGGGGAGAGGGGCTCTCGACTGAGGCTTGACAGCCTTGGTGAAGGGTGCACTGTGCACTTTTGGGAATGCCTGAGAGCAGAGATGGTGGAAAGCAGTGTTGAGGGGCAAGGGGATGGGTGCGCTTACTTTGGGTCGCTTCCACTGGATGCCCTGAATCCTTGACTTGTAGAAGAGCGAGTCGTCGTTGGCGGGGAAAAGCGGGTCCTCGAAGAGCTGCTTCCGCCGCTGGCACTCCCTCTTCAGAGAGGCGTAGCGCTGGTTCTCGTACGGCTTCACGGAGGAAAACATCCTTCCCCACCGGCTCTGCAGGACAGGCACAGCAGGAATGAGACAGGACACAGTCTGGGGAGGGACACTCAATCCTCCTCTGCACCATCTGAGTGGCAGCACCAAGACATCGTGGCTGAAGACAACCACCTCTGGGCCCAAGTGCACCTTGTTGGTCTCCTGGGCTTGGGACTCCCATGTAGCCCCCAAGCTGGCCAAACAACACAAAACCAGGCACAGTAGTAGATAATAACTGGTGTTCTGCTTCTTAACAAATTTGTAACTCATTTGGAAAAATCACAGCCCTCAGAGGCAAAGGAGGAAAAGACATCCCCTGCAAGCTATGTGTGCACAGCTCTGGGGGCTGAGACTTACCCAGAGCACCCCACCATGGGGCCCCAACTCACAAAATCCTGCATTTCATGATTTTGTCAGAGATGCCAATTTCTCAGCAGACTTTATCAGATCAGGTTTTAATTAAAAAAAGATCTCCTGGCAGAGCACCACGTGTTTCTGGATTAATTATTCTTTCCTGACAAGCGTCTTGCTTCCAGGGCAGAGATGTAAATTTAGCAATCCAGACAACAGCGGGAAACCATTGCTCAAATGCCCCCCAGAGAGAGATCAGCACCTCTCCATCACCTCTGCCTTTTGGTCACTGGGTACCAATCCCTTTGCTCAGGCACAAGGAAAAGGGGTGCTCTGCAAAGCTCCCCACTATCTAATCACAGACATTTTTCAAAACTCCTTTCCTAAAGTTTCTCTGTATTTATTTATAAGAGTCATGTACAATCTTTATCGCTCCCCAAAACGGGATGTCCTGTTTCAAAAGCTGATCATTAGTGACCTCAGCATGGAAATGTCTAGTGTGGTTTCCTAAAGAAATGGGAATGTGTGTGCCACATAACCATAGATGCAAGGAATCATTCAGGTTGGAAAAGATCTCTAAGATCACCTACGCTAATCATTAACCCAGCACTGCCAAGTCCACCATAAAGCACGTCCCTAAATCCCAGCTTTAGTCTCCAACATGGTAAAACTAAGGGTGCCCCTGTAGGCGAATCCGCGGACAGCTGGGACAAGGAATTCTGCCAGTCTGTATATTCTAAAACATGTGGGTTTATTGCAAGAGTCGTGGGTAAAAGGGCCTTGCCTTCAGCCACCAGCCTTAGCTGAAGGGAAGTCCCAAAGAGAGAGGGAGAAAGAGCAGGAGGGTGTGGGCTAAGTGAGAAGGGAGCGAGAGAGTAAAGTGGCAGGGGGGAAGAGAGCAGGAGAGAGCAAGAGTAGGGGGAAGAGGAAGGGTAAGAGAGAGCTAAGAGCAGCGGGAAGGAGAGCAGGAAGAGGTAAGAGCACGAGGTCCTTGTTACAATACATTATATCTTCTTTTGTGATGAATATTCTAATTTATAGTGACCAACCAACACAAGACACAAAATCCTATAGGATCTACATACAGCCTATAAGAACTACTATATTACCAGACTGTGTTATATTTTAAACTCTAAAAACTACTCTTTAAACTTCTGTTTTGCTACACTGATTTTTGGATCCCTTAGCCAGCAGAAAGGGTTCTGCTCAATCAAAAGGGATTCTCCTTCAGCTAGCTAAGCCATTGTTTTCAGGTTATATAGTAACTAAGACTCAGTATCCTACAACTCAAAGTAAGCTTTCATTTCTATCCCGATTATAGGTTTCATACTTTCAGAATCTTTTGCTAAGCAATCATATTTATAAGGTTTCCCTGATTCATCTTCCCCAACATGCCCCATCCAGTGGGTGGATGCATCCAGCAAGCTGACCTCTCATCCCTCCTAGTGAGACATATAGAAACCATACGCTTGTTGTGGTATCATAACACATGGTGGGATAATGAAGTTGCCATAACGGCTGATTGGAAGCAGCTAATTTGTAAACACCCAAAATCCCAAGGATTATATGATCATTTACGGTTGGCACCAATTTAAGTAGCAGTGTCACATCTCCTGTTAATGAACCACTAGGATTAGCTGAAGTAAAGCAGGTGTCTGAGAGCTAAACTAATGCCCATTCTGATGCTCCAGGAGCATTGCCCACCCAGCCAGCCTTCTCTCCTCTGGGAGAGACAAAAACACTTCACTTATGGAAAGCTGAAGAGCAAAGCACAGGTTTTAATTGACAACATTTATCAGCTTGATTAGCAACACAAGTGCTCATTACTCAGAGCTTAAGTGAACCCAAAATAATCCCCTTGCTGGCTGCTCCACAGGTCTGTGCTACTGAGGAGCAGTTGTGAAAGCAGCTCGTGGGGATTTTCTGTCTCCCATCAGCAGCAGATGCTTTGTAGCATCCTAGATGCAGCAAAGAGGCCCAAGTGAATCACCTGTCCTCAGAAAAGCCTTAAAAACAAACGGCCTGATATAAACACCCAAATAATATACCAAATTCACTCCTTGTGGAAAGGCTGACAGCCTCACTGAGCAGTCAGCGAATGCACCCACTAGTCCAATCCACACTGCTAAGAGGGCCAGGGAAGGCACTGGCCTTCAGATCTCCAGCATAGGAAGGGGGGAAAAATAAGGAAGATGTACCCAGGGAGGTCATGGGGACATCCTGACACTGCACAAGCTCCTTTTGAGTGACAGTCAGGCCAAGACTTTCACAGTGATAGCACTGATTGCTACAGAGAGACACAGGGAAAGCAGCAGTGCTGGGAAAGGATGGTTGGCAACTGCCTTCTGCAGGAATACAGCAGGCTGAAAGAGGAGGGAGATGCTGTTAGATGACACGCAAGACAAATTGCTTGGACTGGTGCATGAACTGGCTGATATTTCCCTTGAGGTTGTGCAGAGAGAACCAGCAGGATTAGGAAGGGAGCCTGGAAAGGAGGGGAGGAGGCAGGTCGGGTGCCTTCCTAAAAGCCACACTCAAGTTAAAGGCAGGAGTTTTGGGTTTGATGTAGGAGATGCTGGATGCTGTTCTGCAGCCTCTACCATGGCCAAGGGCTGGCACTTGGCTAGTCATTCATAAAATTACTCCTACACGCTGCAGCTTGGAGCTGTGCTTTCCAATGATCCCTGCAACACTGACTTTGATAAGACACCCTGAGCAGCGTCCATCCCTAGGAGAACAGGACCACGGTCATCTCAGCCAAGGAGTTCCAGCCTTTCTGATGCCTGAATGTGGCTGAAGTTTGCCCTGCTATCCCACCCTACAGTGACTGTCACCTTGCCAGCCATCTGTCCTCGCTGCAGGGCTACTCTCACATGACAGTGTGTAGATGGATCTGAGTTGCAAAGGAAATGCCAAGCAGAAGTGGAAGGGATACTGTTCAGGATCATTTACAAAAACAAATGAAAAAACCCACCACTTTGCAAAATAATTAAAAGGAAGGGGCAGAGGGAATGTTCTTAGGGTAGTGTTAAAATTCATTACTCTCTCTAATTTGCAACATTTCATGCTTACCAGGCTGAACTTCACCTCTGCCACATTAAAATGCCCAGAGGCTGTCTAATTAGTCTTTGCCTTCTTGGACCGAGCTCAGATGCTCCAGGAGTGCAAGAACCGGGTGTTTTCACGCCTGATTTGAATTAACAACCCTACACTTGCATATGCATGTGTTTGCATGTGAGTGGGGAGAGGAATCTGCACTCACCACTCTTAGCATGAATTTTTATAAACAAGGGTCTGATCACAGCCTCAGTCCTGCCATGAAGAAGTTAAACAGGAAACTATTTTGTTGGAAGACTGAGCCAGACTTATGGCTCAGGGGTGTGGTGGACTCCCTTTTTCACCTCCAACATCATCCAGGTGCTCCAGCTCCTGCCAGCTGGTAACAGTCATGGCTCCAAGAACTGCAGCAGGGAGAAGGATTGAAAGTGTTTGCATTGGCCAGGACCAAACACCTGCTGAAAGGCTCTTCCCTCCAAACATCTTCCTCTCCTTGCCCTCCAGCGCAGAGGCTTCTCAAGTGGCTGCCATGGGCTCAGCAAGCTTGTGTTATCTCAAGGCTGCAGCCTGGTCAGGAGCAAGCCTCCTTGCTTGTAGATCCTACAGCTGTCTGCCTCCAGGTCAGATAAAACACTTTGTCCTAAAGGGCAGGAACTGCTGCCCGTCAGCTCCATTCCCACTAAACAGGAGAGGGCTTCGATATCACATTGCAAAAGCACAGGAGCAGCCAAGGAGAAGACAAAGCAGGAACCAGACATGTGGTTGCCCAACCCTCAGTCAGGTGCAGTGTTATGGGGCTCAGTAGTGGGGTGTTCAGAGCAGCAGGCAGCTTTTTCTAAATATGTACTTTAAATAATTTTTCACAGCCTCCTTGGGTGTTTCTATTGACAGACATGAGGCAACACCAGGGTTATCCTTTCATCTACCAACACAGAAGTCCAGCTGAACAGAGGAAACCCTGTTGATGCAGTCGAATTGTCACTCACTGTTTACACTGGACACAAAGATAAGCACTCCACACCTCTTGGCCAACAACCATATGCCAACCAAGAACAAAAAAACCTCAAATCATCTTAGAATCAAAATGGTTTGGGTTGAAAGGGACCTTCAAGATCCTCTAGTTCCAAGTCTCCTCACACAGCTCCTCTGGTCAAATTGTGCCAGTGCCTGTACCATTCCCAAAGCCTTTTCCCACTGCCAGCTGTGCATGCACCACAGCTTTGCTCTGCACCCCAAATGGCCCAGAGCCAGCAGCACAGTGCAGCATCCTGCATTAGCAATGCCCACAGGGAGGGGAAGCTGAAACCACACTGATGGAAATTAGAAAACAAAACATTATTTCTTCTCAAACTGACTGTGGTTAACCAGGGAAGCTAATTCCCATGGGAAGTTACAGGTAGCTCGTGTTCAGATGTTTTTGAGCACAGTTGCACATCTTTACAAAGCAGCTGCTTTAGCCAAAATGCAAATTACTGAACATTTACAGTGGTTACTTGCTGAAACAAAACTATTGAAGAACAGAGCACTGAATGTCCCCATTCTGGCCTTTATCTCTTTTCTTCATCAGGTCATATATCTGTTCTCATTTAAGAACTAAAAACTCTGCTAAGCTAAAGGTGAAATAATAATTTTTACTCCTAATTATGTTTATATCAAGCTCTGATTTTAATCAGTGATTTGCTACAGCACAGATGGCATCCAAATCAGGACACCTTAACATGGCACCTTTCGGCTTGAGGGTTAATCTTCCATGAGCAACCACAGGGACTAGCTGCTCCCACGCAGAAATTCAGTGTGATGGATTTAGCCCCCAGAAAACAAACATCCTGATGGGGCTAAGGGCTGTTTGTTCTAAGTGAATAAACCCTCTGGCTTTTCACAAGCATGTAAGTACAGCAAATGCTCCCTGATGAATCCTCCTTCTCCTCCTCTATGTAGCAAAAAAAAGCATCACTCTCCTTCTGCAGACATCCTGGTCCCTTCTGTGAAGCACTCCAAGATCTGCAAAGGAAAGTGCTGTCTAACAGCTGGCTATTTCTGAAAATAAACACAAAAATATGTCCTTTTGACAAGGGCATGCAGGGATAGGACAATCTGGAATGGCTTTAAACTGAAGGGGAGTAGGTTTAGATTTGAGATCAGGAAGAAATTATTCCCTGTGAAGCTGGTGAGGCACTGGCACAGGTTGCCCAGAGAAACTGTGGCTGCCTAATCCCTGGAAGTGTTCAAGGCCAGGTTGGATGGGGCTCTGAGCACACTGGTCTAGTGGAAGGTGTCCCTGCCCGTGGCAGGGGGTTGGGACTAGAAAGTCTTTAAGGTACTTCCAACCCAAACCATTCCAGAGTTGTATGAATCAAGAGCAATCTTTCATTAAAAAGTGCATTTGCACCCGGGCCAGGAAAAGGGCAGGGTCACACATCCTGGCAGAAAGCTACTGCAAGTGATTCCATATCACCAAAACATGCCTGGCTGTCAGCATCTGCACAAAATCAACTGGAGAGAAGATGTCACGCTTGGAGGCCGTTTCCGGCAATGCACAGTGATTTTTATCGTACTTGCTTTGCTTCCTCTGGATTTTTTTCCACCAGAACGTATCACTCCTTTATTGCTTAACAGCGAGATGACAGCACAGGGAGAGACACGGCCAGTCAGCGGGTCTGCATGCATGTGCAGGATTGGGATCTTTTCTTCCTGGGAAGGGCAGGGTTAACAGGAGGGTCTGGGCATCCTTGGATCCCCATCTCCTTCAGGAGCCAGCGGGGTGTGCTGACCAGGAGCTCCCTTTCTGCTTGGATGACTCACACTGGGACAGAGGCCTTTGACTTGGGAGTTCCTCATTCCTTGCAGCTATGAGTCACCCTTTGCAAACACAGTCAGATGCTGGAGCTGCAGAAGAAAAGGCAGCCCCACACTGGGAGCACTCTCATAACCCTGTGCTGGCTCAAGCTCTGCCTGGCCTGAGCTCTGCACACAAATCGGGCTTGTGGCACCAGCCAGACTGGTCCTTCCCTCAGCACAGACTCTAAGATAAGAAAGGGACCAGGACACAAGTCTGAAGGCATCCTGGCAGAGGAAGGAGTAACAAGCTCAAAGCAAAGCTGGTGACAGCATCTCCCAGCGGATCAGGAAATGCAGGAGGCTGGAGGGATGCAGGAATAGCAGGGAGAGGAATGGAACAACAGCAAAAGGTGGTGGCAGAAGGACAAACCTAAAAGCAGTGTAAAGAGCAAGGCAGTAACATGCCACCAGACAGCCAGCCTTGGCTGGGGGAAAGCAGAGACATGCTGAATATATTTACCACTCAGGGTCCAGCTCATCCCAATTCACTCCTGGTTTGGGGAGAATGCAGAAGCTAAGTTTTGGGCACCTTCCACATGCTGTTTGATCCCTAAGCCAGCATTTCTGGTTGTGTTATGTTAGGCTTGTTTCCCAGGCTACAGCAGGGTTAAAAACCTTTGGAGATCACCAGGAGTTGCAGGACAAGTAACAAAAGGTGAATTAAAGGGCTTTGCCAATGGCAAGTCCCTGGAGACAGCCATGACTTCACTAACCCCTCATGTCTCAGCACACCCTGACCCTGGTTAATAATTGTAAGGAGCAGCACAGAGCACCAGCAACACCAAAGAATTCCCAAGCTCACTCAGCAGCCAGTGCAGCTTCCAAAAGAACACCTTTGTGCAGGAGAAGGCAGGAACCTTCTCCAGCACATGACACTGCTCATGCAGAGCAGGTTTTCAGGCACTGGAAAAATACAACCAAGGAAGAGCAGGCTCACACATACAGAATGGAGCCACCTGCACCTATGGTCATCCAACCACACAGCTCCTACTTAGCCCAGGAGGGCTGTCACCCCACCTGAGGATCATGTTGAACACAAACCATACATCCCATGAGGTTACAGAGCTGCTGTGCCTTTCTCAGCATCTGTTTGGGTGGGGTGGGGTGGGGAGAGGAGAGGATGCTATCTTTGCAGGATTGGACTGAGAATGTAGTTTTATTATTTATTCAGTGTTTCTAATTGAACAGCCAGTCCAGCTCCTTTTAAATCCAGTCACACTTACTCCATTGGAAACCTTGCACCACATTAATACACTCACACTGGTTTTCTTGCCAGCTGGGCAAAAAAATTATGGTCTAAAGGCAGGCCTGTACCTTTCTGAGGTGGACAGAGGGAAGGACAAAAGAGTCACAGGGCATTGCTTGACGTAGCCATGTGAGCCTATTTCTCGGGCATTATGGGTCACAGAGGTGCTTATTTGAGAGAGTGTGGAACTGGAAAATTCATTCAGAAAACTCATCATTAGTGCAGATAAAATGCAGCACGTCTCCATGCAAATGCTCAGCTTTCAATAGCTTCCGCAGCCTCTGGGATGATTAAAGCAATTGAACTCTGAGCGATGCACAGAGACGTGTGCGGGAGGAGCAGCAGAGATAACGGGGCTGCAGCTACTCTGGAGGAGAGTGAGGAGAAGCAGCTGGGCCCTTCAAGATCATCCCTCCCAGGCTAGCTGTGATGTTTGTCCTTCTGGCTGATTCAGAGCATCCTCCCCGCAGCCTCTGCACTGATCACTTCGTAACATACCCTGTCTCTCTCTGGGAGAGTTCAAGGTGAGGATGGATGGAGTCCTGAGCAAGGTGGTCAGGTGGGATGTGTCCCTGCTCATGGCAGAGTGCTGGAATGAGATGGTCTTCAAGGATCCTTCCAACCCAAACCATTCTGTGCTTCTATAACAACAGCATTCCCAAGGCAATGGGTTTCTTGTCTCTCCATCACCTTCATCCCTTGCTGCAGGCAGAGCCCACAACTCTGTCCCAACAGAGGCCTGGAGGTACAACCAAGTCCTTCAGGTCTCCTCTTGAGAGGCTCCTGGCCATTCCAGAAATGTATCCTTTGACCTGCTCCACTTCAGGCAGGATAGGATCATCTCCTGCAATTCCAGCTGATGGGGGCACCCCACTGCTTCTGACAACAGGCTCCACACCACAGGCTTTGCCCCAGCCCTACAGCTGCTGGCCCAAGTCACATCTCAAACCTCTGCCAAGACTCCCAACTTTTCCTAATAAACCATTTTAGGATTTTCTCTTTGCCTGACCTAAACCTGAATAAAAGCACCAAGGCACTCTGGTACACTTCTGACTTGGGTCTTCCATGCTCAGTTTTCTCTTTGACAGGCCCTCAACCCCCTTGCCAGTTGCTTCCTGAAACCCACATCCTATAAATTCCAAAGCCAAAACAGCAAATATCAGACCTCACCTGAGTACTGATTGATAAGAACATTCTCCTTGTCTGTAAAACTTTCAGGATCGCCCACCAAGATTTGCTAGTTTTAAATTAATTTAAGTTTAATTTACCTCCTTTTCTCTCTCTGTCTTAAATGGATTTTTCTTTCTGGGACTATTCTAAAGCATCATGAGCATGAAAGTAATATTTAAAGGCTTGCAGCAACTGACAGTGCTAGTGCTTTTGAACAGGCCTCTCTTAGACAGACTGGACCACCTCAGACCTGTGAGATTTATTATAAATCATTGTTACTGGGTCTACTCAGCTCATACAGCCTGGAACATCCAAATATAAGTTCCCCCTATCTTAATTTGAGCTCTTCAAACTGTTTCTGCCTTGGATGCTGCAACTCCCCCAACCTCCAGCCAGCTTTTCCCTCCATTATTCCTTCATTTCAGCAGTACTGCCTCCCTCTCTAAACACAGAGGTAAGAGTTTGCCATACAACCCTTGGAGCAGAAAGGCTGCTGCTTTCTCCAGGGACTGGACATAAGTTTTCCTCCTCCTCCAGGGAGATGGATACAGGTCACAATGCTGAGCACTGCATGTTTTCTCCACTCAGTGTTCCAGATCACAGAGTAATGTAATGGTTTGGGTGGGAAGATAACTTAAAGGTCATGAAGTCCAACACCTTCTGCCACGGACAGGTACACCTCTCACTTTTCAGATGAGGATTCCTCCCTCTTATGAAGACTTATTGCTTTGCTGCAGCCCAGCATGGCTGGGGCTGCTCCTGCTACCATGGCTGCCAGCCAGATCCACCACCCTGCTCTCACCCAGGCAAAAATGCCCATCACTGCCCTGATGTCTGTCTGGATTCTCTGCATGGCATGGCTTGTCTTCAGGAGGTGGCTCAGAGCATGTTCCTAACCCACACTGAGCAGCAAGCAGGAGAGTGTGGGCTGAGCAGAGTGCTCTGGGATCAGGATTAAGCCCCTTCCTCCTCTCACAGACATTACCCTGCCATGAAGGCCCTGCTCTCTATCTCTTCAGACACACTCATGTTGCAGCAGCTCTGAGCTGGAGCAGCGAATCGCAGAGTATTGTATGAGATGTACCCTGTGACACAGGGAAGAGTTTTTCACTCCCCTGCATGGGACAGGGACCTGACACAGCCCCGTGTTAGATGCAATAAATCACCACTCTCCTTCTCCTGCATGAAGACCTGCCAGGATTCAAAGGCAACACTTGCTGGGCAAGCAGCCAGTGGCCACCATCCCCATCCTGCACTCATCCAGGGTAGGGTGGTCTGGCTCTGAAAAAGTAGAGTTTGCAGCTGCAGCTGTTATCAAATCAAAGCTTCCCTTTGCTCAGCAGAGAAATCACCTCCCTTAACCACCCCTAAGCAATCTTCACAATATTTACACATGCTCAGACAACTGGTAGGACCAGCTCTTCAAGGATCTGGGAGCAATGAGCCTGCAAACATTTCATAGGAAGCTTTTGATTATCAGGGTGTGCCTCAGAAAAAATAAAACAAATGAACACCAAACCCTGAGAGACAAACAGACATGCATCTTTCATCTCTATACAGGACTGGAGGAAATGGTGGGACAGCCCAGGAGGGGCTGTGGAGGAATGGAGTCAACCAGAGCCACTTGCATCCTGCATCATGGTGTCAGGGCAGCTCAAACCAATGGAAATGTGATGAAAACTGGGACTGAGGGTGCTCACTGCAAGGGAGGGGATGCCTTTTGTCACCCAGAGAAATCACTGTATGGATTACTTGGAGAGGTAACAAAAACACTCCGGCAGCAACCACAAAAGCACAGTGCATCATGGTTTAAGGGAAGCAGAGCTGGAGCTTTACCCAGAGCTCAGAGAGACCCGCTGCTGCCTGCCATGCTGCAGCTACATAGGAAGCAATATTCTGTGTACCCTTCCTGATGGTAAAAGCATGGCCCTGCCCTGGTCTGCTGCAGCTTTGTTTGGTAGCTATGTCCAGGTTACAGGATAAACCCTGAAGGAATCAACCAGGGCTGCAGTCTCCCCCATGTAAGGATGAGCTGCAGCCAGGTAAGGAGAAAATTTCATAGACTCAGAGAACCACAGAATGGTTTAGGTCAGAAAAGACCTTATAGATTATCTAGTTCCAACCCCCCTGCCATGAGACGTTTTTCATTAGATCAGGTTGTTCAAAGTCCCATCAAACCTGACCTTGAACTCTGCCAAGGATGGGGCATCCAGAGCTTTTCTGGGCAGCCTGTGCCTCAACATCCTCACAGGAAAGAATTTCTTCCGACCATCTAATCTAAACCTGCCCTCTGTCAGTTTGAAGCCATTCCCCCTTGTCCTATCTTTCCATGCCCTTGTAAAAAGTCTCAACTCTCTTGCAGCCCACTTATGTTCTGGAATGTGCTCTAAGGTCTTCTTGAAGCTTTCTCTTCTATGGGCTGAATAATTCCAACTCCCTCAGCCTGTTTTCATAGTGGAAGTGCTCCAGCCCTCTGACCATCCTCATGGCCTCTTCTGGTGTTTTTCCAACACATCTGTCTTCTGCTGGGGGCCACGATGAGCTGAGAAAGTACCTGCTTGGTATGGAGAAGGAGCCCTCTCCCCCAAATCCTTTCAGATCTCCACATTAAGATTTCCAGCCTCCCAGCATGGGACAGACTTAAGGTGGTTGGGATGCTTTATAGTCCCCTCTCCCTTCAACCTTCATTCCCAATGGATGGAAGTCACAGGACAGGAGGGAACAGAGCTGATGCTCAGATGGATGGTGGAAGGACTAAAACTGGACATTTCTGCACAAGGGCAAAGCAAGGGGCGGGGAGAGCTTTTCTCTGCCAGAGGAGTATTTTAAGGCAAAATGCATCAAAGTGTTATTGAACTGGGACACAAAAGCTGCAGGCAGGGGCTGAGGAGCACAGTCCAGCCCCTCTGAAGGGCTGGACCAGGCCCAAAGGAGCCAGTCTCTGACCTAGATGCTGCAAACCCCGCGGGCTCCCAGCACGGCTTTGCAGGGCTATCATCTGTCACATCTCCAGTCCAGGAAGATCCCCAAAGCATGAGGATCTGCAGTATTGGCTGAAAAGCCAATGCATCCTGCAGAAAGGCAAAAACTATGAAGTCTCCTTGGCCACAGAGTGTGGAGCAGAAAAGATTTTTTTCCCAGAGAGGGTGAAAAACTCAATGGCAACCATTCCTATTTCCCTCCACGATCTCAAGAATTCACCCCTATGTCAAAGGGATGCCTCCTACAGTGTAAGACAATTTAGTAGGAATAATCTATGGATGAAAAGTGTGAAAGGGAGAGCTCAGAGCAGGTAAAGGGTTAATGCAGCCAGACAGATGCTCGACCAGTGAAAAAACGTAGCTTCTATGAAGCCACTGGGTCTGTGTCCGTTTTCTGCAGTGCCCAGAGCCCAGCCCTTTCTCCCTGGGTAATCAACTGGAAGTGAGCAGAGCCGGAGTAATCAGTGCCCCTCATTCCCCACCCGTGACACTGCCCGCAGGGCTGGGAGATGCAGGAGCACTGTCCTGCCTGGAGCAGGTCAGCACAGGCCCACTGTCAAGGCTTTGTGCCCCACAGCCCCTCAGAAGAGCAGGCGAGGGTGAAGGCATGAAGACGTAAGTAAATGGTGCCCAAATGTGCCCTGCACCACCACAGCACGAGCAGAGGGCACAAACACCTCTGTGTGGGCTGAGGGGGCTTCTCTGCAGAAGGGGTTTCACCTCTGGACATCTGCAGAGAAAGGAGTCGATGCCTCTAGAGGTTAGTGAGGAGGAAGAGAGAATGTGCCTGATCCCAGCCTTCAAAGCACAGCTGCATCCTTCTCCTCTCTGTATTAACCTGATGCTGCCCTGCTTGGAGAAGGCATTAGGAGAAGAATCTCGGCATCCCTGGACAGCCAAAAACATCCAATAATTAATGCACAAACGTGAGCAGATTTAGAGGATGCACCCCTTCTTCGTATCACCATACCCCAGCAGGAATGCTGCCTAAATCTCCTCTCGGGATCAGAGCCAAAGCCTTCTTTAAAGCATGGATGCTTTGTTATTAATCCGTGCAGCAACCGGGAAAGGGAGAGATGGATTCATTTTTTTGAGGCATAATCAAAGACAAAAAATTATCTCAGCTGGGCTTCATCTGCTTCATGGCTGGTCTGGTCCCACACCAGGAAGATGGTGAGACCTGCTTGGCTAACACAGCCCTTCCCAAAGGAGACACCGGGACAGGGTGTCAGGACCACAGAGTCCCAGCCTCCTACACTGACAAATGCTAAGACCTCCTTATATCACAGCCAAGCACCTTGCAAGAGAGGTGATGTGCTCTAATTCACACTCTCCTACTCTCTTCTGATGTGACACAGTTGCAGAGCCTCTAGATAAGCCTCCTAAGCTGAACTGAATGAATTCACATCCCAGCACCGACACTACCCTCAGTTTAAATCACTTTTCTGCCTGCCTAGAGTTCACCCCTTGGATGTATTTGGAGTCAGCAAGCACATCCCCTCTCTGCCTTTGTTTCACTGGGCTTTTATAGCCTCCTATAATAGCTCTCCATGCCTCTGAGCAGCTTCAGAGCCCTTTTGCCTGCACCTGCTCCAGGCTGAGTTAATCCCTCTCAAGCACCAGATCGAAGAGCCTGGTCCTTCCATGTTAACTCTTCCGTACCCACGTCCCACAAACACCCTTTGCCTGATTCCCTTTGCCTTTTTGCAATGCTCCTGGGGGCATCCAGGACCAAATCAGTCCTGAACCCCCAGTCTCGGCTATCCCAATATGATTCAATCTCTAAACATGGCACAAAGTCCAGACAGAGTTTGCCCCACGGTACAGGCTGGTAGAAAACTTAGGGGACCTCCCCATAGCCTGAAACCCCTCCTTAGGTCAGCTGTTCCCCTCTGGCTGAGCACCTCATCCACCTCTCAGCTTGATTTCGCAGGCAAATCTTGGCATGAAAAATGAGAATGAGCTCAGATCCTCCCTTAAAGGCTTTAAGCAGATTTAAGCCCTCCGGCGTGGGCTTAATCTGTCCAGCAGTGCCCTTTGTCACCTCCCCCAGCCCCACCCCTGGTAGAAATCTTCTCCACTAACATACTCTCACACAAGCACTGTGTAAACTGCGTCCAGGTAAAGGAGACCTGGAGCATCCCCTTTCCCTAAAAATGAGAGAACAGCTACAGGTACTTATCTGTCCCTTCAGTAATAGTTCTGGATTTCCATCTCCCACCACCTCAGAGGCTTGAGAACACCCACAGTAGTTGTCCATCACCAGCTGAAAGCTCCCTTCAACAGAAAATGCTGTGGTGGACACAGCAGCTGGGCAGGGATTTTCCTGGGCGTGTGGCCATGTCAAAGCCACACCTAAGTCATTTCATACAAGGACTGGGATGCTGATGGAAGGGTGGACTTGAGTCTGCCACCTCCTGAGTGGCTTGGTCATGTCACTTTGCCCCTATTTCATGTGTCGCTGCTTTGCAGATGGCATTATTCCTCCTGCGTGTCACCACGGTGTCCTTACAACATGACAAAGGCACTTGATTTCTACTCTGAGCAGGGCCTGCTAGAGCAAGCCCTGCTGGCTTCCTCAAAACCTGCTTTTCCTTTTGCTCATGACTTGATCCTTAATTCTGGTGCCAGCAAGAAAGTTTTTTCCCAGCCAGTCCTGGCACATGGCTGCTGGCAAGCACCTGCCCTCACGCTTGCAGCAGCACCTGTGCACACACACCCATTGCAGGAGGGGCTTAGAGCTCACATCCCACTCCTAAGGGTAGAGAAAGGGTTTCTGAAAGAGCATCCCTCACTCCCTCTTGGGTTTTACAGCCTCGCTCCCTGGGTCATGGGCTGAAGCTGAGCCCCAGGTGATTCACATGAAAGGGTTGCTTAAATAAGTAGGAGGCAGCTGATGTTCCTGGGAAGGGTGGGGGGAAACAGATACCATCAGGACAGATGTGCCCGTAGCAATATGTTGCACCAAGCAGGAGCTAAGTGGTGAGCACTTGGATCAGGCTCTGCACCTCCATCCATGCCTGACTCTGCTGCTTTTCCCCTGCCTTAGTCCTTGCTGCTCCAAAGATGGGGCCAGCAGGTGATACCTGATCTCACCTGTATCCCAAAATCCGTTCCCTCCTCAATTCACTGCTACCCTGAGCAGCAGGGCCAGCCAAGCTCCCTGTGCCTTGGGCTACCCATTATCCCTGTGCAGAGCAAGGGGTGAGAGATGCAGCTCCAGGCACCCCGTGCTGCCTTCCATCCAGTATAACACTGGTACAGGATGCTTGGAACCCAGGCTGACCCTGGCAGGAGGATTCCTCAAAGATAGGAGATGGGATGGAGATAAAAGGTGCCCTGGGGAAAGCCTGCAGCATGCTCCTTGCTGGATGCAGAAGACAGGCAGCTGAGGATTTAAGAGCATTCTCTGCCACACACTGAGCCGGCTGCTCTGCTTCCAGCTCCATTTGCTGTGGCTGCACTCCCCATCAGCTCAGAGCTAACACAGCATCCAGGCAGAAATGGTAACTGGTGATAAATAACTGTGATATATCCAAGCAGAACACAGAGTGGATCTGCAGATTTAGGTGTGAAGCCCACGCTCACCTGCCGCTACCAGAGCAGGAGGTGGGGGATAGAAGACCAGAGCCACAACCAATGGGACACCCTCTGTTAGAAAGCACCAAGCTGCTGTCTCAAGCTCAAAATAACGTTTTGCAGAGAAGGGAGAAAAGGCTGAGATTTGGGAAATCCAGATTCATATCTCTGCTTGGAAACCCCAAAAGCCATCAGTCTCCTGCACGCCAGCAGCGAGTTAGCCTTTCTTGAGAGCAGGAGCTCTCTCTCGCCTTAACTTTCCAGGAGACTTTCTAAAAGCCCCCGCGTTTGTCCCACAAAAACGGAACAAAGAACAATACGGAAGGAAACCTAAAGATTTTTTTCTAAGCGCAGAAATCCTGCTCTCCAGCCAGCACCGAGGCCTCGGTGCTCAAAGTTTCTGTCCATCCTGCTTCCACAAGCTGAACTGGGGGAAGGCAGCTGTGGGGTTTTAACCATCCGGGATGCAACTTTCCTATGCAGCACGCCGACTTCCAGCACCCCCAAACAGCAGCGCTCACACGGGCGCTTGCTGAAGGCAAGGACAGCAGCGAGCTCCGCGCAGGGGAGGAGGAGGGTGTCCGCTTCGGGCTCCTCTGCCCCAAAACCCCTTTACGCACACAGACGCCCACATACAAACGCACACTGCCTCCCATCCCGGCATGCAGCTACTGCCCGGTTCCCACAGCCACAGGTGCCCCCGAGCATCCCCCGAGGACGCGGCGGGACCCCGGGCGGGGCGCGGAGCCGACTCCCGCGGAGGGAGCAGCGGCGGGGCTGCAGGGACGAGCCAGCCCCTCCCGGAGCCGGGCCGCCTTACCTGCCCGGTGCCGGTGCCGGTGCCGCCGCTCCGGGCGCGCCGCTGCCCGCAGCGCTTCGCCTCCCGCAAGCACCGCCCCGACGGGCGGGCCGGGACCGCGCCTGCGCCCGGCACCGCCGGGACACAGCGCCCAGGGAGCCGGCACCGGGACACGGCACCGAGCCCGCCGCCGGTACTGCCGCTGGAGCCCGGAACGCCGGCCCGCGCCGGGAATGGGAACCGGCACCGGGATCGGGAGTGGGAACCGGCCCTGGGAACCGGGAACGGGATCGGCAACCGGACAGCGAAACGGCACCGGGAGCTCTCACTGGGAATGGGAACCGGCACCGGAAACCGGCACTCCCCACTGCTGGGAACTGTGGTCACTACTGGGAATGGGGACCGGCATCACCCGGTAGTGGGAAATGGGAACGGCGCCAGCTGGCGCTGGCCCAGGAGCTGGGGACCAGTCTGGTGAACTGGGAACCCTGCTGGGAACCGGGATCCAGGTCCAGCATGGCCTGGGCACCAAGATCTGGGATCATCCAGAAAATGGGCCCATCAGTGGGAACAGGAGCTGGCACCGTTCTGGGTGTGGAACAGGATTGGGGAACTGGGGCTACCCTGACACCAGCAGCACCATCTGGGAACTGGAACTGGGACCAGCACCTGCACACCTGGACACTGGCACTAGCCACTGAGACCTTCCAGCCACTGGCACTTGGCCCAGCATTGCCCTGGCACCAGATAATAGGATAAGGTCCCACTGTCACTCTCTGGGACCTTGCCCTGGCACTGGCAACTTGGATAAATTGGAGCACCATGTGCCACCACCAGCTGGGCCACCTACACACCAGGGAGCTGGGAGGCATTGGGACATAACCCATGGAAAGTGAACGGAAAAATCATCAGAGGTTGCAGGACTTGGGTGCAAAAAGCACATCTCCCATAAGGGATAGCATGGGGCATGATCACAGAGGTTGAGGAGATGTGTTTTCCAGCCCAAGACCAAAGTTAATCCCCTTTTCTCTTTTGTAAGAGGGAAGCTGAGGCACTGGGAAGGGGGGTATCAAAGGCTGGGCATGCACTTGGCCCACCTGCACATCCATGGAGGTCCACATGCAACAGGCATCATGGGGCTGATGATGAGGCCACAGTGTCCAGACTGCTGGAAAGCTTTCCCAGCTCACAAAAAGACATTCAAGAGGGGAAAACCAAACAAAAGTGCATCCCCCTCGATGGAAAGGAACCAGTGATGTTTTACAGACCCTCTGTCAGGGGCAGCTCTGATCTGATGTGCTGGCTTGACACACAAGCTTTATTTGGTAGTGTTCATGGTTGATCATAATTTAAGCCAAAAATAGATGGCAAAGAAAGAACAATTAAAAAAAAACATTTGAAAGTGACAAGAATAAACTTCTCACATTTAAAACCATGGGTGATCAGACTCTTCTAAACAACAAAGAAAAAGAGCTAAGGGTTAGCTGCTGCCTGCCAGCAACAGTGTGACTGCTTAAGGACATCTGCTTGCCACATTAGCAGTAATGCAGTGAAATTTTGGTGATAAAATTAGAAAGGAGGCCGTGCCCAGAGCAGCACTGGCCTGGCACAGGCTTCTGTTCCCATGGAGGTGTCACCTGCAGCTGTACGTGGTCACCACGAATCACATGAGTGATTCACCTCCTCTAGGACCAGCCATTTCCTCCAGTTTCTCATTATCTGAAACCCTCCTGAACTTTTAATATTAAGGTATTTTCCTGTTAGTTTTGTAATTTCATTACTTATCCAATTCATGCAATATGTGTGCTACAATTATTTTAATTCATTTATTAGTTAAATGAATAGGAAAGCCAAAAATCTGTAGTTCCACGAAGGCTTTGTTTGGCAGCAAAAGCTGTTTTCTAACATGTTCCTTCTCTTTGCTTATTTTCCTCTCTCCCCCACAGATCTCAGGGCTGCTCAAAACCAGGTGTTTCATACACCCTCTTCTCTCCCCTCATCAAAATCACCCAAGAAAATAACCCTAACCCCTGCTATATTTGGGTCTCTAGCCTGTCCATGTTCAGCAGGGCTGAACCATCACCCCTCCACGGCGGGAAACTCCAGCAGCAAAAGGCAAAGACCAAAATAAAAGACAAACCCTCAGTCTCTGGAGATTTTTAAGGGGGAAGACTAGACCCTAAACAGGTCTCCAACCCCAGAATCCCTGTAACAGCCTTAAAAACCAGCTGCCGGGCAGACTAGGGCAGGGATGGATGGATGGTGGTGCTGCCCCCTGGGAGGGCAAGGAGAGCATAGAGCTTCTTTTGATTTGTGACATGCTTTAATTGAGAGACACTCCATCAGTGTAAATTAAATAATATGATTATCCATCCTGCCTCTCACAAGTAGAGGTACCTCTTGCCCAGTTAGCCACTGTGGGCTTGCTTTAATAAAAAATATTTTCCTGCTGAGCTGTTTCACCACTTTGACCCCAGAGCTGCTGGGGATAGAGGGGACAGAGGGGCACAGGATGGAGTTTGTCACCCACAGGGGTGACGGGTGATTCTGTGCAGAGCTGGATGAAAGCATTAAAAAGAGTTAAAATAAGAAGAGAAAAAGGACTCACCCTTCAGACAAATCAACAGCAGGAGTCTGGCTTTTATTTTGTTAGCAGGCTGGAAAGCACTAGGGAAAAGCTGGAAAACATTAGGGAGAAGCTCTTCCAGCGCATTTAAGCAGCAAGTGGGTCCCCAGACGTTCCTCTTGTCCCACAGGGACGTGGAGCCCCAGCCTGCACTCGTGGCAGGCCGAGATATTCATGATTAACTTAGTTGCATTTTCGATTTCAGCCTCGGCAATTATGTAAATAGGATTTATCACGACACTTTCACGTCTCCTCAGTGTCATGCAAATGAAGCCACAGTGACAGGGCTGACACAAAAGCTGTGCGGGGCAAAGGAAGAAATAACAGTGTTTAAAACCAGACCCCAAAAATAAGTAGGAATAAGGTAAAAGGTAAAGTGGATGAGGAAAGCTGCAGCTGGTGCTTCCTCCAACAAATAAAACATTATTCACTCTTGGATTTCAAAGCAGATGACTTAATGAGGTTTTCCTTCCTCACAGGAATATTTGTTGTTCCTTCTCATGCAGGGGACCCTCAAGGTGAGATTTAATCCCGGGATGGTTTGAACTGAGTGTCTGCCTGCCCAAAGCAGTGAGAGTTGAAGGACTGCTCAATCCTGCCATCCCTGTTCCTACAAGGCCAGCTTTCCCCTCCTGAGGGCATGTTTGAGTGAGAAAAGTGAGACGATGGCTGCAGGTGGGTGGTTGGTGCCTGTATCCTCGCTTTCATGCCATGGAGATTCAGGGAGCAACCTCCTACAGCCCCAGCCCCAAGGCAGCAGCTGCCTGGTGAGAGTTTTAGCACTCGTGGTCCCATCAGGCTGCAATCTGCTGCTCCTCTTTGAAGACATCACAAAATGAGCCTCTGGTTGTCCATGCGCACTTGAATTAAACCTCATTGTTCTGAATTCTGCAAAGTTTTTCACCCCTGAGTTGTAGCCTCTGGAATGCCAGTAATGTATTCTCTCCTTTCCCTCTCCACATGATTGCAGCATAATCTCCTACTCACTTGATTTATTTAAGCAGGCCTTCAGATGCTCCAGTAATGGGAGTCATTTAGGTCCCTCTGCAGATATGTATTTATTTATTGCTGTTCATTTAAACTGCAGAGCCAGTTGGCAGGAGAGACGCAAGACTGGGGTCACAAGGATGTTAAATTATTCGCTGTCAAAAATAGCTGGTTGAGAAAGTTAAATTAAGCAAGGTCACTCAAGGTCATAGTCAATCACCAGTGGGAGGAGATGGGCATTGATTAGCTTTTATTTATGGGGTCATCATGACCAAAGGACCAGCAGTTGTAACAAAAAGGCACAGTGTAGCAGCTCCTCCTATTTTTGGCAGAAGCAGCTCTTGGATGAGAAGACAAATGCTGCCCTTGACCACGATGGAGAAGCTGAGGCTGTTGAAAGGCAGTTGTGATGTTCAGCAAGATCCCGTGGAGCTCCACAAAGCATGGGTGGGGGCTTTCCCCTTTCACAGCCTGTCTCAGGGCTGAACTCAGCAACACTTCCACAAAAAACCTTTGCCAGAGGCTGGGGTGGTGCTTAGGAGGAGGCAGATCTCAGAGGGCACCTGAGATAGTTGAGGATAACTTCAGTCACTCATGCAGACAAGGCCCTTTCCTGAGACTTTGCCGCCTCTCTTGGCAGACAGTTCAGAAGCTGCATATCCATTCTGCTAATACTTGTATTTCATTTCCCATTTGAACTTCATCACATCTTCTTGCTACTATGAGATGCTGTAATACCCTTTTCCTCCTAGTTTAAGACTGTCTAGGGTCAGGACTCTCCTCTACCATGCACTGCCAGGGACATGATTTAGTGGTGGACTGGCAATGCTGGCTTAATGCTGGGCTCAGTGACCTTAGAGTACTTTCCCAACTTCAGAAAGTCTTTGACCAGTCTAAGTAAGAATTTTAGTTCATAAACTAGGTAGGAATAACCTGGGATCACTGGCAGCCTGAGGATCCTCACTTTGTAGCTTGCTGCCCGACCATCCCCAGGAGAGCCCCATGAACATGACAGCCAAGTATTAAATGGCAGCAATGGCATTTCTACCTAAAGATCCATATTGTAACTGTTCATCATGAAAAGACCCCTTTATTCCCAATTTCTGCATACAATGCCAGTGTATAAGGCCTGATGATACCCAGCCTCTGCCTAAATGAATACATTGGCCACGGTTTGAGGTGCACACGCACTCTGATCTGCACCGTGGCTGGCTGGCAAACAGCTCACACTAATTGAGAACTCTGCTGGGAAATCTATACCATTAATTAATTGTCTTTATCAGCACTCACTTCTGCATGGTCACAAATCAAGCAGCTCTCTCATGGGCTGTCTGCTAGTAAAGCAACATGGAAGGCAAAAAGCTCCTTAATTAGAGGAATGAAATGATGGCATCAGGGTTTGTACTGGAGGAGAGGGCTGATGCTGCACCTGAGATCAGGGTGGGAGCTGTGGCCCTGAGAGATGCTGAGACTAGCCTTGGCCTGAATATCTATCTAGGTAAATCAGCAGAGGAAAGGTCATCTGGGATTGTATCTACAGAAAGTAACTCAGGTATCACAAACCAAGCTCTGGCAGCACCTGGCATTTATTCTTCTCTATCCTGAATCCTCCTTGAATCCTTCTCCTTATGGGTGACACCAGCATGTGAAAGGAGGCTGAGGTCCCCAGTCCCATGGGCTTGTGAGCAGCCTTTTGCTCAGCACTGCATAATCAGAAGAGAGCTGGACTTTCTCCAACACCTTTCCTACCCTGCATTGCTCTTTTCTCCTACATGAGTGCTTCACAGAACTACAGAATGGTTTGGGTTGGAAGGGACCTTGAAGATCACCTAATAACAGCCCCCTCTACCATTGACAGGAACACCTTTTGCTAGACCAGGTTGCTCCAAGCCCCATCCAACCTGCCCTTGTACACACCCAGGGATGGGTAGGACCTCTGTTACAGAGGTGGGCTGGGAGAGTTGGGGTTCTTCAGCCTGGAGAAGAGAAGGCTCCAGAGAGACTTTAGAGCACATTCCAGTGCCTAAAGGGGCCACAAGAGAGCTGGAGAGGGACTTTTGACAAGGACATGGTGTGATAGGACAAGGGGGAATGGCTTTAAAGTGACAGGGAAGGTTTAGATGAGATATTAGCAAGAACTTCATTCCTGTGAGGATGCTGAGGCACTGGCACAGGTTGCCCAGAGAAGCTGCAGCTGCTCCATCCCTGAAAGTGTTCAAGACCTGCTTGGGTGAGGGCCTGGAGCAACCTGGTCTTGTGAAAAGTGTTCTGTCCATGGCATGGGGTTTGGAACTAAATGGCCATGTAGTTCCCTGCCAACAAAAACCATTCTACAATTACTGGCCACAAACCCTTCAGGACTTTGGTCATCATTCAGCCATGACCACCCTCCTGGAGCGGGCCAGGGCTCAGCAGCTTTGGCAGGACTGCACCTCTGCCTGAGAGCAGACAGTGTTAGAGATGTTCTGTCAATGACCTTGATTTTTACACAGGATTTTCCACAGTGAGAAGCAAGACTGTTTGGAAAATGAGCAGATTGCCTGCAATCCTACATTCCCTGGAGTGAAAAGGAATGAAAGGAGCAAACGGCACCACTGTCCTCTCAACTGCTCTTTGTTGATGACAGGTCAGAAGCCACCCTAACAAATGCTGACTCCAAATAGTCCTGACAAGCATTTTTCAGGCAATTTGCCTGCTGATCCTATTCTTCACACACACACAAAAACCCCCAAAAAACAACAGAAGGTTTTTTTTCCCCCTTCTGCCACCATTTTTGTCTTCCCCTTCCAGCAGAGAGACATGGAAACTCCTCATTCCAGAAGCTCCTGAGCTGGGCAAGGCAGAGCTGCATATTAAGGCTCTTCCACAAAACTCTTCTCGCAGATAAGTAGCATATTGTGATATAAGATCTTGGCTTGACAAGCCTAAATCATCCCTGGGATCACTTGAATTACTTTGGATTTTCACTGGTATAACAGAGACCTAGTTTTGCTTTATAAAAGCTTCCCTCTCCGACCAGACATGCTCTCTATGCAAAAGCAGTGGCTTGCTCCTGAGGGCAGAATTAGCTTTCCCCAAGCAAATTTTGGAAAACTCTGCTGTGTTTTGAGTTTCCCTTTGTTTCCCAGTTGCCTAGCAATATTGCCCATTTATAATGTGTAGATACATCAAAGCACTGCCTGGTTCCTGTGGCAGAAGGCTTTGTCCTTCCAGGCCAGTGATCCTCAGATGTTACTTCTGGACTGCCCTCCTTGGCTTTTGGAGTAGCCATACCTGGGGAGGAGGAGCAGGCAAATGTTGGACCTCATGGGAACACCTTTGACCAAGTCCATGCTACCACTAATGTAGAACAAAGCTCCCAGAAGAAGACAAATGTGACTCAGATGATTCTCTGCAAAACAAGACAGTAAGATGAGTAGCCAATGGATCTGAAAGGGCAAATTTCCCCAGGAATTAATTAATTTTGTGCAGTATATTTCTTACTCAGCTACCTCCAACCTACTGCAGGAGCCATGGATTGGCCACTCACATCCATTGCACTTTAGGGAAATGGATGTTTTGAAGGGGCTGAGGATACTTTGTCACGGTGGCCAGGTGTTCCAACAGTCCCGTTTTTCCCCTGCACCAGGAACCATGGCCTCATCTTTTCATCACTATCCCCCCATGACACCTGTGCATCTCCCCACCACTTCCAAAGCAGATATTTTCATTCTACAACTTTCTCTTCTTCAGCCAAGAACATCTCTAAGACATGTCCTGGAGGCTTGTAGGGTACTTTCTTCTATGTATTGTCTATCAGCCTAACCTTGACCTACCATCAGTGTGCAGCCAACTCTAGCCCTTGTGCTGACTCCTGCAGTTGGTGAGGAAACCAACTCCAAAATCTTCTCCCAGGTGTCTCTGATTACAGAGCTCAGGGGAAATTGCTTGGGTATTAATTGGAGAGGTCACCTCCACACCTCAGCTTCACCCGGGCTGAGCTTCAAACACAAGGCAAGCATAAAACCATCAGCACAGTCAAGATTTATTTGCTGCAGTACAGACAGGCTGAAAGGTAGGCTGTGGGGGGAAAAACAACAGTGATGTAATTCTTTGTGAAAACCCCAGGAGAATGGCGCCTCTTAACATCCTCATCTAGGCCCTGAACTGTGGCTGTGATACTGTGCTTGGGAGCCTTGGCCTCGGAGCTCAACGTTTGCTCAAAAATCATCCTCACTTCTTGCAGTGTCTGGTGATTGACTTCTGCCGCTTCCTCCTCTCCAAGCTTTATGTTTTAGGGGAAAAATACTGTACTGTAGCCAAAAAGACTATGTAGGAGAAGGAGATGTTCCCAAATGTACTTTTTTCAGAGATCTTTGACACCACTAGTTTTTCATTACTGCCAGTCTGAGAAACGAACTCAAGCATAATTTTAAAAGCTCCGGATATGCTTTTTTAAAATGCACTGGGGAAAGCAGCAATTATCCAGCACAGCTGATGAGACTGGCACTTACCAACAGACAGTCCCCTCACACACCAGTAATCTGGATGCTAATTAAACCAATGGCATCTTATATGCCTCAATTTCCCTTTTTTTACAAAGTTTTACAGAATGGGAATATTTCAGTCTTGAGGAAGATATGATAATATTTGCCCAGAGAAGCTGTGGCTGCCCCATCCCTGGAAGTGTTCAAGGCCAGGTTGGATGGGGCTCTGAGGAACCTTAGTGTAGTGGGAGGTGTCCCTGCCCATGGCATTAGGGTTGGAACTAGATGATCTTGAAGGTCCCTTACACCCAAACCATTCCATGATTCTAATTTTAGATGCTCTGTATCACCAGTGCAGCCTCAAGCGTTGCTCAAACTTAGGGTGGCCAGACCCTCTAAGTTTTCAGAGGGTTCTCAGAAATGCTTCTCCGCAATCCCCAAACTATGATATGTCCAAGGCCTGCCTAAATTTCAGCAAACCCTGCTGATTTAGCTATGGGGTTTTTTTTCCCCAAGCTTATTTACTTGGCCCTCTAAATAGCTGTCTCCCATTTTTTTGCACAACAGAACAGCATTAGTCAAGTAAACGAATGACAATACAGTTTCTGAGGAGAGCTGTGGTGCTGCCAAGAAGCAGTTGCCTCATTAAATCTGTGTCATATCTACTTTCACACAAGGAGGCATGTCTTGGCTGCTGGACAGTGGTCAGGAGCTGGGAATTTGGGCTTGTTTTGTGTTTCGGATTCTCAGTGGCTTTTTTTTAAAGGAGTCGATGTTGCACACTCTGTTGGATGCAATGGCAAAGAAATCAGGAACCCTCTGATCCTGCAAAAAATAAGTATCAATCCATCTTCTGGAGAAGATTATATCCAGCTCACAGTTAGCATTTTCCTTGCAATGTGGAAGAAAGCAGAGTTACTCCAATTCCCTCCTGATTCTGCAACTGTACGGCTCATGCTGCAATTACTGATCTCATTAACAAAGCGCTGCCAGACCTGGCAGGGATTTGGAGAGGAGATCTAAGGAAATGATAGGTGTTGCAAGAAGAGGTAGGGCTGATTCACACCTTGGCTATCTTCCCTCTGAATCAGCAGGAAAATAATTAATATACAGGCTAGCAAGAGGAGACAGCAGCCAGCAGTCTTCCTTAGAATCTGAAGTCCTCCTTATTTTTCAGTAACTCAGGTAATTTTACTGACTTCCCATTTGTGTTAATTAGCAAACAATTGTGATAAGGATTTGGTGAGGAAAAGCAAAGACAAAATTATTAGCTTTTCCTTTAATTCTCAGTGCAGCCTCTTGTTTCACCTGGGCAGGTGTTTGAAACCTAAAAGCCCAGGACTTGCCACAGTGCTTAATGTGGACCTCAGGTAGTTTGAGCTGTGGAAGGAGATATTTTCTGCAGCATGGGGCTGGTGGGAGGGGTTTGGGATGCCTGACCCGGGGTTTGTATCCTTTGAGAGCCCCTGATCTTGATCAAAGATTTCCCTGGGGGACAGCACTGTCTCACATGCACATCTCTGTATTTTAAAAGCAAAAAAGAGAGAAAAAACAGACCCAACAGTAGTCATATAGCACAGAAAGACCAATTACCATGTATGAGGCTAGGAAATCTTACTGCCCAAGGATGTAAGTCCATCTCAAAGCATGCACATTACTTCATCTTTGCATATGGTGTTTTAATGGCTGATGATACACACAGCCAGTGAAATGTCTTTTCATTGTTAGATGTCTTTCCCAGAAAGAAGGCATTGAAGCCAAAAAGAGATAGAGGGAAAAGTGCTTGAAAAGTTTCTATTTCAACTCTGAAGACTGGAAAAAAATCTAAAAAAAAAAAAAAAAAATTCAGCTTAGTGACATCAATAATTTAGAGAAAAAAAGGAAGATGAAATTCCTCTTCATGTTCAGCTTCTTACATGGTAAAAAAGCCCAAAGGAGGGACAAGGCTTGTATCTAATTGAACTATTGGGGAAAACTTTCCAAGTCTAGCTTTGGAGTGGGAGGCAGAGGAGGCTGTAGGATCCCTGTCCCCAGAAGTTTCAAAGAGGCTGTGCTAGGGCAGGGCAGCTGTAGGGACAGAGGATTGTGCCAGCCCTCACTGGCCCATCTTGTCCCCAAAGGGGAACCAGAGTAAGTCCAAGGCACAAACGCCCCTATGCTTTTGGTACAGCTCCCACTGCCACAGCATGGCTGTGTACCAGTTTTGATCTGGATTAACCAGTGAGATATTTCAGCCAGGGACACAGGGCTTGTCCCTTCCTCTGAGCACCTTAATTGAAGAGGCATTGCTCCAGTCAAACCCACAGATTAATGTTGTCAGCCTGAGGTCTCTGTCAGCAGGGGTCCCACAGCCTCATATCTGGGTGAGTGCAAGTGATTGCAGGAATCACATCAGTCACTTCTCATTAGCCAAGCCAAGGAAAAAAGAATATCTTCTAATGCAAGAGCAGTAGAGTCTTAGTCTTCACGTTGACATGAACCATACCTTCACAGCTCATAGAGATATATGTTCCTTCCCAGGACCCATGTACGAGACTTAAAACTACTGTCACACCTTAATGAATAAAACGAGACTCTTTCTGCCCTCTCTAATTTGCTGACTTCCAACTTCAAGCTTTAGGAGCTTGAAGCTTCAAGCTGACATCTCTGATATTATCAGACAGTATATATAATACGATTAAACTCTGGTTCTCTAAGCAGAGACAGGCAAGCTGGGCATGGATTTAGGCAGATTAACACCAAGGTTTCATTTGAAATCAGAGGTTGTAAAGAGATGTTCTTTACCTTCAGGCTTCCCACGTGAGGATGTTTCTACTGCAGATATAAATTACCACCGTTGCTGGAGGTAATTGCCTCCAGCACTGAGTTTCGCAAAGTTGAATCTAATTAAGTCAAGAAAGGCCAATATTTTATTTTGATTTAGGGTTCTGCCCTGAGTATGTTTAAACAATGATTTCCCCTACAGCCTGATGATCACAAGTTTGACCTGGGTTTTTTTCTCTCATGGTTGTACAAAACTTACAAGGGGTGGCTGATGAGCCCTGTGATGCTTACTGGAGAGGAAGGGATCTGCTGGGATGTAACACAGCTCATGACATGGGAAAAAGGCTTTTTACTCCACCCTGAACATGAACACTACATGATGTGAGCATATGGACAAAGACACTTAGTATTACATGTCCTGGGTGTCACAGAAGAGCCACAACCACTCTGGAGGGATGTGCATGTGGGCCTTGGTTGCAAAGCAAATTGATAGTGAACTGTCAAATCCAGAGGGATGTGGCAGAGAGATTTTCAGCAGAAACACGTCCACAGTGTTAATCAGCCCTCCTGCTTTAATTAATGTCAGCAGCAAGAAAACAGCTGGAGTTTGTTTGCTTTTCAGATAACCTGTATAAAAATATCCCTTCTGTAGAAGCTCTGTTTTCATGCTGTGGGTTGCCACTTCATTGTTGTTTTTCATTTTGTAACTAGCACTTAATCTTGCTTTCATTTCAGCTGAGGTGGGATGTTAAAAATGAAATGATTAAAGAAAAAATCCCAAACAAATAGAAGAAAAAAATAAAACCCAAACAAATCAACCCTCAGAGGACTCTAAATGAACAAAACCCTGTTAAGCAATAAAACCCTGTGAAGCAATGACTCACAGCTGCCTGGACAGGTTTGCCTGGCTGCAGAGGAGATCTGGTTGTTCTGTTCATCACTTCTCCTACCTGAAAAGTTGGATTTATCCCCAGGCTTCCACAATGCTGCAATATTTTAACAAATGTACTCGGTTCCACTCTTCGGCACTGAGTCAACACACCAGCTATGAGGAAAAAAGCAGTGCTAAGGTTAGACATCCCCATAAATCACTGCGGCTTGATACTCAGCCAGCCTATAAATATTAGGGCCTTGACATCAGTTTACATCAGCAGAGTAACTTCTTTAATTCCATTTCTGTGGGATCATGCAAGCTGCTGTTGATTAGCATTCACCTACCTGATCTCCAGGACAAGAGATCAGTCCCTCGAGTCAGCACTCTCGATGTCCCAAGGTGTTGCTGGGTGCTGTGCTGTGGGCATGATGTCCACAGGACCCGCATGCTCCAGCTGGACCCTGTGTTGGCTCTACGTGTGTGTCAGGGCCACTAATTACTGCTAATTTCATTAAGCTGGTGTGTGCCTCTTGCATGCTAATTATAAAGTCAGTCTGAGCGAAGATGATTAATGAGGTTGGATGTTTTTAGTGGCTATTTGTATTGCTGTAGCAGCTGGAAAGTGTCATGCACTGAAAGCCTTGGGTATTGCTTGTGAGCAAGGTGAGATATCCAGCTTGGGGGTGACTCACCTTGGAAAAGAGTTTAGGAGCCAGGATGCTAAATTAACTGTGGTGATTGCAAAATTCTAAAGTAAAATCCACAACGTTTCTGCTTGTAGGTTGGGATGTTTTATCCATCGCACACAGTGCTTCACAGAACATTAGTCTTGTCTTGGCAAATACAGAGTTTTATGTACCCCTCACACACAAAAGGTGAATGAGGACATCCTCCCAGCTCTCTTCCTGCTGAGGGTGCAAGAAGGGACCTCTTCTTGAGCTCATCACACTATCTCCTCTTGGGTCACTGAGTTTGAATCCAGACATTTGTCCTTGTCCTGCTTCTGTTGATCCTTTCCCCATGCCAGCACAAACATGGTCCATGTCCCCATGGGGACCCATCAGAGGACCCCTCAAAAATGACCCACAGAAGAGACAGACCCACCACAGCTTCATTAGTAACTCATCCATCTCCATGAACTCAGCAAGAAATATCCAGGCTGGATAGTCAGCTCCTCTGCTAACTGGCAGTAACTCTCTCCTCCATACAGCACCATGAACAGCTGAATCTATGATTAGAGTCAGTGGGATTTAAGTGGTGCAAGTACAGACCTTCACTTTTAGCCTTTGAACAAGCAGAATAAAAACCAAACAAACAAAACCCCAAAAAACCAAGGGAGGAGTTGAAGTGGGGGAGAAGAGAGAAATCAATAAAGCTGCATGTAAATTTGCAGTCTTGAAAGGGAATCATCAAGCTCAAATTCAGTTTTCTGTTTGGGAGGAGAGCTTTGACAGAACCACACTGTTTTTATCCCCAGGGAAATTTCAAAGTATTACTCAGTTCTAGACCAGCCACAAGCTCAAAGTGCAAAGCTGGATTTCACCCAGCCCCAGATTCTGGCAACGCTTGTCTGTGGCATGTGGATGTGTCTCTGTATGCAGCACCACTGAGGGGAGGTGGTACAGCTTGCCCCAGCCATTTACACCACTGGCTCAGAGGTTTTGTGCCCTGTGGCTTGGCCCCTGAACAGTCAGCTCCAGTTTGCCCCTGCAGAGACACAGCTTTGAGAGACAAGCAGGAGAAAATGGGGTCTGTGAGCACCTGGGAGAGCAGACGGAAATGGGGAAAACATCTTATGGTCATTACCAGACTGGCTGCTGGGGTGTGATGAGACTTGCTGGATTAGCACCTGGTTGTCCACAATTCCTGCCTGAAAAGGTTCTGCCCTGCAGTGATTATCCCCCTCTCTCACTGAAAGGAACAGGAAAAGCCTGAAGCAAAGGGTGTGCAAATCACAGGCCCTGGGCTGCCTGCACATTCACCTGACTCCTGCCTTCTCCTCTCCTGTCCGCAGTCCCTTCTAACTGGTGTGTGCCGGGGAAGGCCTTTGAAGGGAAGATGATCCTGCGGTACTTACAGCCAACACTGCACCTCCAAGCAAGGCCCAGTGCTCAAAGGGCCCCAGCACAAGGCAGAAAGACTGGGAACAGTACTGCCATGGAGGCTCCTGGCTGCAGGCAGGCAGCTTCCCCATTCATGCAGGACACACATATCCTGCTGTTATACTTGCACGCCACGGGCCAAGAAGTACAACCACCCACCCACTGATGATGCATCCAGATGAACCAGCCAGCCCTGTGCAACACATAAGCCAAGAACCACCTGGGAAAAGTTGTATTTAAAACAAAATTCTTTAATAGTTTGTACTATAAAGACACAAATTAGTGCTTGACTGCAGCATGAATAACAAATGAGACATATTAAATATTTCAAAGCTACTGTGCTTTGGAAAACAAGATACGCTGATACATATAAGCCTAATATTAGTTACCAGCTGGTTAGGTAGGAAGAGCCAGTTCAGTGTATCAAAATTGTCAATAAGCATTTCTCAATGCAGCTGTGTTCTACAAGTCAACTGCTACTCATCTGTCACAGCGTTGTTATCTATCTGCAACAGTGTACTGAATTTCAGGAAGAGAAACCCACATGTTAGAACTCATAGTGTCAAGGTCAGAAAGTCTGGTCAGGTAATGAACAGAAGATTTCATGTCCACTCCAGGTGGACAGATGGTGTTTGACCAGACTGTAACATCATCTGTGCATTAAGCTGAGATCAACAATCAACATGAAACAGTCAACATCAATTTGGAAAATTAAGACAAAAATTAGTTTCTGTTCAGTCTAAGGAGTAACTACTGCTTATACTATTTGAAACCCACTTTTCCAAAATCCAGGTAGCAATAGGATACACAAAGCTCATCCACAGCTTTAATAAGGAAACATTTTGGTACATAACTTGCTATGAGCCATTTTATTCAGCACTGTCTTTGGAGAAATATATATGTTCCAAGAGCTTTGGGGGCAGGAGGAATCTCAGATTGTGCTTATAGCCATTCCTGTGGACAAATAAGTAAAGACTCTTTATCTTTGCATTTTAAAAAATCATAACAATCTGCTCCTTTTAAGCATCAGGCAGATTCAATCTGTGTGCTATATGTGCAAAAAAACCCAACCCAACCCAACCCAAAAACACACCACCCCAAAATTGCAGGCACTGGTTTAGGGTCTCACATATAAACTCTGAACTTGGTTCTTCTTAAATCTACAATTATATATTTAGTCAAACCTAAACGATTTCAACAAGTAAAATGGGAGAGTTCTGCAGTAAATAGGCTCAGGCATCAAACCTGCCTCTCAAACTGCGCATACAACCCCCCCTGTCCCCAGCCCTATCTAGAGCATCTGGCTGGGAGCTCCAATAACGGGGCTTCACATAAAGTGCCTGCTTGACTGCTGCGCCCTCACACTGCCTGTCACTGAACTACACAACCCAAAATAAACACCTCCTATGTGGCTAAATCCCTCACCCAGCTTTCAAAGCCTGCAAAGATGCAACAGCATCAAGAAGGTAGGTAGTCAGGCTCAAGTACGAGTCAGAGGCAGACCTGTATTGGATAACTAACTGGAAAGCCACTAAAAATAATGCTGTGACTCTTGGAGAAGGAGAATTTTAAAGAAATTTGACCCCCACCTACCAAAGACTCTGTCTTACAGACCTCAGAAGAAAGCACAACCCCAGCTCTCCGAAAATCCTTGCAACAACGAGATCAGGCACTTGGCAGCTGTAAGCAGTTGTGCGTGAGAAACTGAACAAGAAACCCCAAACCAGTTTTAACAGTTGCATGGGATGTTCTCTGTCTTTAGGTTACAGACTCTTTAACAAAGCTTGCAGTGGACATTCCAGATAGGTCAGAAATGCATTCATTCATGTACAAAACAGTCCATTTCATGTCCATCCTCATATAACAGCGCCTAAGTCATCTACAATGAACTGAATGTAACAGAAACTACATCATATCTGTGGTGAAGAGAGCAGAGTCAACATGGAAAGTTAAATGCATAAATAGCAAAACATTCAAGTATCTAAAGTGCAGATACCAGGAGGGTGGTTGACGTAATACTACAGGATTCTGTGCTTAATCTTTTGTTATTCTCTTTTCATGTAAGATTTCTTAATCTCCTTCTGGCTTTGCTCTGCTCATGTGTAATAAAGACTCCATCATTTATCCCTCTTCACGATAAAGTCTCACAGTCAAACAGCACTTTGCAGTTAAAGCCTCCCACTGCCTACTTATAAAGTGCAGATGGGGTTTAAAGTAAACTGAAAGTTTTACCTGAATATGTTAATCTAAATTACGGGGCACACATTCCCCCAAAATGGATGTGTGTTCCTCAATTCTGATGTCTGCTAAAGAAAACAGCAGTGCTGCTCCGTTCCAGCTCCTCGGACTGAGCAGTGCTGTACTGAACTGTTTTACCACCTGCTATTAAAATGCTGTAAAATATTCACAGAGAGAAACAGGTTTTTAAAAAAATGGTATTACTGTAATTCTTGAATGCAGATTAGACAAGGTGATACCGACTGTGAGAAACACTGGTGGTATTGAGAGGCTTTTCTGTTGCTGAGATTCACATGGAAGTGTTGGCAGAAAAAGACATTCAGCTGCTTGAAATGAGGTGTTAAAAGCAAATCCACGATGGCCGAAAGAATCAACTGCATTTCAAATCATACAATTCAGCTTTAGCGAGGCAAGACAGGATTAAAAGATAATTAAAACTAATTACAGAGCAATATTTTCCACTATATCCCTCCCAAAAGATTTGGCTACACCTGTGTGAATTGAAGTCCTCCTACTCGAATCTCTCTCTAAAGCGGCCAGACTGGCACAAACATGAGCAGCAGACTGAGCACAAGCTGTAAGTGACAGACACCAAACAAGCGAGGATGTTTACAGGGAGTGAACAGAGTCAGCCACCAATCAATACAACACTCCCAGGGGCTGCACGGTCTAAGTCAGGCTGCTCTGATGTGCACACATTCAGCCAAATGTAATTAAGGGCACAGGTATGGTACAATACATGACAGAGGTAGACTGGCTAGTGGTAACACTGCATATTCCAACTCTGGCTAGGGGGGAAGTTTTTAAACACTCATGGGCAGCACATCAGCCTGTGCTAACAGAAAAACCATTAAGATCATGTCTGGACACGACTAATACTGCTAGCCAACAACACTGCCTTTGAAACATGGATGAGATTCCTCTTCACATCTTTAGTTCTGTAAAATGCATGTCTTGAGCTGTATCCAAAAAAATCTAATTTCCCAGAATAAGATATGGGTTTGATGCGAGAGTAATTTTGAAGTTTTTCCTCATATTTCCAATAAAGAATTTTCCAGCTCAGACTGCAGAGCTACTTGCTGCTCACCTGTGTCAATTTGATGGTAATATGGTGGCAGATTTCCTGGTTCTTCATAGATATAAGGAATAAAAGAGTTCATCGCTATCAAATCTGTCCAACATATCCTGTAGAATTCATATCAAATAACACCTGCTACTTCCATAATTCTCTTTAAAGTAGCTGCTGTCTGAATCCTATCAAAAAAATAGGATCACACGTGACCTGTTCTGATGTAGTGCAAGAAAAATTTGGGATATACTGCTCTAAGGTCTGTAGAAAAAAAAAAAAATCAACATTGTCATACAAGCGATATAAATAAAAAGCAATTAACAGACATTTAATACATTACAGGAGTAAGAGTGTGTGTCTTCCCAGGCACTAGAAAAGGCAGTCTGAATTTCAGTGACACAGTTAAAACTGGCTTGTCATTCTCAATATCACTCATAAGATCAGTAAGGCAGTCAAACCAAAGCACCCATGATTTTAGATTACTTATGCTAAGAAGGATACACAGGTAAATTACATTCTTCAGGGTCTAATATAACCTGTTAAAAGAAAGGCTGCTGGCAGGGTGGTAGAGGTGTGCATGTTTTTGGTCATTTGGAATGTAGGAAGAAGCCAATTTGCATATTTTTTCAAAAAGAAAAAACCCATCAGTGACAAATAATACATGAATGAAAAACTAACAGCAGTATAAAATTCAACCATGAGCTTTTCCAACTTTTTTAAAAATCCTGACAATTCAACAAGATCTGAACCCCCATCATAGACTTCCTTGTTGCAAATCTGTGGAAGAATCAACAAATTTCTTTAAAATATAGCATTGTAGAGATGCTTGATAAATAAGAAAGTAGCTTCTCAAGACACTCTGGTTCTTCCAATTACTAAAATAAACAGAGCCCCCAGATCCTTCAGTAACACAAGGATTAGTGGCTCTAAGGCCACTAAAATCAATCTCCATAAAAATAGTATCATACCTAGCAGATGTCACAAGTGACTGTTGATATGTCTTGCTGCTGCACTGCTTCTCTTACAAGACTCCTTCCTTAACTTATGAACACGTGTAAACAAGAATAAGAAAATAAGAAAATGGGATACAGTGTGCAGAAAAATGCTTCAGAAAGGCTGGAGGTGAACAGGCAGGCACTTATTTTCAAGCTACATTTTTGAAACAGTTCTCAAATCTCTTTACAAAAAATATGCCTTCTGGATAATTAAAGACACCTGATCCATAACAGCTTTTTTCCTACCTCTGTGCTAGTCCTGCTAACTTCTTTCAGTCTGAAGAGCACTTATATTTCCCAACAGAGATGCTGACCTTGTCTATGGAACTCGAGCCTAGTGATACCAAAGATGTTCTAAAATTACCCTTCAGGTGTCACTATAGGGGTGTACAGGTTGAAATGCACGGCTAATCAGCACATACTTAAACCTCATTGAACTCACTCAAGGTTAAGTATCTTTTGCCAGCCCAAGAGTTTGGGGTTATTTGATCTCAAGGGTCCAGGGTTGTCACATAACAGAAGCCACATTTTTATTTGGAGGTTCACATCATAAGGAGAGTTACTGGTGGATGTGAAAGATGCAGAGAAACTGCAAACAGAGAAAAAGACATCAAAGGGAGGAAACCATTTTAGTCAGCACTGATTGTTCAATAGTAAGGACTCTGAGACCTGGGAGATAGCTTTATAGCTACATTACCATGCTTTGCTGCTGTGAGCGCGTTGTAAATCAATACAAAATGGGATTTTGGATCACTCTGAGCGTTTTCCTTTTTTTTCTTCATAGCAGGAAGGCTACATCCCTCAGTGCATTAAAAATAGACAAAAATTGCATAGAATGGGAGCAAGCAGGCACAGAGCTGTCAGTTGCCCCAAAATCAAGAGCGTCAAAACCACAGCCTTCATATGAGGTATATTTTGAAAAACTGTGTTAGTTTAATGTTTTCTTTACATTTTATTATTAACTTTCATCAGCTGGGTAGATAAAAATTGCAGAAAACAGGGTTTGTCTTTCCCCTTAATCCCCTAAGTCTGGTTTTAAAAGGTGGTCAGTTTTCTCACAGACTAAGCACGTCTTAAAAGCAAGCAAAGCACTGCCACTTGTATTTGAGAATATTCTCAACTTCAGTCTTGTTCTTTACTCTTCCTTCAAAGTTTCTGAATAAGAAGATGCTTCTGAAAGTCAGACCAATATTTAAGACTTGTAAAATAAGAGAAAGATGAATTCAAAGCTGAACTAGAGCACATCTAAGGTGTTTGTCAATCTGTAGTAGGAATGGAAAATGGGAAGTTAAAGAAAGAGATAGAAAAGGAAGGTATGTAAATAACAATTAAAAAAGAAAAAAAAACCCCAGTGTTTCTTATGTTTCTACAGTTACTCTACAGTGTTGTGATGAATCACCAGTCAAAAAAATTAGGAATTGAGTTTCCAAACACAAACAGGAACACCTATAAGGCTTCACTGTTTTAGTGTCTTCTGCTGGTCACACTTTGGAACAATCTCCATGATGAACCTCTCAGTTGGACTAAAGAGAAAATGGAAGCTTGGTACAAAATGAACTAAATGGCACAGGTATCCCAGCCATTTTGCTTAAAATATAAATTGCAAAGGAGGCTGTGGAAAAGCAAGGTAAAATAAAGGCCTAAATCAACCATTACATACTTCATTAATTGTATAAAAGTGCAAGGTTAAAGTAGTTTGGGTTAAGCATTCAGTTCACTATAGGTCACACAAATAGCTTAGCTTGGCCATCAATGGCCTGGTCTTGTCGTTCAGTTATGAATATTAGTTTTGACCACAGAAAGAACAAAAAACTGAATGAAAAAACATATGCAATCCACTTCAAAAAATGGTTAGTTTTCTGTGACCAGCACGAAATATTACCTCAATATCATCAGCTATACAATATATACATAAAACCCTTGTGTCTTAATCTTTGTTTTAACAACTTAGAATAAAGCTGTACTAAGTGCTATTTCCCTAGTGTGCCAGCTCTTTGCTCTGTTCTGGCCGACCGGCCTCGTAGCACAGAGAAGTCCTTTAATAGCAATGGTACTGGGACTGATCCATAATTTTGACACTTCAGCCAGAGTAACTGTTGAAATGCTTTATTCAGCCAGACCAGGTGATCGTGTGCGGCTGCCCAGGGTTCAGTCAAAGGTTCTTGGGTGGCTCCACAAGAAGAACAGGCCATATTCCAAAAACAAACTGTCGAAAGAAAAAAAAAGGAATAGGGGAAAGATTCTTTGGAATATTATGTTTCTTGGAACAGAAACCAAACATTATTAAACATAATCTAATGATAGGACAAAAAGGGGAATGGCTTTAAAATGAAAGAGAACAAGTTCATATTGGATATTAAGAAGGAATTCTTTAATTTGAGAGTGGTGAAGCACTGGCACAGGCTGCCCAGAGATGTTGTGGATGTTCCACCCCAGGAAATGTTCAATGCCATGCTGGAGTAAACTGGGGGCTCTGAGTAACCTGGTCTAGTGGAAGGTGTCCTTTCCCATAGCTGGGGGGAATGAAACTAGATAATCGTTGAGGTCCCTCCCAACCCAAACCATTCTGTGATTCTAGGAAAATTTCAACTGCATTTCTTGGGCTGTAAGCAGAAGTCAAAGACAGTACCCTAACAGGCATAATTATTGAGTCCCACCAAAAGTTCAAAGCACATGATATCCAAGTGTACAATAATAAACACAAAATACTGTTTGCTTACCTTCACCTTTGGCCTGTGCTTCAGGAAAAGTGTCCTTGTATATAAACTGAGGAGAAGGAAAAAAGCATGCTTAAAATTTCAAGTATAAGACAGCATATGAAGTAAGTATGTCCTGATCTCAGTTTTATTTTCCAAATAGAAAAGAACTGTTTCTTTTGCAGAGCTAGCCATTCTGCCTAGATTTAGTCAATACAGGAGACATTAACTTCCAGTAAATCCCTCTGTAGCAGACTAATTAGCAAAATAATTTACCCTATCACCTATGTGAGGAGAAAGAGAGAAACACTGAGAGGTTAAGAAAAAAAATTAACCTTGACTGGAGTCTTTCATTTTAGAAGGATGAAATTAAATCAGGGTACCACAAAATACAGCAGATCTTAAAGGGGGGAAGAAGCAGCATAGCTTGATCCTACATCTTATTTTTGTTCTTAGACACTTTCTCCTCTCAGTAGATCTTTTCCTGTGAATGACCTCACATTTTTTTTAAGTAGTAATGCCACTCTGTGGCATGCTGGGAAAACCTTGCCTATGCTTGATTCCTGCAAGGAATTTTCTTTAAAATATTACCTCAAGCTCTTTAGGGTAGCAGACAACCTGCAAACCGAAACAGAGTAACTGTTTTCCATATACCTTGACATATTTAATAATGTATGTATGTATATATAAATTTACATATGTGTAGGTAAATATGCTTGCATAAATATACACATCAATGTATATGTGTAAGCTATCAAATGGAAATGTACTTATTTTCCTTGCATTATTAGGTATTTAAACAGCTGACAAAAAAGGTGAATACCATGTTAGATGTAGAAAAATTTATATGTAATCAAGTTTTCTCAACTACATAGGATGTGCACAAAAACCAGACATTCTCTTGGTTATTGGTTAAGTGGTAAAGTATTATTTCACTAGATGATGATCAACCTGTGGAAATTCTTCACAGATCTCTGCTTACATTCTATTCTTGCCCCTGGTTCCACTAGATGGTGGTACAGAGCAAAAAAAGAGACAAAGATCTGCTGGCTCCAGGCTGTTTAAGTCTCTTCCTCAAACTAATACCCTGCCCTTTGGGAACAGCTCCACTACAATTTCTTCAGCCACCACCCTTCTGCACTACAGCAGGATGCCTGCTGGTTTTCAGAAGTGACAGTGCCTATCAAAAGATTAGTTAAGCTCCTAATTTTAAACATGTTTCAGTACTTCAGGATTGCTGCTCAAGAACAGACAGGTATTAATGGCTTACATTCTGAAATTAATATACTGTCAAATAGTTTTGGTTCAACTGCCACAGGATTCCCATTTCTGAATTAAGTTTTCTTGAAAAACCGTGACTATTTAAAGACTAGCGATTACATTAAGAAAAATATAGACTAGTTTTAGAAAGTTTTTAGATCAGTTACAAAGAGGAAAGAAAACCCAACACCAGTTTAGTAAGTAATTTTCCTACTCTTCTGGATGATACAACATTCTCAAGTACATCTGAACCTAAGAAAAGTCATAAGATCTTTGTCAACATCCAGTTTGGACAAATTTCCTACCTTAGCAGGATATGAAGGTAAGAACCAAGGCCTGTGAGAATATGCCACCATGCATGAAACTGTGTCACAGCACCCACCACAGGAGGCAGCTTCTCTCGTAATGCTCTGAAAGAAAGAAATACCAGGCAATGGAATATTTTTTCCCAGCTAAGCAATCTCAAATCACAATGTTGGCTTGTCAGATCACACATTATTGTTTCCATATCTCGGGCATGTGCTTGACTGGTGAGGATTCCCGGAGTCAGGCTTTCAGCAGGCGAGGAGGAGCAGCAGTTATACCTTACGCTGCCAGTACAGAGAGATATCAGCAAACTGACTTTCTTATACTTTTAAAGAAAACAGACATTTCTTCATATGACTGACCAATTACTTCTGGATTCAAATTTCAGGAAATAAATTTATGGCATCCCACAGTCCCAAATGAATTCTACCATTCTCCTCCCCAAAATCCTGTGAACTACTGTCCATAGGATGAAATGCTAAGTTTAAGGTCCAAGAGAGGAAATGAGGTTTATCAGACATCATCACTTTAAATCTGGCAATCACAACACCTATTCTGCAGATCCATGGAAGCTCAACTTGCCTTTCTCTGCTGGACTCTAAAACAGGGACAAAATGGGTGTTTAGTGAGGAAGCAATTAAAGTAGAGGGTCTGAATCACTCCACCAACATGCTTTGTATTTTGTAGTTATGGGGTGTGAGCAACTTCGGAAGGGGCTAAGGGATGGAGATAAAGAAATAAAGAGAAGGAACTACATTGCTCTTATTTCTCATGCTCACTAGGCTTCTGCAGATAATATGTATTTTGGTTGACGGTGGAGGAACTGTTTGTATCTGCTGGTCATTTTTTTACACTTTAATTTCACTTATCAAAACAATAAAAGGAAAACAATGATTGCATGTGTTAAGGAAGAAAAATCGGCAGCTCTTGGAATATGTCCTTACTGCTTGATATTAAAGTGCTTGGTCCAAAGCTGCTCAGTCACAAATATTAGCACAGAGCTTCAATTGAGTCAGCCCAGCAGTGGAACACAGACTGGCAGCCTGGCACAACTTCCAAGCTTTTGGATGGCAGGAAATTTGTAAGCTCAAATTCAAAAGTGTGTCATTCCAACCAGAGAAACTGAGTGGTATGGATTTTTTGTTATTTTAATTTTTCTTAATAAGCTGCAGATTTGAAATATGGAACAAAAAACCCTGAATCAAAACTCAGTTTTGAACTTTAAAACTAAACAGAGCAGGTAGGTGGATGATTCACAAGTTAGACCTTCAGAGAATAAAGAATTTCAAGGAACTGAAATGTATTTTCTCCAAAGGTTCAAATTATAATACCTCCTGCAGAAATCCAAGGCTCTGCAGATGTCTGATTAAAGCTAGTAAACAAGCTTTTTTTTTTTTTTTTTTCTAGCCCCAAAGCCAAGTATTACAGGAAAGACACTGACATTTTTTCCCCTTATGAAATGAGGATGGAAAAAAGTGCCTCAGCAGCTGGTGTCGTTTTTGGGCCTAGGAACCAGTTCAAAAGCCCCACGGACCCAGAGCAGCTCAGCAGGTTTGGTGAACTGGGGGTTATGATCTCACCAGTGATGTGAGGCAGCTGCAAAAATCAACCTGATTCCAGTATTTACAAAGTAACTGTAAACCCAGCCACTTGTGCTGTCAAATAACTACTCTATTCCATCTGTATCAAGTGCTCCTAGGGATGAGGATCATCTATTATATTAATTTTAAAAAAGTTTCAAGAATACTTTGCTGGAATTAATTTTCAGTTGGCTCAACCTAGCACAGGGATTGAAAAGTCAGAAGAGTTGGAAAACTTTAGACTTTTTTACAGCAAACTGTTATTTGGCTCTGACAAACCAGCCTACTAGGACAACTGCACAACATAGACTCCATGGCATAACAGTGTTTCAAATTGTCAAAAATGTATTTTTCTGGATGCTGGAATTAACCTTTCCATCTCCTCCAGCTTGCTGAGCAACACATGAATTGCAATTAAGTGTCACTTATTGGCAACATGGATATTGTACTAGGCATTTCTTGAACAGTAGTAGCAGTAGTTCTTAAGTCTGCAGAACTACTGTTTTTGATATTTTCCTGGGAAATGGAAAAGCAGAAACCCAAAAAACCCAAATGAGCAGGATAAAAACAGATGAAATCAAGTGTGAATAGCAGGCTTTAGTCAGCCACAGATACTCAAAATTACTTCAGTGACATTATTTCTCTCAATTTAATCTGAAGCTAAAGAGAAATAACAACAACAAGAAGCTATAAATGGTTAAAAAAAGTTTAAAAATACCTATGTTGACTGCTGACTCTAGTAATGAGCAATCAGCAGAAAATCTCATGGATGTTTTATAGGTAGCATGCCATACATACAGTGAGATGGACTTGAATATGCATCTCAGAAATAATCCAATCTTTATACTTAAAGGCTATGATTAAGAGCTATCCAGACAAGTGAAAACACTCACCGCAATTTATCACAGAAAATGTTGTCCACATTCCAGAGAAAAAATCCCATTAAAAATACAGTTAAAGATGTATAGCCTAGACCTCTAAGCCATGGGTACACCCTAGAGAGAGAAATAACACAAAGTTTACTTCAGAATGCTTTAAGATACAGAAATATACTAATATATACTACACTAAATATGTGTAACATACAGAAATGCTGTATATGTAAATAAAATTCTTTATCCATTATTTTTTCCCCCAAAATAAAAAAATACTAACTTAAAATTGAATCTGGTTAAATATTGTATTTTACTTCTCTCTCCTGATCTCTTATTCTTAGAGACTGTTCTTTTAATTCTATAGTTATAATCGTTTTCCAAAATACTGCACTCTCCAAGAAAAACCAAAAAGTGGGAAAACTAAAGTTGGCTAAAAGGTACTAATTCTTTAGTCCCACGTATATTCTTTCATTAGGAGAAGAAAAAAAAAAAAAAAAGCAGCAGCCCTGTTACTAACTAGGGCTCACTCTCCCAAAAGAAGAGGGTCTTTGCCAAGAGATTGTATCCCTTTTCTAGGGAATTTGTATAAATATGGTCTTTCAAAATTACTCTTTTATGAATGTCGACCACCATGACCAATAACTAATCAAATTAATGGTATTAAACCCCAGTACTTTCATGTTTATCTTTGAGTTGAATGCTGCTGGGAATAGAAATATGTCAATTTAATTTTGGCAGAAAAAAATCTTCTTTAAGATATGGCAAACCCACACAGAAGAATCAGATGCAAGAAAGTGCATCATTAATAAATTTACTTTCTCTATCATGGACCATGAAATTGTAAACTTCCTACATGGAAGGCTCCTTTCCCACTAATAAGAGAAGTTCAAAAGCAAACCCAAATCCAGCCCTGAACGGCTGCCATGAAATACTGTTTAAGTTATTTTTAAGCATTATGAAAGCACAGTTGAGATTCTGGGTTAAAACACATTCCTGAGCTGCTTTTTCCTCCACTGTGTGTGTTACAGCACATTTCAGAGCTGTGAGCACTGGGAATCAAAATGTGCAAAACACGACAGGTAGCTTGCCCTGTGGAGGAAGCTCTAATTAGATACAACCTTTACATAATCACAAATTGACTGCCAATATAAACTAGCAAAATTATTATTTGTTTAGTTTAATAAACATGTGCAGTACATGGTTGTAATATTACCCCCACAGTGCTCCAGAGACATAGGCATGACCATGACATAGCACTAAATAGTATATTAAACATGCTGGTAATTAAGTAATTATAGCTAGAATTGTTGAGGTATAAACAGTGGCATTTTGTGAAAGAATCAACTGGCATTACTTATTAACGGGGAACATGCTTTGGGAGCAAGAGGATATTATTTGCCCAGTTGTAATCTTGGGAAGGATGCAGACCTAAGAAAGAGATGGAGAGTGGCGAGGGAACAGGCAGGAAGAAGAACAACTGGTGAGGATAGGATGAGGTAGCAGCCTGGAAGGAATAACATGTTGTTCTTTGGGATTTTCACTCTAATCTCAGAATGACTTCAAGGCCCACATGAAGAAATATGAGTGAGAGGAAGTGAAGTAAGAAAAAAACAAGCAGAAATCAGGGTCAGTATGTAAGATGGAAGAGGCTTGGCCAAGTGCTAGCACTACTGATGGAAATACAGGAATACGTTCTAGTGCAGAGAAAGTAAACCCAAAAGTGTGCTTGGGGGTGAATTTTAGAGAAAAAAAAAAAAGGGTACCTTCAGGTTGGCAGAGCTTCTCTAGCAGAACTAATTTAAAATTAGTAGTAGTTTAGTTAAAATTTAGAAGTAGTTTAAACCTACATCTCTTCCCATCCCAAATTTCTACCCAGTTTGCATTATAACACCAGCAGGGGAAATAAGTCTTTGTAAGGCCCTGTTGCAATGAAGTGATCAAGCTAATTAAGAATATAATTCCAAGCCCCTAAAACTGAAGCGAAAAGTAGGTGGAACTTCAGAGACAGACTTTGCTGGAGCAAAACAATGAGTGATACTTTGGGAGCGAAGGTGGTGATGTTATTGATAAAGACAGAAGACTATGAAATGCTTCAGAAATAATGAGAACACATAACTGTGTGGAATTTGCAGAAGTAGAAAAATAGCAGGCCCAAGAGTTTGTCTACACAGACAGAAGGAAATTTAATCTAAGAGACCAGAATTGTGCTAAATCCTTGAATAAGTACAAAATTAAAATTACTTCAATTTGATTAAATTTAGTTCTCCTTGGAGGTGAATTAATGTAGTATCACTTCAGATCTCCAGGTGAGGATTAAAATTTCCAGTCTATAGGTTTGAAAAGTGCCTTTAAATTGATGATTGTTTCTAAAGCTGCAACACACTACCAGTTTTAAGTTCTTTTTCCTTAACAAAAAGTCTGTGAACATTTGCGCTTGGTCTGTGGGAATTTCTTGGGGAAAGCCGAACCATGTGAAATGGCCATTGGAAGGTGATTCAATTAATGTACTTGATCCTTGTGGGTCTCTTCCAACTCAGAATATTTGAGAATTTTATAATACTTCAAATTCACATTTTATTAAATTCTTCCTTGTGTTCCTGAACAGACACATGTGGAACTTGAAACAAAGTTTAACATAAAGCACATTTAAAATTATGACAGAAGAAAGAAATAAGTAATTTTCAAAAGCAATCCCCAAACACATGAGAACACCAAATACCCACAGGGGACAGACAGAAATGGACAACCAACTGAGCCCCTGGAGAGCTAAAGGTATGTGTTTACTCCAATACTGATTAAAATCCATTTTCCTCCCTTTTACTTACCAAGTCTCTGCTCTGATGTTTCTAATTCTTCTCAGTGTCTCCTAATGCTTTTAATACCTTTTGCTTGTTACAGGTTAAATTTCAATAATATTATGCCTAACTTTATCCAACCAAAACTGTAAGAAAAACTATCATGTGTTACTATTTTTTAAATACTTGAGCGGGGAAGAGGAAAGGAAATGACTAAATGATGGTTCCACTCTGCAGTCTTACTCTTACCACTCACCTAGTATTGTCATTGGAGTTTGGACACTAGCAACAGATTTCACACTACCCAGCAATATGAAGACAAACTCAATTTTTGTTTAAATCCCAGGCTAACACCTGAAGCCACCAGCAGAACACCTGACAGAAAATACTGATCATAAGTGTAGAAATCTCAGTTTAGTTCAATGTTCTCCCAGTGGCTTCAAAAAGTTCAAGGTGACGACCCACTCCCTTTCAACCCAGGGGAGCCCAGGAACTAACATTATGCACCTAGTTAAAGAAATTCTCCCATTGCCAATTTCTCATGTTAAGCTGACCAAAAATAAAAGCTGCAAATTCTATATTGTAACTTACAACGCTGAATTAAATGGTTACTTACCATAATACTATATAAACAGATCTTAGAACTATGATGGAAACTAGCGTTCCATACATGATCTGAAAACAGAAAAAGAGAGAAAATTCAGCAGCTGGATTCAAGAGACCTTATAAAATACTACAGAAGTAAAAATTTTTTGAAACCTCTGTTGTTTTTTTTAATTTTAAAGTCTCAGGAAAATAGCATTCCTTCTAACTTCATCTCCAGAAAGGAAAGCTTTCTGTTAAAGTTTAAAATACAAGTATGATTATAAAGCATGACCTTTATACACTTGCAGGAAAAGTCAGTTGAGTAAACCAAATGTTCCACTGTTCTGAATCTGAAAGCAAACACTAGATGGCACTCAGAAAGCATGCTGAAATCAAAATCGGTAACTCACCCCTATTATTTCTTCTCTCTCTGTGCATTTTAGCCCAAGATTGTACATGCATCAGCTAAAACTGTTCTTTCATTTATACTTGATTAATATGTTTTCCTGAAAACAAACACCTGAATAGACTATGTGCTGTTCCCACACTGAGCATCACTATAGGGAAAAACTTTCCAGGAAGCATTTCAAACAACTATTACAGATTGTTTGGAGTCAATCTAATTATATAGTGGGAAGGCTGCACACTCTGAAAAGACCCATGAGCAAAATCTGACTCACTGTAGGCTTGATGAATTTGAATGCAATCGCCTGACTTATAAAAAGTCAAAGCAATCATTTATTTCTTGCCTTGTGATCTTTAAATCACTCTCCTTTTTTATTCACAAACTTAAAATCCATGTAACACCACCTCCAAGACATTTTTGCTCCTCCAAAGAAGAGAAAAAATGTGGCCAGTCATGCCTGAGAGTGATGCAGAAGTCACTGCACCAGGGAGGATTTTTAGACACTGGTGACATTCAATTACTTTCTATATTTTTTATTCTGAACACTGGTTTCCCCCTGCCAAAAGGCAGTTTGTTCCAAGCAGCTGTGCCTTGCTCTTTTTGCCTCTCTCCAGGGGCCCACAAGCCTCCTAGTATTTTTCTCTTTGTTCTTCACTGACTTGACTTTCTCATCTTGCTTCTAGTTAGATACTATCTAATTGTATTTGTTTTACGTGAAACAGAAAAATTATAAACCTTTGCTGTCTATTTTTAAAAGCTGCTAAACCTCACACAAAGAAATGTGCTTACAAACCGTTGTCCTTGCCGTATTCTATTGACGTCCTCACACCCCTCATTCTTTTTGACTGTCTTTGAGACAGGGACTGCCTCTCACTCTGCTGTAACTGGGGTGTTCAGATCCTGCTATCCTGTAAGCATGCCTAGTCATCCCACAAAATAGGTTACTGTAATAATGCAAAGTGAAACCTGCCTTCCTAAAGTCCATAAAGGCAAATTTGTGAACTCCTTTTAGCTTCAAGGATGAGGTTAGTAGCACACAGTGTATTATCAGTGCACGTAGACAGAACGAGCCAGACAACAGAGCCCTTATGTTTGACAACAGGTAAAAGTAAGCTCCAATACTGACTATTCAAAGTCAGTCAGCACAGCAACTCTTCATTTGCATTCAGAACAAGATTAAAGAACTTCAGTAAATAAACTACTACTACTGTGTGTTCTGCTCTGTAGAGCTAAACAAAGCAAAACTATTTGAAAGGCTAATTGGTTCTGGTTTGTAATTTATACAGAGCTGTTAGTTAATTCCAGTCCCCTTGTTGGGGTACAGCACGTAAACCAGGAAAGAAAGAAAACCAACAAAACCTGCTAGACATAGCCTAAGTATCAAAGTGCTTATCAGTCCCAAGCTAAGGTAAGAAGGAGAGTGCTCAGGTGTGCTAGATGCTGCCTGCTGGTATGATTCTTCATTGCTGACATTTTGCCTAGAAAGATCCCACCACATAAATACATTATCAGCCTCATTTAAAACAGCCCTTTTCGTTTTTTTCTAATCAAATCCAGCAATTTATACTAAGAGAAGGATGGTAGAGAGGAAGATACTCATCAAAAGGCTCTTCCAAAATTCAAATTACAGTTTGATTTGCTGATCTCTCTTTCTTTGCTGGTCTTCTCCTTAAAATTTCTATCGTTAAAATACTCCTTTGCAGCAGCGATAGGGGGAAAAAAGCTATCCATTAAGAGCAACTTATGTCATACACATTAGGAGTTGTGGCTAGCCTTATGTTTGTACCCAAATTGCTTTTGGATTCTTTGTACACAGAATACAATACTGTCAGACTATGCCTAGAGAAACAGATCTCACAGGCGGCCCAAAGCCCAGGTAAAATGCTACCTTTTCCAGCAGCTGCTAAAAGCAAGCAAAAGCTAAGAAAAGCTTTCTTTGCAGAGTTTTCAGCTTGGTATTTCCTAGTGAATTAATGGCTTGCAGAAGAGGACAGTATCAACGGAGGGAGGAAGGAAAAAAAAAAAAAAAAAAAAAAAAAAAAAAAAAGAACCTTGCAGTGACTAAAGAAAAATATGTCCATAGCTGACACTTCAATTTCTTGTCTTTTCTGCTTCCCCACCCAAACAGGTTGTTTGCAGTAAAACACATTTGTGTTTAAAAGCCTGTGAAAGACTGGAACAACAAACTGTTCTGCTCTGCATGCTCTAATCTTCCTCACTGAAGGTGAGCACTCAGGAGGTGCTGCTGTGATATGCAGAGACTGTAGCTGCATGCCTCCCTCAGCTGTTCCTTACCAGAGGGCTACACACCAAGCTGCACAACTTGGTTCAGGTGTCAGGCAGCAGTTCTTTCTTTATCTCCTTTACCATCTTTGGCTTTACTATTTTTATCGTGGTAAAACTTTATTAGGTATTACCCATCCAGCCAAAGAAGGACAAAGTACAATATTACATTAAAAAAGAAAAATTTGCCTTATTCAAGCTAACTCAAATTTTTCCATTCCTTTGTCCTCCTTTTCTTTAGCTAACACATAACTTAAGTGACAGATGACAAACCAAGCAAGTTGTCTGCTATTTTGTCTCACACTGCCATTAAACTGTAAGCCAAAGAACATCATCGTACTGCAATTGAAACAAAAGGAAAGATCAGAATCTCAGTCTTCTGTTACCACTAGACAGTTCCCTCTTTGCTGTTTCAGATGCAAATAAAGTTGTGCATATTTCAGCTTTGAAGGTATCTTTGCAATTGAGGGAAAAACCCAAAGTCTGATGAATATACTGTGGATTACCTCATAAGAAGGCCAAATATGAAGAACTTCCTAATTCAAAAATGGGAACTAATCACTTCAGGGCTCAATGTCTGGCAGCATTTTAAATGTAGACGCAATTAAGCAAATCATACATAAATTCACTTATATCAGTCAGAGGACGGTATTCGACACTAAGAGGGGCAGCATACAAAACTGGTTCTTCATCTACCCTTCTAGTACAGAAAGCAGCAGTAGCCTGCTATTTCCACTTCTGTTCCCTCTGCTCTTGACCTTCTACCCATCCTTGGTTAATAAAGTCAATTTATCAGCCCCAAATATTGGTAAACATGTTGGGCACACATGAGATTTTGAGAGAGATTTTGGGTTCTTGGCAACCAGATAATCTAATACCCCAATCAGCCATCAAAAGATAGTTATTTAAGTACTTGAATGTGGAAACTGTATTTGTGATTTGCAAAAAGAAAACTGAGTTCTACAGGGATTTAGATTTCTGGAGAAGAAATCTGAGCTAAAAAAAAAGGAAGGACAACCCCAAGATGACATTGAAACACATTGAAACACATTGACACAATTACAGCTGTGTAGTACCACAGGCTGCCTTGACAGCTCCCAAATGAACTAATTCAGATTCACTGGGTTTGGTCCTGTTTAGATGCATGTTTGTGATGGCAAAATGACACACAAGTCACTGCTGCTGTAGAGCTTCTGGGACACTGCCACAGAAAAGTCAAGCTTTCCCTCCAAAGACTTGTAGAGCCAAGTCTTTGGAGAGTCAGAACATCCTTCCTCATTCCCTAAGTACTGTGCTGGTAGAGGCATCAGCCAGAATGAAAGCTGTTCTCGCTTGGGAAGACATCCTCCAGTGAACTGTGTAAGAGTGAAATGTCACTCAAGTTAGTTTTATACATGCTCATCAGCAGGACAATGACAGAACAGAAAGAGCTCTGTGGTGAAGACATGCCTGAAAAAGTAATTTTGAACAGAATACCAGGGAACATGAACATACAGAAAGTAAGAACATATTCTGCTAAAAGGCACAATAAATTAGCCACAAGCCTACAATTAACTATTGCCTTAGTGGCAGGAGGGACTCTGGAGAGCTGTAAGGCATCCAGTGGGTCCACATAGATTCCCCAAAATGGTGAATCCTGCGAGTCTGAACAGGTTGTGCCGGATATAACACATTCCTTCATGCAGTTTCAAGCTCCCTTGCATACTTCTATATATACATTTCACCTTGATTCAGTTTCTTCTTTGCACTTGTATATTTAAAACACACCTAGAGAAAAAATCTAGTAACTTTTTAATTCAGGCAAATGAAATACCTTTTCCTGACAACCTTACTTTCTTCCTCTTACTCAAAGTAATCTGAAGAAGTCAATACATGTCTATTTTACATCTATCATAAGTTAAAAAAAATAAAATCCTGGTCATGTTGTTATGCTGTAAACAGTGAACACATCCAGGCACTCCCTCCCCTCCTTTGGTGATCTGTGAACAGTTTACAACAAGAATAGTTTGTATTTGTTCATCAGTGCATCTCTTCCGTTTTGAGTCAGTCCTCATCCTCGTCCTCAAGGTCTCCCAGTTATCTCTTCATTTCCTCCCCAGTGCTCAGTGATATCTCTGAACTTTGTATCATCACAAATACCAGAAGTACAATCTTCTTTTTCCTGCTACAGATTGTTAGAAAGGAAACCACCCAAACAAAACAGTCCTGCTACTGATTCTGAGAAAATTCAGGCTTTTTCATAATCTTTTAGTCATTTTTCACTAGTCACTACCTTACCCTATTTGCAACTCTCCTTCTGATCTGCTTCTCCAGCTGGCTTGGTTTCTCATGGGACACCACAAGAACATTCTAGAATGCCTATTTTTCACATCACATTTCTTAATGTAGAAGAAAGAGCTATTTAATCTAATTTTCCATTAACCTTTTAATTATTTGTTTGATAAAATTTGCCTCACACTGTCTCAGCAGATGACTACACAAATAAAACAGGTTTTTAGAACTATTTCACTATTCACATAGCTTGGCCCACTAGCTGAAGGAGGTTTTTGATCACTGCAAATGATCAGATATGGTATGCAGCAAGCAGAAAAATCAGGACGAAACATGTTGCTTTGTATGTGACAGCTTCCTAGGCCTCATCATATTAGAAAGAAGGCTACTTTTAAGACTTGAGTTGAAAGTTTAACTTCCAGAATAACTACTACTTCCAGGGCTGTCTCTGTATGCCTGTGGATCACTTCACACAGCAGCCATTCCTCCCCTGTCCTTTCCTTGTATACATGTGGTAAACAGGGATGAACAACTAATCTGATTTAAAATTAATTCTGAGGAGAGTTTCAACCTGTTGAGTTCCTCAATCAAATTCCCATCAGAAAATAAATTTGTGTGCCAGATGGAAAAGAGAGGGGAGGCACAGCTGTTTTCTGTGACAATGATGCTGCCTTTAAAACAACCAGGCAGCTGGGATATAAGGTAGTTTAGCACCATGAAAATTAGGACTAAGAGTGTTCTAGCCGTAGAGATTTGAACATAAACAAGACAATATACGCCTGTAAAGACCATTAATATATTTCATTTAATTGATGAGGTGGGAAAAATGCTACATCAGTTGTCAAGCAGGAATTGTTTTTTGCCCTCTAATTACGTGCTGCCTCAAACTGCCCAAAACATCTCATCTCTCCTTCAGTTGAAGCACTAAAACCTTTAAAGATCTCTCTTAATATGTGGATGCAGAAAAAAAAAGTTGGGCTCTGTTGCTCTGTGCCATGGATAACAAACTGATATCACCTTTCTGCTCTGCTGGCAGCTGGCAATTTATGAGCCTAAATTGGAAAGACAAGTAGAAAGTGATTTGGGGGAAAATGAGGCTTGGATCCTGGTTGCTAAATATAACAGGATCCTTTTTTCCATTCTTACTGGCCTCCTTCCAGAGGGAAAACCCCCACAATTCATACTGAAACAATGAACAATAAAAAGCTGTCCTTGTAGTTCTTCCTCTTTTTGCTAGGCTGACAACCTTAAAATGATCACACACAAACACCTAGAGGAACCAAATGCTGCTTTATCTCCTGATGCTGCTTTCTAACCCAGTTAGAAAGATCGTGATTTAAACTATGATTGCATGAACATATTTAATTTTACTTCAAGTCTGTGACCAATGCAGTTTGAAAATGCTTACAGAAATAATTCAACTTTTTTTTTAATGCACTCTAAAATAATGCATAAGTATTAAGAAAATAACATTGCTTAGCTGTGCAGTCAGGGAAATACTTCCTCAGGATTTACAACATATTTGGTAGAGACTGTGAAAAAATGAGTACAGTACTTAAACAATTGGAATTTGGCCATAACTATATGTTCTCCATAAAAATCAATTTGCAAAGAGTTTTTGTAAAAAGTCCAACACTTTTATGAGATCCAAATATTTTCTACATTGATTCCTTGTGTATAAATTATAATAGGGAATTCATATTCTGAACCTAAGAGAAACCAGATGCCAAAAATTAAAGGTCTGGGACAACAGTTTAAAGTTTCCCTATTTCCCTTTTTCCCAAAACGTTATAATATCTACTGTTTTAGTTTTTGTGACATGGGGCAATACCTATGCCAATGCATCAAACCAGACTACAGTGAAGCTGTGATGTATTTATTGCAGTAAATGCAGCTTGGGCAAATAATTGATTAAAGAAATAAAAGTTTATTATAAATAGTAAATTTTGCCACTGTTGTTAACAAAGCTACTCTAAATCACTTCATTCAAAACCAGTTATGACAAGCTCAGTAAAAGCACCAGAAATTGTCACTTTCATCCCAGCCAGTATCTTTCTGCTGGAAATGTAAGTAGGGGAAATAAAGAAAGGATTTAATTAGTATCACCAAAAAACTCCACGCTGCAATTTTCTCTTTTATCTACAGGTAGGGTAACAAACAATTCATGTTTCTAGGGGAGATTATTTGAAGCAGCTGAAGATTTATTCTCTTGATCAGCACTTCAGTAATCCACCAACAGGAGCCACATATCATTTTTACAACTGCTGATGCAGCAGGCACATTTTGACAAGCAGTGGCAGTACCAATTTCAAAAATTAAGGCTTCAAAGCTTCCTCCTGCAGAGAGCTCGGTGCTTTTTGCGTGGCCATTTTTCAGCTGTTATCCCCAATCAAAAAAATCATAAATGAGGCAAGCTACCCATGGCATACAGAAATGAGCATTATTTCTAACCTCCTGTGAAGAGGTATGCGATGCAAGTTCTATCCCCACAGGCAGGGAACGCATATTAATATTCTTGGGCTGCTACAAAAGCAGCCTATACCAAATATGCCATTAAGCCTGTACAAAGCAGTCTGCTACATAACCCCAGAAGGCATCTGTGCTTAAAGTCACCTTGAATTTCCACAAAGTAAAAATGAGTGGTTAAAAAACTCAAGCAGGAAGAAGAACGTGGCACTAAGTCAATCAAGCCATCTTATGATGTAAGGTCATAGTTTCAAAGCAGCTGCTAATGGAAAGCAGCAGAAAAAGACTCATTTAGCTGTTCTTCTCTCACAATACACCTTAGGGTCACCTCATTTCACTTGCCACTGATGAAAACCATGGGAAATATTAGGTCAAAGGCTAAAACACAACACACATTGAAGCATTCTAGTTTTTCAGGTCACTAAGTAAGAGGATGGTGGCGTGACAGGCAGCAATAGTAAAGAAAAAGCAAACAGGAAATTGCGCTTTCCTTCCATCTTTCTTCTAGCAGTAAAATACCGTAGCACATTCTATTAAAACAGCATAATTAAAAACCAAAATTAGCTGTTCCAATAGAGCAACACTTACCTGATGGAATACAGGCTCTTTCAAATCTAGGTAAACCTGCCAAGATTAAAAAAGAGAAATCATTTGCAACAGAATCATCATCTTATTATTCACCTAAATATTGCCAAGGCTTTTCCTGTTAGAATCAAGCCATGAGTGCCTATCCATGCACCGTTAAAGTTGATCAAACATTTGAAGTTTCCTCTGGCAGAATATGAGGTTTTAACTGTGAAATTATTTTAAACTAAGAGGCACAAATAGAAACATTAACATCAAGCATAAGGCATCTAACATAATTTGGTAGAGTTGAACGTATAAAAAACCAATTAAGATGCTGAAGTTACCAGATGTTCTCAATATGCATTGCAAGAAGAAAACATACTCAGCTTTGATTTGCTACTATCGTTTTTGACAATAATTTAACAATTCAATTAACTTTACAAAAAGCTAGTAGCTCTTCCTATTTGTAATACAGTTAATTTTATTTACGTTTTAGAAGAAGGAAGGGCACCAGACCTTAAGCATGGTGTTCCACAAGTGCAAAAAATTTTAGGAGAAACAGAAGAGAAGAGGCAAGTGTTTTGGCAGCTGAAGATGACTTTTAATAATACTTTAATTTTTAAAGAAATGGTTATCAATAAAAATTACATAGGAAATTCCATCTGTGGTTGACAGCCAGCATGAAACTGAATTTATTCATAAAGGAAGAACACTCCACTGACAAAGGGAGTCATGTTAGCTGTGACACAAAAAATTTAGAAGCATTTTAACTAACAGCTAAGTTCTTCTCTTATTCTGCCTATTTTAAAACACCAGTCTGCATCCTGGACTGGGTATCACAGTTCACTTTTTTGCAATCAAATAGAATGATTCTTATTTCTACAGATGAATTAATGTGAGAGAAGGTGAGGAACACAGGTGAGGACTTGATATGAGACCTTATCCAAGGTCTCATATCAAGTCAATGACAACTGTTTTTCTCACATTCCTATTCTAGCAACTGGATTATTATTTTTTTTTTCCTTATTTATTCTATACAGTAGTTTAGATAGAAAGGTTCCAGGTTTCTCTGGCCAGCAACATAATTTTCCCAACAAAAGAATAATTTTTGTTTCTTGACTGGAAGTGATGGAGATTTAGTATTGCATCTATAACATTCCTCCACTGTCAGAAAAACTGCCAATCTAAGGGTGAAAATGCCATATTAGAAAAAGTTACTTACTATGCTGACTACGACGCTGTATGTTATTAACAAGAAAAGGAGTGCATAATTGACTGTATTCTTGTACTTGAAACATTCATACCTGGAAGAGAGGATAAGGGAGAGAGATACCATTCATCACTTACCTATAATGGATGCAATTTCCAAGGTATAACATTTAAAAATTTGTGAGAAAATTGATCCAAATTAGTCTTAGGCCTGTCAAGAAATTCTAACTCTTTCAATAAAGATACATTATTTTAAGAAAAAAAATTATACTCTTAACAATAAATGTTTTTTTAAGAATCAAAAAAAAAAATAGAGGCAAAAAAACCTCTAACAGCAATAAGCTCAAGCATATGCTAAGAAGTAACTCACTCTAAGAAAAGAGTTTGTGAAGCAGAAGTGTTTTCAGAAGGTTCTTACAACAGGGTGATAATGGATGGCAAAGTAAAAATTAGTTTAAAATGCAACACAGCTGTCAAAAACCTTACTAAGGAAACAGCAGTGTAGGAAAAGGACTGCCTTACAAAACAGTCAGCTCAGATCTGTTAAAATGTAATTGTTTATGGCTTCACTACAAATTTGCAGCGCAGCAAATTTGCTAGATTGGGTACTGGTAGAAGTGGAAGGTAAAACCACCTGACTGCTACCAGTATGTAAAACTACCAATTAAAATTACCTTGACAATCTCTACACTTCACCTCAGTTGTGGTAGAAATACACACACATGCCAGACTGCATCTCCATCAGAAAAAAGGTCCAAAATATCCAATAAAAACGAATTTTGAGAAGCCCATTATCATCAAGGCTGGAAGAAGTTGTCTATATAATTCCAAGTTACATCTGTCTAGTTCCTTTGTTTATAAACTTGGAGAAATAGACACCACCATGAATTGATAAAAGGAAATAAAATCACATTTGGAAAACAAAAAGTCTAAAGGCATCACAATGTGCTACATTGCAAAATGGCTTGATGAAGTAATTATACAGTTTGAGAATCCGCAGGACTGAATGAGGTATAAGGGAATGTCCTGTGCATAATCACCTGCAGCCTACCTTCAAACAAACCAAAACAATTATTAAAGGCCTCCTAAACTACACATTAGCTCATTTTTTTGAGCATTTTAATTGCTAACAGACATACATACACAGAATCTTATTGTAGCTATAAATGAAGTCTGCAGTAACAGACTTCATTGCTTTTGAAGATAATAAAGTAACCTCAGAACCAAAAAAAAAAAAATTCAGATATATTTTTATAGCCATTTCTCAACCTTTTTTCCAATCACATTCAAATCGGACAAATGCAACAGCAATTTCAAGGAGAGAAGGAGCTACAATGGAAATATTTTCACTAAAAGAGGCATTATGATTCTGGTCCTGAGTTTGTACAAATTGCACTAGTGTACGAGTCACAAACTGAGGGCAATTTCCATAGATAGGGGTTTAGTCTTAAAGCATCCCATCTCCATTGCAAGCTACCAGTAATCTTCACCAAGACATCACAATTTTCAACAGCTGTATATTTGATATGTTCAAAAGCAAAAAGATGGGGTTTTTCCCTTTTTGTCTGCGAAAAGTTGATTTGTCATTTGGATTTGCCAAGTGACAGAACAAATCATATTAAATCCAGACCTTGCAGCAACAGGCAAGAAAAAGCCAACTTAAGGTATCTTTACAGCTGTCAAATGCTACATTGCTCCCAAAATTAAATGGGAGAACACATCCTGGCATCACATTCAGCTGTCATGCATGTTCCCCAAAATATACATTCAACTCCTTACAATGTCCCTTTAATTTTCCAGATGATTGAAAAGCAGGCTTAGCCAGAAACCTGAAATTTTCATTTCGAGCCAAACTACATCACAGAAATCCAGCTCAAATGAATTTTTATGTTGCTAATTTTGTAGGCATTACTGAAGTTGATTTTATTATGTCTGTTGTTTTTATACAAGTAGCACTGAGCTCTGATTGTATACTACACTAAGTCTTTAATGAGTAGGGTTTTTTCCCTACTTTAAAAAACACTGGTAAAATGTATCTAAATTAGCAAAAACTAGGACTAAAGCCAGCCTGGTACTTTAATATCATAATGCTGTACAAAAACAGGTCTCACTGAAAGCGGCAGAAGCTTTCTCTATATATATGCTAAATTGGGCTTCAGAGACTCTACATTTCAAAAGTTAACATTTCATAAATATTCAAGGAAAAAAAATTAACAAATACTTACAGGCAGTAGACAAACACACAACAACTGTATATCATTGGCAGTTCATCCAACAGCTAAAAAAGCAAAGACATCAAAACATGAAAGCTACTTTTAACTCAGAAGCTTGTCTAAGTTAATTAAGGATAGGTAAGTCTTAAGCAAAAAGGAGCTTTTAAGTCATTTGGATATCTATCTTCTTGACTGTACCCTAACATGCAGCACTGTCAAGCCCTGCTCACCTACCCAAACTGCTGCATTAAAAAGCTTATTACTGTGAATCTTTTGAATTTATGCTTCATAAACACCCACGCCTTCAAAGAATCTTGACATTTTTGCTGCTCATACCTCTTAAAATATTAGTAGGAATTAGTTCTGTAAAGCCAGGCTGAAGAAGACCATCCCATCTATGGCCTCAGAGTCAGAAGTATCTTTCTTACTTGACAGAGAAATTGAAGCCTGATTTTTCCATAGCATAAAGTACTATTTTAGCCTATTAGGATGGGGAATATACTTGCATGTTTACTTCCTAATTTTAGAAATTTCTTACTTTGTTTTAATTCAGAGACGGTGTTTTTTGTTTATTTGATGTGGGGTTCTTGTGGGCTGTTTTGTTGGGGTCTTCCCCCAGAAATTATGGCTGCAAATAATGTTTTATTGTCCTAAATAATTTTTATATTTTAGAAGACTGGTGTGTTAGAGCTAAATCAGTTACTTGTCCAGGAACTTGCCACCTTAATAGAATGAAATTAAAGTTCTAATCACAAAAGAGTTGATTTCTCAATAGAAGGTACACTCAAATTTCCATTTAACATTAGTAGGAAAAAGAATCATAGCATCATTTTCTGGTAAAACTTCTCATCAAAGAACTTTCATGAATTTCTGCATATAAATATGCAGTTAAACTCGTCTTCTCTTAAGAAGGACTGAAAATCATGGAAATGAAAAAGGATACAAATGGATCAATGAAGATCCACAGCCCCTGATTTCTAATATGTTAAACGAACATTAATAGTAAGGGCTTTTAGAACTTTTAGAACGTGACTTTTAAGCAAAACAAGAATTAGATGCAAAAAAGATTTTGACCTTTTTCCATCATCACTCAGAGTTCTTGATGGCTATGCCTGTAAAGAAATTGCTTTACTACTAATGCTACAGGATACTTTACCAGTTCATAACCATATGATTCTAAACAATGAGGCTTGTTAAGAGCAGTAAGCAGCTTACACAAACCCTTTTATAAAGCCAGCCTGATTCTGTTTGGTTTGGGATAATTTTCTAACTGCACAGTCAAAAACTTCATTTTAGCTTTGAAATTTCCTACCCTGGGGAAAAAAAAAAAAAAAAAAAAGGGGGGGGGGGGGAAAGGAAGGGGAAAGGAAGGGGAAAGGAAGGGGAAAGGAAGGGGAAAGGAAGGGGAAAGGAAGGGGAAAGGAAGGGGAAAGGAAGGGGAAAGGAAGGGGAAAGGAAGGGGAAAGGAAGGGGAAAGGAAGGGGAAAGGAAGGGGAAAGGAAGGGGAAAGGAAGGGGAAAGGAAGGGGAAAGGAAGGGGAAAGGAAGGGGAAAGGAAGGGGAAAGGAAGGGGAAAGGAAGGGGAAAGGAAGGGGAAAGGAAGGGGAAAGGAAGGGGAAAGGAAGGGGAAAGGAAGGGGAAAGGAAGGGGAAAGGAAGGGGAAAGGAAGGGGAAAGGAAGGGGAAAGGAAGGGGAAAGGAAGGGGAAAGGAAGGGGAAAGGAAGGGGAAAGGAAGGGGAAAGGAAGGGGAAAGGAAGGGGAAAGGAAGGGGAAAGGAAGGGGAAAGGAAGGGGAAAGGAAGGGGAAAGGAATCAGTCTGGTCCAGCTTAAAGGGAGCCAGGTCCAGGTGGTGAGCCAGCACACAACCAAGCTTGCAGAGCAAGGTTTAAATCCCAGGATCTGTGCATTACAGGGTCAGGGACCACAAAAGGCAGCATAAGGACAGTATCAGGAACATTGGTAGCAGCTGAAGCTAACAGGCATGTTCGGTGACACCTTGCCATCACAGTAGTTTATCATTCCTGTGATGCTTTAGAGGGAACAAAATAGAACCAATAGCTGAATTCAGCTTTATAGTATCAGTATTTTGCAAATTCAGAGATGTGCTTTTCCAAGTCTGATATGAAGTAGCTACAGGATTAATTCATGTGGCTGTTAAAGAGTGTGAGTCACTTAACGCCTAATAAAAGAAAAAGGCGGGGGAAGAACAAGAAATACAATACAGGAAAATTTTTCGAATTTGGACAGATGATTACACTCTTAAGTTCATATGCTGGCAGCATCTCAGGGACATTACAGTAGCAATGAAGAGCCTCTCAAAAGATCTTAACTAGAATTTGCATGCAGAAGACAATGACTTCTGTATCCAAAGAGATTAATGCTTCTAGGAGTACTGTCAAAGGCATGCGTGGCAATGAAGAGCCATGGAAAGAAGGGAACTCAGGGAGCTGATTTCACTGGCCAAACAAGCATTTTGTGCATTCTTCAAGAATCCAATCAAGCAGATTCCCTTTAAAAATACAGAAAAAGGGGTGATCTCCTCTTAAGTATTCTAAACAACTGCTTTCAGGAACAGAAACTTTCAAATTTTTTTTAAATAAGCAAACTCAATATATCATTTCCAGTATTAAGACTGCAAAACAAAAGTGAAAAAAATTTCCTTGAAATAGCTATGCTGATTTTTATCTCTTTAACAAGAGATAAAATGAATGAGAAAAGTTTATTTCCTGGTTAAACTGTTTCCTCCATGGTGATCAGTAAGCAAACAATCGGAATAATTATGGACCACTTGTGGATTTCACTTGGCTGCCAAAATAAATGTACTTTCTCTGCCTCACACGAAGCCTTTTACATCAGTTGACAAGATGATGCAAGACATTCCTGCTTCCCTCTCATCTGCTTCTGCCCCCCTTTATTTACCACAGTTCATAGGCCCCTTAGTTGCTCTGATGCAACACCAGAACTATTGGGCAAGTAGCAGCAAAGTGACTTGGACAAAAATAAAGCCCCTACACACACACAAAACCTCCAACAACAACTGAAAAATAACCCCAACCAAAACCAAAAAACACCCAAAACTCCCCCCACCTGAAATGAAACAAAAACCCACAATCTCCCCTTCATAAAAGGTTTTAAGTTTGGATCATTTTAATGATCACAATTTCAGGGTGCCCTTGCTCACCTCAGCATCAGTGTGAGAAAGAGGATCTGAAATACTGACCATGATAAGAACAAGCAGCTGAGGGAAGTAATATGAAAAAGGTGGAAATTTGAGGCAGTATCACCATCGAATACAGGTCAATGGCACCTTAACTTGGGAGGGAGTGGTGAAATGGCTCTACAAATCACCTTTTTCATTCCAAGAAAAGCACCAAATATTGTTGCATGGTGACCATGGTATGCCCTATGGAAGCTGACAGTCTCCACCACATGCCAGAGACACAAACCAGAGCATTATGGAAGCAAACATCAAACAATCAGCAATATGTAGGTCCCACTGTGATCAGCAGAAATGCAGGACTCAATTCAGCTGCTCAGCAGAGTTGCCTGATGCCACGTGAGATGCTCTGTCACCTCCAATACACCCATCCAAGACTGGCAGATGGGGTGAGAGTCTAAGAAATCTGCACGTCTGTAGGATGGAAGCTGGAAGCTTGAGAGAACACTCACAGGGTCTAAATTAACACTAAACATATCTGTTTAGACAAATTAATCTTTTTTGAGTAAAGATTGGCAGCAGAGTCTGGAGAACGATTCAGCCCAGCCAACGGCCTTTCAACACTCCACTGATTTAACTGTATTTTCATTGACTGTGGTGGGAACAAAGACTTCCAGAACAGATTTTTAAATGTAGGTTTCTTAATTTTGAACAAAATCCCACTTCACCCTGACTTTCATTCAAATATGCATTTCCTTAATCTTTGCAGACCTAAAAGAGGACAACAGGACAAGAATTCCTGTGTCCCTTTAGAAAACAGGAAATACCAGGATAATCCCTTTGTCCTGTGACTTGTTATAGAATGCTGTCTACTCAAAAATAAGAGAGATGACTCAATTACCACTACTCAGAAGATACTGATTTCAGTATTAATGCTACAGGTACACCTAGATAAAAACATAGAAAACGTAGAAACATAAAGATGAGAAAAGTTACAATAAATAGCAATAGCTCTGCTTTACACTGCTTACTATTATGCCAAAGCTGCGGGAACTATTTTAAAATAACATATTGTTCAAAAAGACAACATGATTTCCTAAAGGATAAAGTGTCCTCTATCAACATAAGCAATTGATGATAGCTCTTATTTTAGATGCAAGTATATATTTCTGTATATAATCAGGGGAAAATACCTATTGAAACAAGTCCTGCATTACTGGCTTGTTGAGAGCAGGAGTCATGTACAATGACACTTAAGGTAGATTAACTAATTTTACAAGTTTCATCTAGCCAAGAAATGGCAATAAGGCTATACAGTGAGATACACACAGAAAATGATTCACAGCTACTTATCAGTACTCACCTGCATTTCATACTTCAGGGTCATGTGGAAGCACCAAGATCCCAATCCCACAGCTGAAAACAAATCAAAACTATCATCAGCATAATAGTACACAGAGAAAATTTTCAGGTACATTAACTTATAAATGCATGCTTAACACTGAAAAAGAAATCAGAATATCAGCATTCATCTGCAGGGACAAACTCCAATTTTTCTACAGCCTTCCACTTCATATATTAGTCACCAGTGAAAACCCTGAATTTAGGGGCCATGGCTGTGAGTGTCCTCTTTATCTCCTCTCAATACTGTATCCTATGAGCTGAGTGTAATCTCAAAGAGGAGAGGAGCAGAGGGAATCCAGAATGAATGGAATATTACATATCAATTTATATTTTTCCTATTATTTTTTTAAATTTTAAGTAAATTAAAATTTCTCTGTTCCAACCCCTCTATGAGGCAAAGCTTGGTTCACTAATTAGTACTCCTGGAAGCCTCTCAGTATTTCTGCTTACTGTCCAGTTTTAAAACATGTATTCTATCAAAAGCTTTTTGTCGTCTCCATAAAACATGGTACTAATAACACTAAGGTCTGGGGTTTGATATCCACAGAGGCTGCTCTTTTAAGGGCTAGACTTGATGATTCTTGTGGCTCCCTTCCAACTCAAGGCTATTCTGTGGTCCAAAAGCATAGGTGAATTGCTACTAGAACTCAGAAGTAGAAATTCAAGGTAAACAAACCAATCCTGCATAGAATGTATTAGTTTTGTGAAATGAGATCATTGTTTCCAGGCCTTCTTTATAGAAAGATGAGCTTCAAAGAAATAATTTCTATTTATTTGAAAAAAATAAATGTGTCTCTACACATTTTGAATTTACTTCTGAAATTACTTCTATTACTTTTTGCCTATATACTTTTTTCAGTAAGGTGTGAATAATGCTTCTTGGAAGTTTGAGTTCTCTGTTTAGAGCAAAGCTGGTACAGTATTTAATGCATCATTCACTACTTAGAAATATTATCAGTAAAGCACTCATTAAGCACCAGCTCAGTTTTGTTTTGCAAGAACAAGTACGCTAATGCGATGTCTTGTCTTCCTTCAAGAAATTATGTTTTACCTCAGACTGTAGTTTCAGAGAAAGCCAAGTAATTTGCACCCAAGCCTTGACTACTGAGTAGTGCTGCCATATTTTGTGAGCAGAGTATCCCCTTGCCTACACACACCAGTCAAGTTTCACTGATGCATAAACAAGAATTCTATTTCTGTGCACTCTGTAAAGGATTGCCAAACAGTCAAGAGACATGTCTGGAGATGCTTCCTTAGATGTTATTAACTAGAACTGTGATTATTACACTTACTCAATGAAATTAAATACCTAAGCATGTAGCTTTATTGAAACACAAAACTGTAATACAGAAACATTTCAAAATGTATTACCAAACACCTCAATGTCATTATTTCTCTGGGAAAATTAAGCACAGCTCCTACCAGAAAATAAACAACCACATGCGCTTCTGTAAACTGATTACATTGGTTGGCTTTTGAAAAATCTTTCCAAACGATAAGCAACAACTGCTTTCACCTTCATTAAGATTCTAGTGAGAAATTCTCATAGCCATTTTTCTATGTATACAGAATATATGACAACAACTGTTCATTCTGGAGGAAAAAACCCATTAAGATCATCATTAAAACAGTGCCATCCATTATCCTGGCTGTCACAGAATACAAACTCTTACAATTTGTAACAAATGTCATTATCAAGTATGGGCAAAATCATTGCATAAGAAATTTCAACAGATTTTAAATTAACAAAACATGTTGCAGGGGCTTTCTTGTTTGTTTCTGTTAGTGTTATTTGGGTTAATAAATCTCAACAATCAGCAACTGAACTCCTTCCCTTCCTCTTACATGATAAGAAGCAATTATTTCTAGATTAATTTTTCTTCTTCAGTCTGAAAAAAAATCAAGAATGCTGCAGATATTAGTGTTTGAAGTAATTAATCCCATTACTATAGTTAATTTCTACAGTTAAAATGAATAGAATCCCTCTTGCTTCTGTGCAATAATCACATCTGGAGTTTCTCCGATTATGAAATTTTACTACGCATTGTAGAACAATGTTTTAGTTATAGTATCTACCTATATAAAATAGATATCTGAAACAAGAAAAGCTTACAGGGACAAATCTTATGGTTCCAGGCTTGAGACCTTTCTAAGAAATGTCTACATCACAAACACCATCTGCAATGAGACATTCTGCCAGCTTTGTACTTTTCAAGATATGAGTGATCATGATCACTGCAATGACACAAGTTTTCAAGAGAAGCAACTCTCCCATACAGCCACAGACACACTGAACAATAAATTTGCTCCTTACCTTGTAAGCAGGGGTTACAGTTTTCCTATTTTAGGTGTTTCCTTTTGCAAAGGAGCTTAACTCACTAAGAGCTGAATATTGCTCGGGAAGCTTTAACGCCATCTGCAGCAGTAAACATCATTTCCTCTCTAACTACTGTAACTCTGTTTTCATAAATACTACAAGTCACTTGGCATTTTCTACATCCACGAACCTCCCAAGTTACAGGGGATATATATATATATATATATATATATATATATATATATATATAAATTATGGACTAAGCACAGAATACACATTAAGTCACAATATTATGAGATCAAAATGGCACTTTAGAAGACCAGAAATGCAAAGTCAGGGTTGCTGCTCCATGTAGACTAACAGGGTCTTTTTCTGTACTGCAGCAAACACTCTGTGTGGTTACTTCCAGTGAATAAAACAGTGGTGTTATGATGACGTAAAAACAATGCATCTATAAACTTTACTTCATACACATATTGTCAAAAAACTTAAGGGCAATACCTATGGCTAGAAATAACCTAATATTATACAAAAGATCCAGCTCTATATATGAACCCTATAGACGTCCAGGATTTGAAAGCTGGAGGGATTTTTTCAATAGTTTTAGTAAGCATCAGAAGCATCACATAACCACTGATAATTCAGTTTGATGTGACTATCCATCAGCACTCAAAATTCTCATTATGAGCTAAATCCTCTACAGAAAAAGCTGCTTTTTAGGATTTCACACTTTTATTCAGGTAGCTATACATGAACTAGGCATCAAAGCTTCCACTCAGAGAATGTTATTATTAAGAGCAATGCAGCTAGCCAAACAGGTATTTTAGGAAAAGTCAAATGATTCTCCTGGCTTTACTGACTGCACAGGTAGACACATACGTTTTAATTCGGAGCTGAATTCCATTTTATTTTTTTACAATGATAGAACTTAATTAAAGGTAACAACAACACATTGCATCATTAAACGTTAAAGAAGAAACAAGATGAAAAAGTAGAATCAAATTATCTATTTCTAATGGATTGTTTTGTGTTGCAATGGTTTCCCTCCACAGCATAAGAGACATGAGAGACACTGGTTACTCCAGAGGTACAACTCTACAATTAAACTCCAGTTTGGCTGGTACTATACCCAGCCATTGTGGTACAAGTGTCTGCACCAGTGAGTTGTTGGAAGAGTCTGTGGTATGAATCTGGCCTGTGCCAAGGAGCACTTTCCCCAAGCAGCTTCCAGGCACAGCCCAGCAGCCGGCAGGGTCCAGGCACTCAGCAGGGAATCTGCATGCAGTCACCTTGTTTTGGAGGCTGAGGTGAACAGACATGGGCTGTTCCACGCTGCTTGGCTTCAGCACTCAGGAATGCTCCCAACCACAGCTGATTTACCAACACTGACACAGCCCTGGGAGCCTCTCTACAGGTGTTAGGTAAGAGGAAGGGAATTAACTCTGACTGAAGAGGTTCTGACAACCATTTTCACAGGCACAGAGTTTCACCAGAAATTAAATTTTGTAAGTTGCTTAAGAGTTCCTAGGGCTATGCCTGATACAGAAAAAAAAATTTGCACTTTTTTTCTTTCCTCCATTTTGGCACTGCTTGAATGACTGAGCCCCATTAAACAGGCCAAAGAAATACGAACCAGAACAATCCTTCCAATTTTCAAGTGAAGTATCTAACAAGCATTACTTCCCTGAATGCCTTCTTATTTCCTTAGGTTACGAAGTTACACTTTACATATATTTATCTATCTATATATACACACATATCATTTTTAAAAAAATCAAGACACTTCTAGAATATGAACATTTCAGAATCACAGTTCCCCAGGATGCATGAGGAACTGGCCTGTTTAGAACCTGATACAATACCCCAGAATCATAAGGAACTACTCAAAACCAGCTGCTAATTCCTTGAGGTAGTAATGGTGGAATGATTTGTTCCACCTACTTCAGGTGATGCAATATACTGAAATAAGGCCTTAAGATTACTCTTCATCGTTTATACGTAGATTAAATGGTTCTCTATAGCTTAAAAATCATATCCAGTTCCTACTGAGATAATTGAGAACATGCACTTTATGCTGAAAGGCAGCAGAAAAAAGAGCTGAGAACAGTGTGCTGTATCTCAAAAGCCTTGCAGAAAAGTGTAACTCAGTCTTGGCACCAGTATGAACAGGAAATTTATTTGAACAATTATTTAGAAACGTGCCTTCTTGTGTTGCCAAGATCTTACCATGTATGTGAAACAAACAGTGCTTCCATAATTCAAAATGCATTTACTTAAAAAAGGAAATACATGTCAACCAAAGAAACTGTGGGTATGAAAGTCAAGCACTGAACACGGCATGGTAAAACACAAAGGAACTGACAATCAGCTAAATGTCTGAAAGCATGCAAAAGAAACAGCTGATTTGGATCAAAATAATGTCTAGAAACAACACCTCTTATGTTCTCAAATGCTAACAGATTTAATTTTAATGTTGGCTTTGACAGCTGTCTTTTAGTATCTTGTAAAACCTCAGTGCCTATTCAAAATTGTTAAAATCTAACTAAAGCACCCTCCCTTCCACCCCCATCTTCACAGCAGAATTGTTAGAGAATTTCTACTTTGACAAAACACCTCTCAGTTAGAAGCTCTGCTGCATGGTCTTTAATGAAGCACGCTGCCTCAAGTGAACTCACAAGCTGGTGTTAAATTCACCATCTTTTCACAGATTAAGCCTACATTTATTTGTTACAAATTAAATAAATAGTATGAAACCTGCTAATACATAAAATTCATACAATGGAAAAAAATTCTGTCTGGTACTTTTTTACAAAAAGAAATTTTCTGTACACTTATTCTATCTCCACTTCAGTAAGCTCCTTGCTCAGTCACATGCACAGAGAGAATGCCAATGTTCCTGACACATTTCAACCATATTTAAAATTCTTTCTGTGTTCTCATTCACTGCTTTTATTCTGTAGTAGAGCAAATGTTAAGTGGTTTGTGATTCAAAATCATCTTGTTTCTGTTTTTCACCGAGACTCTATAAAGTCTTCTACATTTCTTTCAACTGCTGTAAAATAGGGTTACAAAAACTGAAGCAGACAGAAAGCAGAAGGGAAATGGAGAGACCCTTAATGTTAGGTTCCAAAATATGAGATAAAAATCAAGCCATTTATCATTTCAGTTAGGAATCAAAGCCAACTCAGTCAAAGATGAGCAGGGCCTAGATGGAACTCCAGACTGCCTTCCAGCACTGCTGTCCAAATGCAGGCTGAACTCCCCTTCAGCAACGCAGGAGAGAGGAAAAAATCAAGTCTAAGGTATTTACTGTGATCAAAGACAAGGGTTTTTTTGTGTTTTTTTTTTTTTTTATATTTTAGACATTAAATGGGATATGAGCAATGCCAGTGTGACAGCCTGACATTCTGGTCAGATAGCAGCACACTGTCCATCATAAACAGTCACTGACAGAGGTAGCCACAAATCACGGTGAAGATAGTTTCATACTGAGTTTTAATTTAAGGGACTCCTTTTCATAGTTTAAAGGAATGGCAGTATGGGACACTTTCATTCAAGAACACCCAAAGTTAACTTCAGCCAACATTCACACACCGTTTCCTACCATGTCTTTAAAAGCAAACCCTGACCTTTAAGAATTCTCTCTGTTTCATATGAGACTAAAGTTAGTAATTACTTGAAACCACAGAAAGCCTACAAATGACTAATTAGAAAGTGCTCAGACCATATGCAAAGCAGTGCACTGTTGCTGCCTTTCACATAGACCAACAAAGCTGACTGAACTGAAAATTTGTGAATTTGCACCTTGTATATGTTACAGTCTAACTGGTATCAAGAATACATTTAGCATAAGGATATGTTTTTCAACAGCATCTGCCTAAATACATAACATGCCAATCTTAAAGTTGCATTTATCAATCTCTTACCACTCCAAAGATTGGGAAAATCTCCATAAAGACAGGAGCTATAGCAAACACAGAAATCCCGTGAAACACAGAAATTCTATGATATCTAGTTTTGAGACCAAACTGCCAAATCTGAATCATCTTCAAACATCTTTTTCTCATAAGGAACAAATTCACACAATTAACATTTAAAAGGAAGTTGGTTCTTTTCTGAATTTTGTTATTTTAGAATGGACTTCTCTTGAGTTGACCTAAACATGAATGTAATGTTCTTCCATTCTTGCAAAACTTCCAGACACGATGGCTGAATGATATATGCCAAAGAGGAACTGGAAACAAATTCGAAGTTATGAAAGGATGCCTTTCCAGTTCCCTCTACATCTTGCCCACTTCTTATACTACTCTCCCATACAAATATAAAAAAAAAAAAAATTTAATGTAGTGTGAAACTGTTTATAAGTAGAATACACAGGACACCTCCTGTAAATCATCAGGAAAGTACAGAGCAAACTGAGCAGGACCAAAACCCGGAAAAAGATCTCTTTAAAATCTGATTGGTTTATTTAGTGAATTCTAATTTCATGTTCCTCCAACACATTTAAGTTTTCTGTAAACATTAACAAGTGTAGCAAATTGAGGTCAACTTTCCACACATATAGTATTTGGATTTAACTTCTGGGTTTATTAATATCTCAATATATTTTCCATTGCATATCTGAGCTCTCTTTATAATGAAAGAGCAAATTAAGTTTTACACATACCTGTAAGACACAAATATGCAGCTAAATACCGTTTTTCAAGGCCATCTTTATAGGTCTGAATCGCACCATAGATTGGAGGTAGAATGAAAATCAGGTTACTCACTGTGTTCCCTGTAGGACAGAAACACAAAGCAGAGATTTAGAATTGGGTACTACGCACTTTAACTAAATCTAACAAAATTACATTCACTCATTAGAGACAGGTTCAACAGTTTTCCTCCAGAAAGTGACTCAGCAAGACACCACTGCTCTCCATCCCTCGTCTAGTAGAAGGTGTCCCTGCCCCCAGCAAGGGGCTTGGAACTAGATGGTCTTGAAGGCTCCTTCCAACCCAAACCTTTCTAAGACTCTATCTTACATTCTACCCAATGCAAAGAAATTACATGTGTTGCAGAGATCTAAGAAAGCAATAAAAGCCAAGAGCCCAGCTCTTGTACATTGATTTAGATTTGGTTTGTTTTTCTTTTCCAAACTGTGCTTACTTAAGCAAAAGTGCAATGAAATCCTGCAAAGTTTAAGTGAAACAAAGGGAAATGGTGCATCTCTCAACAGAAGGGATGCAGATTCAGCTTTTTAGCTTAACCACAAATCATAATTTTGAGAATAGAGGTTATGTTATGGGAACGCCACACAATTAGGGAAAATGAGCAAATCTGTTAAAAAAGGCGAATATAAAACTGTACATTTTCACACATCATCAGTTAAATATATATAAAACTGAAATCTAATTTGCAAATATCCCAGTGAAATACACAATTTATGAGGCTATGAAGACACCAAACCCCTCTGCCCTATTTCTGTATTTTTTATTCAGCAGAAAATCCCAGAAGCATTTCACATTCTATAACAAAGAACAAGAGTGAGCAGGTCCTTTCTGAATCACACCCCTAACTCAAGCAGCTATTTTTCAGGAGTTCTACTTGCCAAGATCCATCCAAAAAAAAAAAAGGCAAAACATACCAAACCATGTTCACATAACCCTAAGGTATTACAGCACCTCTAAAATCAAAACCCTATACTTCACATTTTAAGTAAAATTCATACTCAAATGGAAAAAAGGTTATTTCAGAACACATGTAGCAGAAGTGTACCTAGTTCCCTTGAGCAAGGTAGTTTTTCTATATTCTCCCAAAGGAGATACAAATCTCACTTTGAGACAGTCTTCTCAAGCAGTTAAAAATCTCATCTGATTTTTATCACAACTTCTTTAAATCACTTCCTTACTGATCTAACATCATATCCTGCTCAACCACGAATTTCACCAAGTTTAATCAGCCAAATTGGATGTGCCAGAGATCTCACTCCTCTAGTCAGCTCTGAAGTAAGTAGTGCATGTAAAAGAAGCCCAGATGAAAACAAAAAACTGTCTGCAAGGATATAAAAGGCCTTTTTCATGTTTAAATTCTTTGTGGAATCACTACCCTTTTACCACATTCCCACAGTGTTGCAATGGGTAGTGATTCACTTTCAACAGAGACCAGGTTTGGAAGAAATTCACTCAAATGCTGTTGTGTGACACACTGACCACTGCCATGTCCTCCTGTAAATCATGAAAATATGTAATTGAGCCTTGAAAAGTAGAATAAAGGTTACATACTCTGGATAGCGAAACTTCTGCTTTCTAAAGCAGTGCTCAACTATGCCCATTTTGAAGAGAAGTCAGCAGACATTTTATATAATGTCACTGTTCAAGGTCACTTAGTTATGAAACTGTCAAAAGCCTGGCAAAAATTCAAATATGAAAATGCCAAACAAAAGAAATACCATGATGTTTATCCACAATTGAGAAGGCACATGACTGTGGAAGAGAATTGCTGTAGGATAACAGACTTCGGATGGGAGTAAGAATGCAGAAAACAGATCCTTCTGTAGGAAAGGGAAGGGAAGGTTTCCACACTTCCTGTAAGCTATAATTATGTTAAATTATTGAAAATTTACGAGCATTTAATCTGGGACCATCTTGCTGACAGAGGAAATACCGTAGACCTAATCTAGCTGTACATTCCTGCCACTCCTTCTCTGCAGTTTTTGGCCTGTATTATACAGAACATTTCCAGCATGGCTTAGGCAAGTCTATCTGCAAACATAATTATTGACAATTCTGTACATTTTTTTAAAAGGGGAAATGGGGGCAGGGGAACAATAAAGTCCTCTGGCATGCTGCTAGGAAAATTACTTCTTTCAAGAACAAAAACTCCAAGGCCTCTTGCAAACCCAAGGTCCTCAGGAATGCATATTTCATAAAAGTCTAGCTAGCCTTTACAGGATTATCATCACACAGAATAGATTATAAAGTCATTAAAAGGGATTTTTACTAATTCCATCAAAATGTGGCAGTGGGATATGCACAGAAATTAGCAAAGAATACCAAGAAAGAAGACAAAGGTGACACAATGCAGACCCATAACTCTAAAGTTATTTAACAAACAAGGAAGTGAAACAAGCTTTGAAGGAAATAAATATAGAAGTTGAAAATGAGAAAAACAGTTCAAACTGTCAAAAAAATCATCTCATCTTTTTTCACTTCATTTCCTTTTTTTGAAATGGGGGGGAAATATTGCAGCAGAACTCCATGGGAAAACCAGAGAATGGAGAAATTGCAATTAAGGCACGAGGCAGAAGACGTGTAAAATAACTAAAGAAATTATTGGCTATGCCTGTAAGAAATAGGGTACATCAAAAATTTGATGAATGCACATGGATAGACCTGGGCTTAACTCTGTACAGCATTCTTGTATTTCAGTACTGGATTCCTTGAATACTGGTCCAGGGAGTGACCTAAGTTTTCTTCAGTGACCAAAGACTGGTGCTTAACATTTTATCTTCAACATGCCCATCAACAAAAAGGCAAACTATAATATCTGAGGGAGAAATGAATAGACTTGCAGACTGAAATGACAAGAATGGGATTAAATATGATGACCACGAACACGCCTTTCAATGTGAATATGAATCCTTACTCCATATGTAGAATTAATCTATTTGAAGAGGCAGAGAAGTGAATTTAAACTGTATGGTAACTGACCATAAACCATCAGTGCATGCACCAAACCCCTTAAATTTATTTCCAACAGTGGTAGTGAAGATAGTTATGTCTTCATGCATGTCAACAGTAGGATATACTGTTCTCTAGTTATTGATAAAAGAAAAGAGAAAGCCCATTAGGTGCAGAGAAGCTCCACTCAGATGGGAGTGATAAATGGGAGCCTACAATTTCAGAAAGGTCAAAAATTGCTCAGCTCACTGAACAAAACAACGGCTGGACAGAACAAAACTCTGCTCTGTAAAGACAATGTGGGTCAATGCCAAAGACAAAAAGGAGCTGTTTGAACTGAAGGATAATACTGACAACGACTAAACAGATATAAACCAACCCTAAATAAATGCAGGTTAGGATAAAGAGGAAAGCTTCCCATTAGAGAGGAAATATTTACAACTGCTTCCCAACAGAAACGAGCAACACGATGAACCTGCTTTCAGGGTGGAGCTCAGGAAGGTCCACAATCACGTTACGTGATGTGGTAGCCTATCAGAGTACTAAACCAGACCACGTCCACGAAGATTATACATGGTATAGGGCTAAATATACATAAGTACAGGGCTAAATTAATGTCTAATCATGATAATGTGACTGACTGCACAAATTTCCATACAAGTCTTTCAAGACAGTTTTAATGCAAATCATTGTTTCAAAGTAATGTTTTATTCATTGAGAGAACGCCATAAGGTACCAGAACAACATCAAATTTATGCAAAACATCTTTTTAACAAGCTTCTGTCTGTAGGAAGAAGAACAGTAGGAGTGTTAAACCACATCTGCTTTCCGTTCTACAAATACAGCGGCAAAACCTGACAAGTTTTTTTCTAAGGCATGTACATTCACAGTCATCTTGAGGCCCTAAAAAATACACGTACTATCATTAACACACAAAGATCTGTACAAAGACTGACCACAAAGATAAAGAAAAATAACTTAAAAGGAGAAATCATTTCTACAAGCAAACACAGATACAGTATACAGCTTACTGTCGCACAGACATTGTGCACACAGTTGGGAAGGACACAAATTTGAAGTAACTATCATAAAATTTCCAGTTTTCCAAATGTGTAGTTAATTCCACATTAGAAAGTAATTGCTACAATAAATTTGGATGAAGAGTCAAAACAGAAAAAAAAGTAAAGTTTTAAATAAGTTGTAAAATAACATGGTCACAGAGGAATAATAAATAGAATAAAAAAAGATAAGGAAAAAAAAAAAGTGAGTTAGAATAAAGATGCTGTTTTTGCTGAGGGAAGAAAAGAAGCAAAAATTATCATGTAAAACTTTTGACAGGGTGATCAGTGTGATTTAACTTGTATTAAGAGATGCTTTCTCCCATGTTTGTACACAGAATGACAGCAAGATTTACCAAGCACAACGATCTTTTCAAATTTTAAAATGTTCTTGCTCTCTCTGTCAAACAAATGAAGACTTTTCACTTTCTTATGGTTTTTACAAGACTCAAAACCAATACAAATAAAAGTTACCCTTAGAGAGGAAAGAAAACATTTGCTGTTTAAAAAGTTGACTATACATAAAGAGCTCATTTAATATCAGGACTAACAAACACAACATTCACCACAGTAAGATTTTTCAGCAGTAAGATTTTTTATTATAGTAAGATTGTTGCATGCCACTGTGAAACAGGAGAAAGGTATATATTTTAGAAAATAGGAACCACTTTCCTAAGTTGTAATAGAGTCAAAGTATCCCTTTAAGTAAAACACACAAACAAGGTTTTTAGGCTGAAAACATCCATTTCATTGCCTGGATATCATGGTGCTCTGCACAGTCAGCTCCTGGATCATGTATCTTTATTTTTTTCCATCACTGCAGAAAGAAATTAAAAATAATTACAAAAACCAAAGCCTGTCAGATGTCATCATGCAGAACTTGATTCATCCTTCTATCTGCTTTCAGATACAAAGAATTCTGTTTCATGGTTTTGTTTCTGGAATCATCTCACACAGTACTGGTGCAAACTACAGCTCATTATTAGAGAGTTTATCAAGTTTCAAGAAATTGCAAAGCAATGCAATTCAGGCACATTTGAGAGCATAACCATCTACCATTAAGTATGCTCTCTTGTTCAGAAGACCCAACTACACAGAATCACCTAGTTTGGCCACTAACTTCAACCTCGCTCTGTTTTCGCTTACGGCTTATCACCAGGAGGGCAGAGCAGCAATTAGATTTTCACTTCCACCAGCCAGTTTTAATATATTTCACTTCAAAGTCTACAATAACTGCACTTCAGAGTGCCAGGAAATGAAAACTCCTGTTTCCATTTGATATTTCAGAAGGACCTCAAGGGGAGAAAACCAAGTCATCCCAACAGGAATTTTGCCAATATGTAATTACTGGACTCCCTACTTACTAATGTGCATGAAGGATCAATATAAACATCCTGTCACTCAGTGAAATACAACACAGCGTTACTTCAGGCTGGAACACAGTACCAATGCTGGCTTAAAAAATGAAATTATAAAATAAAAAATAGGAGTGTGGGGTTGTTTCTTTTTACGCTACAAGATCCATTTCCTTACATTGTATAATTCTCCTCTCCAAATTTTGTTCACTGGGACATTAATTGAAGCTACAACTTCAGCAGTTCAGCTGAAACTTGTATTGGCTAGCACACTTCTAATAATAAAATAGGAAAAATACTGAAGGACACAAATATTGAAGGAACTACTGAACTGTATGAGCTGTGTATGAAAGCTTCCTGAGGCACTATAAAAATGAGCACGCATAAATAACAACTCAAATCAATGTATCTTTACTGAGACTACTAGGTCTTCCTAGGTATTTAAAATAGTATCAGAAATCTATAGAGCAAGTTCACATAGATCATAGGAATCATAAAATTAAAAGACTGATAAAACAGCACAGGAAAACGTAATGAAGTTCATTACAAAGGAACGCTGCATTAATCTAGCCCTGTATAGAAGTTCTCATACTACTATGAGAAAAATTGTAAGGCACAAATGAGAGGGAGGGAGTAGATACAACAACTAGGAGCACTACGCAGGAAAAGAAAGATCTGAAAAGGGAAAGAACAGCTAACTGAATGCCAGCCAGGCAGAAGCTACAAGAAAGCAATGTGGAATCCAAAGGATTTACATGGGGGAAGGATTGAAAAAAAATATTATTTGCGTTACTAAAGAAGAGCGTTCTGATGAGCACTAACATGCTGAACTGAGGAAAAGGGATGTTTCAGTAGGACATCTAGAAATCTAGACCTGGCAGCAGCAACATCGCCCAAAAGAAACCATGAATCCTGGAAGAGTTTCAAACAAGATGGACAACACCCTGCAGGATACATGAAGCAAACAGGGCACCATGGGTGAAGAAAGGTGACAAACGAGGCAGGAACACAGGCTCCTTCCCAAAGCCAGCACCAGCTCACATGCATACCACTGGTGTGAGCACACCGCGTTCCAGCCACAAGCGTCTCAGCCCCAGCAGCAGCAGAGCTGCTTCCACTAAGTCCAAGTGCTGGGACAAGGCCAAAAAATCTGAAGGCAACATTGCTGCTGCAGAGCTGGTGGCCAGCTGGAAGGTTTATGTGTTTAAAGTCAGCATGCAGGGCAGTGCTTCCAGTCCTTCTAGGCTGCTTCTCCCTTGCTGGGCCTCCATTTCTCCAGGATATGCAAGTTGACATCCTTCTGAAGAGGTAAACCATTTCAGTGATATATTGGATTGGGGAGGGGTAAAGAGGCAATTTTAGAAAAAATATTAATTATTAACAACACAATTTGATTTTTATCTCCAGTGCACATTTATAAGTGGTTCCAACATGCTGTGTCAAGTGATACATTCTGATTTATGGTTTTACACACTTTATATTCCAGCTGTAGAACTCATTCTCTTGGCATTCATCATACTGGTCCAGCTGATATTTTTAGATGGTTTTAGTCTGATTACACTATTTCATGTTACATTTGTGTTCTTCAAAACAATCAAAAGGTATTTAGAAGAGAAAGCTCTCGACACTGCTGACTAACAAAATACACACAAGTAAGCTCAGTTCAAACCTGTAAAGTGTGGGTGTATTTTCTTATGCACAAGCCTCTTTGGTATGCACGTCCTACAAAAGCCATTATAAACTCTTTCTGAATTGCCCTAGGTTACAACTAAGCTATCCTCTTCCTTACCCTCATCTCTGCAAACTGTTTTGCTACTGTATAGTAATAGCATTTGAAAATGACAACCTTACAGAAGACTATACTAACACTGACCTTATTTCTTATGTAAATTATACTGAAAATGAGAGAAAGCTAATACTTAACAAATTCGCATTTCAAAGCTCCACTTGCTTCCTCATAAGAAACCAATACCCTTGCAATCCCAGAAATACAACAACTGTGTTTATAGTGCAAATTTAAATTTAGACAGTGAAATATCTATTGCGGGGGCAAAGAAATTTTTGCTCTTTCCCCTCAAATCTAAAACACTTTGGTCACCTATTTAGTCTCCTCTACTGCAGGGTGTAAGCAACCTCAGTCTTTTGTTTCAATATCCCTGCAAGACAGGCTGGATGAAGCCGCCTGAGTCACAAAGAAACCTGCATAAAACCGCAGCCAGGACTTTGAAACACCAAAGTGTTCCTCTAGCCACTTGACCATCCTTAGGTGCCCCAATAAAAATGAATGAGTTCACCACACCACTTCTCATAAGTAGAGCTTCCAAGTAGAAAGCACAGTCACAGTAACAGCTGGGTACTTTCCAGAAGCATTGTTTTTGTAACTAATTCTCATGTTTAGCATAATGAACTTCTTCTCCTGGAATTTTTAAAGGCACAAGTGAATAAAAAGTGCTTAAAGCCCCAGAACTTGTATTGTTTTTTGTTTTTTTTTTTCTTTTTTTTGAGGAAGGATGACTGCTGATTTTTTCAGAGGGATCTGTCTCAAAACTTTTCACGAGTGAAGACTGAGATCAGCATGAACTGCTCTTCCCCAGAAGTGCATTAAAAGGGCAGATTAAAAATGTGGAGGACAAGCTGTGAAGTTTAACAGGCAATTATGAAAGCAATTGCAATGAGAATATTCTGAGGTGATAGGCCAGAATAAAGACAGCTACAACACCAAAATTAAAAAGCGAAGCACTGTCTCTCTTTCGAAGCCTATTATCTTACTGTAGTTGTGTGTTTATCACACCAATGCCAGTCACAAGTACAGGGCATTGTGGAACATTAACAAATGGTTTTTATATTTTGAATGCACCATTACATGAAAAATAACTGTATTTAGAAATGTAATAATAAAGATGCTAGAATCTATTTCTGGCCTTTTTTTTTTTTTTTTTTTGAGACGGCAGGAAGCAGCTTGGACAAATATGATAGTACACACTTTCTTTACAGAATATTTTATTCTCAAACCAAGAAATTCACAATTAACCAGACTGCAAGGAATAAATTTGCATTACAGCCAGCTGCTATGTCATCCTGTCATATTTTAATATTGCTTTCCTAGGATATGGGAAACCACATGGAAACGACAGCATAATTTCCCTAATAAACGTGAATCTAAGATGATAGCAAGCACACCAATTACTTTGAAATACACCTGAAAGGATTTTGAAAGCAAATTTAAAGTAAAAACAGTTGACATAAGCAGATCATTTGAAATACCAATCCAGAAAGCTCCCTAAAAGCAAGTGCTTACATCTGGAAAATGCAATCAAAGTCTAAAGAGATTAGGCTGAGATGATGTAAAGTTAGAATATTACATGCAATAAGCTTGTTGCTGAAGGGCAGATTTGCTTCTTTTATATCCTTTACTGGAAAACAAAATAAAGCGTATTTTAAATGTTATTTTAAGGCAGGTTGATGATGTCAAACTGGAAGGAAATAACAGACATGGAGATTACTGTTCAGCCCCCACAAAAACTAAGCAGTGACCCATGTATTACACTGATCATCCATTTAATTTTCCTCATTCTTAACTCCTTCCAGCCATTCTTCTCCTATGCTGATGTCAGCAGCCTGGCTTCCTGTTCAGCGTCTGCACCCACTCCTTGAAGTCTAAGAGTCTGTCCAGAGCAGAAGGCACTGCTCTGACAGCTTTGAGCCATCAAGTACATCCAACCCAGGACTGTCAGTCCTCAGTACAAAGGAAAAAGCAACTTGAGGCATGGAAGCTGTGCGTATCAGCCCAGAGGCTCTGGCAGGACTGTCCCAGGCACTATGCAGTGACAGAGGAGAGCTGTGTCTTAGGGGAGCCCAATATGTCCACTGGATGGTGAGCAGCAGAGTACAAAATGTGGCACTGCTCCTGTCCGGGTATTTGTAGCTTTAGCTTTAACAGCCTATCTTCAAAATCCAAATTATCCAGCTTTCTTCCCTTTCTCACTATCAATATGGATTCCCCCGGGTGTCCAGAACAATTAAAGCCTCCTACTAATTACTCATGCCATTCTTTTATCCTACTCGGATGGCAGGAAATTAAAGGTGAGATACTACGTGACAACTGTAGTGGAACACATGAGGATAATGAAACTGGTCAGCAACCACAGCCTGATTCAGACACACAGCAGTCACTCAAACACTGACTGGTGGCATGGCATTCGCCCTCTTGTCATCAGTATTAATTTTAAAGAACCCTTCTACAAATGACTTTTTTTTTTTTTTTCCAAGGCTGCCTTAAATAAAAACCCTACAGCTACTTGGAACATGTGATAACAGGCAACTCATCACAGAAATGACCCGGAGTCATCATCTTCACTCCTAAATATCTAACTTTATCTCTTTTATGTAGGTACTTCATTCCTCCAAAGTCTTCATAACTTTTTCCAGTTAATATAACAACCTCCAGCAAGAACTTTCAACAGTACCCTATTAATTCAATAATGCAAGACTCAAAGGTTGTCACTCCTTAGTCTACAACTAACTCCAACTGTATTCTTCAGTGACTGTCCAATTTTAATTTCAAGACAACCCTCTTGTTCGTGCTTGAAAAAATGAAAAGAAAAAGATTGGCAATCATCTAACATCCACAAACCTCGGCTAAAGCTATTAATCTGGAGGGAGAATGAAACTTTTCCACAGAGACAGTAGGATCAAAGTCCATATCTTAAGTATCTCTAAGCCTAAAGCGGATAAAGGAAGAGATATAAAATACACTGAAGGTTCAAGCTTTAAATGCTATTTTTTTGTTATAAATATAAATTAAAATAGTACCTACATAATAATAGTTCATAAGGTAAGTGGCAGGAATTTGGGCAAAAGTCTGTTTTGCTGAATAAGATACAAAATAGTTGAAAACCATATACAAATTACCCATGTTCCCAACACAAATGGTGGCCCAAAGGCTGGCAGAGGAAATCTTTCAGAGGAAACGTTTGAGACAATTGTAGAAAAAAAATACAAAAGCCAAGTGAAATCAGCATGGAAGAGCTTGGAAGGAAGTGTATTTAAGAAACGGAAATTGTTTTACAATATTTCTGTGCAACCGAGAACAGAGAGGGGAAAAGACGACAAAAAATTAAACTGGGCTAGACTCAAGAGTTTCAGCATTTCAGTACTGCACTGATGTTATGTATTGTGGAGAAGAATGTATTCTGAGGAGCCTTGCAGTATTATAAAACTTAGGCCTTGAAAGATTTAACAGCCACCAAAACCCTGAGTGAAAAGCAACTGTGGTATCATAGATCACAAAGGCATAGCAGTTTGTTTAAGTGAATGAAAACAACATCTGCTCTATGATTTCACTACCACAGTGCATTTCTCTGCTGCTTTCCAAGGCATTGACACAATTATATTGAACTGATTCTTAGAGAGACGCTGTGTTCACCAGTAGCACAAACCAGCAATGATCTTCTGGTTTTTGCTCTGCTACATCTAAAGGAAGCCCTGAACTTCCACACTGCTGCTGCTAGCAGCAGCTTATGGAGATGGCATTAAATTGGTACAAACAGAAGTGCATTGCCAATCTTTTTCCTACATTTTTGCTACTAAATTGAAAAAATAAAAAAATAAAGCAAAAAGTTTGGTTTCTCTGATTTTCCAGGCAGTTTAGTCATACACTGGGGTCAACACATTGTGTATAATCTATTCTTTCAGCTTATACTACTCATTTTAAAAACTGTGAAAAAGACTTAGAAAAAAAGAAAAGAAAAAAAAAGACAAATACATCCATTTTCATTCATGATCAAAATATTACCTGGAGCAACCCTGAGTTCATATATTTGTGGGGGGTTTTCTTAAGTCTATAGGATGTAAAATCTTAAAAAAAAAAAAAAAAAAATCTGTAGCCTGTGGAAGGAATGCAGGAATATCAGTAGAAGTAATACACCCTTGCAGCTGCATGCAGTAAGCCCCAGAGCAGCTTGGCTGCTGCAATCAGCAGGTCAGCACCAGACCTGGAAGCCTCTGGCAGGAGGGCAACACTACAAACTCCCTCCAAGAACAATCAAATCTGTAATGAGACTCACACAAACATGAAAAGGTTTGCTGTGCAAGAAAGGGAAAGTACTTGTAGAAGAAAAATACATTTGTTTTACCGAGAAGAAATGTAAACTCTCATCTGTGACAAGATCAGTTCATCAGTTCTGCTGGTCATTTTAGCTTCCTGTTGCAGATGACCCATTTGATTTCAGAGCAAGCCAGATAACCAGATCCTCCTTCTCAAAGATATACAAGTAAGTTTTCAATTATCCCTGGGTTTCCTCAATGAAGCTTAAAATACTCTTTTGAAGGGATCACAATAGCATGCTTTCCAGTCAGGAAGCAGGTCTTTGCCTGAACAAATAGTGATGACCAGGCAAGATGAAGAAAGAGCTGTCATTTGCTCATCAGGTTAACACAGAAATATCTCTGTCCCAAGATTGAAAGTGTTCAGACTAATATTAATGCTCAGTGCTCAAAAGGACTTCTTTGAGCTAATACTGTACCTGTTTCCCAGATGTCGATTCTTGTTCAAATGAAAATCCTTATACAACTGGAATTAGCAATTGCTAAAACTCCAGCCTACAGAGCAGTAGCATCATGAGCTTCCTGCAAATAATGTGCTCATTAAAGCATTGTACAAATCAAGAGCTTCTAGGCTCATGCCTTATGACCATTAAGTTGATATCTTGAAATCCTACTAGTTGGAATACATATAAAATTCATACCAAATTCATACAAAACATACAGATGTTCAGCTCATTCCTAACACCACATTTTTTCTTAGTTCTGCTTGTCTGCTTTCCTGCCTGAAGAAGTCTAAATCTTGCCATTTCAAATACAAAAGTCAAGTCTCAAACTAATATCCTGAACTTTGCCCAGCTTAATCAGGCTACACTCTTGTCCCCTTCCCCAGTCCCTCTGGTTAGAGAGTAGAAATGCAGTATTACCTGGACTTGGCTAAGGGGAAATACCCTCCTGTTCACAAAGCCAGCCAGAGATCTTGAAGAGACACATGCTCTGCACATACCATTTCAGGGTCACTCCAAGGACACTGCACTCAGAAAACATGTCCAAAGGAACCAAGGAACAATGCAAAACCAAATATAAGAAACTAAAGCCCCAGGACACAGCTGGGAAATAGACATGCTGCTGGACACTAATCTCATATCTGAAATAAAGTTTGGAATTTCCTTCAGGAAAGGACTGCAATGCGCAGGACAGGCCAATTCACCAGTTGGCGAAGAGGCAAAGAACTGAAGAGGAATCTTGTAAGGCTGAGGAAGGGGCACAAAGGGCGCAATCTCTCCACTGTAACTGACAGAGAACAACTTCTGCCTCCCAAACTCCAGACACACTGAAGTACTTACTCTGCCAGAGGATAATGGACCTAACTGTAAAGGACATAATGATTCTTTATTGGAGATGCTGACTGCAATGATCATTTAGAAATATCAGTTTTGCAGTACTGGTCACAGTGCATATGCAGCATATTTCTTCAAGGAAATTAATTTTTAGAAACAGAAAAAAAATATCATGGTTAGACACTCCATTTTTGTGAGCTAGCACAAAACTCCTGAAAATTCATAATTGCATTTTCAAGTACAAAGAAAGGTCTGTACCTTAAATCTAAACAGTACCCAGCAAAATCACTGAGCCTCTACCCTGAGCTTGCCTATATGGGCATATTCAGATCAATTAATGGTAAATGATTGACACTGAAGTAGTGTTGCTCTGGGGTTTTTGTTACTGCAACCTTCTCTACAATTTCTCTCCTCCTGATGCATTCTTTTGCTCTTTGTAGTACTTCCACAGAGACAGAATAACCAAGCACCTTTAATTCATGCAGCAGCTCAGCTTCTCTGCTGATGGATGGAAGAATGAGTATAATAAATGAGGCAGGTGCAAAGACAACCCCCCTCCCCCCCAGCTAGAAGACAATCTAAGGTAAGTAACTCTGCCCTGATAACCACTTGCAAGTGGGTTCTCTTCTAGCATTATAATGTCATGTTTCGATACACATTTTGAATTAAAAGAACTCTTTGGATTTTATTAACCTTCCACGAGCCACAAACCTTTCCATGATCCTCTTGGGAGCCAAAGAAACAGCCAAGTGCGTTGCACTTGCACGTGTTGCAAGATAAAATAACTATACACTGCTGAGCTGTTGGGACTGGAGACAATTCCCAGACTTCCTCTGAACATTTTTGCATCAATAATTAAATCTTTCTTCTTTAAAAAAAACCAAAAAACACAACTTTCCCACTTATCTGTGAAAGTCAATACAGAAATACAGAAAATACAAATACAGAAAATGCATTAAATAAACAGCAGTTTCACACACACAAGACACAAAAAACCACGGGCTGAAGACTTTTTGTCTTTCAATTATGACAAAAGTTTTTAATCTGTGATTAAAAGCTCATTAAAAGTAACTTAAAGTCAGCAGTGCTCCTTTACAATCATTTATTTTATATTAATTGTCCTATTTCTAGCTACAAGTATGGATTCTGAAAATTCATATCATGCAGTTCATAAACCTGTCTGCCTCAGTTTGCACATAAGAAAAATTAAATTGTACAAATGTCACTGCTCTGTTACCATTTGGAGTGGCAGATGTCCAATTGCCAGCTGTACAAGTATTGAACATGAAGCACTAATTACAGAGTAATCAAATGCTTTGTTAAACCATATTTAAGAATTTTATTGCCGCTTAATTACTACACACATACTAGCAGATAAACACACATGTGGTCCATTAGCACAGCATCTGCCAGGTTTTAAGCATATCCATAACTTGATGGATAAACAATAACTGATGATTGGAGAAATCAACTTTCCAAGAGCCTTTGACCCCATCTTTCAACAAAGGCTGGTGGGAAAACTGAAAATTAAGCTGTCATGACATAAAAGGTAGAGTTGCATCATGGATGAAAGATAAAAAGCAAGGAAGCATTAAAAATAATATACAAATCATTAGCGGTGGCAAAATGCATCAAAACAGTGTGACAGGACTATCTGTAGACTTAAGCCAAGAATGTACTTTTACAGCCTAGGCAAGGAAATAAATTAATGCAACAGTATTTGCCACTGATTCAAAATCAAACAGAAAGAAATAAAAAAACCCATGACAGCGGAGACCATCTGGCTTATGATTTTGCTTTTGCTATATTATTCTTTGGAGAAAGGAATCCCTCTTTCAGCTTCTTTTTGTCTGCAGCATAAAAAGCAAGCTAGAATGTTCATCCTGTGCACCACAAAGCTGAGCACTGTTCTGCACACTCCACTTGACTTTACACTCACCGTCAATTAGTTTAATGCTTCCTTTATCTTTTTACTTGCAGTGTCACCTCAGTTGAGGGAGCTCCCTCAAGAAGCCAGATAAATTTCCAGAAGAAAGATTTGATGTGGTTTCCTCCAATGAGGTCATTAAATTTACACACTCAAATCCCTTTCAGTCTTAAAGTCTACAGGCCTGTGACGTTGTCTTCTGTTAAGCCACTCTTTAGAACTCATCTGTGTCATGTCATCCTTAAATCGCTCCATCTCAGCCAGGCAGTTGGGCGGATCACACCCAATTAAACCTGAGGATGTTTCCTTCATCTGCCACTTTATCACCGAAAGAACAGACAGAGCTCTGGAAGGCAGATAGTTGACTTAGTTTTAGTTTTCTTACTCTCACATAGAGAGCACCTAGCCCAACAGTCTCTGGCTGCTTTCCAAAGCCTCTGGCAAAAGAGGCAAAATGCAACAGGACACCCATGAGGAACAAGTGACAATTCATACGTGGCAATACAAATTCAACATTAATGACATTTTTCTAAGTTCAAGTAAATTTTGCAAGTTTTAAAGTGATCGCCATGGAAAATAGAGATCCGTGCATCTTTGGCAGCTGTCTTCTCGAGCAGTGCCTAAAAAGAAACAACAGTATTTTTGTGTCACTGTTTTCATTGACAATGCAGAGAATGCCTGGATTGCACTCCATGCCATCCAAGATGTGAGATAATGAGATATTTCACATCGAACAACACAAGCAACAGTAATCTTATCTCCATCACTTGTCTGAGGCAAAAATCAGAAGGCTTTAAGGAAGCAGAACAAAATAGCTAGAAACACGGGCATATTCTCATGACATGGGTGGGTTTTTCTCCTAAATAAGAGTCCCATAAGGAAATCCCAGTTACAAGAAGTCGCTTATCAGATCTCTAATGAAAACAAAAACTAACGGATTTAACTCTGGTAATGATAATAATAATAAAAAATATTTTCTTATACGACGATACCAGAACATGCTGAGACAAGACCAGAAGCCAAGAAAGAAACCATTTTCACCAATTCCTTGACAAGCCTGAAGCAATGTTCTAGATGCTTGCTGCTGTAAATGCCAGCATAAGGATATAGTATCTCTAAACCAGTCATGTTGGAGATGATGCATATTGCTTGTGGACAACGACAGCTCAAGGCAATGTAACTGGAAACATGACTCTAGTTTGATCCAAACTGGAATGCAGCATTCTGTTGATAACAACAAATTCACCCCTGTGATTCTCCTGACTGAGAATTCTAAGTCTTCATGTACCACACAGGGCTCCTTTGAATCTAAAATATTGTTTTGAATTGGTATACTACTCGACATGCTATCAGCAAAGGGAATATGCGAAGATTAGTAATATTCACTCATCATATTCTACAAGAGAAACTCTTCTTACAGGGATGGCTGAATGCAAGAAGGGTAAGGCTCCTGTCATAGAGATTCACATCAAAACAGACCCCCAAAACTCAATGCAACATGGGCTAAACTGGCCTGAAACATCAACCCTGCTAAAACAAGGAGTAAGCTGCAACATTTGAGTGATAAGTTAAAAACCAGAACTTATATTTACCCTTTTCTATCTGCTTATGTGGGATGATGGTATGTTTATCCTTTACTATTCTTAATCAAGTGTACAAAAGTTTGGATAATTCAGCTTTCAAGCACTGGGTCCTGGAAAGGTTTAGTTTTTAAGAAGGAAAAAATAAATAAAAAATCATGTCTGCTACTTGCCCTCCAGCTCACAGGAGTCAATCAATGAGAAACCCTGGAAAAGGAAGTACTACACCATACACAGGTTTAATCAGTGAGGGATATAAGACTCATTTTAAAGCTTAACAGCTTGCAAAACAATTCTTTTCAACTGGTTTTCCATTTGAATTGGTTTAGTATTCTACAGACAGATGTAGAGCAGTTAGTCATCCACCTCCACAGGGAAGAAAAACTGACGAGGTGCAGATTCAGAAAGGCAAGAAAAAGCATTTTTCATTATTAAAGAAAAAGAACTTCTGAACACATGTCATTGCATCTGGGATACATCAAAGAAATGCAAGTATGAAGTGCTACACCACCACTTCACCTCACTTCCACATCTCTCACTACATACAATTGATAAGTTGCCATCATTTACAGGAGTTCTTTAAGGCGTGAATGGCAAGGAACTGCATGTGGGCTTTTGGAACACAACGTAGCAATTTTGTACTAAAAGTAGCACGTTAAAACCAAATTGCTAAATGGCACAAAAATGTAATTTGCACAACAAGCTTTCTCTTTGGTTCTTCAGTCTGCAATCTATTTGGGTTGGACCTGCCAGTATTATTCCATCTCTGAGCCTCCAAAGTTTCTTATCAATTATTAATAACGAATACTTAATGCAGAAATTTTTACATACAATCAGCTTTACCTGAGTGGTACCAAGTCAGAAACTGATTTTAACTCTTCTGTAAGGTAAAACTTCAGATGGTATCCCCACAATATTTATTGCCTCAGACCCTGAAAGCAGTGTTAGAGAACCACAGCTGAAGAAAATCTAGCCCATCTTGGCATCTGGACTGAAATTAGCTGCTGTTAAGCTAACCCTACACCTTACTCACTGTTTTGCATTTTAAACTTCGACCATTTAAATGCTTTATCTTACAGCACAGCTCTTACATACAGTTTTTTTCAGTGCAACTGACAGATGAACAAACCGTGGTCCCAAACACCACCACAACTGTAAGGAGGGACCAGACCTTGTATAATTACTCCCTTTTTCTTCAGAACACAAGCCTTTCTGCCTCCCATTACTCTCATCCTCCTCTTCCTTCTCCTGAATAATCCAAAAGCAGACAAAAAGTATCAGTTAACAAGGCCAACAATGCAGGGATTATTAAAAAAATTTACATGCTAGTCAAATTTATTTTTACATTAGCGAAACAACAGAACTTCCTCTTCCTTATGAGAATTATCTCTCAAATTATGCTTGACAACAAGGAAGACACAAAAATAACACACTCTGCAAAAGCCTCATTCTATTTAAACTTCTAAGTTTGTCCCTTTTTAAGAGTATTTAATTTTGTTTCCTTTTCAGCCAGCCTGCCTCGTCTCAGCCATAAATCTACACACCAACTTCCTTTCTCCTCTGAGCTTCTAAGCTGCTTATGCTGCCGTTGTTCATTTCAGATCCTGTTCTCCTTCCTATTCCTCGTGAAGCCTCTTTCACAATTATTCATTTTGGATCCTCACCCATGTCAGTGTTTGCAACCAGGAGCAACAGCTTGGCATGGATACCCAGAACCCTTCATCTTCTGCATGCCAAGCTCTAGAAGCATCCCAGCTATGTCAAAGGCCTCTGCAGACTGCCCACTTCAAGCACTTCAGGGAAGGTGAGCCCGGTCACTTTAGCACCCAGAGCCCTAGCACTTCAAAGGCAGCCACCTACCTTATGCGTGTGAAAGTTTTTTGTAGTACAGGGCGTCTGCCAGGCAGCAGCACATAATTATAACTACTACACCCTTTAAAGTCACTGCCCAGGACACAAAAATATTTAGTTTTTCAACAAAACCTCAGCGACGTAGGGCTTGATCTTTTATCACCTGCAAGACACTCCTTTCTCAAGCACATGATGCATGACCCTGTAGTTGAAGCCCCTTCTTTCTTCCCCTGAAACATGTTAAATCCTGACTGTTTCTGAATAACAGAGTTTCGAGGTCAAACCAATGGCCTGCTCTCTTGCCAGTGCTCTGAGCCATCCTAAAAGACAACCACGGGCAACAGAGCGGCTCTTCAAGCCTCGCTGAACTCCCACCACCTGCAGCAGAGCCACCTGACTGATGGTGGCCAGCACGAGGCACCACAGCCGGGGCAAGGTGTCTGCCCTGCATGAAGACATATCTTCCATAGGAAGATACCTTTTCTCTCCCTGGGCAGTTTCGCTTGGTTTGACCGTCCAGGCGGGCAGTTGGTTCCACCTCAAGGGGAGCAGAGCAGCAGACCCGTGCGGCTTCACGGCTTGGCACCCCGAGCACGACCCCAGCGAAAACCCCTCTGTTCACTCATGCCCATGGTGCCACACATCCCGCCCGGCTCCCCTGAGAACCCCCAGGACCCACCTCAGCGGCCACCCCATCCCAGCCAGCCCCGCTCCAGCCCTGCCATCCCTATGGACACAGGCCGAGGGGACACGCTTGGGATGGGGACCCGAACAACACGCTGGGGACAGAGGGGCCACACCACCCCGTGCTTCCGACAGGGGTCCGGGGGGAAGGCGGTAGAAAACACCCATTCTCCCACCCACCAGGGTTGGCTGAGGGGCAGCGGCACGGTTATCCCGCAGGAAAGAGGGGCCGAGGAGGAGGAGGAGGGATTCCCCCGCTCGGGGAGAGAGCACGAAGGGCTGCGGAGAGGGAGAAGGAGGCGGCGGTGGGACGCGGCCCCCGGGGCCGGGGCAGGAACCGGGGCCGGAGCGGCCACTCACAGAACTCGGCGATGTAGTAGGAGACGGCGTAGTTCTCCTCGCACCACTCCAGGGTGGAGGTCGGCGTACCCCAGTAACCCTCCCGGTCGGCGGCCGGAGCCATTGCGGCGGCCGCTCCAGGCTAGAGCGGAGCCAGGGCACCGGGAAGCGCAGGGAGAAGGGCTCCGGGCCCGGAGCGCGGCGGCGGGAAGGAGGGCGGTGCCGGCGCTGGGCCCGCCCGGCGGGGCGGAGCCGCCGTCGCCATGGGGACGGGCTGCGGCCTGTCGGACGGAGCCAACGGGGACGGAGAGCTGCGTTGTGGTGAAAAACGCGGATGTGGGGAAAGTGTGGGGAAATATCGGCGCGGGGCACTCTCGGTTCTCAGGGAGGCCGCGCGATGCTGCTGTGAGGATGAGGTGGGACGTGCATCATCACGGCGCTCTCGTCACCCGCTTTTCAAGCCAGTCTGGGGGCAGTGAAGAGCTTTCCCCCCTCAGCTTTCCACTCTGGTTTTACTTATAGACGTCATGGAGTGTTTGTAAGGCGAGCGAGGCAGCGTGCTGCCTTCATATTGTTAAAACACAGCTTCACAGCATCGCAGAATGCTTTGGGTTGGAAGGGACCTTAAAGACCATCCAGTTCCCTCCCCCTGCCTTGGGCAGGGACACCTTCCATTAGACCAGGTTGCTCAGAGCCCCATCCAACGTGGCCTTTAACGCTGCCAGGGATGGGGCAGGCACAGCTTCTCCGGGCAGCCTGTGCCCGTGCCTCGCCCTCTTCGCATTGAAGAATTTCTTCCTGAAGAATTTCTTCATTTCTTCGCAATGAAGAGGCAAGTGTTCCTCATACCCGTGGGCTGGGAGAAGGAAGGAGGCTTTTTATAGCACTGCCTGCTAAATGGGGGTTTTCCTCTCCTCCGATGCCGTATTTAGTTTCCTCAGTGCTTACTACGCGTACTATACTTACACCATAATATGCAAAGTGCTTCTCCAGCAGAGCTGGTATCCAGAGGCAAGTGCAATCTAAAAATGGAAAGACTTGAGACACAAGGAAAAAGAATAAAGTGTACCAGCAAAGGCCTGATATTACTGTGTGTTTTGTGCTTCAGAAGGCGATCCAAAGACTTGAGGAGAAGCTTTGGGCAGACCTTGGGGGCTGTACACAAAGTTTACACCCTGCTGGCCAGCAGAATTTATTATACCTGCATATAAACACACAGACTTCTTTTTCCACATCTTATTTCTTCTCACCTTTCCCTGTGTAAGCTGAGAAATGCCAGTCTAAACACCTTGTCTACCCCAGACCTTGCCTGCTGTAAATACTGCTGTTTCAGAATATATACATCTATCTTGAAGACTATCTTGGCTTCTGAAGTTCAGTTTGTATATAATTGCTTCCAGCGTCAGGTACAGATGTATTTAACATATATCACTACTTTTCATCACGCTATAAAGCACTAAAATAAAATTTATTTTAGTGATGGCGATGACAATACACCTAAATTGCTAAAACCTCATCAAAATCCCTCTGGAGTTTTATATGCAGACCTGTCTTCCTGTATTTTTCAGTCCTAGATTACTTCCACAGATTTAGACTTTAAAGATTGGGGTCTGGAAGAGTACCAGACTGATCAAGATGCATAAAACTGGCTGTAAAGAATGCAGAGGATTCTGGGATGCTTGATGCACTTTAGCTTTTCAGACTTTTGAAGGTTCAGTTTATGTAATAAGGAAGCTTGTAGGGCTCTGAATTTTTGTTCTCAGGATAAACCATTTTAATTATTAAATAATTATTAGAAGTTCTTGGCAGAAAAAGAATTAAAATTTTGAAACTGCAGTTGTTTAGAAACTAAGGAGAGAACTATGAATTATTTTAAATATTTACTAATAGTTAAATATTAAATAATAAATATTTACTCACCGGGAGCAAAGATGGCAAAAACGTGGAAAATGTAGGTAATTTTTATAATATTGAATTACAGTTGGCTTTAAATAAATAATTTTAAATACTGGTGCTTGTTTCTTTTTTCATCATGCGCATGCTAGCCACGAGAAGATTTGCCACCACACTAGAAAAAGAAGTCAGACATGAAACTAGCTTTAAAACTGGGGAAGATAAATTAATGAAGGGTTTTATGTGGTAGATACCAATAATGTAGGTTGTCATCCATTCTGATTTCTGGAGAAATACAAAAAAAAATTAATGACTAGGCCTTAATTTCATTCACTAGGGAATTTTTATTTATTTGGCATGCTTCTGGAGTATTCTCCATTACAATATGCATTTACTGCTGACATTCTGTGGCTCGGTTCTCTGCTTTCGAAGTCTGACAAAACTTTCAGTTGCTACACTCAGAAGGTTAGTATTGAAGAGGCAGCCCCAAACTATTATATTAGATGCTTTTTTCCTGAAAATGTTTTGTAGACGTAAACTTCACTTCCACAAAACTAACTTTGACTGCTTCAGCTGTTACAAGAATACATATTAAAATCACTACTTTTCCTCTGTAAGTATGAACAAGCTGTGCCTTGTTCAGTCCATTACTGCACTGGATATAATGTGACAGCCTGAAGTTCTTTGCATCTAAATGTAGTCTGTCTGATTAAAGGATCAAATCTACCTCTGTCCAGGTGCTGGGTTTTCTTTGTCTGATCTGTACAACCTATGGAGGGAATATCTTGTTTCTGAAATAGCAAAAACCAAACAGAGCTACCGAAATGCTTATTTTTCAGTATTACTAAAAAAATGTGCTTGTCATGCCAATGGAGCAGTTTCCTGTGGCCTCAGGTTGCATGTGGCAAAGGATCCTCTTTCCATACAGTTTAATGTTGCCCTGAAACCTTATGGCTTAACTGATCAGTGGGTAATTGAATCATGTCAGTTTACACCACTAGAGGGATATGTCCTGTCACTTTAGTGTGTGGATCCAGTAATTTTTTCTTGGGAATGGGAGAGAACTGCTGTGCAAGAATGGCACGTGTTCAGCTCCTTGTGATCAGGTAAATTCAGGGAATGACACCTGAGGAAAAATTTTATCTCCCTCCGCTCTGTGCAAACACTTTGTCATGGCTTGTGCTTCTGGTTGTTTTATTTGTGCATAAAATGAGACCCAATAAGCAGATTGTTTAGAACTCATTATGGAGACGTATGTTGAGGGAAAATTGTACTTATTCCCTCTCCTCAGTGTATGTGTGTAAAGGGGAAGATAAAATTGATAGAAAATCTTGAAGATTTTTCACTGCTTGGTTCTTATAATGTTAAAGATATCATCACAAACATAAAACTGAATTTTGTCCTACATATTGGCTGTTCAAATTATACAGGTAATTATCCCAGAATGGTTTGGATTGGAAAGGATCTTAAGTATCCTTTAGTTCCACCCCCCCATCCCCACTGTAGGCAGGGACACCGTAGGTAGGTTTTTCTTTTAAAAGACCAAACTGCTCAAAGCCTTGAACAATTCCAGGGATGGACATCCACAGTTTAACTGGACAACCTGATCCACCTCAGGTTGTGCCTCACCATCCTCACATAAAAGAATTTCTTCCTAATTTCTTCTAATCCAGTTCAAAACCATTTCACCTTTTCCTAAGACTCTGTGCCCTTGTCAAAAATCCCTCTCCAGCTCTCTTGGACCCCTTTTAAGTACTGAAAGGAGCAATAAACTCTCCTTGGAGCCTTCTCCAGCCTGAACAATCCCAACTCTCTCAATCTGTGTCCACAGAAGAGGTGCTCCAGCCCTCTAAGCATCTTATTAACTTGTTCCTCTTCTAAGGCCTTTTTTAAATTGGGTCATAATATTTACACCATCTTAGGTGTGGAATCCCGAGTCTTGACTCTCAGCTCTAAAGTCTTTCCAAAATAAGGTTGGTTTCAAAATACTGCAGATCCAAATGTCATTATTTTAAGCTTTCTGAATTGCCAAGTCTATACTGGCTACAGGAAAAGGGCATCAACACCTCTAGATTCTGCAAGCCCAATCCTGTGTAACATGTAATTTATCCCGTTGATTTATATGCAAATATCATGAGTAAGATGCCAGAAGTAGGTTTATAAGAGATTGAATCAGACTCTGTAATGTGTCCTGAAGTTTGAGGGCTCTTTATGAGCACTGGTGCTGAGATAATGATAATTACACCTGGAGTATTATCATGGTAAGTTATTGGCACCTGAATGAGTAAAAAAGAGAAGTTGTATCCTGATGTGAAGAAGGATCTGATACAAGAAACTTTAATGGACTTTAACAGATCTGATTGCCTGCTCATTGCTAGGTAAAGCAGAAATGCCTGTGCTGGAGTTAAATGGAGTCAGGCATTTGTAAATTATCATCAAGGGGACTCATGTCCTAGAGCCATATAAATATTCATAATTTCCCCAATGTTCTTAGTCATATTTTGAAGGCTATTGTTGCATTTTGGCAACTGATTGCAGTGGTGAATGACAGCATCACGAGTTGCAGCTCTGTGGATGCTGTGAGCACCCAGCACTGATGGCCTCAGATATGAATACAACCACCTGAAAAGTGTTATAAAGGGCTGGTGGAAACAGGGGCTCCTGAGTGCAGATATTTAGGGAAGGAGGTGTGACTTGCTAGGGACAGAACAGTCCCTCACTCAGAGGATGGTTCAGTCCTACAATTGATCCTCAAAGCAGATTTTAGGGAGGTATTTTCTCCTCTCCACCCTTTTTCTTAGCCTGTCTGCTCAGATCTATCAAGATGTATCCCAAACCCTTTAAAATCAAAAGCTGAGACAGGTGATATCATCCACAGCAGGCCCTCTTTTACCAAAATAAGGATGTTGCTTTCTTGTAGCAGTGGATTAAGCTGAAGCTTTTCTGCACCTGGTAGTTTCTGCTCTCCAAGCCCCTGTAGCTTTCAACCCATTGTACTAGCCTGAACTAAAATTCATGTCACTTTGAACTAATTTTCAGGGTTGAAATTGGTAAGGGAGGAGATAAACCTGCTGTTCATCCATTCCCAAAGGAGAAGCACTTGACGCAGAGAGAATTGGGGAAGGAGAGCTCTTCTCCACTTATCAGAGCTTAATTCACCTTTGTATGTGAATCAGAGCCCTTACCAGCTGCAAAATGTCTACGATAAATGTACATTGGTTTAAGCTGAAACATCAAATGAAAATCTGTCAAGGGAAGGAGAATTTTCAAAAGCACGAATGGCATGTGCCTCTATCTCATTGACTCTCAAAGGAGTCTGGGAATTGGTTTGCCTTTGTGCTTTGGAATTCTTCTTGTGCTTTAAAATAGCAAAAGCAAATGCCATAACAGTTCATTGTTTACACTTGTAAACAGCTTTTTCTTTAGGAAAAAAACATAGCAAGCTGTCTTTTCCTGCCTGCTAATTTACATACCCAGATCTCAAAATGAAGAGACTCACACAAAGTTTGTAACAATATTTAAGTGTGTTACTTCAGTTTGAATCCTGCTTTACAGGCTCAGTTCACTTTCTTAAATGCTGGCATCTTGTGCCATTGGAGATTCTTTCAGAGCAACAGCTGAAGGCCAGGCAGGATGCCCTGGGATCACTGGAACTTGTCTACATCCAGTGTCATACTCTGTATGTGCTCAGCTGCTTTGTCTCCAAGGGCACTAAATGTCTATGATTTTATGAACTGAATTAAGTTTGGATGTCTGGCTTTTTGGGTGGTTGAGGTTAGGTACGGTCATGACCCCCAGGTCCTTACTCTCTTCTGAAAAGGAGCTCTGCTTTGGTTTGAGGTCAATGAAGCTCCAGTTAGGTTTTATGTACTCACAGCACCATTGGAAGGTGCATACCTAATTGGCTCTTGGACTTGTTTTGACCTGAGATGGCTGGAATTGAGGCATTTAAGGAAAGCAGTCTCACTTAGAATTATAGAATCCTGGAATCATTTGGGTTGGAAAGAACCTCTAAGATTGCTGAGTCTAACTCTTAATCTACCACCACCATGCTCACCACTAAGCCATGTCCCCCAGTGCCCCATCCACAGGTTTTTTGAACGCTTCCAGAGATGGTGATTCCATCACTCCCCTGGGCAGCCTGTAGCTTCTATATATTACACCATTCATTGGAGTCATCTGTCCTTAGGACAAATTATGAATTCCCTATTTGAAATCTGGGAGGAAAGATATCCTGGAGGATGAGAGCCATGAAACATGGGCTCTCTACAGTGCTTGAACAGGCAGCACTGCATCCATTTGGGATGCAAAATGACAGTAGCACTTTTTGGATGGTGAGAACAGGAGCAGTGCTCCTCCTTTTTGTTCCTAACCTCTCTTCCCATGAATGGAGACAAGAAAAAGCATGGAGGAAAACACATCACTAGTTCTCTCTTGCAATCAGCTCCTTTTGGGAAAGAGAAGGGAGGTCACTGGCAGCTTGCAGTTAAGCTAAGAATCTATACCTAATATTGTGATATTGCTGTGGCACAGAGGTAAGAGAGTTGTTTTCCAGCAAACATGTTTTCAACCTTGCAGGAAATATTTTGGAATGTTCATGATTTATGTGATTTGACAGTGTTCACAGCCATTGGGTGGATTAGGAAGGAATTTCCTGTGGTAGTGGCTACCTTGTGCAGGCAGGTGGCCACCTTGTGCAGGCAGGTGGCCATCAGTAGCAAGCTTTGAGGTGTCAGCATCAGTTTGCTAACCTGTCCTGCCAAGGCTCTTCAAGCCAAGGCCTTCTCCCATCTACATTCATACTGCTAAAGTTTCTGGTATCACTGTTTACAAGTGTGAACTCCTGGTGTGTATCTGTCTTTCCCAGGCATATCAGTTTGAGTGTATGATCACAGAATCATAGAACCATAGAATGGTTACAGTTGGAAGGACCTTAAAAATCATCTCATTCCAACCCCCCTGCCATGGGAGACAGGGTCACCTTCCACTAGGTCAGGTTTCTCAAAGCCTACTCCGTGCTGGCCTTGGACACTTCCAGGAATGGGGCATCCACAGCTTCTCTGGGAAACCTGTTCCAGTGCCTCACCACCCTTGCATTAAAGAACTTCTTCTTACTATCCATTTAAGCCTACCCTCTTCCAGCTTAAAGCCATCTCCCCTTGTCCTATCACTGCATGCCCCTGTAAAAAGTCCCTGCCCAGCTGTCTTGTGATCAACTGGAGATTGGTCAAGGACGGCTCAGTGACAACCTACTGCAGGAATGGAAGTCCCAATGATATAAGGGTTACTTAAGGCAAATTTTGAGGAAAAAGTATTGTCAAGAAGCAAGAAACTGGTTGGAAGACAGGCTAATCTGGTCTGTGAGGGAGAAAGCCTGAAACGTTCTTTATCCTAAAACAGCAGTAGGAATGGATTTGGAATAATTAGCTGTTGCAAGTGTTTCCCCTTTTCTTGTAACTTTCAATTGAAGGAAGAAAGCACCCATAAACCATTCATCACTGTATTTTGTGTAATTAATCAGTTAGTGTCTGAACATGGAAGGTGATTTATCATACTCTATAAACCCTGTCCATCCAATTGTGCAATGCTTGTCACTTGGTCTCATGGATGGTAAAAGCAATTCCTTATATTGCTACCCTCAAAAAAATCTTTGGAACAAAAGGAGAAAAATACTAGGAACAAGCAAAATCTCAGTGGTAAGCAGATGTACATATGTTAAAATGTTAAATGTTAAAAGAAATTTAAAAATTTGAAATATTTTTAGTTGTACTGCACCAACAGGGGGGAAGGCAGCTGCTATTATTTTTCTTGATCTCTAGGAAAGTGGCATATTTACACCAAGCATATGCAAATGTTTCTATTCAGCCTGGAAACAAAGTGCATTCTGCTCATATAACATTATATTTCTTTCATTTACTGCAGGAAGGAGGATGAAAGAAAAGATCAAGTTATTATTTACTTGACAAAATCCTTTGTTATTTTTCTGGGCATCAGTTAATTACCAGTGAGTTAATCAACTTACACCTCAGCCAGATTCTTTTCTTTAACAAGTCATTAATAAAAGAGGCTGCTCAGACAATTCAAACTTATTTTATTAGCATAGCTTGGATATTTCAGACCTATAAACTAAGGGGGGATAAAAAGAAACACAAGAAATACAATAATACATTTCCACTTCCCACTTTCTTCTGGAATGACTTGTGTCCCTCCATTTCCACAGTGAATTGTTGATGAGCTACCTCAGTAGGACAGCTCATTACTAGACAGGGAAAGAAGGACATTTTATGGAGCTTTTCTACCAAGGACCTTACTTTATTGTGGCATCAACTATCAAGGAGCTGAAGTCAGAGGAGTGAGTCATAGAATCACAGAATGATTTAGGAACAAAAAGACCTGTTAAGATCACCAAGCCCAACCACTAACCCAGTACTGCCAAGCCCACCAATAAATCATGTCCCTAAGTGTCACACCTATTTGTCTTTTAAATCCTTCCAGGGATGGTGCCTCCATCACTTCCCTGTGATGGAACACAGTAGCTTGTTCCAAAGCTTGACAATCATTTTGGTGAAGAAATTTTTCCTGATATCCAGTCTAAACTGGGGAAGAAGACCTGCCTGTCTGAACAAGAAGTTTTCACTGGAACTCTGTGGAAAAAAAAAAGTTTATGACCTTTGGAAGAAGGGGCAGGCTACTCAGGAAGAGTACAAGAATGCCATTAGGTCATGTAGAAAGAAGATTAGAAAAGCAAAACCTCAGCTAGAATTCAATCTGGCCACTGCTGTGAAAGATAATAAGAAGTGCTTTTATAAACACATTGACAACAAAAGGGCGGTCAAGGAAAATGTCCGTTCTTCACTGGACGCAAAGAGGGACATTGTCACCAAGAATGAGGATAAGCTGAGGTACCTAATACCTTCTTCACCTCAGTCTTTAGCAGTAAGGCAAATTATCTTTAGGACAACTGGCCCCCTGACCTGGTAGATAGGGAGGGGGAGCAGAAGAGACCCCCAGTAACCCAGGAGAAAGGGCTGGGGAGAGTCCTGTTAAATACATTTATTGATGATCTGGATAAGGGGGATCAAGTGCACCCTCAGTCAGTTCACAGATGACACCAAGTTGGGTGGGAATGTTGTTCTGATGAAAGACAGGAAGGCTCTGCAGAGGGATCTGGACCAGCTGGATCCATGGGTCCAGGCCAAGTGCTGGGTCCTGCCCTTGGATCACAACAACCCCTGGCAGTGCTACAGGCTGGGGGCAGACTGGCTGAAAAACTGCCCAGTAAAAAAGGACTTGCAGGTGCTGTTTGACAACCAGCTGGCTGAACATGAGCCAGTGGGGTCCTGGCTGGCCAAGAAGAGCAATGGCATCTTGGACTGTATCAGAAATAGTGTGGCCAGCAGGACCAGGGCAGTGATTGTCCCCTTGAACTTGTGCACACCTTGGATCCTGTGTCCTGAACCCCTTGGGATAAGACACTGAGATGCTGGAATGTGTCCAAAGAAGGGCAATGAACCTTTGGTCTAGGGAGTGAGTCATGTGAGGAGTGGCTGAGGGAGCTGGGAGTGTCCAGTCTGGAGATAAGGAGGGTCAGAGAAGATCTTATGCTCTCTACAATGATCTGAAAGAGGTTGTAGCCAGGTGGGGTCAGCCTTTTCTCCCAGGCAACTAGTGACAGGATAAGAGGACATAGCCTTAAGCTGTGCCAGAGGAAGTTCATTTTGGACATCAGGAAGAATTTATTCTCTGAAAGGCTTGTCAAGCATTGGAATGGACTGCCCAGGGAATGTGGTTGGGTCATCATCCCTGGGAGTGTTCAAGAAACCACAGGATGTGGCATGCAGTGCTATGGTTTAGTGGCTATGGTGATGTTTGGTCAAAGGCTGGACTCGATGTTGGAAGTCTTTCCAACCTAAATGATTTTTTGATTCTATAACACATCAAAATTCATAGGTATGTCACATCAAAGCTTCAGGTGAGAGTGGGTGCATCATGACACGCTTTTCTGAAAAGTTTCATCCACAAGTGTGATATAATTATTTAACTGTGATGTGAATTACCTGATTATAAGATATGAAGCTACATAATGGGCACAAATCATATACTGAATTCTGCCTGTGTTAAAGCATTATGACCGCAATGGAAAGTCAACATAATATCATACTGAATTTCTGTCTCAGACAACTTCTCCTTGCACTGACTGCTGAGCATGGCAGCTGTGGACAGTCTGAATCACTCAGTAGTTAAGTTCAAATGCCACAGTAGGTGTGACCTAAAAGTTAGGCAATGCTTATGTATGGTTTAAATTTGACCCAATATGCTTAACACAAACCGTAGAACATCCTCCATGAACACTGTGATTTCTGTGATCTATATTAATATAGCTTTGTAGGTTTCTGGTAAAATTTTGAGTGTGACTGTCTCAAGGAAGTTGATACAGTGACTTCTTTGCAGGCTAGATTTCAAAAGCCAAGTCTAGTCTCATCACCTGTAAAATAAGAAAAGCACCCACAGAATAAGCCCTGCTGGTTCTAGGACTGGCTTTTCTCTGGGACCATTGCTGGAACAACGGTGGGGACTGAATTATCTGCATCAGTTTTGCTACCCAAATCAGGTGCCCTGTTCATGAAGAGGTGCAACTATCATAGGTTAGAGTGGTGCTGATGCTTGAATGAAAGAGGAATAAAATTCAGTGAGACTCCAGCACGGATTTTCTGGTCTCTCATGCCAGTCCTCCCAAAGAAAGCTGCAGTGCACTCAGAGGTCACTGTCATGCATCAGCCCATTTGGTCAAAGGCTAAGCAGTGCTTCTGGATGAATTTGTTTTTTTAAATGCTGTCAGTTCAAAGATGGTCTTTATTACTCAGAGCTCCTTATGTACCAGAGCCAACCAGAAACAGCTGAATGCCTTCCTCCTTGCATTCCTTACTCCCATACTTAAAAGGGGCATTTCTACCTACTGCTTCCATTGTCAGGGACTGTGCTATTCACATGACCGTCTCCAGTTTTGAAGCTAATGCACTCTGAAGTCTTTGGAGGCCAGACTGCTAATCCTTGGACAAGCAAGTGTATTTCTTGACAGCGTGATTGGTATTGGCCCATGGCCCTTAATGGCTTGGCCCTCTGACAGCTGGCAGTGATTTTCTGACGGCTGGAGCCCTATCACATGCCCCCTGACAGCAGCAGAATAATATTCTCATGCCTGCGATAATGGCAAATATGTTTGGAAAGCTCATGAATAAAATTCCCTTCTCTGTCTCTTTTTATAACTCTGATGTGCTTTTCTGTTGCCCAGTTTCTCCTTGTATTTTTTTAACCCTCACTGCACACTTATTTTCCCCACTTTACTATTTTTCCTTATGTTATTGGGGTGGCCAGGACAGACACTTCTGATTTCTTTCCTTCTCAAGACTCAAAGCTCATTCTTTTGGTCATCAAGCAATATTCCCCAGATATTGTTGGCAGGAGGCTGAGTCCTGTGTGAAATTACCATGCAGACCCCCTCTTAGTTTACTCCTACCAACTTCTAACAATGCTGTTTCCATCTTCCATCAGCCTTGCTTGCCAGCTTTGCTATTTATTTTCAAAACATGCCTTTGACTCTGGTGTGTTTTCAGAGGAAAGTTTGGGCCTGGTTCCACAAGCCTGACATACCTCCTAATTTGAAAGTGCAGAGAGGAACCTCGGGTACAGGGAGGCAGGGGAAAGGCAAAACCATGGCATAAAACTTGGGTTTACTTTTTGCCTCAGCTCAGACACAGTAGGGTTTGCCCTCAACTGAGCAGGAGGGGGTTGGGACTTAGGGCCCACCTACACGACCAAGCAGGACTCAAGGAAGCAGAGTCTGGGGATTTTCTTAGTGGGACTGACTTATTGTACCAGAGGGACTGGCCAAGAGAGAGAGGGAAAGAGGAAGGAGATAGCTGCCAGCAGGTAGGAAAACTCCTGTTTCAGCAATCTAGGATGTAAGATTTATTCTCTAGGGGTTCTGGGAAGATTAGAAAATAGATTATCTTGCAGTTTGCAATGGCCCCTTCAAAAAGATAATGTCCTCCTAAATGGCAGAATGGTTTGACTTGGAATTGACCTTAAAGATCATCTTATTCCAATCCCACAGCCATGGACAGGAACACCTTCCATTAGAACAGGTTGCTCAGAGCCCCAGATGAACAGACCTACTTCTTTTTCAAAGGTGGGACAGCACTGTACAAACCAAAGAGGTACCACTGTGCATCACACCCCAACCTGGCCCCTCTCTATTTCATACCTCTCTTACCATTGCACTCATTTTAGCTGTGCTGAGTGGTGCTCAACAAGTTTGGCTGCAAGGCTGAAGCAGTTTCTAAGCTGTGCTTGCTGTCTGAAAAGAGGACTCAATTCATAGCATCATAGAAACATTTAGGTTGTGAAAGACCTTTAAGATTACCAATTCCAACTGCTAGTCCAGCATTGCCAATTCCATCTGCTCTTCTGTGTCTTTGTGCTTCTTCATAGGATCACTAGTTCCTCCATGAAGTTCTTGAAAGTGTAGTTAGGACAAGCTTCTGTTCTGTGCCACATGGGTGTCTAAAATTAAGAACAATGCCCTGCAAATTCCTCCTTTTGCTGCACATGCCATTGCTAACAAGGAGCTGCCACAGTGGACCTTATTTCCATAGAATCATTAAAGTTGGAAAATACCTCTGAGATCATCAACTCCAACTGTTAACCCAGCATGAAACAATGTGCCACATCCACATATCTTTTAAATCCCTCCAGGGATGCTAACTCCACCACATCCCAGAGCAGCCTGTTCTAATGCTTGACAACCCTTTCACTGAAGAAATTGTTCCTGATATCAAATCTAAACCTCTCCTGGCACAACTTGAAACCATTTCCTCATGTTCTATTGCTTGGTACCCGGGAAAATAGGTTCCTATTGTATGGGGCTTTCGTTTCAATGTTGGAACTCCAAGTGTCTTATCCATATTGCAGGAGGACCCTGTAGCATGCATAGTTTAGAGCAGGGCTGGTTCATCTCAGACATCAGGTTTTGAATCCTGGCATCTTCTGCATCTCAGGGCATCTTTCACATCCTGAGATGTCTTCTGCATCTCTAGAGCTTTCTTTTCTTGGGTGCTTCACCAGCAAGGTTGGACTCCAAACATCCCTTCCAACCCCAGCCATTTTTTGTGATTTTGTGATTCTCTGATGAGGCTGTGATTTCCAACATGCATTCCTCCTCGTCATTATCCCTTTCTGGTTTAGGGCCAATAAACTATTTGGGACTTTTCGTCTTTTTTCTTTTCCCTGAAAGAGATGCATCAGGTTCTTGAATTCATTTTTTTTCCCAAGTTAAGACAGTTAGAAATGTGGCTAAAACTTCAGACTAATAATTCCCTGTACTGAAGAATCTCAAGAGCTGGGACTCACCCCAATTCCAGCACTGCTTCCTCACTTTCCCACAGTGTTAGATTCATGGTAGCACAGAGATAACAGAAAACAGTGAAAGACTCAGTAGAGGATGATTTGATGACTCATATTTGATGAATGCCTCACAGCCAGCTTTCCATGGGACTGCAGGCATTTAAGTCCTTCAGCTTGCTTTGTGTCTAAGTCCTAGAGACTATGGTTCCATCTTCTGCTTTATGGCAGCAACAGTTCCAGTGCCAAATGCTGCACTTTGTTAATCCAAGCGTGTCAAGAGACAACTGCCTTTTGCTATTTGCAGCACGTAAAAATCGATATGCTACTTACATATCTCTGTCATCTCAGTCACTTCTGCTCTGCTATTATATGCAGATAGTTTACCTCCTTCCAGCAAAACACTATTTTCTGCATGAATATGAAGTGCTCCAATGTTGTGTCTCCATCTAAATTATAGGTGCAAGGGAAGGTTTTATGAAAGAAAAGATAGTACTGGTCCCCATGGACAAAGATATCCTTTCTAGTTCCACAGACCTATTCTCTCTGGTGACCGTGATGGGACCAGAGAGAATGGCATCAAGCTGTGTTAGGGGAAGTTTAGGTTGGATATTAGGAAAAGGTTCTTCATCCAGAGGGCAGCTGGGCACTGGAACAGACTCCCCAGGGAAGTGGTCGTGGCACCAAGCCTGACAGAGTTCAAGGGGCACTTGGTTAATGCTCTCAGGCACATGCTGTGATCTTGGGGTTGTCCTGTATAAGGGCCAAGAGTTGGACTTGATCCTTGTGGTTTCCTTTCAACTCAGGATATTCCATGATTCTATGATTCTATGACTTTACAGAGAATCAAATTTTGACTGTACAGCTCACCTGTAAGGTTTTGCAGGACCTCTGTCCTAGAGGTGTGGTGGAACAGATGAGATCCACAACTGGGGACAAGATGGGATCCAGCAGCCAAGAATCCCCTATACAGATCTCTCCTATCTATTCTGCCCCAAAGGAGATTATTTTAGGACTTATGGGCCAAGCTACTCTTCAAGGCCAATATGGCCTGTGGGATCATGATTTTAAAGATAGGATACAGGTGAAAAATGTATGGAAAGGCAACAAAGGAGTGAAAAGATGGTTGAGTTAATAATGACTGAGAATGCCTCATGGAGAATGAGCTGCTATGAAGCACCTAAAGGCCAACACATGTAGGCACCTAATTTAGATATCTAGATCTTGGAATCCCTTGTTCCATTCCCCTATGGAGGCTCAAAGGAGACCTTGGGGTTCCTTCAGCAGCCTTTTTCTGCTCGCAGACCTGGCCATGGTGAAATCTCCGAGCCTGCCCCAGCTTCTTCTTGGGGAATGTGCCAGCAGATGGTGCTCAAAGACCCCAAATTTAGGTTTTCGGCCCTATATCCCAAGGCAGGGGCACCTTGGCAGGGGCACCTGGTTAGTCAGGCCTTTCCCACTCTAGGCACTGCATGTTGAATTTTCTGTGGGGCCAAATGCTCAAGACAAAGTTTCAAAGTTAGATGTGCACTTTCACATCTTTCAGCTCCTTCCATCTATCCTTCCATCCTCCAGGGCGTTTTGTATCAGCAGATTTTTTTCCTTGGCAGGGGGGATGTCCAAGCTAAGACAAACATACTGACTTCTTTCAACAGAGCTGATCTGTTCTGGAGAAGGTCAACTAGTTCTTTCCTCTAACTTACTCATAAAAAAATCTGGCTCACATCCTTTTTATTCCATATTTCACATATGGAATAAAAATTCTTGTACTACCTTGACCTGAGTACAGTGCTTTGATAAGACTCTGTTCCACCTCAGAGATGTACCCAGCAATCCTCAGGATGGGCAAAGCCACTTTCTTTGACTTAAAAAGACAAATTTCAAGGCAAAAAATTAAAAGCATTTCAGCTGATTATAATATACGCTGGACTCAGGCAAAAACCAGCAGCGCTGGGGAGAGTGACTTATAGCTGTGCTCTGTAGTTTATGGGAGAAGTAAGGTCTGTGTTTATAAAGCAAGGGAAAGTGTAAGATGGTGCTTTTAAGCTGTCAGCTATTTATGTCCCTTGCTTAATTATGGACTAAATATAAAGGTGGTAGAAACCAGAGCATGCAAGTACTTGATGACTTGGCACAAAAGCAGTGCAGAACCTTTACATCTGTGCTGCAATACTATTTGCTTCATGGTGATAGTTTGTGGGGAAGGGACAGCAAGAGGTGAAGGTTTGCCTGCAGTGCCTGAAGCATGGTTGCTTGGGTCAGACAGTAAATATTGTGACCTTGAAGCATAGAATCATAGATTTATAGAGCAGTTTGGTCTGGAAGGGACCTTAAATATCATCTCATTTCAACCCCCTTGCCTCCAGTAGGGACACCATCCTGCCAACTAGACCTCAGTGTCCCATCCAACCTGACCTTGAACACTCCCAGGGATGGAGCATCCACAAACTTCTCTGGACAACATGTGCCAGTGCCTCACCACCCTCGTAGTAAAGAATTTCTTCCTAATATCCAATCCAAATCTACCCACTCTCAGCTTCCTCTTCAGAAATCACTGTGAATACCTGAATTATTTGTTGCTCCAAGCTCCCATTTCAGTAACAACTCTTCCTTGCTGAAAACCAGGCTGTTGGTGCTCACCTGAGAAAAGCAGACATTATGGTATTTGCACCAAAACTCACAACTGGTTTTGATGGCCAGATCTACAGAAATCACCTTCCTCAACAAAATACATCTGTCTCTGAGATAAACCAGAGCAGAGTATTAGCAAGAAGACTCATGTCCTTCTGAAACTGTAAGTGGGACTTCAGGTTAGCAGGGTATAATTACCTGAGCTGGAGTTTGGCTTTGTGACTAGACCTAGACCTGACATCCTTTCACTCCAGAAAATTGCTGTGAATGATTTCAGGTTAACATGAGTCTCATTGCTGAGTCTCACCCTGAAGATGACAGCTCCTGCAACAGCTGTTGTGTCCATCATGGGAGGAAAAAGATGCTGAAAATGGTGTTTAGGAAGTCTTGCAATCCTGCACCGTTGCTTTTGGGAAGAGGATGGGGCAAGAAACAAGCAATTTGATTGCAAAAGGAGAAATACACTAGTAATGAGATAGTTGTCAACACTCCCTGGGGATAACCCCATAGCAGCACAATTATTTATAAACAGAAGTATCTGAGAGCTTATTTTCTCTGACACTGTGGCCATGGCAGAGAATTATAGCTCTACGGGCTGGGTTTTCAAAACCACTCAATTAGGGGCAATGAGGTGCAAAATTGCATGTGCAAAGTGATGGAAACATAGATGTTTGAGATGAAAAGGGTCTCGCTGGCCTGCCAGCAACACGTGGTTCCCAACAGGTCAGAAAGAGAGCTCCTTTCTAAGATGGAAAACTGTTATTTTTTATGGATACCTTTGAACACATGACTGTGATATGTGGAGCCTGAAAACTAGAGATGCTCGAGTTACTGTTTGCTGCTTTGGATGTCTCTGTGTATAGAAATCACTGCCTACACAAAGAATTTGGTTTCCTTTTCTCCACAGGAAAGAAGTTAGAAAGAACTTGATTTAAAGTGGATTTTCTGTTCGGATTAATTCCTTGGAGTTAAGTGAAAAAGTAGCTTTATCCAAAAGGCATATCCATCTGAAGAGGCCGCTAGACAGAGAGCTGATCAGAAACTTCTAACTGTAAGCGCAGCTCCCAAGCTCTCCCTATTTTTATTCTTCTTTTCTTCTTTTCCATTACATATAACAGCCCCTCCTCCTCCTAAAAAAAAAAAAAAAAAAAAAAAAAAAAAATTACCACCAGACTGAAAATTAGTCATTCTCTCCTTGGATAGGGAACATTTTGCTCAGGAAAGATTTTATTTTACTACTAAAGATTTTACTACTAAATGTCAGAATGGACTGGCATTTACTAACCCTTGGGTTTATGAAGGATCTAGTCTTTCAGATCACACTCAGTCCCTGGGAAAAATTGTCCCTCTAGTTTTGCCTTTTCTGAGTGTGATGAACTTCAGTACTGAGAGGAGAGTACAGTTCACTGCTTATTTCAGGTGTCCTCAAGGCTTGTGCAGGTCTTTATTTGGGATGTCTCTTGCTGAATTAAATTCAGGAGAAAGAAGGGACGAAAACTGGTACCCAGTAAGCCAGTTTGCAATAGAGATGTTTCCTTCTGTGCTGCAGCAGAAGGTGACACTATTTCACACAATGAAGGAACAACCACTGATTAAGGGTCATAAGGATGCCCTGGTTGTTATTAAGACTGAATTTCTGATGCAATGATTTGAACGGCAAAGGGCTCCAAAAATGATCTGTTGACTCATTGGGTCATTTAGGGCACAGGCTTTGTTCCTTTCTTCTTTCCTGCTTCTTCCTCTGCTTTCTTAACACAATCTCCATCTTCTTCTGTGACATATACATACAATACAAGGCTCTCCTTTTCCTGCATCCTTGTGCATCTATATGCAAGCCACATCCACCAGCAGGTGGGATTAACTTGATTTTCCTTCACGCATCTAAATATAAGCGTCTCCCCTCCATTTGATTGACCCACCCTCAGCTCCTATTTTTAGTCACATAAAAGAAATGGCCACTGCTAATGTCATTTCCCAACACATTTTAGGTGCCTGCCTTAGGATAAGTCAGATGATGTATCGTGGCTCTAAATAAAATGAGACATCCCCTCGCTGACTTGCATTGCCTATGCCTGTTATAAAGGACTGAGATACAGTCCACCAAAACCTCACCAAGCCTCATGTGCCAAAGCAGCGAGAGGATTTTCTCCCAAGTATTTAAGAATGTAGACAAAAATCAGTTTAGCACAACAATTAACCCCAGAGGTGATAGGCAGTATTTTGGTTATCTCTGCAGATCACACCTGTATGTGGTATACAAGAAGAACAGTTGAATCATCTGGTCTACTGATGTTTGTGAGTCCATGGGACCTCCCCAAAGGGCTGTTGGAGACTAGAAACAACAGGCTTAGCCATCTCAACTGTTACACACAAGTCTGTAGCTCCATGAAGGAATTTGTCTTGTACAGGTTGAGTACCTCTCTCAGAGGTGTCCTCTTCTGGGCTGCCCTGACAACAAAGTCAGTTGATGACAGAAAACCCTATCCTCCTCAGGATTCAGATTCCATTATGTTGGTTCTCCCTGTCATTGCAGGGACACACTGATTTGTCCACTGGGAGAAGCATGTGTGGGATGGGGTTGTGTCTCTCCCTTGTGACCTGTGTCTGCTGTTGAAAAGTGCCATGGATCATGTGCCATTCCTGCACCAGGGGCCAAGACTCACAGTGTGATTGGAGACACCTGACCTAGGGGAAAGCTTTGAGACCAGTGGCAATAAAAGGGCAGCCAAAACCTCACTGAAGATGATTCCAAATTTTAATCCCAAATTTTTCCCTCCCCTTAGTTTGCCATTCTTGCCTGATTCCCAGAGCAGAATCTAGGAAGGTCTTGGGGTCATTGAGTAGGAAGAGCAATCCCCTTAGTGATGACCAAAGCTCCAGCCTCTGGGGTTGCAGAGATCTTGGTCTATGTACAGATTGTGAGGCCATGGTCCTGCTTCCTCTCCACATTACTGTTTCCATAAAATTAACTTTGTTCAGCCATTATGGATGCAGAGTACATTGGTGTGAAGGGAGTGCCATTCATCAGGGGGCTCCAGCCTCTACTCACTGTGTGCTGGCTACAGTGAATCAATGTTAATGAGGCAAGTTTTGGTCATTTCCACTTTGCATGCAGAGTAATTATATTCCACCCTTGCAAAATATTCCCTAATTAAACTGATGTATTTCAGCAAGCTCTTGTGAGACCAAATCCCGTTCCTTTTTCATAGGGGCAGTGTGGCCTGTGAAATCCATTGTGACTGAGCTCTGCATGGCACAACAGTATTTTCAAATGTCTCTCTTTGGTGGGTTTAATAGACTGAACAAATGGAAACCTTTGGTGAAATCTAAGATAAAGAAAGATAAAGAAAATGTCATAGGTTGCAAAAAACAACCACCCAACCTAGTTCCTTTAAATGCCCTAGGACAGTGGAATACCAAATATGCAGGAGAACAAGATGAAACTCATTAATTCACTTGAGTCAGGAATGCCTGCTCACAAAAATACAAGAAGGAATCTGCTGGTTTTATGGTCTGAATTAAACTAGGGGTGACATTTCCACGTGTTACCCCCTGCTTTGTAAACATCCTTGCTGCAGAGTCCTATTTCTTCTTAGCAATAGCTGTTGAACCAAATGGAGGTCAAGAGCCTATTGCTTCCAGCCTGAAAGGCAGTGGTGCTCTTCCAGGAGCCTTTGCTTTAAAGCTAAATGGTCTCACAGCCAAGCTGTAACCCCTGTCCCTGGAGCAAGCTGTTACAGCAGCCTGGGAAATAGTCAGTGCTTGTTGCATGAGCAGATTACAACAAACCAGCTGAGCCACAGCAATTCTTGGATGTAAACTCATTGCCAGGCAAAAGCACAGTTTAGCTCACAAGTGGAGAGGATGAGCCTAAACTAGATTACCCCTCATTATCTGCAGGCTGCTGATGAGCAGTATCTCAAGACAGTGTAATGTGACCTTGTGCTCAGGTCTTTAGGCATTAGGAACAGGACATCTGTGGCTGCTTGTTTATTTGGGTGTTGAAAGCTAAAGAAAAGAAGGAGTCAAGTCCCCATGTAGAGGGACATGTGCTAGTTCATGTGCTCTGAGACCATTAACTGCTTTGTGGGAACCTTCATGGTAGACAGCAGCAAACTGGGGTGATTTCCTCACATCATGTAGGAGCTCATCCCTTTATGCCTGGACACTCTTACTGCTCCTAGGGGAAGTATAATTCATGCAAGTACTGATAAGACATAGGAACTCAAAGTTGAAATGTGCAGGGCTCAATCAATAGCAACAGTAATGATATAAAACACCTCTTCACCCCAAGGGCAAGTCATGGCAGGTTGAGACCCTAAATGCTGGGACAAGACTGCGATAGGAGCTAAATGCAATGACAGTGAAATTCTTAAACTGTCAAACCAATGCCAATTGCAGACCACTGCTGCCTCTCCCTCAGCCTGTCTACAGGGACCATATCATGTACCTTTCCTTCTCTACATCTTCACATCTGACATCCCACCTTTCAGCCTGATTTTCTTTTTTCTCCTTTTTATTTGATGTGCAGCTACCAAAGGAAATAAAAACAGAGAAATAAGTTCAGAGACGCCTTAGGAGATAAGCTAGTAAAACTGTGCTCAGAGCAGAAATACATCAGTTTGGATACGGAACATTGCTTTCTTTTTATCACTCTGCTTATTAACTATACAGAATGTGGTATTAAGAAGAAAAATAAATCAAAATGAGCCTAAAGGAACTGAGAGAGGTAGGGGAAGGATGTTTGCTTAAGTTATTTCTCATCATTAAATGCTTTTAGCTCCAGTTCTTAGGTAGGGAGCCAGCTCCCCATCTTACTTTCCAGCAATTAAAAGGAAAATAAAAAACAATCCAAAAAAACCACTGGCAGTTTGCCAGACATTCTTTACACGTAGAATTATTACCTTTGTATCTTCCAAAGATAATACATTGAGCTGGAGGAGTCAGATCAGAACATGAATATCTTTGTTGTAATTCCAACTCAAAGGAACTTTTTTTTTTTCTGTAATAAAACCTGATAGTATTAAGTGGCCTTGATTTTCCGTTGCTGTATTGTGGCTTGGTGCCTCATCTAGCATCATATGGTTGGATCTGCAGATGGGGTAAGTTGGTTGATTTATCACTAAGGTGAAAGCTACAGCTATTGGTTTAAACGGGCTATTGCTCTCATTAAACAAAAAAATCTAGCCCACTGTTGTTGGTAAAGTTATCTTGAGGTGACGCAGCACATCATCAGTGTTAGAATCAAACTGCCTGACACAGGTGACAATTAGTGCAATAAACAATGCAGAGGTGCTAGGAAAAAAAACTAGCCCAAGGAAAAGCAATCAGATTCCTCAGATTCAGGGAGACAAACAGAAATTCAGTGGTGCTACTAGAAAAGACGAAACTTAACTGAATCCTTAGTCTTTACACTAAAAATGTGGCAACCCTGAATCTTCTGCCTGAGATCAACTCCTAGGCAGCAGCCTGAAAAAAACAAAACAACCCTCTGCCTCCCTCACAAATTCTTTCCTTTAATTATTGTTTACTTGTTTTCATATCAAACACTCAGCTTAGGTGTCTTATGTCTTGGTTATCACCATCACCAAGGAATGAGCTTTAAGTCTACCTTCTTGGAAGCTGGCTTCTCAGGAAACGTTCCTCAATAACAGGTTTTTCATGTCTTCTTAAAACGCCTTTCAGAAGCATCAAAGCACCCACTAATCGTTGTTCTCTGCCTCACAAACACCAGGATTTGTGTGGCTGCAAAAGGATCATCTCAGACTGGTTGACTCTAAAATATTTCATTATTTGACTCTCAGACAGACTATCAGGAGTCAGAAAACTCTTGCTATAGTCAAGTGACTTTGACTGAATTGAGCAACTGAACATTTCCTCTTGCCTTGTGGTTTTCTAAAGTCTTATTCGTGTAATTCTGAAAGATTCCCACAGCTCTCATCTTCTGTACCATCTTAAATGAGCTCAAGGAATCACTCACTCACATCCTAGATGGGCAGGACCCCACAGTTTGATGCATGTGTCTTGATGAGATCAGTTGCTGCTTCACCAGATGAAACCTGGATTACAATACCAAATTGCTCTGAGTGTCTGCTCAAAGGAAAAGGAAAAGCCCCACATTTCTTCACAGATTTTGAATTCCAAGACTAGAGATCTGTAATGACCCCATATGCTGTAGCTTCAAACTGTTTCCCTCAGCAATGAGGGCAGAGATGGACACAGAGAAGAAACAAGCAAATTTAATCAAGCTTCAGCTGCAGTTTCTCACACTTAAAGTTATGCTGTAAATCCCCAGGCCAAGGATGTCACACAAATCACCTGAGTGCCCTCCTGGCAGAATGGCTGGGAGAAGCAACCTGTGAGCCAGGATAGCAGCTCCTGGCCCCTGTGCCCAGCCCCTCCACAGACAGGACTTTGCAAGCAGAGAGGAATCAGAGCAGGTGGAATGTTTGCTGTACAACAGACACTTGTTAAATTAACCACAGGGACATAAGTGATGATTAACTGCTCATGCTAATCAGAATGTTGGATTTTGGCAATGCATATTTTTGTTTGGATTGGAGAGACCTGTGGATTCTGGTGTGGAGGTTGATCCTGAGAGAGTTACATAGGCTTCACATTGTGACCAGAAAATTATTTTAAAAGCATTTATATTTAAAATGGAATTTGATTTAACAGAATAACAAGCTGAGATCTCATGTTGTCAGAGTCTCTTAGAGGTTTACTTAGAGGTTTACAGTTCTGGTCTTGCTGCCACACAGAGCAATGTGTGTGGTTTTGTGTGTTTGTTCCTGGTTATTTACCTGTGAATTTACAGAATTTTCAAGTCAATCACACTGGTTCAGCCTTAGATACACAGTGGAACTATCAAACTCCCAGAGGTCTTCCAGCCCATGTTTGCCACATGAAAATGCACAAGTTGAAGATGTTTCCCAGTTCTTTGATGTTCCTAAGGGATGTATGTGTCTTCACAAGGATTATTTAAATGTTACTAACAAATTACATTGCTTAATGAGATTCCTCTCTCATTCTCACAATCCTCATTCCTTCAGAGATCTTATGAAGGACAATTTGATCAAAGATCTGCTTCCATTTTTCCATGATAATCAATTAACGAGTGCCAGGGCTTTCTCAGGGGCCTGGGGCACCATTCAATTATCTGTTGCTGTGTTACCAGATTGGGCAGTGGCTTAGCTCACATCTCTGCTCAGTTTCTGAGCAGGTTTCAAGGGATAACATGGGGCAGGAACCATTCCCAATAGGCAGATGAGGGCAGTGATATTCAACCCCCCATCTGCTGACCTTTAGGGAGCACAAGCAGAGATGCAGGGGCTGTAGCATGGTGTCTCTTTATCTCTCTGTCATGCTGGACAGCTCTTCCTAGTCCAGCCTTTTGCTATTCTCCTGGTGCTCCAAGCTGTCACCAGGACATGGTTAGCACAGTGCTGAGTCCTGACACAACTCTGTGCAGGGGGTAGGTGCAGGAACACAGCTGTACTCCTTGAGGCCCTGGAGCATGGATGGAGAGGATCTGCCCCAAAATCTTTTCCCAGAGCTGGTAGGGAGATAGAAACATCTGCCTAGTGATTATTAACAAAGTGTAGGTAATACCTTTAGATTTTTGTTCCACATCTAAATGGATTTATAATTTAATAATAACCACCTGCTCTCTGAAACAGTGCTCTGGTGACAGTGTGAGCTGGTCCCATGTTCCTAGAAGAGGGCTGATGATGCTTTTGTGTAGAGGACGCCCAGTTTTCCAGACATTTCTGCCTGCTCTGCTCTGGAAGCCTGCTGTCTCACCAGTGTGGCATCAGGGAGTGTCCTCAGCCCATTGGGACAGGAGACAGACAGACCCATCCAGTGCATAACTGGTGCTTCCATCTCCCTCTTCCCTCCTAAACCTCCAGAGCTCTGGCTGTTTTGTCCATCTCTTGGCGGATGTCAAGTCCCATGTAGGGATTTGGCCCTGAGGCAATGATCACTGTCAGATAAAATTAATGGAGGTCATCTCATTCACACAGAGGCTGGTCAGCAGAGCAGAGCAGCGTGACAAGCTTTAATTAGATCCACAATGATTGTCCTCCCTGGGGGAGTTGTTTGGTGGCTTGCTGAACAGATTCAGTATAAGTGGCTGGTTGCCACTGCGTGCTGGAGGGCAGCTCCCTTCTAACAAGCGTGGGGAGAAATTTGTGTGAAACAAATTGGGATGGGGTTTGGGGATTGCTTTCCTTCAAACACATGCTTCTGTGCTGTTCCCTCCCACAGCTGTGTGTTTGCTCTCACTCTTCTCTCCCACATATCTTTCCCACCTATCATGAACAAATCACACCTTTGCACACCGTTTCTGCTCCTCTCTTACAACTCTTGAGTCTAGTCTGTTCTGTTGCTCACAGCCTGCCCTCCTGTTCGACTCCATCTCATATTTGGGCTCTTTTCCTGTTAGGATGAAGTTTGATCAACAAAATGCTTGCAAACAATGAGGTTCATGGGGAAATTTCCCTGTTCCAAGCTCTGCTGCAAGAGACCTCTGGAGGGGGGCTGCAGGCTGATGTGACCACCAGATGCCATGATAGGTAGGGTAAGATGGGTGAGAGCTGTAGGACCTTCAAGGGCAGACCAAAAAATGCCTTCTGCTATTAGTTGCAATTGTGTTAACAGTCAATTAAATGACCTTGGACTATGGCCAGGTTCAGCAAAGCCATTCTTCAGACTATGTCCAACCCAGAAGGAAGGAAGCTGTTACAGTATGAACGAGCTGGTTGTGTGCTTACAATTCTCTCTGCTTCAGGCTCCTACGCTTTCGCTTATCACAGTTTTTCTGCCCCCTCTTTCTTCTGTAGACTTCTCAGAGATCATATTTTGGACAAAGACCTGAGCACAGTGTTACTGGGTCTTCAATGCTCAATATTTTGACAGCTGGCAGTGGGATCTTCCTACAGCAACATCGCTGAGCTTTGGTTGGTGTGAATGAAAAAGAAAAGAGAAAAATGGCAAGCTCACATTCCCACAGAACCAAGTCTTCTCTTCCACCTACACTACAGAACAGCAGCTCCTTACCCCATCAAACCCACAATCTCTTTCACAAGCTTCAAATGGCATAGTTTTATTTAACCTTCTCTTTCTAGTTTTTAAACAACTTCCTTTGGGCTTTATTTATGCCAAGCAGTGGTTCCCACTGGGATATTGGGTAGCAAGGAATGAAGTTTTTTGGATGGAGATGTGAGGGATCAGCAGGCAAATTTAGACAAAACTCAAGTGTTGGGTGGACTATCATAACATCTGTCTGTGCCAGACTGAACTGGATTTTTCTCTAGAAAGTTTCTGGCATAAATGGGGCAACCTGGGAGAAAATAAATGGCAGAAGAGCAAGAATCTACTTCTTCTCACGTACCTTTCCCAGCAGGCTTTATTACAGCTCAGGCGTATCTGGCATTCAAGCTTGTGTGTGACCCTGCTCTATGGGCTTGTAGCAGATACTGTTTCCATCAGAGCCTCAACCTTTTACCATGTGACCTTACTGTTGCCCAACTATTCCGCCTCATTTGGATGCTACTTTCATGAGCAGAGGTGACAGATGATGCTGATGTGTGTCTCCTTTTCCAGGTGATAGGGGAAAGAGCGGAACTCAGTGTGACAAGTTGCAAATCAGCTCTTCTGGAGGAGAATTTCATCCTAACCTTTCAGACACGTCTGACAGTGCCTGCCCAGAGCATCAGTCTCTGAAACAGTCAATTATACAGTGAGATTCTGCACAGCTTCTCTTCAATTCTTAAATTTTTCTTTCTCCAGTCTGCCTCATTTGGTAGCTGTTGCAAAGAGACCAGTTTGGGAGAGAACAGACTGGGTTTGCTCATAGCTTTATTCCCATTTCCCTCTTTGCCTGTGTCTTTTCTCCATAGGGAAAAACAGGTAGAACAGTAAAATGTCTGGAAACTATGTGGAATCAGGACAATAAGAGTGATTTCTTTTTTTCAGAGCACTTGCTATGAAATTGTTTCTCTGAACAGTCCCATGGTGGAACTTAGTAGATTCATCTCTCTGGATCATCATGGAGCTGGTCACTATGGCTTTCCTTAATAGTCAGTGGAGGGAAGAAATATTTCTCTGGTATGATCCTCCCTCTTGAGATGTTCAACCCTGGATGAACTCATTCACACACAGCAGTCCCCTCCCTTGAGTCTGGGCTGCCAGCTTGACTGGGGATACCTACATAGGATAAAACAAATCCCTGCTTTCTGCAGTTGCTTCTTGTCCCAGCTCCTGAGCTATCTCTATTTTTGGTCCAACATGCTCAGCTCTCTCACGATGTAGAGACCCTCAACATCATAGCAGGATATCTTCTCAAATAACTCAGAATGGCTTTAAATCAGAAACTCTTCTGCTCACTGTAACTCAGCTTTGGGATTACATGAGGCATTGGAGCAGACTCAGATGTGAACCTTGAGGACCTCTCTACTTTGCTCCATTGGGAAAATACAGAAGGCTGATTTCTAGGATCGTCTTGGTTTGAGGGCATAACTCCTGTGGCTCTGCACTGTGCAGCTCTCACCAAGGCCCACTGGCTTCTGGATAAAATTCTGGGTGCAAAGACAACCCAAATCCCTACCTCCAATCCATTGTGTTGCCTTCACAAGAAGGAATGGCAATCAAAACAAAGGGCCCCTAACCTATCCATAAAATAAAAGACAAGGAAAACCAGGCACAAGAACAAACACTTTCCTGCCAGAGTTCAAGAAGTGTTTGGACAATACTCTCAGGCACATGGTGTGATCCTTGGGGTGATCCTGTGCAGGGCCAGGAGTTGGACTTGATAATCCTTATGGGTCCCTTCCAACTCAGCATATTCTATGACTTTAGGTTTCATTTAGTG